>NC_050573.1:441445010-442176717 GCF_011100635.1 Trichosurus vulpecula | reverse complement strand
CAAATAGGGTCACAAAGAGCCTGATACTTCTGAAAAACAGCAATACTCATCATCACAACAGTGCCTTGTACATAGTATGTCTTAAATAAATGTTTATTGAATTTATTTTAACTGATAAATAGGTGCAGTGTAATGTCTTAAAACTGGCTAGTTTCTAGGTGGGACTGGATTGGAAATAGTAGCATTCAAATATGCTGAAATCATAGCACATTAAATTAGTCTTCTGGATTCAAATGAAGAATTGATTCTGGTGGGAGAACTCTCTTGTCATATGAAACATATTTTAAATGCACAGTCTTATTACCTGTCATTTAAAAATAAGTACTTTAATATTAATAGCTGTTTTAATTTCCTTTCTTCAGAGCCCTATCTCTCCCTCTCTTTTCAGTCCATTCTCCCTTCCCCTTCCCCCCAGCTCCCTCACTACCTAAGTGTAGTTAGGGAAAATTTTATCTATTGCCCATTTTTAATGCAGAGACAAAATGGGAGAAGCTACACACAGCCTGACTCTGTTCAACCCCTTCTATATTCGTTATCCTAGAGGTAGGGAAAAGATGCCACCACTTAAAGGTTAGTGTCATTTTTCTCCTTAGCAAGCTATAATATTCACATTAAGTGAGTATGTGTGTGTGAGTGTGAACATGCATGTAAGAACTTGCATTTATATAGTGTTTTAAGAGCCGCAAAGTTCTTGAGATACCTTTTTTTCTCTTTGATCTTCCCAATAACACAGTGAAGTAAGTGCTACAGTTATCTCTATTTCACAGATAAAGAAATTAGATTGAGATCAGTGAAGCAACCTACCCATGGTCAGACAGTTAGGAAGTGTTTGGTGTAGGATTTGAACCTGAGTCTATCTGGCTCCAGGTAAATCATTTTATCCAGTATGCTACCCACTGTACTAAAATGGAAAGAATTCCAGACTAAGACTTGGGAGATCTGTATTTTCTTCCCAGCTCTCACTAAGTTATTCTGTGACATTGAACAAAGCTCTAAGCCACACCAGGCCTCAATTATTTCATCTATAAATTGAAGAGATAGAATAAAATAAAGATCTGCCTAATATTATTAATATGTGGACTGTTTGAGGGCAAGAGACTGTGTTTTTGCCTTTCTTTGTATCCCCAGCGTTTACATAGTGCCTGGAACACAGTAAGCACACAATAAATACTGTCTGACTGTTAATTGACTCCCAAATCCTATGATTCTGTGAATGGAAAACTGGTGTGATGGGGTATCTGCAGGCAGTAGAAAAACATAGTTTTGATGCCTGGATGCCTCATAGTTACAGTAGTTCTCTGGTTTCAAGATAATCAGGAGCCACACAGTGTTCTGAGTAGGGCTGCATCCATGGTGGTTTGCCTGGTTTGAAGACCCGCAAAGTGAATTCCATTAAGTGACTATCCTGGTCTTTTGGCTCACAACCATGGATTCACAGACTTTTAGAGCTTGAATGCACCTGAAATCGATCAACAAGCATTCATTAATGTGTCCTAGGTACCAGTCATTGTGTTAGCTGCCAAGAAGACAAAGATAGATGAGGTCTCGACCCTCAATGAGTTTACATTCTTTTGGGGAAAATGACATGGGTACAAATAAGGAAGTCCAAAATGACAAAAAGAAATTACAACAGCCTCCTTCTTCTCCTCATAAATCCACACCCGATGTCCTATACATTCTATTTCTCCACCCTTTCTCCAGTCTGTTTCATCTACTCATTTTCCACTGGCATTGTCCCAGCTTGGATTAATATAATTTAATCAGAAATAATCAACTTCAGCAAATAGTGTGCTACAGGAGAATTTGTCAGCTTTTAGTTTATCTCTAGACCCACAGACAGGCATCTAGGTGGTGCTGGGCAACTAGATAACTCAGTGGCTAGAGCATTGGACTTGAAACCAGAAAGACTTATCTTCATGAGTTCAAATCTGGCCTCAGACACTTACTGGCTGTGTGACTTTGGGCAAGCCACATAAGCCTGTTTTCCTCAGTTTCCTCATCTGTAAGATGAGTTGGTGAAAGTATCTTTGCCATTGACAGCAACAAGACCCATAGGCACATAGAATGTTCAGTTTGGGAGGGACCCTGGAGATTATCCAGTCACTGTTCTCTGTAGATGAGGCTCAGAGAATGATTTATACAAAGTCAACTAGTTAGTAGTAGAGCCAAGACCTTGTAGTAGTAGTAGTAGCAGCAGCAGTAGTAGACGACCCAAATCTTGTAACTCACAAGTTCCATTATACAACACTGACTTAAGAGTAGTTTATTTATTTTTAAACAACTTTTTAAAAATTTATTCTTTATTTTTAGTTTACAACACTCAGTTCCACAAGTTTTTGAGTTCCAAATTTTCTCCTCCTCCCTCTACTTCCCCCTTTCCCCCAAGATGGCATGTAATCTGTTATAGGTTCTACATATGCCTTCACATTTAAATTTATTTATGCAATAGTCAAATTTGTAAAGAAGAATTATAATCAATGGAATGAACCATGAGAAAGAAGAAACAAAATCAAAAAAGAAGAAGAAAAAAAGAGTTTGCCTCAATCTGAATTCAGACTCCATAATTCTTTCTCTGGATGTGGATAGCTTTTACTATCATGAGTCTTTTGGAGCTGTCTTAGAACCTTGTATTGCTAAGAAGAGTTAAGAGTAGTCTAAAACAGAAAATGAAGTTTAAAATTTTTAATTTGTAAATTAAATATAGAAATCATAAAGCTCCACTGTATCATAAAATTGGGATGTATGATTTCTGTAATGCCACATACATAATTATTACAATAAAAGACCTACAGTTTAAATATTTTTTTGAGGGGTGAAGGCAGGGCAATTGGGGTTAAGTGACTTGCCCAAGGTCACACAGTGTGTCGAGTGTCTGAGGCCACATTTGAACTCAGGTCCTCTTGACTCCAGGGCCATGCTCTACTCACTGTGCCACCTAGCTGCCCCCTAAATATTTTTTTAAGTTCATAAAAAGACCTTTATTGAGTATTTTAAAAATCTAACACTTTTTAAGTTACAGAGATTTCTATTAACTTAATGTTTTCAACTTTTTTCAAATTTCCTTTTTTAAAATCATGTCAAACATTTCTCTTCACTTCAATAGACTCTGTCTGCCATTTTGGGAATGTATAGGTCAATTTTTTAAATACAGATATTAACCAATATGTTATTTTAGATAGTTTTCCACATTATAGTAAATTATCTATACTATATGCACGTTTTGTGGGGGACAGAGTAGATATAAAATGGCACAAAGAACATGACAAAGCTGTTCCAAAATTATTTAATGTTGTCTGTTTAGCATTTGAAGATGGGTGGGGGGAGGTAGAAGCATTGCCATTGAGGAAAAGTTCAAACAAGAGTATCCCAGTTTTACTAAACAGCATTTAGTGGTTTTAAAATATATAATCAGAAAACGGACTTCAGGAAAAAATTTTTTTTATCAACCTACATGTGGAAAGAACATAGCTTTAATGTTGTAAACTGGCTTCTCAAGCTTTGTCACTGACTATCATCATCATCATTATTATATTGTTCTACACATCAAAATAAAATCCATCAACGATTTAGGAAAACTACAGTAACTGGTGAAGTTTAACATCATTTCCTTCAACCTGTCTTTCAGTGAAGAACTGGTCTAAACTACAGTTGAAAATCTACCAAACAATGAGCTCGCTCATCAGCAAAATCTAAAAATCTGATGTCAAACAAGTAAATAAAAAACAAAGAACAATTGATTTGTTTTAGCAAACTACTTATTTAAAATAAATTTTCCGAAAGTAAGATCTAGTAAGAGCAAGTAATTTACAGACTTAAGAAGTACAACAAATGATATTGGTCACAGCTAGTAGTCACAGATGCAAAATGGTATCTAATCATTTTGCTCATTAACATAAGGCTCATTAACAATCATTATGATCAAAATGAGATGTAAATTGAAATATGATATTTAAAAACTATATAAGTTGTCTAAGTATTATTTCATTACCACACAACACTTGGTTTACCTAAAATTACACTAATCTTTCTTCTCCCTTAATACAAGTAGGAACATGCCAACATGGAAACAAATGCAAATTCCACTTTCACATTAATAAAGAAGAGAAGTAAAAGAATCTGTTGTTGTATGTCTCAGAGTGTAAAAATGTTAAAGTACATTTTCCATTTGTTATGAAAAACAAGTTAGCAAAAATTTAAATTGATAAAAGTTTAATGTTGACTTACTTATAAAAATGAAAAAAATAGTTTTAAACATACACCATACAATTGACTAATCTAATCTCACCACTGACTAAATATAAGAAGGCTTTTAAGAAAGGGATGGTTGTGTCAAAAACAAAAAAACTAACCCAAAGGATGTATGCTGTTTTAAAAATCTCATTTGCAGGGAAACTAGATTCTTGGCCTAGTTTTTAAAGCCAGTAACAAAATCCTGTTTCATAAGTGTCCAGGTATCTTTCCCAATTCCTTCTTTTAACAAAACTTCCATCTATTTCCACATTCGTTACAGACAACAAATGTTGTCATAGGTTCATCAGCACTTCGGCTTTGAACCTGGGTATAGGTACAGTTCTTCTTTTTACATTTGCCACATGTCAACAGGTCAGTTTGGGTCCCACCTATTTTAGCCATTTGATGTTCTTTAATTGCTCCCGTGGTCAGATTTTTGCGTATCTCCTTAAGTTCATCACTAGCCATTTCCTCTGCCGTCATTCTAGCAAACAAATCTGGAGGTATGTTCCCACACAGTGTATTTTTCCTTAAATTTGGATTCTTTGCATCCTTGAGATTTGCTATTCTACTTCATACCCTATTTTTATTTTTCATGTCTGTGTTCTGTAACTGATATATAGCTTCCTCACTCTGAGATCCCAGCTCTTCTTCATCAGCTCCAATAGCAATGTAGTCATCTCCTGTTCCGAGGGCTGCAGCAAACATTTCTCTGTGCTTCATCCGAACTGAATCTGAAGTGCTAAATGTAGAGATCTGAGGAGCTGAGGGAGGTTGGCTGGCTTTATCAATGGGACTTTTCCCCATTGACAGCAACCTGATGAAGTCATCTCCAGGTAACAATGTGTGGTCATCAACTCGGCAAACTCAGAAAGCTGATTTGTAATCAAGCTTTAGGGACCACATTCACAAGAGACTGATTTGTAAATCAGAATGCCAGTTTAGACATTTATGGTGAGAACCGTAGCTGTCCAAATAATGGCATTATCAGACTCCTGGTTAGGCAGATATAGAATTGTGGAATCCCAGAGCTGGAATGGATTTCAGAGGCCATGTAGTCCAATAAGTGAATTAAGTTTTAATATAAAATCCTTGGAATGTTTTTTGTTGCTGTCTTCTGTACAATATTGTGAACCTCTGTCCGTAGTTCTTCAGACACTCTACCAGATCTAATCCCTTAAATCTATTCATCACCTCCATTTCACATTCATAAGTGAACCAAAAAGTATCAGAAGAACAGGCTGGTGTGCTCATGGTACTTTTTAGGTCAGCTCTCCATATGTTTGGGGTATTCAACTGTTCTGATATTTTCTCACTTCACCAATTTCTCTTCTAATTATCTTCTAATTCTATTTTGACTTTATTTGTACAAAAGCTTCTAAATTTTCTGATCCTTTCTATCCCTTATTAAGAATTCTTTTTAAAAATAATATTATATTTCCCCCAATTGTATTTTTATTTAATATTTTATTTCCCCCAATTACATGTGAAAACAATTTTTAACATTCATTTTTTTAAATTTTGAGTTCTAAATTCTTTCCTTTTTTCCCTTTCATCCTCCTTCATAAAGAATGCAAGCAGTGCAGTTATGAAAAAGATATTTCCATATTAACCATGTTGAAAAGGAAGACACAGACAAAAATCCCCCTCCCAAAAAAATAAAGTGAAAAATAGTATGCTTTCATCAGCATTAAGACCCCATCAGCTCTTTCTTTGGAGGTGGATAGCATTTTTCATCATGTGTCCTTTGGGACATATTAGTCCTTACAGTTGATTATTGTACAATACTGCTGTTACTGTGTACAATGTTCTCCTGGTTCTGCTCACTTCACTTTGCATCAGTTCATGTTAAGTCTTTCCAGATTTTTCTGAAATCATCCTGCTCATCATTTCTTATAGCACAATAGTATTCCATTACAATTATATACCACAACTTGTTTAGCCATTCCATTCTCCAACTGGTGGCTATCTCCTCAATTTCCAGTTCTTTGCCATCACAAAAAGAGCTGCTATAAATATTTTTGTATAAATAGGTGCTTTTTCTTTACTTTTTAAAAAATCTCTGGAATATAGACCGAGTAGTGGTGTTGTTGGATCAAAGAATATCCATAGTTTGATACTGCTTCGGCATAGTTCCAAATTGTTCTCCAGAATGGTTGGATCAATTTACAACTTTATCAACAATGTGTTAGTGTCCCAATTTTTCCACATCCCCTCCAACATTTATCATTTTCATTTTCTGTTATATTAGCCAATCTGATAGGTGCGAGGTGGTACCTCAGAGTTGTTTTAATTTGCATTTCTCTAACCGATTGCGATTTAGAGCATTTTTCCATATGACTATAGATAGCTTTGATTTCTTCATCTGAAAACTGCTGTTCATATCTTTTGACCATTTATCAATTGGGGAATGACTTGTATTCTTACAAATTTGATTCAGTTCTCTATATATTTGAGAAATGAGATTCCTTTATCAGACACACATGCTGTAAAATTTCCTCCCAGCTTTGTTTTCCTTCTAATCTTGATTGCATTGGTTTTGTTTGTGCAAAAACTTTTAAATTTAATATTGATGAAGAATTCTTAGTCATAATTGTGAGAGGTACTTGATCACCTTTTAAAAATATTTTTATTTATTTCATTAAATATTTCCCAATTACATTTTAAAAATTCATTAATGAAAGGATGAAGTTTTACCCACTGAAATAATTATTCATTTCATTTACCTTCTTTCCATCTTATTTTTTCCATCACACTTTTATTCTTTCAACTCTTTAGTACACTGATACTATTTGCCATATCTCTGTCACTAAATATGTGAGATTTTTTTAAAAAGAAAATCAAACAACTTCAGAAACATGCTAATTCTGGCTCTACATTACCTATCCCTAGCTACATGAAAATAAATATTTCATTCATTATTCTTCCATTGTTATCTGAAAGTATTTAACTTCCTGCTGTTTATTCATTTTACAAGTTGAATACTCTATTTACTTTTGGGTTCTTTTGAAGTTATGATTCAAATTCTTCCCTTTTACTAACCAGTTTTTTTCTTTGATGTTTAGGCAGAAGGATGTTATTTTGGGATAGTAGACTATTTTCTTGTTCTTTAGAATATCCTATAACAATTTTCCTTTTGCTTTCTTGTAACCACAGAACAATCCTGTGTTATTCTGATTTTTTCTTCTTGGAACTTGAAGAATTTTTTCCTTTCAGTCTGCAAGATTTGTTTTTCTGTTGCTGTAGTTGTGAAATTTAACTAAATGTTGTGTGGTGATTTAAAATTGTATTTTATTTCTGTTGGTGTCCTATGCATTATCCGACTCTTAACTTTACCCTGTCCTTCTGATATTTCTGAGCAATTTTTTGGGTGTGATTGGCATGTGGTAGTCGGTTTTTATTTTTCATGATGTTTTTCTGGAAGACTTGTAGTCTTTAGACCAGAGGTGGCCTACCACTCCCTTAAAAAAATTACCCGGCGTGGGGGTGGGGGCCTCCCCTGGAAATGTACTTTCTTTAACTCTTTAACAGTTAAAAAAATTGCATCATTTCAAACTACTACTGTCCCCCTTCCACCCCTACCCTCCACCATAGTTCCACTGACCCCCAGGGGATAGTATTGCCCACTGACCCCCAGGGAATAGTATTGCCCACTTTGGGAACCTATGCTTTAGACCAAGGGTAGGGAACCTGCAGTCTCAAGGCCACATGGGATTCAGTCAAAGGGCTGCAAAGGACCAAGAGGGTCAGACGTGGCCTTGAGGCCACAGGCTCCCCACCCCTACTTAGACTATCTTTTTATATACTCTCTTCAGATTCATTATTCTTGTTCTGTAGAGTTCTCATATTTTTTCATTGTTATTTTGTGGTTATGTTCTACTATTTTTCCTTCTCAATTCTGCTATTTTATTTTTCAGGGAATCCACTGAGATAGTTTCTTTTTTTCCTAATGTCTCTAATTTCTAGTTTGATTTGAGAGTTTGTTAAGAATTTTAATTTAGTGGCCCTTTGCCCAGGCCCATCTGAGGAGTATCCTGCACTGGACTCTTGGGTGTCCAAGCAAAGCTAACTGCTTTCTGTCTCCTGCCTTTGCCCATGATTGGGGAGATCGTTGAACTTCTCAGACTCTGAGCCCAGAAACAGCTGTCCCAGAACATCCTCCTGGATTTGAGGCTGACAGATAAGATTGTACAAAAGACTGGCAGTCTGAAAAATGCTCAGGTGTACGAGGTAGGTCCATTCTTAATGCTCAAGTGGCTGATCTTGTGGTTGAAAAAGACACTGTTTATTCCCAAGTTACAGATGCTATCTGATGTAGCACCTGGAAAACTGAGAACTGTCCATGGGGGATGTGTTGATGTTTAAAGTAGAAAAAGCTTTTTCAGAACACCTTCAAAGAATGTGGGAAGATGATCCTACGAGTGTGTACATTATTGGAAATCTGACTTTCTGTGTGTCTACTCCACTGATTTTTAAGTGACTTGAACATATTTCCAAAAGACATGGACTTTTGTTTATGGCAGAACATAGATGACCTTGATCTTTCAAAAGGAAGTAGCTGAGAGGCTGATTGCCAGTACAGGAAATAAACAACGAAGTCAACTTTCCATCATGGCCCAGTATCTCTGTAAGACTCAGCATTCTTTTTATGATTCCAGGCCGAGATTTTGTTTCCAAACCACAGGTGGATGTGGGAGTGGTTCATTTCACTGCCCTGGTGCAGCCATGGATAAACCAGCCGTTTAAGCTTGTGGAAAAAGTTGTTCAGAGTACTTTTCGGTTCAGAAGGAAATAAGCTGAATGCTCAAAAACACTGAAAAAAAATGTTAATGTTGGCTGATATGGACCCTACTTTAAGGCCAGCCCAGCTTACCATCTTGCATTTCAAGAACCTCTGTGACGTCTACAGAAAAATGTGTAATGAAGACCCAAATTTTTCCACTTACAATTTCAGGGATGAAGTCAGGCAAAAGAAAAGCAAATAGCAAAAGAAAAGCCTATAAAGTATACAGATGATGATAATGATTTAGATTATATATAGCTGTCATTTGGACTATAATAATGTGCATAAGGTTTAAATTCATAATGTCAAATTTCGGATGTGGATTTTTTTTCTCATTTACTCTAATTGGGAGAGAGACACTGCATTACACAGATTGTTTAAAGACATTTTCATAGTGATAATGTTTCAATAAGAAGTGTTAATAAAAATACCAATACCCAGATGTGACTTATTTTTCTTTTACTGTACAGATTGATAGAGAAAATAAATACAATCAAAAAAGAAAAGAAAAAGAATTCTAATTTATTTGCTTACCTATTTGACATTTTCATTTATTCTCTAGATGTTCTTCAGAACTATGCGGGAGATCCTTGGAATTGCTACATTTCTGTCTTAGCAGAGATTTTTGTGCTATCTTCATTTTGTCTAGGCAATTATAACTCATTTTCTTTTGTTGCAAAGTACTTTCATACTGAGATACATACTTGCAATTTGTTGAATATAAAATAAATACAAAAACTGCACAAATGCTAACTTCTGTTACATTCAGGTTGTGATGGAGGTGTTAACATGTTGAAAAAGTAGATTAGAGGCAGTAAATGACTAGTTTTTGTATTTCCAACTACATGTTTTAAGGTTGCTGTTTAAATTATACTTTGGCATAATTGCAAAAAATTGAGTTTACTTTTTGTAGGTTGTTTATTTTTACATATTTAGTGTTAGAAAAGAAATATACTTTGGGAATATAATACTAGTAGAGTCTTGTTATATAGAAAACAGTTGTAATGTTCAGGTCTAGTAGGAGACTTTCCACATCCTCACTCACAGCAGACGCTACTAATTTTGCTTGGCTAATGTTGATTCATTGAATTATGTTGGAGAAATCCTTCTCCACAATTATATTCACAAATCCCTGTTAATTTGGCAATTGATTTATTGAATGAAGAAACTGTATACATATTTGATATAGGCACAGTATGCAAATTTGTCAGGACAGTGTTAAATTTGCAATATAAAGTCAGTATTTTTAAAAGAATGCTTTCTTGCTGACTTATTGTTGAGTGTTATGCTTCAGATACAACATCAAAAGAACTTGAAGGATTAGCGAAGTACTCTATATTTCATTCTCTAAATGAAAACAGGAAACATTTCTTGTAATGCTGGCTCATTTCTTCCCTTCAGTTGGCTTTTGTCTTTCTCAATCAATCACTCTATTGATTTTTTTTATGATGTCCTTGCTGAAGATATGCTTACTACCAATTCTCTATCTTCAGAAGACTGTTCTGCTTAGCCCGACCCCTTGCTGTCTGCTCTCTGTTGTATCAGAACCTCGGTTTGGATTGGGTCTGTTTCTCTCAGAAGGTGACGGTGGCCTCTTCGGACACTGCTGCTGGGAGACTCTGAGTGATCACTTACTTTTATCATTCAGAATCTTTTGGGTTCCTCCATTCTTTCTGAAACTGGCTTTTTTTGGTCCCTGGCCTGGCCTCTGGAGAAGAGGGGTACTCTTAAAGACATTAGAAGAGTCTCTCAGGAGAACTTCTTTGACTTGGGAAGAACAGGACAAAATTGACTTAAACAAGAAGTTGAAACTGATGATGTGAGGAGGTACACACAAAAAACCACCAAATTCACTTCAATGAGTCCAAATCACCAGGTATGGACCCTCCACATCCTAGGGTATAGGAAAAACAGTCAGAAGTTTTTTTCTGAGTTACCGTCAGTAATCTTTGAAAGATCTTGAGAATAGGAGAGGTACAGAAGTACTGGAGAAGGGCAAGTATTTAACCAGTTTTCCAAAAAGAGAAAAAAGTAAAATTTGTAAACCCTTGACCAGTGAGTTTGACCTGTACTTCCAGCAAAATGCTACAACTATTAAAAGAATGGTTTATGAGCATTTAGAAAGGGAAGCAGTAATCACTGAAGAACAGGTCTTGTCAGAATAACATATCCTTTTTTTGTACAAATTACCTAGACTTGTAGCTTAGGGGAATGTAATAGACACAGTACGCCCGAGCATTATCTGTCTGTATCAGGAGGCTTTGATCTAGGTATTAAAAAAATAAAAGCCCCAATCTTAGCCTGTGAATATTCTGTCTGAATTCTTTTAGTTGGGTGTGGTGGCTATGACTTAAAGAGCTACCACGTTTGCTCTTATCAGGGCAGATTTTAGTTATCATACTGTAGTAAATTAGGAACCAGCTCAGTGAGTCCTTTGGAGCAACAGACCCAATGAAGAGCAGTACCAATAAGCAGTGTGATCATTCTGAAGTCTCAGGAGAATAAATTGACTGTTCATATATATTCCTTATGTATGGCCCACTCAATTATGATATCTTAATGATTTATATGTTTGTACATAGGGGCAATATTCTAATGCAGAACTTCTTACCAAACTATGTCATTGAATGCCTTTGCTTTGAACTAATTGTATCTTCTGGCTGACTAGAAAAAAAGTAGACACATTGATGGGGGCTCATGAGCTATCATTTCAAGTAAATGTGGTCCCTTAGAATTCCTTGAACCTTACAATGCTATTCTGGATCTTCCACATGTGTGAGTAGGTAACACAGCTGCTACATATAAACAAGTTAGATTAGGTGATCTCTAAGACCCTTTCTAGATCTAAATGCAAAGACCTTATGATCTATGAATCTACCAGTCTCCTCCCACTGCTATACCTCTGACTCCTCCCAGCTACTTTTCAAATCAGTGGGAACTTTATCTGGGAAATAGGATATGAGCAAGCTCCATCACTGATCTCAGGTCTGATTTATTCCATAGGCTTCTGCTTCCTTGGTACTCTCATATCTTAGGGTTAGTAAGGTCCTACTCTTTACTCCTCTGATCTCTGTCATTCAGTCACCTATACTTGCCTAGGAGACAACACACCTTTCCCCTGCTACCTCACTCTGTACTCCAAACCCAATGTACTTTAGTGCTCCCCTTCTGTTCCCCTCCCTTACCTCCCCTCTCCCCTTCCCAACCCCATCCTTCTCTGTCCACCCCAGCCACTTTGCCCTTTGAAACCCCATAGGATCATAGATGTACAACTGTAAAGGATATTAGAGGACATTTAGTCCAACCCTTTTATTTTACAGATGAGGAAACTGAGGTCCAGGGAAGTTAAGTGACTTGCCCAGGGTCATATAGATGAAAGTATCAGTTAACAAACTCCTCATAATCCTCAGCCACTTCCTTTTATAATTCTTTAACCTCCTGGCTCTGAGACCTACTTTGTCCCCAAAGACACTACATCCCTTGCCATCTCCATTGCTCCTTCCCTCATACACTGACTCACAGGGTCAGGAGGAGGAAGAGACCACATATTCCTTGGTTCTTCTCACTGTCACTTGCAACCATTGCTTTGCCACTGCCTCTCAGCAATTTCTCCTCCATAAAAGTTTATACTATCCCATGTATCATCCTGTCCTCATCCTCATGGCTGTCATAAACTTCTTCTCTCCTGGATATTCACATCATCCTGCAGCCCTCCAGAAACTTCAGCACTTGACTTAGTTTTTCCTCTCTATCCAAACACCCACTGGTGATTTCAAAGTTTTGGTGATGATAATACTATGACTTCCCAGTACATGAACCTCCTCAACTCCAATAACTTCCATTTCTACTCTACTTCAGCAAGCCAGAGGAATGGTCACATCTAAGATCTCCCCATCCCCCAGAGCTGTTCCACTTGCAAGGTCCTGAACTCTGAAATTCTCATTTTGGATCACAATCTCCTGTCTTTCTATCATATATATCATTGCTTCATTCTTTTGAAATTGATCTTTTTTTCACTGAAGGCAGTGATGTATAGTGGAAAGAGCTCTGGCTCTGGAGCCAGAGGAGCTGGGTTCAAACCCTACACCTCTCTTGATGTTTATTCATTTGTGAGAGACTGTGGGCAAGTCATTTAACGTCTTTGGACTCCAGTTTTTTTATTTGTAAGACGAACAAACTTGAACTAATAACCTTTGACGTCCTTTTTGAGGTCCCCAAAGGCCTAGTCTATGATCCTCTGATTCTCCTATCTACCTGACTGTTCTTTCTAATTCTCCTTTGATGATTCATATCAAGAAGATTCTTCTTCTTGCCAATGATAGCTCACCCAGGCAGCCCACACCCAAAGAGAAAATAGCCTGGAGCATGGCAGAAAAGGGTATAGCAGGGTCAGAAAATGTCCCTTATTTAGATTCTGAAGATACATTCTCTAGCTCAACTATACTTGAATACTTTAAAAGGAACTGTGATTTCATAGGTGTGACATTTTCTCCACCAGTACAGACTATAACTTCTCTATGCCTTAATAAGTAGACAGAATCAGTCAAAGGGCCTCACTTGAGGACCTAGTGGGCCACATGTGGCCTCAAGGCCACAGGTTCCCCACCACTGGTCTATAAGAAGAAAAGCAAAAAACGACATTAAAAGAAAATATGCTCACTATGCAAGCAACAATATGGAACTCAAAGACAGAATGCATAGAGACAACCCAAGGATCATAAGTCTCCCAGAAGAATGTGGCAGGACAAAAAGCCTTGATGCCATAACAAGGAAATAATAAAAGAGAACTTCTGAACATAGAAATGAAATACCAATTGAAAGAATTCACAGATTGCCTCCAAGAGAAAACCCAAGGCTATAAATTCCAAGATACATAGTGATTAAATTTAATAATTCAATTCAGATACAACAAGTTCTGTAAGCAATTGAGAGAAAGACCTTCAAATACAAAGGAAAAAACATTCAAATAAATATAGGAGGGAATGAAATAATGTGTTCCAAAGAACCATGGAGCTCAGAATTTAGCCCAAGGTGACTTATTCTGCAAATTTGAACTTAACCATATATAAAAAAATGGACATTCAAGAATAAAGAAACATTTGAAACATTTTTAGGAAGAAAACTAGAACTGAAGCGATCATTTGCTTCTTGAACAGCCAAGCCACAGGAGGAATGAATAAATGCAACAGACAAGTACGGCAATAACAATGGAGTGACAGGAAAGAGATCAATAAAAGACTTCTTTCTAAATAGACACCAGGAGACTGAATGAAGTTGGAAATGTGGTATAGGTAACAGTGAAGAGGTAGACAGCGGGCTTTATAGGTGGCAAGAGCCTGCCTTCTTGCTGTTCAATCATTTCAGTTGTGTCCAACTCTTTGTGACCCCATTTGGGGTTTTCTTGGCAAAGATACTGGAGTTGTTTGCCATTTCTTTCTCTCTCTCATTCTACAGAGGCAAACAGGGTTAAGTGAATTGCCCAGTGCTCTATCCACTGAGCCACCTGTAGGTGGCTGTCTACAGATGAATTAATCCCCCATGGAACTACATGACAACATAGGAGGATAAATGAAGGAGGGAAGGAAGAATGGGGATAGAGTGTGATGTGCTGGGGTCAAAGCAAGATCTAACAATGAAGGCAAGGTGATTTCTGCGGTCTTAGAAAGAAAAGAGCCTATGGGGTGGGAGTGAGGAAGAGTGATGGAAGATTAAAAAAGAGGAAGGAAAGGAAGGAGGCCTTACTTTGGTGGTAGGAAGGGGTTTCACTGATGAATGCTCCTATGGGTGAAGAAAGATGGTCTGTGAATTGATGGGGACCTTACATTGGGTGTGGTCTGAGGGATTTGGTGCTTGAAAAGTCTACTGGTCCTACGTTGGGAAGGGGAAGAGTTGGAACCCCTGGGGAAAAGTGGAACCTATTGAGTGGGAAAACATGGGGCAAATATGGGAGTTGGGGGGAAGGTAACCAAAGGAAGGTACAGATCAGTGGTGGGCTGTATAATCAAGGGAAGGGGCAGCGCTCCACTGTGAGGTAGTATCCCTCTGACACTTGCAATAATTGGAACTTTTCTGGGAGTGAGATACAATGGAAAAAGGGAATCAAAGGGAGAAGCTCTACAAGGCAGTGGCAGAACACATACTGGGGATACCCTAGGATGGATACCTTGGAAGCTTTGATTGTATGAGGAATACAGAGAAAAGAGAGACCTGATAATTATAGAGGTCATGAATCAGAGAATGAGGATCTAAAGTAGACAAAAAGAGAGAATGGATAATGAAGAGAGTAAGAGAAATCTTTCTTGGAAAGGGGTGCAAATTTTTTTTTAATTACTAAACAGGACTAGTCAAAAGGCAGGAGAAGAAGGGGGAATCTACTTGACTGAGAAGGAAAAATATAGGGAAGAATTATATAACCAGAAAAAAACAGGAGAGAAAAAAAGAACTAATAAGCAAAACCCTCAAGGGAAAGGGGTAACCATCAGGAGTTAGGGGAAGAGAGCCAATGGGCACAGGGCCACCTTAAAAAAAAAGATTAAAGCAAGTAATTAAAGGAACATAATTTGCAGCAGAAGAGGGTGAAACATTATAGCTTAAAAGCTGAGGAATGCTGGAGAAGATCTTTCTTCCCTCTTTCTCTCAGCGCAACCAGGTGAAGGAGCTAACCCTACTAGGCACCTATGCTGCCAGTAGGATTTAACTGTCAAGCATTCAGACATGCAATGAGCAAAGAAGACGATCATAGGACACAAGGCAGGAAGTCATACCACTGGATGCTCTTAAGTCATGCATGGAAACCATAGCTGCAAAAATACTTTATACATTTTCATTTCTGTATAATAGGGGGGCCTGTGGCCCAGTGAAGGTTGCCAGTGTTCTTCAAATGTTGTCCCTTCCTTCATATTTGGCTATACACCTTCAACATTCCATGCTGTACAGTTCTAGTGAGGTCAAACTTAACTAAAAACAGATTCCTGTGCGCCGTATAGTGACTTAGAAAACCACAGATGAACATGATCTATATTGTATTGTACCTTTATCTATTTTGTGGAACATTCCACAAAACCATAAATTAGCATTATCTATATTGTATTCTTATTTATTTTGTTAAACATTTCCCAATTACGTCGTAATCTGGTTCAGCAGACTCTTTGCAGCTGTGGGCTGAGAGTTTGACAGGGGTGCTAGTTCAGTTACAGTGGGAAGGTGAGAAGCAATAAGGGGAGAAAGATAAGAAATGACACCTTTCAAAGTAGCAATAAAACCATTTAAACTTGAAAACCACCTGGAAATAGATTGCAAAGGCTACTTAAAAACATATAGATTATATAGAAATTGCCATGAAAACTGCCTTAAGAAAGTCACCTGCAGTTCTAGAGAAATGTGGTCTTTTGAATCAAAGGTGTCTAAGGCAGTGTGGGGTCCTGGCTGATCTCACGGCAAATGCCAATATAGTATGTTCTTGCATTCAAGTGTAGATGTACATGACCATTTCATAAATGGTCCTCAAGAAAATACTGGTAGAGACCAATGTATTAGGGAACCATTATATGACCACAAGATAGTACATTTTTCCCACCTGAGGCATTGTGGCAGACCTTCAAATTCTAGAATCCATGTTTTCTGACAGGTGTCAGAAGTAAAGACCTTTTTAACAATGAGGGTAATGGGACCCCTGGTTGCTTAATAAAATTCAGTAAGTGTCAAGGGTTTTGTCACAATAATAGAAGCTATTCCGCTTAGGTAGAATGTCTTCCCCACTGTTAGGGACCGGTTGTAGTTTATAAGACACAATCAATACAATTATAAAAGTACAAAAGAGTTAGTGCTAGTTTGACCAAGTCGCAGTATTTTAAACATGTTGCTTGACATCTATACCTAAAGTCTAGGGTTTTTTGTTTGTTTTGTTTTGTTTGTTTGAACATAAATATAAAATCTATGTTAAAATGTGAAATTCAGATGAAGGAATTAATTTACAAATTAACATTCTCCCCACTGATAATCAATCCATCATGACTTATTGTTTGTGACATCCCGGGCTCTTGGAATGGTCTTAGGGGACAGTGGCTTGGTCTATAATTTCAATGATACAGGCAGGTGAACCATTTTTCTACCAAAGCAAGTTCATACCTTCTCAGATACTAGTGAAAAATTTCAGTCTTCTTATATACACATGAAGAAACAGAGGCCTAAGAAGTTAAGTGACTTGCCTACAGTCACTATTCAGTACCAAAGCTGGGATCCCATTTCCCAGGACATAGGAGGTAATACTTCATTTTAACCCCCAAAGCATTATAACTGAGGAACTGTGCTTAGTATAGTGTCTTACATAGTAAGCTCTCTGTAAATGTTAGCTATTATTATCTGCTTAAACAAAATCAGCCCCTTAAACTCTAGAGAATAGGAACTGCCCCAGTATCTCCTTATAAAGCTATGACCATGACATGAATGTAATAATGAAATCCAATCATGGCAGCACACTTGAGGACTGCTGCTGTGAATAATTTCAAGGGTCTAATCGCAGAGTATAATGAACTTTCTATTTATTCAGCAATAAATTAAACATTGTTCAATAAAGTATTCATAACAACACTCTTAAGCAAAACGTATCATATATATATATATACATACAATAACAGTATATCATATTGAACATAGCATATATCATTGCATTCAGTAGAATTCCCTAAAATACTTGTTTACACAATCAGGGGCTCCCAGGCTAGGGTCTTTCCTAGCATGATGCATCTTTAAGGGGTAGCAGAAAATACCACACCATCCACCTCTAGGTCACAATAAGAACAATCTTCTTAATTAAGCAAGCATCCGAGTGAAGGCCTCTTTCATCTTGACTTGAGGTTGACTTCCAAGTCCCACGGCTCTTCCTCTGTGGGCTGACCGCTCTCGACTCTTACCTGGATTCACACGCAGGCAGCTCTCTGCTCCTGCTCCCTGTCTCCAGTCAAGGGGACTGCTCCACTCCAATCTCTTCCTGCTCCTGCCCGACAGCAGGCTCCAGGCAGCTTCTGCCTCTGGGAAAACAAAGCTCAACAGGGCAACAACACATACTACCAGCACTACTATCTCAAAGTCCAGAGGCTCTGTCATAACAGTTCAGTTCACTTTAACAGCTCTCAAAAGCTAAGCCTCCTTCCCATGGGCAGGTTTCTGCCCTACAGGTCTATTTGCTTTTAATAGCTCAGAAGCTCCTTCATCAAGTCTCTGCTATCAAAGGTCTTCTCTTCGATTTCAGAGGTTTCCTCCCAGCTCTTCAAGGTTTCCTCTCAGCTCAATGCTCAAAGCTCATTCTTCTTCTTCGTTTCTTCTCTTCACTCTCTTCTTCCCAACACTGGTTCACCCTCTTGATGCTCTCTCAATGTCTACTTTCTCTCAACACCAGCTCTCTTTATATACAGTTCTAGTCGGCATCTGATTGGCTGAAATTCAATACAAGTCTTTGTCTAGAACTCAATCCAGCAAAAAATTCTACTTTGCTTGCCCTTACAAATATATTTAATAGTATTATATAATAATAATAAAAGTATTATATAATAATTATAATATAATAACATTATTACAATATAATGAAAGCAATTGGATTAGATGGCTTCTGAGTTCCTGTCTCTCCCTAGACTGTGATCCTAGTCCCAGGCAAATACTGATGATTCTTGAGTTTTGTGAGTTTAACACAGACTGAAGCTGCTTTTTAGAGCTAGTTTTACTATAGTATGATTGTTGGGAGGGCTTTCTATTCTACCCTATTCTTTAGAGCAATAAATATACAAATTATGATAATTAAAAGTAAAATTTTTCAAAGATTGAAGTCTCTTTAAAATAGAAATTTTCAAAAATGTGATTGTATTTTTCTCACACATATGGATCAAACGATAGTGAGGTAGTATAGCATGGTGGATAAAAGATTGGCCTTGGAGTCAGGAAGACCAAGGTTTAAGTCTTGACTCTGAGGCAGACTGACCATGTGACCACAAGGAAAGTCACTTAACTTCTCGGTCACCTAGGCAACTCTCCAAAATTACAATTTGCAGGTGATCTTCCTCAGTGGTGGAAGTTTCTGAAATATACGAGAGTAATGAAATCATAGATCTAGACTAAAAAAGAATAAAGTAGTGTTAAAAATTATAATTATCTGACATTTGTCCATGTGTCAAGGTGGGTAATAAATTCTGTTCAGTGAATGGCTGAATTTTTAAAAAAACTATTTAACACTTGATCTGCGCCAAGCAGTGTGCTAAGTGCTGGGGACACAAATAGAAAATCCAGATAGTTCCTACTCTCAAGGAGCTCATATGGAGAAACAATAAATATTGCAAGGTAGATGGAAAAACTTGTTGGTCCTTAGAATGTGATAGCAGGGCAAATGGCAGTGCCTGAGGTTTTGGAGGGTTCAGTGGTAGGCAAGATGGTAAGGCCCACCAGTATTCTATCTTACTGGATGGTCAGTAAGTAGTTGGTGATTCCCTGCCCATCAAAATGGCATGTGACCATGTCCTCCCCGTAGCTGAGGATAAAGGGGGAGATATTTGAGCACCCCTGAACTATGACACTTGGAAGTAGGGGAGGGTGAAGTGAGCCTGATTCAGAGTGGAGTACTATGGACTCTCTTCCATCAAAATGGAGATAGGGACTTGGCCTGGATAGATGGAGGGAAAAAGGCAGATCTGTTGGGATTTGGGTAGAGGGAAGGATAAAAAAAAGGGCTCTTCACAGGTCCTGTTCTCTTGGACCCTCCAGAAATACCATTTATCTCATACATAAGAATTTTCATTTTAGAAAACATAAATGAAGGGAGATTAAAGTAGGAGCTAGGTTGAGGGAGGCAAGATGATATTTGTTTATACGAACAAGGAAAACAAAATGCAAGAATTGACTTAATCACCTTCAAGATGCCTTTATTTCAGTGGCAAAAAAGTATAATTTATTACAATAGAAAGTTCAACATGTCCTAACATTAAGTATATGCACATATCACAAATCTCAGGAATTTTAACAGCAAAACTTTAAGTTTAAATAATCCTCATCAGATCCCACAAGATAAAGTTTAAATTTGATTCTTAGTGCAAACAAAATCTAAGGCTTTAAACAAAGTAAGACATGCCCCTGTAATACAAGATCTCAGAATGGCCGGTCCTTGCTTGACGTGTAGAATTTCCAGTGTTGGTCCATTATATGGCATGGAAGAAGTTCTTCGTTGCTGATCAATAATATTTCATTTAGCTGAAGATAATGTGTGAGGTTTTGTACTGAATCGCTGGAAGATCCTGTTTGAAAAGTTGACAAAATATTACTAAGGACTACGGTATTCTTAAAAAAAATCATTAGCACTTAAAAGTCAGGTCAGTTTGAGGACAAGCATATCAGATTTTGTGACCAAAACATTTTTTTTTTCCTAACCCCACTTTCATTACCTACACAGCATGCATGGGACAAAATGGAACAAAGACACAGTATTCAGAAATAGTTCTATCACCTCTCAGCTCTCACTCATGGCTTCCAGCTATGAGGCCCAGCAATATTGCTAAGAGGCTTTACACCGAGGAAATTAGCAAATGCTACAAATCAGGGTTGGTTGCCTAAATATTAATAATGAAGATTAAGAAGGAAAAATTAGTATCTATTGAGCGCCTACTATGTACCAGGCACTAGGCTAAACGCTTCACCAATATTATCTCATTTGGTCTTCACAACAACCTTGTTAAGGTAGTGCTGTTCTGATCCCCATTTTACAGATGAGGAAACTGAGGCAGACGGCAGTAAAGGGACTTGACTGAGGTGACACAGCTAGTGTCTGAGGCTGTATTTGAATGGAGGTCTTCCTCACTGTAGGCCCCACGCTCTATTGCGCCACCTAGCTGCCAAGAGTAAACTTACAAGTGTGTTGTATGTACTCTTTGTGGTTTTTCTTGGAAAGCTGGTTGTTAAACATTTACCAGCACAACCCTGGACACAGAAGATCATGGTTAGGTTTATGCAGTCAGGACATAATCAGGATGCCTGAAAATTTTCCTGTGTCTTTGTTATGAAGTGTTGTACAAATCTGGAGGCCTGGTTGTTCCAGTGTCCCCTCCGTTCTTGGAACTGTACAGATTGGTTTCAGGAGATTAGGCCCGCTAAATCTTTAGGTTGCATTTGCTACAATGCATTTACATACTCACCTGGCCAATGTTAATGCAATTTGCCAAAATTCAGTTCAAATGCCACCTTCTCTCCGTATATCCCCCTAACTACTAAAGCCCCCACCTGAAATATCTTTGTATTTATTTTTATATATTGCATAAACTGATATGCATGCACATATGCGTATATACATACATGTGAGTACACACACAATATGTCTCAAAAGTCTCAGTGAAGTTTTAAGTTTTATAGCTTAAATATGTGTGTATGTATGCATGTGTGTATTAAGCACCCACTGTGTGTCAGGCACAGTCCCTATCCTCAAGGAGATTACAAGGGACTCATCATGTACATATAAATGTGTGAAAGCGTGTGTGTATATGTATGCACACATCTGTATATACTAGTACACGCACATATGTGTGTATTGTGTGTATATGTAGTATGCAATATACTCTATGTCATAACAAAGTATGCTAGTACATGTGTAAGTATATTCAGATATTTTATGTGTATATGTATATACTATATGTATTTTATGCACATAATACACATAAAATAGTATACTAGTATGGATAAGTACATACATATATTTATTGCATACAGTATGCTATGATATATGTGACTAATGTGTATTTAGCATGTGTCTATATATACATATGTATATGTGTGTATATATACATATATACATATACATACATATATACATATACACATACATATATACATACATATATATACATACATACATATATACATACATACATATATATACACACACACACACACACACACACACACGATGCTAACATCGTCCATAGGGTTTTCTTGGTGAAGATACTGCAGTGGTTTGCCAGTTCCTTCTCCAGTGGATTAAGGCTAACAGAGGTTAAGTGACTCGTTCAGGGTCATGTAACTAGCAAATGTTTGAGGCCACATTTGAACTCATGTCCTCCTGACTCTATCCACTGAGCCATCTAACTGCCTCATATATACAGTATACTAGTATGTGTGTGTGTGTGTGTGGCATGTATACAGTGTACTAGAATACTACAATATATATGACTCTAGGATATATAATAGTATATTAATAAATGTATATATGTGTGTATATATACACACTGGCCTATACTAGTATACTACATAGACAACATACTAGCATATGTGTGTATGTACAATGTATATATGCACATGTGTATATACAAAACATATATGTACACTATGTACATACACACATGCATGTCCATCTATGTACATTTTGAGGGTAAGAATTGTTTCATTTTTGTCTTTGTCCAGTACCTGGTATAGTGCCTGGCACATCACCGGTACCTAATAATTGCTAATTTATCTACCAAGTGCAGTAATAGGCCCATCCCAACTCTGGATGCTAAAAGCAGGTGTGGGCCTGGGTCTCTCCGAAGCCTGAATTCACCCAGCTTCTGCAAATGTCTTTACCACTCCTCAGGCCTAGGGCATGATTCATGCTTCAAATAGTCTCTAATGTTATTCAGCTGCATGTGATTCACTGGCACTTTACAACAGCTATCAATAGTAATGGAATATTAAATGGATAAGGGACTAGATTGTTAAGAGATTATCTCACCTACCCCTCCCTCATTTTAGAGACAAGGAAACTGAGGCTGAGAGGTGAAGAGTGCCAACATGCTACCTATGGGCAGCAGAGATGAGGGGTGCTCTGAAAGACTATATTTAAACAATTTCTGACTTTTCTGCCTCCTTGCCAGTGTGGTAATGTCTCAATCAGGTAATGCCTCTGGCATGTGGCCCTCTCTTCTGGCTGGTGAGTCCTTGGCCTGGACCACCATTTCAGGCTGCATCCAAGACATCCATTCTTGACTCTGGAGTTACCCATCTCCTCTCCAGCTGCCTTGTTCACCTCTCCCTCACCTTTACCTCATCCCTTTATGTTTGAAGACACATTAGAATGTAAGATTCTAGAAGGCAGGAAATCTTTTTTGGCTTGTACTTGTCTCTCTCCCTCCTCAGAGAAATTCTTGTGTTACTTTACCTGATGTGACATCATCATGGCCATTTTACATGGTTAAGTTTATATATTCAACCTGGGAGGGTTATTTGGGCATGCTGCCACCAAGAGGAAGCAAATTTCTTGGATAAGTGAAATTAAGAATTCGGTTTAGATTGCAAGCATGCAGGGTTTTAACTAGCAGAAATGCGGAATGGTGGTGATTGGGTGGCACAGATGGGAGGAGGGGCAGAGGGAGAACTAGAAAGTGGGAATTGTTAAGGTGGCACAGAGGACAGTCTGGTCTCCTTTGGAGATAGCAACCCCACCAGAAAATAAGTGTAGAGGCCCTAGGGAGGAAGCCCTCCCCCTTAAATGTGGGTGTCCTAGAGCAAAAATACTGTTTGCCTTATACCAGTTACAGCTCTTACAGGCATGATTAACATAAATAAAAATGAACATATAAAATGCTCATCAAATAAAATTTCCCTATCTTAAAAACTATAAATTTTTATTATAAGGAATCATGACTAGTATATATGGAGCAAATTTAAAAAAACTCAACCAACTATGGTTTGCTATCTTCCTAATTGTTAACTATTATGAATCCATCATTTTTAAATAAATTTTATGCTTTCAGAGAGAGAAGTCCTTCCGTCTTTTTCTCATCCACTTCCAGTAATTCTTCTTCCAAGTTATTATTACACCTATCTGGCTCTGTGACTTCAGCAGGCTCCAAAAGCCCTTGCAGTCCTTTTCCAGCTGCTAATTCTAGGACTTTAGCCTAAGCAATAATGCTTGCCTTCCCTGGTAGTCTCCTGCTGAAATGATTCTCTGAAGGTAGGTGTCAGCTCCTTCAGAGATCCTTCCACAGGGCAGAAGCAAGAACCAAAAGAATGCACTTTCTAACTATCTCTCTATGCTGAATGTGTATAATCAATATGACTACTTTTCTCCAATCATGGAATAATTTTCCAATTTATTTTCATTTTTTTTAACATGTGAACTATCCCTTTCTTCTTGCTCCTTGCTGCTGGAAGTTGCTAGTGAGGTGTAACTTCATTTAGACAAAATGTTTCTCCTTACCAGCTTGAGTTCACAAACTGCCTTCTCTTACAGATTGCCTCTCAAACAATCTTTCCCAGATGCTGTTTCAGGAGTCAAATTTCTTCTCTCAGAACGTTTTTAAACGTTGGCACAAGGCTTCTGAACATAAATTCTAACTAGTTTCTTGACACTAGGCTAAATCAGTTTTGTTGGCAAGCAAATACCACCTCTACCTGAACCCTCTTGTCTGTTCTGCACCATCTAGTTATCCCCCAAGTTACAAACTAGAATGCATGAAATCTGTAATCTAGGATTCGTGTGCCTGGTTAGCTCAGCTAGACAGAGAATGGTGCTAATATCATCAGGGTCATTTTATCCTTCTACAGATAACAGTTCTGTTACCTATTCTGATACCTGTTAGCTGACTCCAAATGGAATACATGTGACTTTGTTGAATCCATCCTCTGTATTGGAAAAACAATATAAAAGATACCCACCTGACAAGAGATTAATAGCATTGCCTTTGAAGGGCAATACTCCAAAAGATATAACTGGAGGCCATTATTAAGCATCACAGGACATATTGCTGGAAGGGACATTTGAAATCATCTAGTCTAGCTCCTTCATTTTATGGATGATAAAACTGAGACCCAGAAAAACTGCGACTTACTCCTATCCCACAAATGGGAAATAGAAGGACTGAGGATAGAACTCAGCTCCTCTGACTTGGAGTCCTATGTTCTTTCCAGTACTCTGATTTATAGTTCTTACCCTATGATCATTGAAATGAATTTTTCAAAGCACTCAAATTGCTTTATTTCTTCCTTCTTAACACTTTCTTTTAAAAATGACTTTGTGGAAGATAAATCCAATTCAGGTAATATTGATGAATAATAATGATGATGATTAAAAACTGACATTTACCTAGCATTTTAAGGTTTGCTAAATGCTTGGCACATATTATCTCATCTGATTCTCACAAGAACCTGTGAGATGAGTGTCTCTGGCTTTATTAATCCCATACACAAGAGGAAAATGAGGCTAAGACAGTAAACGACTTGCCCAGGGTAACAAAGTTAGTTAAGTATCTAAATTGGGATTCAAATCTAGGCCATTCTGACTCCAAGCTTATTATTCCAGGCTGCCTTGTTTGTCAAGACAATCTTGACTATTCTTATAGGAGTCATGGGTTACCATTGAGAAAAACTGTTCTTAATATAACACAGGTATATTGTGCAAATATTGCATCCAGTGTCACAGTGAGTAGTTTATGAGCCTAAAAGCAAAGTTCCAGGAATGATGAGCTCAAGAACAAAGTTGGGGGCTGATTGATGGCAGCTATTCTCATATGAAGTTGGGGATTCCTAAGGATAATAACAGGGGCAGCTAGGTGAGGACTGGGTTTAGCACCATTGGGACCTGGAGTCAGGAAAGCTCTTCTTCCTGAGTTCAAATCCAGCTTCAGACACTTACTAGCCATGGGACCCTGGGCAAGCGCATTTGATCATGTTTACCTCAGTTTCCTCATCTGTAAAACGAGCTGGAAAAGGAAATGGCAAACCACTCTGGTATCTTCACCAGAAAACCCAAATGGGGTCACGAAGAGGTGGACAGGACTGAAAATGACCAAACAGCAACAAGGATGAACTAGTAGCAGGAGGCACCTGGTGTACCGGCTCAGATGGCAGAAGGCCCCAGCACCTCAGACTTTGCTTCTGCAATAGCAATTCTTCTAGCACCACCCTGGTTAGCATATACAAATATCAGGAACTCAGCAAGATTCTGTTTTCAGACTTCCCAGGATAAAATCTTCTTTGGCGTGTCAAATTGCCCTCTAAAAAATTGACTGCTTCTTAACTGAATATTAATTAAACTATTTTAGAAGCTGCTCCAAAGGTACTTTAGACATTCGGTAAACAAAGTGGATATTATTGCCATATTATACATAATAGAATATTATGGAAGAGACATTGGCAACTATGTTCCTAGATGCTGACTAATCTTGGGTGTTTAGATTTTGTGGTAGCCGTTGAATTCACAAATCTAGCAGTCAATTACACAACTGCTTGACTGATGGAGTTTTACAAATACAGGCATGTCCTAGCACAAAGCAGCCCTTTAATAAATGCTTGTTGACTGAATGAGAAACCCTTAGAATGTAGAAAATGGGGGAAATACTTTACTGATATAAACTTAGACACCAAAACTTATTATTATTGTTGTTGTTATTAATATCATCAATAATATCTTTTATATTTATATAGTATATACATTTATGCACTTTCCTATCCTTGACATCATTTGATCTTCTCATCCTTGATTCAGTGCCATGACAGTCTAAGCAAAGATGAAGCACTAGCTAGAATGTCAAGGAGGAGTCAGCATTTGCAAAGAAGTCTGGGATGTTACAGTATTGTAGTGTAGGCATGCTGTAGTAGTTCACAGAACCTTCTTTTTACTTATTTTTGGTTTGTTTAGAGGACAGTAAAAATAACTAACGGCTTTGTAATAGGAGTCATCTCATCTTGAAAGATGATATAGCTAGGTACTCCTTATATTCACATAGCTACAATGTTTGTGGGAGTTTTGACTAAGGCAAAAAATACCAACATCACAAATAAAGGATGGGGGAGGCCTGGTTAGACCACTTTGCCTGAAAAAGATCTGGGGGCTTTAATGGATTATTGTAGGTTCATGATGAATCAGCAATAGGAGGTGGTAGTCAAAATAACTATTATGACCTTGAGGTGTGTTAAGAGAGGCACAGTTTAATGCATTGTTGGTGGAGTTGCAAACTGATCCAACCATTCTGGAGAGCAATTTAGAAAGATGCCCAAGGGCATGCCCTTTGATCCGGTAATACCACTACTAGGTCTGTATCTCAAAGAGATCATAAAAAAAGGAAAAGGACCTGTATGTACAAAAATATTTATAGCAGCTCTTTTTGTGGTGGAAAACAATTGGAAATTGAGGGGATGCCCATCAATTGGGTAATGGCTGAACAAATTGTAATATATAAATATAACAGAATACTACTGTGCTTAAGAAATGACAAGTAAGTAGATTTCAGAAAAACCTGGAAAAACTTATATGAACTGATGCGAAGTGGAGTGAGCGGAACCACAGCAGTACACAGTAACAGCAACATTGTGCAATGATTAACTATGAATTAACTTAGTTCTTCTCAGTAATTCCATTATCTAAGACAATTTCAAAGGAACTGGAAAATGCTATCCATATCCAGAGAAAAAACTGATGGAGCCTGAATGCAGATCGAATCATACTATTTTCACTTTATCTTTTCATTATTTTTTCCTTTTGGTCTGTTTCTTTTTCCACAGTATGACTAATATGGAAATATGTTTTACTTGATTGCATATGTATAACCTACTTAAAATCCTACCTTTTTAGGAAGGGGGTAGGGAAGAGAGGGAGGGAGAAAATTTGGAATTCAAAAATTTTTTTTAAAATGAGTGTTAAAAATTGTCTTTATATGTAATTGGAAAAAATAAAATACTATTTTTAAAAAAGAGAGGCATAGTTTGCAGGAATAAAACAGTGTTAGCTCTTCTCTGGAGTGTTTTGTTCAGTTCAGAGCACCACAATTTTAGAAAGACACTGCCTTCAGCCAGGATGTTGAAGGGACTTGCATCTCTGTGACAAGAAGATCAATAGAAGGAGCTAGAGACATTTAGACTGGAGAAGACACAGGTGGGACATGACAGCTGGCTTCATCATGTGGAAGAGAGATTAAGCGTGTTCTGTTTGGTTCCAGAAGGCAAAACCAGAGTACATTAATTTCAGAAAATTTCAGAAAACCTTTCTGACAAGTAGACTTGTACCACAGTGGAATGGACTGCCATTATGGAGATAGTGCATTCTCCTTCATTGGAAGTCATCAATCAGAAGCCAGATAACCACTTGTCAGCTATGTTATAGTGGGGATTTCTTTGCGGTATGGGGTTGGACTAGATGGCGGCTGAGGTCCCCTTAAACCAGAGGTTTTTAACTTGGGGTCCATGAATTTGGTTTTTTAAAAATATGATATTGGGGCAGCTAGGTGGCGCAGTGAGTAGAGCACTGGCCCTGGAGTCAGGAGGACCTGAGTTCAAATCTGGCCTCAGACACTTGACACTTCTACTAGCTGTGTGACCTTGGGCAAGTCACTTACCCCCAATTGCCCTGCCAAAAAGCAAAAAAAAAATATGATATAACCTTTGTTGTTGTTCAGTTGTTTCAGTCATGTCCAACTCTTCGTGACCACATTTGGGCTTTTCTTGGGAAAGATACTGGAATGGTTTACCATTTCCTTCTCCAGCTCATGTTGCAGATGAGGAAACTGAGGCAAACAGGGTTAAGTGACTTGACAAGGGTTACTCAGCTAGTAAGTGTCTGAGGCTGGATTTGAACTCAGGTCTCCCTGACTGCAGGCCTAGCTCTCTATCTACTGTGCCATCTAGCCTTATTTCAATATAATTGGTTTCTTTTGTAATCTCATGTATTTTATTTTTTGCATTTAAAAATGTTATTCTGAAAAAGGTGTCCATAGGCTTCACTACACTGCCAAAGAGGGTCCACAACACAGAACAGGTTAAGAGGCCTCTGTTTCAAACTAAAATTCTGTGATTCTGATTTTGTCATAGTGGCCAAATAACATGCTCCATTTAGATATTTTATATGCAGTATGTGAAAGGCCAAAGGCTTTATTCATCTCCAACGTAGGAGTCAATGCTAGAAGTTATCATGGACCAAGGAGAATCAAAGGAGTGGGGAGTGTATTAGCAATCCATCAAAGTTGTATTTTCATCAGCTGTAAATGAGGACACACAAGACCCCTTGTAAATTAAAAGAGCACCTAAGGAGTCCTGTTTTTGTTTCTAACAATAAATCATTATCATGCTGTTCACACAGAGAACATCACCAACCAAGGTACAAAACAGTAGGCAGGAGCTCCAAAGGGAGCAACATGCCTTCTTTTCCAACTGATGTTATGTTGAAAATAGACCAGACAGACCAAAAATGTGGTGTTTCAGAAGATGGAGCAAAATGGAAAAGACTGTGGGCAGGCAGGCGTTTGTTAATCCTGTAACTCTAGGAAGTAGAATCTTTATTATACAGAGAAGCAGTGGGTCTGGTGGAAAGGGCACTGGGCTTGGGATTAGGACACCTTTGTTTGAATCTAGCCTCCAATATTTCCTAGCAATGTGACTATGATTAAATCACTAAGACTTAGTTTCCTTTTCTGTAAAAAAGAGATAATAATAACCTAATTTTTTAAAGCCTGTGGTAATGAAATAGATGAAGTGGGAGGTTTAGGAAAAACTCCTCTCGGGGAAAAAGTGGTCGCCAATGGTCCTGAAGTAGTGCCAAGCTATCTTTATATATGTATTTGTAGACACAAACATATGTTATGTAAAGGGTAGAGAACTAGCATTGTAGGCAGGAAAACATGAATTCATATTCTGCCTCTGACATGTACTAGCTATTAGGGAGCACATCACTTTAGCTCTCAGTGGCCCAGGCAACTCTCTAGGACTAAAATTTCAGAGCTGTTGCTGATCTGTACCAGTTCAAGATGTCTCTACACTAGGAGTTCCCCATGAACTGATTAAAAATTACAGATCCAGATCAACACAAGCCATCAACAAATCTTTGTAAATTTTGCAGCTAAGGACATTATATGGTAACTTTGTGACACAGGGCAATGGCTTCCAGGATCTAGGTAAAGGGCTCAAAGGGAGACCACCTTCTCTCGGTTCCATACGTACACTTAGTTCTGCCTGGATCAAGGAGGCAGTCATTCCTCTGGGGGCAGCATCCTTTGTGGCCACTGGCAATATGATTTCTAAGTCCTAAGAAAATGAACCAATTTGACAACACAGAAATAATGTAGCCTCAGTGAAAGCATGTGTGCTGGGAGGTGTGCTGCTCCATTATGTGCCATGTGCTACCTGGGAAATGCCAGTGAAGCAGACACAAAGGGGAGCTGACTGAAATACAGAGAGGAGAAGCCACCGGGTCACCATGAACTGGTTATCCTATAGAGGACTTCTCAGACTGACTGCCCAATATTCATTATTAGTCAAAAGAATGTACTAGGAGAGGCGGCCTCAAGAGTTGGGAAGACCTGGGTTCAAGTATTACCCTGATACATATTGGCCTTGTGACCTTGAGTGAGCCAATTGAATTTTCAATGTTCTAGGCAATGCTCTAAGACTATAAATTACACAAAAGGTGCCAACCTGCATCTGTAGAGACAATTTCCTCATTTAAGAGTTCCCTATGCCAATAAAATCATAGGTCCAGGCCCCATCTCTATATTACTATGCAATTATCTTCTTGCTCACATTCACTTTTTAAAATGACCAACTAAATTAATAATGCCAACAGCAGGGTTAATTTAACTTCTAATCTATGAGTCTTCTATTTCTTATAATTCTTTTTCCCCTCTTGTTTTAATGTAACAAAAATTAAAAGGAAAATCTTGGTTACTTTTAAATGTGTGATAGTGTGGTATAGTGGAGAGATCACTAATTTTGTAATTCTACGATTACCTGGATTTGAATTCTAGACCTGCCATTTATTATCTAAAGGATCTGGGGTAAATCACTTAATCTCTCTAGGGTTCTATTTTCTCATCTGTAAAATGAAGTGGGGTTGACTTGATAAACTCTAAAGTCCTTTCCTGCTCTAAATCTATGATTTTATGTTACCCCTGAAATATTATGAATCTATTAACTACATTAATTCAATTTACATGATTTGAAATTGTTCCAAAGAACTTTTGGTAGGCTACATTTTTATTATGATTACAGAACGAACTTTTCCTCGCTCATTCTAAATGGAAAATACATACATATGTATATGCATACACAAACCCATTTATAGTCAGGAATGCAATTCTAATCCAAGGCAAAATGCTTGACAATTATTTCGACAGATGGTTACAAAATACAACCTCCCAAGTCACATTGAAGAAAATAGTCTACCATGGCTCCTCTAATAGAAAGCTTACTGTCCTTTTGTAGAAAGGTTTTCTGGAAGATATCTGATCTGTAAAACTAAAATGAAAATATAATCTGGATTTCTTTCACAGGGCTGGTCAGTCAGTCACAAGCATTTATCTGGTACTTACCATGTGTTAGATGTTGTGCTAAGTACTGGAGACACAAAGAAAGACAAAAACATTCCCTGCCCTCAACAAGCTCACATTCTAATGGGGAAGACAAGATGTAAATAACCAGCATACCATGAAAGATATATGCGAAGTAGATGGAAGGTATCTCAGAGGGAAGTCACTGAGGATGGAAAGGACAGGACTAGGAAAGGCCTGAACCAGAAGGTGTGATTTAAGCTTAGACTTGAAGGAAGCTGAGAAAGCTAAGACACTAGAAAAGCACATGTACGGTTACATGTGAAAATTCTATTGGAACCAGTCAAATAGAATCGGACCTTATATTTAGATTTGAATTCTAACTCTACTTCTCTGAGAAAACTTGCATCCGGAAAGATAGTCCTTTAAGTTGGAGAGGAAATGAGCTGTTCTGTTTCATAGAGAAAACTTTTAGGTTATATTTTGGGGGTTTTCCTTTTGAGTAAACCATAACAAACAGCCATTTTGGGTAAGATTATCTATATAAAAAAGAAATTATTAAATAAGGTTCTCTGTACTTTATGAATTAGGACAGTGGAATTTTAACAAGACTAGAAGAAAAAAATTCAAAACATAAAATAGCCCGAGCAGCTTGCATAATAAATAAGAGCTTAAATAGCACACTCTGCAGCTAGGGATCAGTGTTGTAGGAACACCGTTTCCTTCAGTCTATGATGCTTAGATGTTAGGAAGTATTCAGTCTCATAAAACAGAAAGATATTCTGATTTGTGTGCTACATTACAAAAAATTTAGGCAGGAAAATAAACTAAAATTGCAGTATTAAGTGAAGAAAAGTCTGTCTTCAAAGGTGTTGATTTACAATAGGAAGCTGCTGGGTCATGAACCGTCTCTGTGAAAAGGATGGTTCTGACTTTCTTGGAAAAGACTGTTCTGTTTTCAAATGCGTTCACGTGATGTGCTCCTATCAAAGAAATGCCATAATTAGTGTACATTAAATGACAGTTCTAGAAGGGAATGAATATAAGAGAAGTGTGTTTCCCTCACAGGTAAATAAATTGTAGCTAATGTGTTTGAGCGCCTGGAAACCATGGTGACAGAGCACATAAATATACAAAGATGCCTTCCCAGGTAAATAGACAGAATGTGTTCTTTCTTAAGAGGATATTCCCATTCAGCGGCTGTGGTAGACATTCTGATGTATCCTGAAAGGCTGACAGAATTTTGGAGAGAGTTGGTACTAAAGTAGAGATGATGAGGTTTTTATGGCAAAAGACCTACGACAAACTAAACATGGAAGGAAAAATGTCTAGCAGAAAGCCACTAAAATATTAAGATACAATGTTTCATAGCGGGCCTCTGGTTCTTATCATGCCCATGGCCACAGTATGCGTGTCTATCTGGGTCTTTCGGGCAAGTAGTAATAATAGTACTACTACTATCACCACCATTATCATTACCATTACCACTACTACTACTACTATTACTACTACCACCCCCACTACTACTACTACCACTACTACCACTACTGCTACTACCACTACTACTACTACCACTACTACTACCACTACTACTGCTACAACTACCACGCTACTATTATGAAATTTCTAAAAGTTAGTAACTCTAACCCACTTATAACTACGATGCATACAAACAGCCTTGAAGAACCATAAATTCTGTATAAGGCGGCGATCCCCTTATGTCTCCAGAGTTTAATTCTGAGTTTCACATCTCTCTTGGACCCTGTGAAATTTCAATCTATGAGAAACTACTTATCCTTCCTCTAAATTATTTGAAATCTGCTTTCCTGGAATCTAGAGTATATGTCAGATTATACCCAGAATTGCTCTCTTTAATGGACTATAGAGGGATCACTTCCTCCCATGGTTCCCTTCATTTCCCACCCAGCAACTGAGTCTTCCATAGAATCAGACCCAGGATAGAATTTCTCCTTGCTGATTCTTCCACCTTTTGAAGGATGAAATTATCACTAAGGCAAGTCAAAAAATTATTAGCTGCTCTATTTTTGGCAGATAGAGAACTGTAGCAAATACCTAGATAGCTGAAATCTCCTCTTAGTGTTATATCATGCTTCTACCAGGCTTATAGTCTATTTCCCCAACTCCTCATCTATTTCTAACTTCTGTCTCAGAGATCTGTGGTAACATCTGATTGCCAGATTGCTTCTGTATCTCCCTCCACCAAGCTTCCTCCAAATACTATGCTTTGCCCCTCTGATTTCTGGATTGCTTCACATGAGTATGACTTCTTAATATAAAACGCTCCTCCTACCTGCTTACTTGTCCTGTTCTTTTTGAATAAGGTATACCTATCCAAAGACACATTTCAGTCATGGATTTTATCCCACCAAGTCTCCACAATGCCCACTGAGGTCAAATTTGCCTCTTAGGGTTAAGACCTCTAGCTCTTCTGTTTTGTTACCTTAAACACTGGGCATTTGTGTATAGATATTTGAGGCCTTGAGTTTTACTAGTTGTTTGTTTTTTGAATTTTGCCTCCTGTGAACTTCTGGGTATCTGAACTGCTATTCTTTATCCTTCACTGTAGCTATTCTTTATGTTATCTAGCTTGATAGAGATACATAGACCGTTTTCTCTTTTCCCTATCCTTTTCAGTTTAAAGCCCTTTTGGTTACTTTTGTAAGACACGTGGCAAATAAATTTTATCGATCAATAAGCATTTATTAAGTGCCTGCTATATGCCAGGCACTGTGCCAAGCATTGGGAGTGCAAAAAGAGGCAAAAGACTATCCCTGTCCTCAAGAAACTTAGAGTATAATAGGAGAGACAATAAGCAAATAAATATATACAACAAAGCAGGCTATATACAGGATAAATAGGAAGATAACAGAAGGAAGGTAGTAGAATTAAGAAGGGTTGGGAAATGCTTCCAGTAAAAGATGGCATTTTAGTTGGGAGTAAAAGGAAGTCAGAGAAGTCAGAAGGCAGAGTTGAGAAGAGAGAGCATTGAAGACCTGGGGAACAGCCAGGAAAAATACCCAGAAATGAGAGATGGAGTGTCTTGTTCATGGAACAGCCAGGAGGCCAGTGTCATTGGATCAAAGAGTATGTGGCAAAGAGTATGGTGTACGAAGACTAGACTGGAAAGGCTGGAGATTATGAAGGGCTCTGAAGCATTTTGTTTTTACTCCTGGAGGCAATATGGAGTCACTGGAATTTATTGAGCATGGGAGTGACACGATTAGACCTGCACTTTAGGAAAATCACTTGAGTGGCTGAATGGAGGACGTATTAGAGTGAAGAGAGACTTGGGACAGGCAGATATGCCAGCAGACTAATACAATAATCTAGGCGTGAGGTGATGAAGGCCTGTACCAGAGTAATGGCAGTGTCAGCAAAGAGAAAGGAAGAGGTGCAGAGTTGCAATCAACAGGCCTTGGCAACATCTTGGATATGGGGGCTGAGAGACAGGGAGGAGTCACAGAGGACTCCTAGATTGAGAGCCTAACAGACTAGGAGGATGCTGTTGCCCTTTACAGTAATCGAGAATGTAGGAGGAGGTGAGGGCTTAGGGGAATGAGAATGAGTTCTATTTTGGACATACTGACTTTAAGGTGTCTGCTGGACATTCAGTCCTAGATGTCTGAAAGGCACTTGGAAATATGAGACTGGAAGTCAACAGAGAAACTGGGGCATGATATTTGAGAATCATCAACATAGAGATGGTAATTAAATCCATAGGAACTGATGAGATTATCAAGTGAAATAGCATAGAGGGAGAAGAGAAGAGAACCTAGGAGAGAACCCTGAGGGACACCTACAGTTAGAGAGTTAATAGCCTCTGTGGGTGTACTTTATCCCTGGCCAGGAGTCTGTCATCCATATATTTTAAGTTATGGTTCAGAATTAAAAATCCTATTCTTAGATACCACCTTTTTGGCAGCTATTCACATTTCAAATCAAATTTTCTCTTCTGCATGTCTTGCTTTCAATGGGTAACACTGAAGAAAACACGATCTGTGTCCCTATGTTCTATAATTTCTTGCCCAAGACTTTGTAAGTGTTGGCAATACTTTTAAAGTTTCTTCTGGCAGTATTAATTGTGCTCACATGAATCACTAGGAGTAGGTAGTAGGCCTCCATTTTGATAAGTTTGGGGAGGTTTTCTTTTACATCTTAGATGCATGGACACACTTTGATAAGACCAAGAACACAAATTACTGAAGGAACAACAACAACTGCTGGGAAAGTTGGAAAATAATTAGGCAGAAATTAGGTTTTTACTATATGTGACAATAAGCTCCAAACGGATATGTAACCTAAGTAAAAACAATCATATCATAAAAATTAAAGAGGAAGCACTTTTAATACCTATGCCTGGCAGGAAATTGTTAATCAAACAAGACAGAAGAGATAGTAAAAGACAAAACAGATGAGTTTGATTACATAAAATCAGAAAGCTTTAATATGAAACATAATCAATGTATCTAGAATAAAGAGAAATTACCAAATAGAAAAAACAATCTTAGCATTAAAAATGTTTGATAAAAGTCTGCTAACCAAAATATATAGAGAATTGATACAAATATATGACCAATAGTCTTTCCTTAATGGATTAGATAAGGTGGTCCAAGAATATGACTCTCAAAGGAAGTCATCATATCCCTGGAAGAATTGCAGGATATCTACAACTATGTAAAATATTGCTCTAATTGCTAATGATAAACTAGGTGCAAATTAAGACAACTCTGACATTTCACATCACACCCTTCACAATGGCAAAGATAATAAAAGACAGAACAAGTTGATGTCGGAGAAGCCATGGGAAGACAGGTCCTAAGTCAGTGTTGGTGAGGCTGTGAATTTTTCTAACCTTTTAAAAATGTACAACTAAACTGTACATGCTTCTTGACCCAAAGATAACACTGTTGAGCATGTACACAGAAAGGTCATATATGTATCAAAATATTCACAGTAGCACTTTCTGTGGTGGCAAAAAAACTGGAAATAAAGTATGTATTGACTGACTGGAGAACTACTGAGCAAATGATGATATATGAATATGATGGAATATTCTTATACCCTAAGAAGCAATGAATATAAGGAATTCAGAGAAATGTGGAAAGATTTATTTGAACTGATTCAGAGCAAAGTAAGCAGATCCAAGAGAAACAATATATACAAAAGCTACAATAACGTAAACAACAACAACAGTAAAAGACAGTCGAACTCTGATTAATTGTAATGACCCATCTTAGGAGAATTGATAAGGGATCAGATTTTTGTCCTCTTGGCGTAGTGGTGGGAGATATGTTTGCTTAGTATATTAGACACTATCAGATGTGGTTACTGTGGCTCTTGCTTGTAATCTAAATATCAAGGGAAGGTTTTGTGTGTGTGTGTGTGTGTGTGTGTGTGTGTGTGTGTGTGTGAGAGAGAGAGAGAGAGAGAGAGAGAGAGAGAGAGAGAGAGAAAGAGTTCGTAGAAGTGATATCCAACCTTTTGCCAAGGTTTATTGATTCCACCTTTTCTTGTATATACCCCCTTCTCTCTAAAACTGCCACCACCCTGGTGTAGGCCCTTATTACTTCACTCCTTGGTTATTGTATTAGCCTGCTAGTGCATCTATATTAGGTCAAAGGAAAAGGCTGATAATCTTAATGTGAACTAACTAATGGCCACATAGAAACATTTTTCCCTTTAGCTTTTTGCTGATGTGTGATGTTATATTTGCTCCACAGTCAAGGGTCTGATACTAAACCTCTCTGCTTATTCTATAACAGATATTACTTGACAATATTTTCATATACAAAATAGAGAGAGCAAAAGTCTCACCTCCAAATGCTTTCCATATCCCCTTTCTCTGTCTGCAACATGATTAAAGGTTTAAAATTTGTCCAACTTTCCAAGTCCTTGGATTTCTGTCAGGCACCTCAAAGCGATCAAGTAAATATAAAACCTAAATCAAAGGAGTTATAGCAGAACTCCTGCCCAAAGCCTCCAGAATGCCAGCTGGGACTTACTTGTAAATTCTTCAGCATAGACAAAGTTACTGAGAGCATCTGAATCTGGTTAGCACAATGTCACCCCCACAAATCTCGAATTAGCATTAACATTTCCTGAAACATCTGAAAGGGAAAATTGGGATTTTTTTTTAAAGATAATCACGACAGGAAACAGCTTATGTTGGCAGCAGAAGAGGTAATATAGCTAATTTCCAATTCTATGGTTGTCAGAAGAAAAACAATGGAATTAAGGGAATTCTGGGGATGAAGTAGAAGTCATCGTCCAATAAATTATTTGCTGCCCAGTTCATTTGCCTGCCTTCCCAGGCTCTCTGTGATCATTGCATGGCAGAGACACTGGACAAAGAAAGAGGAGCCAGCAGGATGTCATTGTTGGAATGAGAGGGGGAGAAGGTGGTGTAACACAGCTTTGGTCTTCAAAAATCCATAGTGGCCTTCATGTTCACATCTGCCAGAATTAGAGAATGAACTAAGATTCTGGCAAGGGGGTATTTTCTGCTCACTGGTTTACAACATGGTAATTTCTGCTTCTAAAACTTAATTAATTCCATCTGATATATACCAAAGACTTGCAAAGTTAGGAGCCAAAATTCTACAAGTAGTACTTTGCTTTTAATTTGTCACAAATTTATCAAGCATCTACTATGTACAAAGCATGTCAAGGATATGAATAACAAAATGGTTCCTTCCCACAAGAATCTTACATTCCATTGAGGGGATATAACATTTAAAGAGATAAGCAGATATAAAATAATCTGAGGTAGGAGAAAGCACTAACAACTGGGGGCATCAAGGAAGGCATTCCTGGGGAGGTGATACGTGAGCTAAGTATTGAAGAAAGCTAAATATTCTAAGGGGCAGCGTTGAAGAAAGAGGGTACTCCAGGCGTAGGGGTCAGCCTGTCCAAGGGCATCGAAGCAAGAGATGGAATACAAATTTCAGTTGACAAGATTAGCTGGAATATAGAGTACGTGAAAGAAAATAATGTGAAATAATGTCTGCAAAGGTACGTTGGGGCTAGAGCATAAGAGCCTTTAAATGCCAGGTCATAGGAAACATGAAGGTTTTTGAGTAAGGTGGCAAAAGGCATTTGCCTTAGGAATATTAATTTGGCAGATATATGGAGCACGGTTTGAAGAGGGGAAAAGAGACTGAAAGCAGGAAGATCAATTAGGAGTCTGCAATAGCAGAAAGTCCAGGGAGAAGTGATAAAATCTGAAACTGGCATGGTATTTCAAAGTGTATTATGTATAGTTCACTCCATCCTCACAACAACTTTGTGAAGTGAGATAATTTTGTAGTAGAACTAATTGACATGATTGTGTGCCCTCTTCCAATATTGTTCTACAACATGTGAATAGGAGTGGAGAAGGAATATGATAAGGTTAACTCAAGGTTGTCAAGGCACAAGCAGTGGTAGGAAGAGGTCCTTCTCCAAACACCCCGCTGCTAGTGCCTTCCTTCTGAGATTACCTTCCATTTATTCTGTCTATACTTCTTGCTTGTATATCATTATTTACACTTCTTTCCCATTAAAATGTAAACTCTTTGAAGTCAGGAACATGTTTTAGCCTTTCTTTGTATTCCAAGTACTTAGCACAGTTCCTAGCATACAGTAAGCCTTAATAAATTTTTACTGACTGACAGAGGCAAAAGATTCAAGAGTAAGGGACATCGTATAGCTGAACTGGGCAACTATAGAGTTAAAGCTCTGAAGGGAGGACAGGGAGAGTAGGGGTAGAGGTAATAGACTTTGGGTAGTGGTGATGATGAAGACAAGGCTTAGCAGAATAATGGTAAGTGAGATGATGGAAAGATCAGAGAAAGGAAAGTCAAAGTTCAAGATAATGTAGATTATGAGTGGTAGAAAGCTCTAGGATATGACCATCTTTATGGGTAGCTGAAATGGAGTAAAAGTGTAGATCATGGGAGCTGAACATCTGGGATCTTTAAGGGACATCAACATGTACAATGAAGCAAGTATGTAAGCAGGGGCTGAGGTCAAGAGGGATGTTATGAACCAGATAACCCATTCCTCGGGTAAGGAGAGAGAATGACCTGGGGGCCAGTAGATGACTGAGGAAAGAAACAGGCCTGGGTGATGTGGACTGATGGAATGAAGAAGTTTCTGAATGATGGAGGCAAAGGAAGAGTCCATAAGTAGCAGTGAGGAGCAAGGAATATGCCTGTTCCTCCTTCTGGCCCAATGTGTCAGGAGGCATGAGAAAAAAAGCATTCAGTACTATAGAGGGTTGTCAGGGATGGAACATCTTCCAGAAGTAGAAAAGGTGTGAGGTGAAGAGATCCAGGATAAAGAGCAGATTGCTAACAATAGAGTGCATACCCCAGAGGGCTTTGGAGGTATGTGCTATTATGATGCCCATTTTATAGTTGAGGAAACTGAGGCAAACAGAGGTTAAGTAACTTGTCCAAGATAACACAGCTAGTAAATGTCTAAAGCTGGAGTTGAACTCAGGTCTTCCTGACTCCAGGCCCAGCATTCCTTTCATTGTACCACTTACCTGGAACAAAAGAAGAGTGAGTAGCGGGAGGAAGGGATTTTTCTCTTTAGACTTTGAATCACAAGGAAAACAGGACTGGAAAATTTTCCCACCATAGCTCAAGAAAGAAGCCACTAACTACCTGCCAAGGTCTCGTGATGACTGAACATAGTGCTAGTTCAGGGTCAGTGGCATCAGTTTCTATGGTTAGTCACTTCAAACATTAGGGAGTTAAAGGTACAGGCAGAGTTCCCTCAGTAAACAGTAGGTGCTCAGTTCTTGTGGCCTAGACAGATCTAGCACTAAATATCATCCCTGTGGTCTATTCCCATGATGCATAGGAATGAAGCCTATCCAGAAGATACTCTGCCAAAGAAACCTGAGAAGACTGCCAAGAACTGATGCAGAGTAAAGTGAGCAGGACCTGGAAAGCAATTTATACTATAACAAAAGTATCATAAAAACATATAAAACTTAAGAACCCTGATTAACACAATGATCCAGTATGATTCCAGAGGACCAACAATGAAGACTCTTACCCACTTTATGACAGAGATTATGGACTCAAAATGCAGAATAAGAAACCTACTTTCGGACATGGCTGATTCAGGAATTTATTTTGCTTGACAATACTTATTTGTTACAATGTTTTTTGCCCTCTTCCCCAGTTTGGGGGTGAGGAAAGTGGGATGGAGGAAAAAAAGCTCAATAATTTTAAAAAAATTAATTGGAATTATTCTGAGATGGGGTCCATAAGCTTCACCAAACTGCCAAAGGAGTTCATGACCAAGAGAAATTTCAGTAAAAATCTTTCCAGGAAAGAAACTGTGAGTAACGTAACAAGTTTTCATAGAAAAGGCTATAGTTGAAATTGAGGACTTTGGTAGCGTGTCTAGTATATTTAATATACAAATGGAAGTTAGGTGTTGGTATATACATACCTGGCAGACAGGGCTGGTTTTCTTGCAACACTACATTTGGTTCTGCAATTATAGGCACTTCTTCAGTAGCGTACTTATAGAGCTCTTTCCCAAGATATGTTACCTATACACATTTAAGCACAAAATATAAATTCCACATGCAGCAAAAAAGACCTCTCTTACATAAACTAATCCATATATAGTATAATCTATGGATACAGTACCATATGAGCAATATGATTTAAGCAATTATGTAGTTGATTCTTTCTTCCCTCTCTTGATTACTTTTTGTCTATCTTGTACATAGTTTGTTTTTACATAGTTGTTTGCATGTTGTATCCTTGACTAGATTGTGAGTTCCTCAAGGGCAGAAACTGTCTTTTGCCTTTCTTCGTATCCCCAGCACTTAGCACAGTGCCTGGCACATAACAAGAACTTAGTAAATGCTTATTGACTGACTTTTTTTAAAAATTATTTTTAAAAAATTATATATTTTTTTAAATCAACAAAATCCACTTTCTTATCCTTCTACTGCTACAACCCTCCTTCTCCTTGGGAACTAACAAAACAAAACCCCATTACAAACATGTATAATCAATTAAAACAAATTTCCACATTAACTATGCCTAATACACACACACATATATACATTTTTATGTGTGTATACATATGTATGTATATATGTATGCACATTTATTTGTCTCATTCCTGCACTCTGTGTCCCTCACTTCTCTATCAGGAAGTAGTAGCATGTTTTATCATTAGTCTTTTAGAACCGTGGTTGGTCATTACACTGATAAGAGTTCTTAAATATTTCAAAGGTGTTTGCCTTTACCATATTGCTATCATTGCATAAGTTGTTCTCCTGGTTCTGCTTACTTCACTCTGTATCAATTTATATAAGTCTTCCCAAGTTTCTCTGAAACCATCCCCTTCATCATTTCTTACAATACAATAGAATGGGGTATTCAGGGAGGACTAGCACCTCTGGTGCGCAGGCTTACCAAGCCCTTTTCAGGGCTACTCATGAACCTTTGATGTCCAACCAGTCACCCAATTCTCACCTGTGGCTCCTAGAAGCTGTAGCATTCACAGTGGCCACACCCTAGTCAAACCATCTTGGCAGATGGACTAAACCAGTTTGAGGGGCCTCAAGCCCATTGGTGAGTTAGGGTGAAGTCTACCCTAAGCATATGAAGACTTCCCCCCAGGTGTAAGGAGTGGATGAGACCATTTGTTCCAACAGCCATGAAGGTAGCTGAAGCAAGTGCTATGGAGCTCTTAGAGCTTGTTCAGACATCGAGGATGCCAAAGTCATCCACTGTATCATGGGCCATTGCCAATTGTCTTGACTTTTGTCCTGCCACTGGACTACAATAACTGTGGAAGAGAGAGTGAGGCTCACCACTTTGTGCAACTCTGCCTCACTTAAATCCAATTCACATGCAAGTCAAGACATCATCCATATTGTCATTGGTCCTCTTCCAAAATGAAAGACAAACAACACCAACCACAATTTGTTTATCCATTCCCCAATTTATGGGCACCCCTTCAGATTCCCATTATTTGCCACTTCAAAAAAGTTATAAATATTTTTTACATCCTTCAATTTGTTTTGCTTAGAACTAATCTCTCCCTTAATCTATCCTTTCCCTCAGTCCCCCTTCCCCTTTCTTTTCCTTCTGTTTCCCTGATGAATAGGATGTATTTCTGTACTCAACTCTGTGTATGCCTTGATGATCTTAAGAGAAAAATGGGAAGTGAGTAGAGGAGGAATACATTGGAGGGGGGAAAGAGGGTTAAGGGAAATTATCTCACATAATTAAGCACAAGTAGATATTTATACAGATAAGGCAAGGGGGCTGGGGAAAACAGCTGACACTTCAACCTCACTCTCATCAGAACTACTGTGTTTAAATTTCAAAATTTCTACACAGCTCTGGCCTTTCCAGCAGGAATGTCTGGATTTTCTCTATTTCATTTAAAAGTCCATTTTCCCCAATGTAGCATTATGCCTCCATTTTTCTGGGAAAGTTATTCTTGTCGATAAGTCAATATTTTTTGCCTTGTAGAATAAGATATTCCAAATTTTCTGCTACTTTATGTGGTGGTTGCTAAATTGTGGGGGATTCTTTCTTTCTGACTACTTGCCATATTTTTTTTCTTTGACCCTAAAACCCTGGATTTTGGCTGTTCTGATGATGTTTCTTGGAATTTTTATATTGGAGTTTTTTTCATGGATTCTATTCTATTGTACTCTGCCCTCTGGTTCTAAGACATCAAGAGATTTCTTGAAATATAATGCCTAGGCTATTCTTTTTGGGTTTTTTTTTGGTTATGGTGTTCAGATAGCCCAAAGATTCCTAATTTTTTCCTCCTTTATCTGCTTCCTAGGTCAGTTATTTTTTAGATGAGATATTTTACATTTTCTTCTTTTTTAGCCTTTTGACTTTATTTTCATATTTCTTCTTGCTTTATAAAATTATTATTGGCTTGGAAGTTTAGTTTGAGAAAGGACTTCAGTGTCTGGTACCTCATCCTGCCAGGTGATCTTCAGAATCTTCCTAAGACAATTCAAATGGAACTGATTCAGTTTCCTGGCATGGCACTGGTAGGCTGTTCAGGTTTCGCAGGCATACAACAATGAGGTCAGCACCACAGCTCTGTAGACCTTCAGTCTGGTAATCAGTCTAATACCTGTTTTCTCCCATACTTTCCTTTGAAGCCTTCCAAAACATTGAGATAGTTCTGGCAATGCATGTATCAACCTCATTATCCATGTGTATATCCCTGGAAAGTACACTACCAAGGTAAGTGAACTTAATCACAGCATTCAAAACTTCTCCATTTGCTGTAACCGATGGTTCCACATATGGGTGGTGTGGTGGTGGCTGATGGAGCACCTGGGTTTTCTTGGTGTTAATTGTTAGGCCAAAATTAGCACAAGCAGCAGAGAATCGATCCATACTTTGTAGCATCTCAGCTTCAGAGGATGCATTGAGTGCACAGTCATCTGCAAACAGAAAATCATGCACCAACACTCCCTCCACTTTGGTCTTGGCCTGTAGCCTTTTCAAGTTGAAGAATTTACCATCAGTGTGGTAGCTGACGTCGATGCCGTATTCATCCTCACTGAAAGCATTTGACAACATGGCTGAAAACATCATGCTAAAAATGACAGGAGCAAGCACACAAGCCTTGTTTCACTCCATTGGCGACTGGGAGCATTATCCATTATCCAGAACCCAGGCAAGAAGGCTGTCATGAAATTGACGTACAATGCTGATGAATTCCAGGCAACCAAATTTTGACATAATTTTCCCTAATTCCTCACTACTGATTGTATCGAAAGCCTTGGTCAGATCTACAAACATTGTGTATAGACCTCTGTTTTGCTCCTGGCATTTTTCCTGGAGGTGTCAGACAGAAAACCTCATATCGACTGTTCCTCAGCCCTTTCTGAAGCCACACTGGCTCTCAGGTAGATGACCATCATCCAGGTGAAGGATCAGCCTATTAAGGAGGACTCTGGCAAGAGTCTTGTCAGCAGTGACTAACAGAGAGACACCCCCGTGATTGTCACAGGACAATCTATTTCCTTTACCTTCATAGAGATGGACAATGGAGACATCTTTGAACTCCTGGGGGATAACATCTTCTTGACATGAAACCTGGAAAATTTCAGTGAGCTTTTGTATGAACAATGAACCCCCTACCTTATAAATCTCAGCTGGAATAGAATTAGGTGCTTTGCCACACAAAAGGTACCTAATGGCATTCAAAATCTCTTCTTCAGTTGGAGCTTCAGCTAGGGAGGGATTGACTTCAATTTGAGGTACATGGTCAATGGTCTCAGCATTGATTGATAATGGTCTGTTGAGAACACTGTGGAAGAGTTCAGCCCATCCCTCTAAGATCATGTCCTTGTCACTGATCAATGTGGCTCCATCAGCTCTGAGTAGTTGAGATACACCATAGGTCTTTGGCCCATAAATAGCCTTCAGGGCATCATAAAAGTACCTTGGATTGTTACTATTAGCATAATACTGAACTTCATCTGCCTTCTTACTGAGCCAAGTCTCCTGGGTCTCACTAAGCTTTGCTTGTACTTTATTTTTGATGGAATTAAATGCTGCCTTCTTAGAGATGGATGAACTATCATGCTGGTCAACCCTGAAGAGTTCTTGTTTTTCAGTCAGCAGCTTATGAATTTCCCATCATTTTCATCAAACCAGTCTTGATGTGCATGAGTGTTCTGATCCAGATGAGCAAATGCAGGGCTATAAACCAAATCTCTGAAAACTGCTCACTCCTTTTCTGCTCCACTGTTGCCAACTGTGTGTTGGCTCAACTTTCCCTCCAAGTTAGCAACAAACTGTTCCCTCTCAGAGAAGAGCTCTAGTTTGTTGACATTAATTTCTTCTGGTAGTCATTTTGCCTTGGGGATGCTGCCTTCATTGAATGCGAATATTCAGTTTGGAGAGGATAAGTTTATGATCATCCAGCATTCTGCTCCATACACATTGCCTCCATCAGTCACTCTCACATCCTGTCTACCTCTTCTCCTTACAATCAAATATTATTGCTATTAAATGCCAATGTTTGCTGAGAAGGTGAATCCATAAAGTTTTATTGCATTTAGGTAAACAGAAGACAGAGCTGGTGATGAGAAGGTCGTGAGATGCATAAGTCTTCAGTAGTAAGTGACCATTGCTGTTGCTCCTTCCAACTCCATTTCTCCCTAGGACTCCCTACCAAGTTTGGTAGTGTGCACCTACTCTAGCATTAAAGTTACCCAGAATTATAAGCTTGTCCTCTTTTGGCACGCTGATGATAAGGGTGTCCAGGTCTTCATAAAATTTTTCTTTGACCTCATCAAGATTTGTCATGGTGGGAGCACAGGCACTGATGATGGTGGCATGACATTTTCCTGCAAGTAGCAATCACACTGTCATGAGCCTGTTGTTCATTCCTTTTGGCAGGTATATAAGCTTGTTTACTAGATTAGTTTTGATTGCAAAACCCACACCGGCCTCACAGCATTCCCCTTCATTGTGGCCACTCCAGAAAAATGTATATCCAAGTCCAACTTCATTAAGTTGGCCTTCATTTGCCAGCTTTGTTTCACTCAGTACTGCTATTTGCATGCAATACCAGCTGAGTTCTCTTGCAACAAGAGCTGTTCACCTTTCAGGTCTACTGGATTTTGCATTGTCTATAAGTTATGTACACAGTCCACATGCCGATGGTGAGTGGAATTGTCTTTGCAGATGTTTTTGTACATTGTTTTTGTGTTTTGATCACAGAGTGGGATTCCCTGCCTGATGTGGTAATTAGGACAGGGTTGGGTAAACAGACTATTTTTAGGGCACCTTTTCTAGCCCCTTCCTTATAGCAGGAGGTAAGCAGTGTGATCCTTAAAAGGCTGCATAGATACCCGGGGGTGCCCAATCCCACTGAGGCTTCCAGTGAGAAAATGATCCTATAGCCTGGGCTGCCTGTGTACAAGATTATGGCTATGGCTCCCAATGTATCTGCACCTGCTGCTTCATCACTTGCCTGTTGCCACAGGACTCTAAGATGGGCAAAATGGTAAAATGGTATGGGTGATGTCTTTTGATTCATGCATAAATTGAATTTGAGTGAGGCAGAATTGCACAAAGTCGTCAGCTTCACTCTCTCCTCAGAGAGCAGTGGCAGGGCAGAATCAAGATGACCGGTGATGGCTCAAGATGCAGTAGATGATCATGGCATCTTCAATGTCTAACCAAGTTCTATGTATTCAAGCGCCTGCGTCAGCCTCCTTCATGGCCCTTGGAACAAACTGTTCTCATCTGCCCATTCTACCAAGGGGAAGTCTTCACATGTTTGGGGTAGACACCCCCCTAACTTAACAACAGGTTTGAGACCCCTCAGTTACCCTCAGCCTGCTTTAGACCATCTGCTGAAATGGTTTACTGGGGTATGGCCTCTGTGCATCCTACAGCTTCTTGGAGCCACAGGTGAGAGTTAGGTGGAACAGGTGAACACCAAAGGTGGAAAGCAGCCCTGAAAAGGGCTCGGCAGCCATTGCACCAGAGGTACCAGTCCTCCCTGAACAAACCCTACACCCCAGAGCAACAGAATGCTGCTAGACTGCTGCTGGACTCAGATAATATCAGTTAGCTAGGAAGTCTTGCAAGTTCAGAAGGCTCCCCTTTGGTCTGGGATTCCTGCCATGGTTCTAACTTTTCAAGCCAGACTAGATGCTGTTGCTGTTGGCCTCTGAACTTCCCTCTTTCTTGGTATACTGCCCAGGGCCTATCAGGGAATGCCAGCTCCTTGAGCAAATCTGTTTCTCAGTCTACCCTAGATTTGTGACCCAGAATTGGGTAGTGGCCCCAAGAAACTGCCAGTTCATACCTCTGAGTCACTGTGCCCTGGTATGGGTTTGGGAGTGCCCCTTTTGGGCCTGGGACTTCATTTTGCCTTGGTGCACAGCCTCTCCCTGGGCATTTAAGGGCTCCCTGAGGTGTGCTCTTACCCCAACCTGGTTCTCAGTATCATCAGAATTCCCTGTCTCCCTATGCTGACCTGGGCTACACAACTGATTCACTGTGACTTTTTCTGGATTTCCCCACCAGGATTCAGTCTGGTGCATCTTCTAGATCTGTTTAGAGGAGTTTTGTGCATAGGAGCTCAGCTCCATTGCTTCTTCCTAGTCTATCATCTTGGCTCTCTTCCCTGTCTGACTTTGAATATAAAAAAGACAATCCATCTGGGTTTTGGTTTTGTACATTGTGTAAAATATTTGTTCAGATTTTATTTGGGATATAGTTCCACAGGGTCAGAGTCTAGACAGAGGGAAGAATGGTAGATATGAAACAGATTGGCATGTACCATCCAGGAATGCTCAAGGACTAATTGGAGCCTTTGTTTGCCTCACTTTAGACTCAAGAGAAGACACTTCCAGAAGGTAAGACCCATTATTTGGCAGCAGCAGAATATATAGAAGGCTCCAGTTTTCCTTGGATGTATACTAAAATAGAAACAGGACTCTGAGGTGGCCTTGGGTCTGTATCACAGAATAGCAGAGTTGAAAGGGACCTCAGAGGCCATTTAGTCCAATCCGTACCTAGAAAAGGATCCTTTCTATGACATATCCAACAACTAATCATCTACCTTTAGCTTAACAAACTCAAGTGAGGGGGACCCCACTAATTGCCAATGCAGCTCATTCCATTTTTGGATAGCCCTAGTTATTAGGAAGTTTTTCCTCACATCAAACTTGAATCTGCCTCTTTCACAACTTCCATCCAGATATGGAGTCTTAGGGATTTAAGAATCTGTCAGGTCCATTCTGATATGGATGAAATTCATCCAGTCACACACAGATCTCTAGGCCTTTTTTCTAGAAGTAAAGATAAGAGGACCTTGAATAAATTTTACCAGCTCTGTTATCAACCAAGTACCAGAAAGTATGGATTATTTCTGCCCATGATTCAGTTGTTCACTGACAATGTTAGGCAGGCTCCACAAAACTGCTCCCCAGCTCTTCCCATTATCCTCACGGATGGGTTAGTGAGCTGGGCCCAGACCCAGCATGATTGTATTTATCTCTTGAAGTCTTCATTTGAAGTACATTGACACCAGCCAGGCTATCTTTTTTGGTGACCGTAGCTAGCACCACAGGGTGCTAAATGACAGCCTTAGTAAACCAAAAGAATTAGTGTCCGCTAGCATACTTAGGTCACTACAGGCCAATGATTTATACACAGGAATAACCTGGCCTTATGAGTTCTGCACCCCATGGTTAAGCTCAAGGAAACCTTCTGTGTAGCAATCCAGAAGCCTAGGATAGTGAGGTCTCAGAATGATGCTGAGCTGGGATAAAGATTTATAGTCAATGTTGGCAACTGTAAGTTTCAGTTCAACAAACATCTATTGCCTGCTACATGTAAGACACCATGCTGGGCACTTGGGGTATGCAGATAAGCAGATACTCTCTTCTCAAGTTGCTTATAAATCAATGAGGAGAAATAGCATCACACAAATAATTATCCCACAAGGAAGGGTGTGGTAAAAGCAAAGAAGAGGTCCAGACAATGTTCTGTGAGAAACCTGAGAAAAAGTGAGTGCTCTCCTTTGGGGGGATTATCTATCCACCTGCCTGCCACCATTCTGGGCCCTCTTCTCTCTCTCTCTCTGTCATTTCTCTGTCTCTGTCTCTGTCTCTCTCTCTCCCTCTCATTTCCCTGTCTCTCTCTGCCTCTCTGTCTCTGTCTCTCATTCTCCACGCCCCCCTAGCAATCTCATTAGCTACCATGGGTTTTATTATCATCCCTAAGGCAGATGACTTCCAGATCTAAATACCAAACCCTAGTCTTTCTCCTGAACTCCAGTCTTTCAATACCAACTGGTTAATTGGATATTTCAGACCCATAGGAATCTCCAACTCACTGTCCAAACAGCAGTCTTTCCCCTCAAAACTTTCCCTTTCACTAACTTCCCTATATTTACCAAGGGCACTGCCATCCTTGTGAACATCCAGTATGGAAACCTCTGTGCCATCCCCTGCTCTCTACTTTTCCTCACTTTACCCTGGCTCCACATCTCTTCCATCTGTTCCTCCTTAACTCCACTCATACACCTGGCACTATAGCTCAGATCCTCATCACATCTTTCCTGGACTACTGCGAGTCTCCTAAGTGGGTTGCCTGACCCCCGTCTCTCCCCTCTAATTCATCCTCCACATGGCAGCCAAAGTGACATTCTTAAAGCACAGGTATATCATGTTCAAAAAGCTCCAGTGACTCTAGGACAGAATGCCATCTAGGTTAAAATGCAAACTCTTCATTTGACATTTTAAAATCTTTCACAGTACATCCAGCCTACTTTTCCAGGTCAATTATACAATTGACAATTCGGGAACACAGTAGATAGAGAGTCTAGCCCGGAGTCAGGAAGACCTGAGTTCAAAGCCAGCTTTGGACAATTCCTAGCTTAGTGACCCGGGGCAAGTCACTTAATCAGTTTCCTCATCTGTAAAGTGGTGATAATACTAGCATGTACCTCCCAAGGCTGTTGTGATGATCTAATGAGATAGTGATTGTAAAGCACAGTGCCTGGCACAGAGTAAGCGCTATATAAATGTTACCTATTATTATTGCTCTCCCTCATGCACTGTGAAATCCAACCAAATTGGACTATTCACCTATTCCTTGTGTAATCTATGTTTGAAACATGGAATATTTTGCATAAGATTCTCCTAACTGGTTGAGAGAATGATGATGACACTGAGAGCCTTCGTGAGGGGAGGAGTTAACGCGGGAATTACAGAGAATAGAGACTCTCCTTTCCTTCTTTGAGAGGGAGATTTATGAGGTTGGAGACTCTTGCTGGGACCAGCTCCAAGGAGGAGAAAGACAAGACTCTCTTGCAGAACACAGAAGGGAAGCTGATGCCTTAACACGTCCCTGATTCCAGCTCACCTCCCTAGAGACTTCGGGAAATTTCTCCTCGGGTGAAATCAGGGCCTCTCTTCTGGTTGAGCAAGGATGGAGAATGTCTCTTTTCTCCCAGGCTCTGCCCCTCTCCCAGGTAGGTATGAGTCATCATTCTCTCTGCCAATTAGGAGTCATGGAAAATGCTCCAGGCTAGAAACTGTGGTTACACACTACTCCATCACCTTCCATCTTTGAGCCTTTACATAGGCTGTCCCCCAGAACTAGAATGCACTCTATTTTCACCTCCTCTTCCTCAGATAAATTCCTTCAAAGCTCAGCTTCAGAACCATCTCCTGTATGAGGCTTTTCCTGATCTGCTCTTAGTGTCTCTTCCAATTATTTTATGTATAGTTCGTCTTTACTTATGTAATGCTTTGAACACACCCAGATCACCTAACATGGAGACACCCACATGGGAGACACTGGGGACCTGCTTCTGGGAAGACATATCCTGTATTTGTCTATCATGTGGGTGGAGGGTGCCTCTTTCCCATTGGGCTGCCTGGCTGGAATGGACTGAGTCTTTAAAACTACTAGATTGGAACAGTCTCTTTCCTATTTTTAGCAGCATCCAGAGAGGAGGAAAATCCTGTTTAACTTTGGCATAAGCACCATGAATGAAGCTAGCTACCTTTCCCTCTCTTCCAAACCCACTTTAGGTACTGTGGCCCTGAGAAATCGGCTTAGCATTCTACTCTGTTTTATTTGTCTTTTCAGTTTAAGATGCGAGGGTGGAATCCCGACTGGACCCAGACTGGAGTCAGGGCATCTTTTAATTCAGGATTCTAAGCTGGAGGCTGCAGCCCGGGATGGAAGCCCTGAGAATCCAGAGTGCCAGAGATCCCAGCCCAAAGGTGTCTTTGAGCTTGAAACTTTGATGAACTTGAAACTTTGGACTTAAAACTCAGTTAAGCTGTGAACCTATTCTCTCCATCCCTAGAGATGGAGGTGGTGTAGGAGGGTATTATGCCTCCAGGTGCTGGAGGGGATGTTTGTGTAGTGATTTTCACCACAGCTTTGAAATAAATATTCCTTGGTAAAAGCTAATCTGTTAAGTTGTTAAATTTAACTGGTCTTGAGGAACTCCTAAAACTGGGGGAACATCATTGGTGGGGAATGGAGCCAGCAGCAGAGAGAACAGACACCCCCTAAGTCTCCTTAGGGGTATTGGAGAGTCTTGGGAAGGGGTAAAATGTAATACACCTGACAATGGAGGCAGTGGCAAACCAGACAATTAAATCTGCATATGTTGTTTTCCCTCATAAAGTGTATATTCTTGGAAGAGATGGACTCTCTAATTTTTGTTTTCGTATCTGAACACATAGCACAGTGGGAAAACCTTGATGAAGGATGTAGCCCCTCAGTTGGACCTTGAGGAAGGAGTCAGAGATGGGGAAGGAAGACAGTTTAAGCCAGCATGACAAAGGGTTCTATATAGTTCTATTTGGCTGTAATACAGAGTAGGTAAATGGGAATAGTATGAGATAAGGCTGGAAAGGTAGGCTAGGAACAAATTATGGAGGAAATCGAATGCCGGGATAAGGAGTTTATACTTTATTTAATGGGGAGCCACAGGAGCATTTGGAAAAGAATGGTGTGATCAGAGCAGAAGATTACATGAGCAATGGTGTGAAAGATGGAGTCAAGAAGAGTCAAGAAAAGCCAACAATTGTTAGAGGGTATTCTGCAGTAGATTAGACTTGGGCTGCTCCATTGGTTCAGACTTAAAAGATACTTCTAGGACGAAGAACCTTTAACAAAAGAAAATTTATTCAACAGTAGCATTGAAAGGAAATTCAACAAAACCAAAGCATTGGCTCATTGATACAAACGCTGGGTATAAGTCCCTTCCTTCCTGTATTTGCTGGTACCCCCAGTCAGCAGGGTGTGTTGATGCTTATGATTGTGGGACGTCTAGCAAGCCTGAGATGCCCCAACTGCTGCATAGGGAAGCTGTGTCTGTCCTTCTAGCCTTAGTCCTCTGGATCAATTAAATCTTATTGCCTTTTCAGGGCAAAACTAGCCTATGTGGCACAGCCTTTCCAGTCTTCTTAGGCCACACGTGGTAAATTTCTAGTTGTGTAATGAGATCAGATTAGTAGCAGATATTGCTTCTACCCCAGAAGGCTATTTCAATAGTCTGGAAAAGAAGAGGTGAAGGCCTGAAGCAGGGTGGTTGAAGTATGAGAATTAAAAAGGCAGACTGGATCTGAGATCTATTGACAATGTAGAATCAATAGGACTTGGCCACTAACTAGATGTGGGGTGAAGTGGGCTAAGGGGAAAAGTAGAGTCCGAGTTACCAGGAAGATGATTGTGTTATCAGAGAGGGAGAAGTAGATTTTGTGGGAGAAGATACTGAATTCAGTTTTGGATAGGTTTAATTTAAGGTGTTGGCAAACTACCCAAATAGTGATATCCAGCCTGCGGTTGTAAACATTGGACTCAAGAAAAAACTGGGGATGGGCTACAGAGTTGAGTCACTTACATAAAAGTGATCAAATGAATTCACAGAAATGCATGAGAGTGCAGAGAAAAGGACCAAGGAGAGAACCCTCACCTGGGGGAGTTTTGCAAAATTGTTTATGTGCTGTCTCATTTGATCTGTACAACAACCCTGGGAAGTAGGTGCTATTAGAATCACCATTTTACATAGGAGGAAACTGAAGTTAAGTGACTTGCCCAGGGTCACACAGCCAGTACATGTCTGAGACAGGATCTGAACTCATGTCTTCCTGATGTCAAGTCCAATTCTCTACCCACTGCATAACCTAGCTACCTCCCTAAACACTGCAAAGAGTTCCAGGAGTAGCAGGACAAAAAAAGTCACAGGACTTTTTCTTTTCTTTAAGAAGGTCATTAGGGACGTAGGATAGAACAGTTTCAGTAGAGTGGCAGCTGTTTCTATAGAGTAGCTAACTTGATTCAATCCAGTTGTAGTCAGAAGCAAGCTGGCAACAGCACACATTTGCATGTGACTCAGTCTCTACAGCAGGCACCCAGCAAACTGGGTCTGAAGCTCTGGCTCATGCATTTGCCATGTGACAGAGGGCACGCAGGAAGAGCATGAAGGCTGGGTTCACAGGATTTGTACCTTACCTCTTTGACCACTCTTACCTATCTGCCTGACCATGAGGAAAGTCAGTGCTGGCTCAAGGGGCTCTGATTTCCCTAACATTATTTTAAGTAAGATGAGGCCAGTGGCATTTGGGGAAGGCAGGAATCCACTGACAACAGCTGGGTGTGCTCTTGCTCTAGTCAACTGAACTCAACTTAATTAAAATTTGTTAAATGCTCACTCAGTACAAAACCAGCTTCTCTCCTTGTGTATATTGTTGTTGTTAGTGGAAAACCCCATTTGGGGTTTTGGGGTCTTGGCAAAGATACTGGAGTGGTTTGCCATTTCCTTCTCCAGCTCCTTTTACAGATGAGAAAACTGAGGCAAACAAGGTTAAGTGACTTGCCCAAGGTCACACAGCTAGTAAATGTCTGAGGCTGGATTTGAACTCAGGAAGAGTTCTCTATCCACTTTACCACTTAGTACCATTTTGTGTGGCAGTGACCCTGTCTCCCAAGGCATCTGCTACTTTCCCAGGATCACTAAAGCATAAACACCAGGGTTGATTTGGAATCAGGGCAGCCTTTCCAGGAGCTTCTGAGTGATGCAAGGAAAGAATTGGAGCTAGAGTCAGAGGACCTGGGTTCAAATCCTATCTCTGCCACAATATGATCTTGGGTAATTCCACATTCATTAAGTCATTTCATACACACTCATTCCCTCAGCTTTAATTAAATCCTCATCTGTAAATTGAGCATCAGATTAGATATCCTCTGAGGTAAGAGAAGAGGTGGTAGGGGGCCTTCTATGTCTAGACAGCTCTGTACCCCCCTTTCTTTCCCTACCCCACCACCCCCAAATATAGCTGCTTGGCTAGCAGCCACCAAAATGATTCCCAAGGTCAGATGAGAACCGATTCATTAGTTAATGTTTTTCCAAAGTGATTTGCAGAAATAGTGTCATATCAATCATTATTATGGAGTACTAACAGTAAAGATTTCACTATCCCCCATGTGCTAATATACATTTAAAAAGAAATTTAAAATATAGCCTGCATCTATAGGACCTTTAAATTTTGATAAAGAGATAGTCAAACAGTTGTTTCCCTGATGTGGGCCTCTGCTCATTAGGACCTAAATTAGAGTGAGCTAGTTAAATGAAATCTTTTGATTTACCCATTCCTTTTTTTTTTAACAAGTTATCAAACCTATGGAAAATTAATTGCTATCAGCTGCCTCAAACCAATTATGGAAATCTTTGAACATATGAATCAAGTGTAAGGCATGACCACTTCAAACTGTAGAAGGCAAGCCTTACAAGTTTTCCATATTTAGGAGCAGAGAGGGGAGGGAAGGGAACAGTGTTTGCTTTTATTTACATCTCATACATTTCAAAGCAAATCCTCAAATAGAATTTATGGATTTTCTTTTAAAAATTCATTTAGAAACAAAAAGATTATTTGCTGAGACTGAAAATATTTCCCAGGTGAAATAGTATTTGCAAAAAGCACTTAGAAGTAAAGGAATGTAAAAGAATAAATATTTTGCATATGATGGGCTGGCCTAAGGCAAAATAGTGAAGTTTGTCTCATTGTTGAATAGCTGAATGAATGCTACTCTCTCTAACTTCTGCATTTTTATCAATTACGTTGTTGTTGTTGTTCATTCATTTCAGTCTAACTCTTCATGACCCCATGTGGAGTTTTCTTGACAAAGAAGACTGGAGTGGTCTGCTATTTCCTTCTCCAGCTCATTTTACAGATGAGAAAACTAAGGCAAAGAAGGTTAAGTGACTTGCCCAGGGTCACACAAGCTAGGAAGTGTCTGAGGGTCGGATTTGAACTCAGGTCTTCCTGACTCTGGGCCCAGTACTCTATCCACTGTGCCACTTAGCTGCCCATATCAAGGGTGTCCCCATCATTTTATTCACCCAGTTTTACCACCGCAGAGTTATCCTCAACTTTTTACTTTCCCTCACCTGCCCCAACACCAATCTGTTGCCAGTTCTTGTTGATTCTACCTCTATACCATCTCTCCCATCTTTTCCCTTCTCTCCACTCACATGGAGAGTTCAGTTCAGTTCCTTTAATACAACAGCCTCCTAATCAGTCTCTCTGCCTTTATTCTGCCTCTTCTCTGGTCCATGTTTCACACAGCTACCAAGCTGAATTTCTAAAGCAGAGGTCTATGTCATTCACCTGCACATGAATCTTTAGTGGTTCCCTATTGCCTCTAAAATAAAACACGTCTCTTCTTTTTGGCCTTTAAAAAGCTCTTCACAGTATGGCTCTAGTCCATCTTTCCAGACTGATTTGAAACTCCCCCCTCATGTGCTTTACATGACAGCCAAAGAGGTTGTTCCCCACACATGACTTTCCATCTCCCTCTTGCTCCGGCTCTCCTCCATGGTCTCTTCATTTCTACCTCTTGGAACACCTTGTTCCATTCAAGGCTCAGCTCAATTGTCCATGACCTTTCTCTCTCTTGCCTCCAATGTATGCATTTGTATTTCTATATATTTTGTATTTATGACATGCTGTTCCCCATCCACCCCCAGGAGAATGTAAGCTCCTTGGGGGCAGGGAATATTTTATTTTTGTCTCTGTATTTCTATCTCCTAGCACAGTGCTGAATTGGATTTTCCTTTACTTTCAGTTGCCCCTCCCCCACCTTCCCCCTTGTTACGTTTCTTCCCTGACAAGAGAAAATGTGCTAGGTAACCAATGCTCATTGCTGAATGGTCTTTCCTTAGTCCTCATCCTACCTTACCTCTCTGCAGTTTTTGACAGGGTAAATCACACCCTTCTTTTGGATGTTCACTACTTCTTTGGTTTCCATGATATTGCTATTGCCTGGTTCTCCTCCTATTTATCTGACCATTCCTCTTAGTCTCCTTTGCCAGATCATTATCCATTTGCCCTCCTTGAGCCAAGGGCTTCCCGTAAGGCTCCATTCCTCTCCCTAGACTCTCTCTCCTTTGGTGATCTCCTCAGCTCCCAAGGATTCAATGATCATTCAGAGGAAATTGACTCCCAAGCCTATTTGGCTAGCCCTACCCATTGTCCTGACTGCCAGTCCTAAAACATCAATTGTCTTCTGGACATCTCCACCTGGATATCCAACTGGCAATCAACTCACTTTCACGCTGCCCCGTTTGCTCTCCCTAACTTCTCCAAACTTCCTATTTCATCAGTACTTTGAAGGATATCATCTTCAGTATGAGTACTTCTTCCCCTCAGTGCTTAAAGGGCCCCCTTCTATCTTCTGAGATTTCTCTTTCCATGTCCTTCCATAAATCCTGCACAAAGGACATACCAACATGCTGCAGGCCTCCCTCTGAACCCTTTTATATTTTTTTTTATTTTTTTTTAAATGCAATTTATTTATTTAACATATTTGGTTTTCAACATTGATTTTCACAACAGTTTTAATTACAAATTTTCTCCCCATTTCTGCCCTCCCCCCCCACTCCAAGATGGCTTATATTCTGGTTGCCCTGTTCCCCAGTCAGCCCTCCCCTCTATCACCCCCCTCCCCTCTCATCCCCTTTTCCCTTCCTTTCTTGTAGGGCAAGATAAATTTCTACGCCCCATTGCCTGTGTATCTTATTTTTTAGTTGCATACAAAAACTTTTTTTGTTTTTGAACATCTGATTTTAAAACTTTGAGTTCCAAATTCCCTTCCCTCTTCCCTTCCCACCCACCCTCCCTAAGAAGTTGAGCAATTCAACCTAGGCCACATGTGTATTATTATGTATAACCCTTCCACAATACTCATGTTGTGAAAGGCTAACTACATTTTGCTCCTTCCCAACCCATCCCGCTTTATTGAATTTTCTCCCTTGACCCTGTCCCCTTTCCAAAGTGTTTGTTTTGACTACCTCCACCCCCATCTGCCCTCCCCTCCATCATCCCCCCCCCTTTTATTTTTTTTTATCTTCCTCCCTCTTCTTTCCTGTGGGGTAAGATACCCAACTGAGTATGTATGGTATTCCCCCTCAGGCCAAATCTGATGAGAGCAAGGTTCACTCATTCCCCCCTCACCTGCCCTCTCCCCTCCTCCCATAGAACTGCTTCCTCTTGCCACCTTTATGCGAGATAATCCACCCCATTCTATCTCTCCCTATCTCCCTCTCTCAGTATGTTACTCTCTCATCCCTTAATTTCATTTTATTTCTTTTAGCTATCTTCCCTTCATCCTCAACTCACCCTGTGTCTGCTCTCTCTCTTTTACATATATATATATATATGCACATACATACACATACATACATATACACATAGATACATACATACATACACATTCACTTATATATATACATAAACATATATATATATATATGCATATTCCCTTCAACTACCCTAATACTGAGGTCTCATGAATCATACTCATCATCTTTCCATGTAGGAATGTAAACAAAACAGTTCAACTTTAGTAAGTCCCTTGCAATATCCGTTTCTTGATTACCTTTTCATGCTTCTCTTGATTCTTGTGTTTGAAAGTCAAATTTTCTATTCAGTTCTGGTCTTTTCACTGAGAAAGCTTGAAAGTCCTCTATTTTATTGAAAATCCATATTTTGTCTTGGAACATGATACTCAGTTTTGCTGGGTAGGTGATTCTAGGTTTTAATCCTAGCTCCATTGACCTCCGGAATATCGCATTCCAAGCCCTTCGATCTCTTAATGTAGAAGCTGCCAGATCTTGGGTTATTCTGATTGGGTTTCCACAATACTCAAATTGTTTCTTTCTGGCTGCTTGTAGTATTTTCTCCTTGATCTGGGAGCTCTGGAATTTGGCAACAATATTCCTAGGAGATTTCTTTTTGGGATCTATTTGAGGAGGCGATCGATGGATTCTTTCAATTTCTATTTTGCCCTGTGGCTCTAGAATATCAGAGCAGTTCTCCTTGATAATTTCCTGAAAGATGGTATCTAGGCTCTTTTTTTGATCATGGCTTTCAGGTAGTCCAATAATTTTTAAATTATCTCTCTTGGATCTATTTTCCAGGTCAGTGGTTTTTCCAAGGAGATATTTCACATTGTCTTCCATTTTTTCATTCCTCTGGTTCTGTTTTATAATATCCTGATTTCTCATAAAGTCACTAGCTTCCACTTGCTCCAATCTAATTTTTAAAGTAGTATTTTCTTCAGTGGTCTTTTGGACCTCCTTTTCCATTTGGCTAATTCTGCCTTTCAAGGCATTCTTCTCCTCATTGGCTTTTTGGAGCTCTTTTGCCATTTGAGTTAGTCTATTTTTTAAGGTGTTGTTTTCTTCAGTGTATTTTTCAGTATTTTTTGGGGGTCTCCTTTAGCAAGTCATTGACTTGTTTTTCATGGTTTTCTCGCATCCTTCTTATTTCTCTTCCCAATTTTTCCTCTACTTCTCTAACTTGCTTTTCCAAATCCTTTTTGAGTTCTTCTATGGCCTGGGGCCAGTTCATGTTTTTCTTGGAGGCTTTGGTTGTAGGCTCTATGACTTTGTTGTCTTCTTTAGGCTGTATGTTTTGGTCTTCTTTGTCACCAAAGAAAGAATCCAAAGTCTGAGACTGAATCTGGGCGCGTTTTCGCTGCCTGGCCATATTCCCAACCAACTAACTTGACTCTTGAGTTTTTCAGTGGAGTATGACTGCTTGTAGATTACAGAGTTCTATGTTCCACGTTTGGGGGGGAGGTGCCAGCTCTGTCAGAGCCGCACTCCTCCTTCCCCAAGGACCCCCAGTCCAGGCTGGGCTCAGATCTTCGGCAGGCTGTGCACCCCTGCTCTGATCCGCCACTTAATTCCTCCCACCAGGTGGGCCTGGAGCCGGAAGTAACAACAGCTGTAGCTGCCCCACCTCCGCTGCCCCCGGGGCTGGAAGCCGAACCGGGAACTCCTTCCACTCCCGCAGCTTTTCCCACTAACCTTCTCCACAGTCTTTGGTGTTTGTGGGTCGAGGGGTCTGGTAACTGCCGCAGCTCACATATTCAGGGAGCTAGGGCCCCCTCCCCCCGGCTTCTGGTCTGGATCGTCCACGCCACTCAGGCTGGGCTCTGCTCCACTCCGTTCCCAGCTCCCAGCTCCCAGCTCCCAGCTCCGTGTGGAATAGAGCTCACCCAGAGACCATCCGGGCTGTCCTGGGCTGGAGCCCTGCTTCCCTCTGCTGTTCTGTGGGTTCTGCCGTTCTAGAATTGGTTCAGAGCCATTTTTATAGGTTTTTGGAGGGACTCGGGTATGGAGCTCACTGTAGTCCGTGCTTACCAGCCGCCATCTTGGCTCCGCCCTTGAACCCTTTTATATTTTGCAGTAGTTTAATACAACAATTATTTTAGTTATCTCTCTATGACCAGCTCATTTCCTTTTCTGGTATTCCCTCAATGATTTCTTTTATGTCACTATTCTGTACACACATCATCCTTGGGAATATAATGAAACCCACTTAGACTCACAATCACTGTCCTTTAGGCCACATGCAATTTAGATTCTCCTGAGATCTAAAAATCATGGTGTCCCATTCCATGATTCAGAGCCATATAAAATCCCAGGCTGGTGTTTTTTTTTTAAGAAAGTATTTTTGGAGGACAAGAAGTAGTTTGAGATGACTAAAATTGATAATAATTTCTGAAATGTAATTTTTCGTTTGGATCAAGCTCTTTATCCATTTGCAATGTCTATCCAAGATCTATGTGACAGACTAACTCAATTAGGCTGCTTTACTGGCATCTCCACTCTACTTTTGGGAGAAACCTACTATACAGAAAAATCCTACCTTCATTAAGAGAGCACTTCTTCTTATGAATATTAAATGAAAGGGGAAATAGGATGATCTATGGACCCACCTTATTCCACGCATACTTCCAGGTCACAGAGATGTTACTTCCTAAGACTGCCTTGATCCAGGTGATTGGGTTTTTATAAATCTCACCATTTTTTGCCTTGATTTTACCATTCAATAAGATACTGGCTTTGTAGATGGCATCCTAAAATGAAAATTTTGAAAAAGAGAAAAAATTAAGGTGATTTCCTTTAAGCATAAGCGGCATTAGGAGAATCTGAACAAAACTCAAATGACTGTAGATAATTTAAGCCAAAATTTGAATTACTAAAGCTAATTTGATGGAACTTAGAAAATCTCTAAGTTTCATAATCAGCACTCTCATCCTATAAATAAGTTGATTTTAAGACAATAATAGCAAATTACCTCAAATGAGGGAGGATGACATAGGTTTTCATTTAGTTCTTTTGTTCAAACATTTTCAGTTATGTCTAACTCTCTGTGACCCCATTTGGGTTTTTTTTTGGCCAAAGATACTGGATTGGTTTGCCATTCTTCAGCTCATATTACAGATAAGGAAACTGAGGCAGGCAGGATTAAATGACTTGCCCAGAGTCACACAGCTAGTGAGTGTCACATTTGAATTCAGGAAGATGAATCTTCCTATTTCCAAATGCTCTGTCTACTTCATCACCTAGCTGCCCTTGTCATTTAGTATTAAGTTCCTATTAACTTAGAGATAATTCCTATTATTCCTAGGGGTCTCCTTCAGCACTTCCCTTACCTTTTTCCTAAAACCTAGTCTTTAGGTCTAACCTCAAACAGAAACTTCACAAATCTCTTAGTAGGACAATACCAAAGTAAAGTTACATAGCTGTTTGCATGTTGTCTCTTCATTTAGACTGTGAGCTCCTTGAGAGCAGGGACTATTTTGTGCCTTTCTTTGTATTCCCAATGCTTAGCCCAGTGCCTGGCACATAGTAGGTGCTTATTAATGTTTATTGACTTGAGCAATAGGTAGGAAGTGACCTAGACAAACAAAAGTCACTTCACATTCCAATGAGAATTATCAACCTAAAAGTATTAACACACAAAGGCAAGTGATGTGAAAAACAATACTTTATTTCAAAAATATCCTTTGTGTATATATTCATACCCAATTTCACTGGCAATCAGAACTCCCAAGGGAGGACACTCTCTCTACCAATATAGATAGGCACCTATTCTATTATGTCATTGAATCATAAATCTAGAGTTGGAAAGGAAATCAAAGACCATCACTCTAGTCAAACCTCATTTTACAGATGAGGAAAGTGAAGGTTAGAGAAATTAAATTCCTTGCCTACAAATAGTATGCATCTGAAGTAGGATTTGAATGCCAGTTTTCTGACTCCAGAGGAATTGCTTTTTTCTACTGAACCATACATCCCCAGTTGTCTGGGGCATTGAGAAATCAAGTGACTTGCCTAAGGTCACACAATCAATATGTATCAGAAGAGGGATTTGAACCTTGGTCTTTCCAACTCTAAGGCCCTCAATCTAGTCTACCACTACTGTGTCTTTCAAAAATAACTTTTTAAAAAAAATTTCTATTTGTAGCAAAAGTACAGAAGTGTCACATCTAAAAAAGAATAAACTACTCTCCAGCTCCTAGAGCAGCTAATGGAATATGACAAGGCAATGGTACTACAGGAAGATGTGACAAGGGGAGAGAGAATCTTGACATCAAAAGCTGTTTCTGTTGGATGTTGGATTGCTTTTGCCTCCATTCTCGCTGGCCTTGTTATATGTCCTGGGTAGGAGATAGACACCGGGCTAATTCAAAATGCAGATTTCTAGACCTTTCTGGTTGACAAGTTGCCAGATATCACAGCCTTAGTTGTGATGTCAATTATCTTCAGAATATAAGTATTTTCCTACAGTGGCCTCACTGGGGTTGACTGAGATGTTCCTCAGAAGAGGCTCAAGTTGCTTGAGTTCATGGCACTGACCGAAGCCATGACTGAAGTCCTGGTATAGTGAAAAGAGGAACTAGGTTCAAGTCCTGCCACTGCTGCTTTTCTTAGAACCCAGTCTCTTCGTCTGTAAAGCAAATGAGTTGGATTAGGTGACTCTAAGGTCCCTTCTGGCTCTAAACCTGTGATTTTATGATTCTTTCCAGGTTAGAGAAGCCATAGAGATATTTCAGATATTCTGGCAAAGGTTTTCGGTGAGGGTGGAGGAAAAATCCTAGTATGAGCAATCACTAGTATGACCGAGTATGGTCTGGGATACAGCTCTTGTAACTGAAAGAGGCACCAGAAGCAATGCCTGAAGCAGAAACCAAGCTTAGTAGTCAGATTTCCTAATCTAGACCACTGTTTGGATTAGAGGAAGATGTGGGGTCCAAAGAGGAAGCCAGATCAAACCCTAAGTACAAACATATTCAGAGAGGACAGTGGGAGATGAGGTCCAGGCTTCAGGGATCAAAGGCGAGCAACTGGTTGTTATGCTAGATAAAATTTGTAAATTGTTGCATTTGCTGTACTTCTGGGTACACGTGAATTTTTAAGTTGGCCGTGTGACACTGAGACCAATCTTCCTGCCCAAACCTGGAAAGAACAGAGTTCTCCCTAAGCTAAGAGTGCTGACAAGTGGGGGAGTGTCTGTCCTCACTGTGAGAGGGGACTACGGTCTCTGAATCTCACCTCATGGTACTTTCATAGCCTGGGCTACCATGTGCTGTGACCAGCCCTAGGTTGTTATCTCCCAGGCTCCCATTTCTATGGGTCACCTCTCCCAGGGCTCCTTTTCCCATTAATTCCCACAGGAATAAAGCCCAGAAAATCTAGAGAATAGGCTGTCCCCTCTCTGGGCACAACTGTCCCTTCAGTCAGATTATCTTCTGTGCTCTTGAGCCGCCTCACTTTTCCATTCCAACTCTCTTCTGGTTCTCCTCTGCTCTTTCTCTGTCTCCTTTGCTGAATCTTCCTCTAGATCACATCCTCTAACCATATGTGTCCCTCAGGGTCTGGGCCTCTCTTCTCTTTTCTTCCTACTACTTCACTTGGTGATCTCATCAGCTCCCATGGATTTAATTACCTTTTCTATGCTGATGATCCTACCCCAACCTCTCTGCGGCATCTCTAATCTTGCATCTCCAACTGCCTTTCCGATATTTCAAACTGAATGTCCACTAGATGTCTTAAACTCAAAATGTCGAAAAACAGCATATTATCTTTTCCCTAAACTCCTTTCCCCTCCAACTTTTCCTGTTACTGCAGAAGGTAACACCATTCTCCCAGTCCCTCAGGCTCACAACCTAGGAGTCATCCTGGATTCCTCACTATATCTCACTTCCCATGCCCAATCTTTCCCCAAGGGCTGCTAATTTCGCCTTTGCAACATGTCTGTAATACTCTCTTCTTTCCTCTGATGCTGCCACCACACTAGTGCAGGCCCTTATCACTTCATGCCTGGATTACTGCAAGAACCTGCTAGTGGATCCACCTGCCTCAAATCTCTCCCCCACTCCGATGCATACTCTATTCAGCCACTAAAGTGATTTTTTTTCTAAAATAAAAGTCTAATAATGTTACCCCTATATTCAATAAACTCCAATGGCTATCACCTTCAAAGCCAAATACAAAATCCTCTACTTGGCATCTGAAGCTCTTCAAAACCTAATCCTCTCCCCATTTTTCCAGTCTTCTTATATCTTATATCCTTCTATGAATTCTTCTATCCAGTGACAATGGCTTTCTGGCTATTCCACTAACAAGACCCTCCAGGCATTTTTTCTGGCTGTTGCTCATGTTTGAAACACTCTCCTGCCTCTGATCAGTCTATCGACCTTGGTTTCCTTTAAATAATGATAATCATTTCAGATCATTTGAATCTCAATAAGGGCCAGAGCCTGAACTAATCAACCAGAAGAAGCACCTCAGCCTAACAAAAATTCCAGTCTTTGTTCTCTGAGTAAATCCAGGATGTCCCTTTCTGTGTCAACACTACAAGGCTGGAGAAGTTGACCAGAGCATTCTTCTGTTAACGACTACCAAGGACAAGGTGCCTTGACCAGATACTACCTTGAATAATGGGACTTTTTTTATCTTAATATTTTATGGACATATACTATGTTATGTCATGTTAGTGGCAAAATAAATACAGATATCCTGGATTGTAATTTCAGTTGACACTTTGTCACAACCCTCTTATCTTATTGTATTTACAACCTATTCAACTAAGGAAATTCCTTTTTCATACTATGGTTAAACATATATGGAAATCATAAAGTTGAGTGACACAGACATCCTGAATTGGGATTGTTCTAAAACATATTTAAGGCTTCTCATTTTTTTATGAGTCAAAATTTAAGTTTTGGCTCTGTGTATACATGTATCTGCTAGCTTTAAGGGAATAAAACAATATGAATTTATATATCATCTAGCCCATTTGCCTCTTTTAGCCGAACTTTCAGGTTGACAGTACCAACTAAAATGCCACCTTTTACTGGAGGCATTCCACAACCCCTTTTTAACTAGTGTTTTCCCTTTGTTAGTTATTTCTCATTTATCCTGTATATAGCTTGCTTTGTATTTGCATGTTGTCTCTCCCATGCTGTCAGCTCCTTGAGGGCAGGGACTGTCTTTTGCCTCTTTTTGTATACCCAGCACTTAATACAATGCCTGGCACATAGAAGGTGCCTAATAAATGTTTATCAATTGGCTGTCCTCCATGCCTGGAATTCTTTCTTCCCTCATCTCCACCTCCTAGTTTCCTTTAAGTCCCAACTAAAATCTCACCTTCTATAGGAAGCCTTTCCCAACCCTTCTTCATTCTGGTTCCTTTCATCTCTTAGTTATTTCTTATTTATCCTGTGTATAGTATGTTCTTACATATTTGTTTGCTGGTTGTCTCCCCCATTTGAATCTGGGCAAGTACTGTCTTTTACCTTTTATTGTATCCCTAGTGCTCACCACAGTGCAGGCACATAGTAGGCACTTAATAAATGTTTCTTGAATGAATGACTGTCCTTGGTACTTCTGACTCCTCCTCCAAATGTTTTTGCCTCAGGCAAATGAGTTCCATGTACCTGCTCTGCTTCCCATTTCCACTAAATATGATGCAAGTAGAAAGAGCACAGGCTCTGGAATGAAAGGATCCAGGTTCAGATCTCACCTCTGATTTTTACTACCAGGATGATTCCTAGGCCACACTTTTCTCATTTGTAAAAAGAAGCAGTTAGACCAGATCCCTCTGAAGCGCCTTACAGCTCTAGACCCCACCCTTACAGATTATGACCCCATGGTTCTAAATCTTCTTCAAATGGGGAGCCCCCATCACTAGTTAGCATGGATAGCTACATGATCTATAGTATTTAAAATTGGAGGAGATGCTGAAGATAATCCAGTCCAATCTTTTCTTTTTACAAATGCAGAAACTTATGTTCTGATAATTCAAGTTTTATAAGAGCCCTTAGTTTTTTTAAAGCAAAACTGTTATATTTCTATGTATCTCTACATATGTCACACACAAAAAGCCTGGCACATAAATATAGGAGACGTTAACCTAGAGAATCTCATTTTTGAGGGAGCATTTCTGCAATTAAGACTATACTGAATTCAGAGGAAACCTCCCAAAATTTGACTGCTGGAAGAGAGTAGATTCTTTGGCCACATTTCTAACAAAAGCTTTTTCTTCCTTTAACCTGGCTTTGTCTTTATGTGTATACAAAATTAAAAAAATATATATATAAAAACCAGATGCTCTCAATACCAAGCTGCTCTTTGGTTTCAAATGAGACATCTTTAGAAGATGCATTAACCTTCCCAGGCCTCTATGATACTATTTAGTGGTAAATTGGTAGTTTCCAAATCTCTATTACCAAAGATAATCTCAATGCACTGTGTTTTTGCTTCACTGGAATCCTTCCCCCTATAATATAAATGAACAGTTCTCTCCTGCAGCCCCATGAAGGGAGGTATGGCCAAAGATAATTCAGGAAGCCACCACTGGAGTTAGGATTTCACAATCTCACTATATCATGAGCTCCTCAAGGGGAAAAACTTGCTTTTGCCTTAGCACAAATCTTGGCATATAGCAGGTGCCTAATAAATGCTTACTGACTGACTGTGAGTAAGGCGATTGCTGAAAAGCTACCTAGTCAAGATTTTTGTGGGCTTCTGAAGCAATGCAACCTAAACCCCTACTGCCTGTGTGACTTCTAGGCATCAGTCCCTCCCCCTAAAAGGAGGGAGTTGGACGCAGTGACCTGTAAGGATCCTTGTAGCTCTAAATCTATGAATCTACAAGGTTTTCTGCAATGGTGGCTCAAGCTTTCCATTAGAGCTGGTCAGAAGTCTGGCTGTACAAATCAAAACCATTTCTTAAATTCCTACTGTTCGTAAAAGACTACCATGCTAGTTATTAGAGAAGTTAATGAAAAATATGAGAGGTCACTGTCTTCAAAAAGCTTACAAACTAGTTGGATAAGTAAAAGCACAATATAATAAGGTTCAACAGTAAGTAGTTTTGGAATGCAGAGGACAAAGAGGAAAGAAAAAAGAAGGCTTTTCTCCCTTCTTTTCTGGTGGGAGAGGCAAAGGGAAGGAACAAGCATTTATTAAGCACCTACTGTGTGCCAGGCACTGTGCTAAGTGTTTTATAAATATTATCTCATTTCATACTCATAATAACCCATTTTACATTTGAGGAAATTGAGGCAAAAAAGGTACAGCTAGGTGACACAGTGGATGGAGTGCCAGGCCTGGAGTCAGGAAGACTCATCTTCCTGAATTCAAATCCAGCCTTAGATATTACTTAGCTGTGTGACCCTGGGCAAGTCATTTAACCTTGTTTGCCTCAGTTTCCTCATCTGAAAAATGAGCTAGAGAAGGAAATGGAAAACCACTCCAGTGTCTTTGCCAAGAAACCCCCAAATGGGGTTTTGAAGAGTCAGACACAATTGAAAAATGACTGAACAACAAGCCAGAAAAAATGTTAAGTGACCTGCCCAGGTTCACACAGCTAATAAGTATCTGAGTCTAGATTTGAACTAGGTCAAGGCCCAGAGCTCAATCCACTGTGCCTCCTAGCTGTAGGGCACACAGCTAGTTCCAAAGTAGTGAGAAGTACTTGTAGAGAAAGAATAATTGAGTGCTAGACCTGGAGTCAGGAAGACTTCTGTTTAAATCCTCTCTTGGATACTACTAGCTATGTGACCATGGACAAATCACACTTCAATGGCCTCAATTTCCTCATTTTTAAAACAGCATCTACCTCTGGTTGTTGCAAGGAGAAGATCCCATGAGATAATGTATATGAAGCCCATTGTAAACCTTAAAAACATTTATATAAATGCCAGTCACCTATCGTTCCAAACCTTTACTCTAAGGAGAGGAAATAACAGACAAGTAAATGATGTTCCAGAACGATTTTTCATTCAGAAGTGGTAGACTCAAAATACTCCAAAGGACAATTCAGTTCTTGATATAACAGGTGGAAACCACAGTAATTAAGCATCCAAGAATACTGTGACATCTATTCAGTTACAGAACCATGGTGCCCTTACTGGTCTAAAAAAAGATAATGTGTGACCACATTAATTTTCCAATGTTGACATTGTTTTAGAGCTTAAACTCATGACAATACCTGTATTTTGAATTCCAAGACATCATTTCCTGGTTTAATTCTTCCCAGGGAAATCAGTTCTTTGATCTGCATTTTTTTTATTTTCATCTCTGCTCTGTAGTTTAAAGGTTCCTGTTTGTCATTCTGATTGGCAGATTCTGAGAAGAAATTAATTTGAGTGTTATCAACAAGAGCACCAATCGGTCCTGACTCTGTATGATTTGGTTTTATCTTAAGTAAAGCACCACGGTCTGCTCGTGCATTTCCTTGATGAGTAAGAAAAGACTGCACAAGCCATTCTGATACTGCCCTGGGTGGGTCTTGAGGAACTACCTTCTTAGCCATGTTTCCTGGTAAAAGACAACTGGTAAGAGCCGGCTGACAAACATTGCCTGGCTGATGGGTATTATTTCTGACAGTTGCGTTTGTGGTCTCTAAAACATTTAAAGTTTCAGTTATTGCGGAGGGATTTAGAGATTTGCTTCCTTTGGCTGTAATTACTGCAGTATAATTTTCTTCTTGTAAATATTCTGCTGGAGCACTGGAAGTCACCTGCTGGAGAGGGAATTTAACCCTTTGAATGCCATGGGTATAACTGCTTTCTGATGTCCTCTCTAAGGTGGGATCTCCGGGTCTTCCTTTAGAGATCAGTCCATTAAAAGAAAAACATTCACTCTCAGGGGCTTTCTCATGCGCCCCTCTCTCGCTTATACAGCTGTCCAGATTTTGATTATCCTCCTGCCTACTTTCAGTAGCACAATGTGTTTCCTGACCGCTTTCACTCCAGAGACTGGCAGGGGACCCCACAGGAACAGAAACCAAATCAGGCTGCCTTGTTTCCACAGGGGTAGAGTCGCTGCCCTTGTCATTTTCACTGGAATTCCTTGAATCAGGTGATTCTCCCCTCACACCCAGACCAGACTTGTTTCTTGTGTTCTTGTAATTTTGTATTTTCTGACTTAACTTCTTCTGCTTCTGGGCCACCATTAAAAGGCTCTTTTGTCTAGTGGCCAAGTTAGTCAGTTGTTCTCTCAGTGCTCCGTGTTTGAAAGACTCCATGGAAACCCTACAGAAAGGAAAAGGAAAGAATGCAAAGCTTCTTTAAAACAACAACACATTAACATCCTATAGATAAAACAAATGCTCTTTTGTTTCCAATTAGCATTTTCAGTCCTTTTCCAGGTGTGTCTGACTCTTTGTGACCCCAATTGGGGTTTTCTTGGCAAAGATACTGGAGAGGTTTTCCATTTCCTTCTCCAGCTCATTCGACAAATGAGGAAACTGAGGCAAACAGCTTGCTAGGCACCTCTGCTTGTATGTCCCAAAGGCATTTGTTAGACACCAATAATCTTTTACTTCATATTTGATGTTGGGACAAAATAAGGCCCTTGTAAGTCATTAAACAATTACCAAAAGAAGGTTTACTTTGCCCTAACACAGCACAAACATACAACAAAGATACAGTAACACTTAGCTTTTCTGGACGTGAGCCTCCCTGTCTCCATCTGCAAACACATCTGGTCAGCAGGGCAGGGTATAGTGACTCACATGGTCTTCAGAAATCTGACAAAATGGAGGGGCTCCTATTCCACACTGGTGTACTTTTTATACCCTTAAGTGACCAGGAAGCTGCATCAAAGGCAGGTGTCAATCAAGTCTGAGGGACAGTTTTGTTACTTTTTAGGGAAAACTAGTTCCCATTGCAGGAAAACAGGAGATCCTGGTCCTCTCACAGCATTTCAAATTCAACATATTCATAATAGTTCTCATCATTCCTTCCTCCCTCCCCCAAAACCCAGCCCACATCTCTTCCTAACTTCCCTGTTTCTATAGAACACATCATTCTTCCAGTTTTCCAGGCTTGCAATCTCAAAGCCACTCTGGACTCCTCCCCTTTTACCCTTCTTGTCCAATCAGTTCCCAAATTTATCAATTCTACATTAACAATACCTTTCATAACCCAACCTTTCCTTTCTACCCTTATTGACAATACCCACAATTCATGTCCTTATAACCTCTTCTGGACTGTTGTAATTGCTAATTACCTGGTCTCTTTGTCTCTAGGCCCTCTCCTCTCCTATCTATCACCCACACAAATTGTTATACCAAAGCACAGGTCTAATAATGTCACTCCACTTGTTCAAGAACCTTCAGTGGGTACTTATTGGCTCTAAGATAAAATACAAATTCATCTAGCAACTAAATCCCTTCCCAATAAGGTTCCAACCTTCCTTTTTTTTTCTCTTTATTTTTTGTTACATTTTAAGTTCCAAACTGTCTCCCTCCCTCCATCGCCACACCACACTAGAGAAAGTCACTACTTGACACAGATTTATAAAGATATGTAAAGCCACACTATGTGTATTTCTATTTATCAGGTGCTCTTTCTCTGGAGGTGTATAGCATCTTCCTTCATAGGTCCTTTATAGTTGATTTGAGTATTTCTAGTACTCAAAATAACTTGTTTGTTCACAATCATTCTTCAAATAATATTGCTGGTACTATATACAACATTCTCTTAGTTCTGTTCACTTCACTTTTCAATATTTCATGCAAGTCTTTCCATATTTTTCTAAAATCAACCCGCTTGTCATTTCTTACAGTACAGTTGTATTCCATCACAATCATATACCACAACTTGTTTAGCCATTCCCCAATTGATGGGCATCCCCTTAATTTCTAGTTCTTTGCTACCACAAAGAGAACTGCTTTAAATATTTTAAAATAGATAGGTTCTTTTGCTTTTCCCCCAATAACCTTGGGAAGCAGATTACTAGTAGCACTACTGGGTCAAAGAGTATACACAGTTTTATAACTCTCTGGATGTAATTCCAGATTGTTCTCCAAAATGGTTAAATCAATTCACAGTTCTACTAACAGTGTATGATATGTACCAATTTTTCCACATCCCTGGCAACATTTGTCATTTCCCCTTTCTATCATTTTAACCGATCTGATAGGTGTGAGATAATATCTCAAAACTCTTTTTAATTTGCATTTTTATAATCACGTGATTTTTAGAGCATTTTTTTATATTACTATAGATAGCTTTGATTTCTTCTTTTGAAGACTGTGGCTGTTCATAGCTTTTGAGCATTTATCATTTGGGGGATGAATCATATTCCCATAAATTTGACAAAATTCTCTATGTATTTGAGATATGAGACCTTTATTCAAGAAACTGTCTATAAAAATCCCTCCCCACAATTATTTTCTGCTTTCCCAGCTTATCTTTCAAGACTTATTTCATATTACTTTTCTTCACATACTCTGTTATAGCTTGCCAAACTGGTCCACTTGCTGTTTCCCATGCATGACATCCCATCTCCTGCAAACATATCTTTGCACAGACTACAATTTTGTGCTTTTTATAGTGCTCTTTCTCCTCACCTTTGATTTTTCTAATCTCTCTTTCTATTCAAGGCTTGGCTCAAGTGCTACCCCTCACAAAAACTTATCTTATTCCTCTCCCCCTCTCAATTAGGTTTTCCCTCCTCAAAATTACCTTGTTATTTGCATGTATTTTGTATTTATTTACCTATGTAGGTTACATTGTCCCCACCACTACCCCCAGTGGAATGTAAGATCTGAGGGCAGAGACTGTTACATTTTTGTCTGTGTTCCTAACACCTGGCAGCAGTTACATAGTACAGTTATGCCTTCCACGTTGCAAATTTCCCCATTGTGTTTTCACTATATCTCCAGTTGGCATAAGAAATTAAATGAGAATTTGGGGGGAGTTTTGCAGAAGTTGCAGAAGACACACAAAAGCCAGCAGATGACACAAAGCCTATGACCAAATACTTAACCAAATTTTACAATAAGGTACTGTAAACACCTCACAAAAGAAAAAAAAATTAGATTTCTTCTCTGGTATGAAGGTAAGGCCTGAAAATTTTATGCAGATTTTCCAGATTGCAGGAGCACTGTGCCCCTAACCCCGCTGATGTGGAAGGGATAACTGTCCACACTTAAGAAATGTTTGTTGAATTCAACTGAACTGAACTCATTAAGGACTGAGTCTCAAATTGAGAATCTGTTGTTGTTGAGTCAGTTTCAGTTGTATCTGGCTCTTTGTGACAGCATTTGGGGTTTTCTTGAGAGAGATAATGGAATGGTTTGCCATTTCCTTCTCCCACTCATCTTACAGATAAAGAACTGAGGCAAACAGGGTTCAGTGACCTGCACAGGGTCACACAGCTAGTGGTTAAGGCCATATTTGAACTCAGGAAGATGAATCTTCCTGACTCCAGGCCACGTGCTCTATCAACAATGCAACATTTAAATGAATGTTTGTAGATGGCTAAAAAAACTGTGCAATTCTTAATACCAAATGTCCCCCTTTTGCCACCATGGCAATATCACTCTGGAAGAAGAAAGGGGCTCCACAGTGTAGAGGAACATTTGGTATTTTTATCTGTTTCATGATTTGCCATAAAGAGTTACCCAACGGCTAATCTGATGGTCATAATCCTCTCTATACTCAGCTAGAGTCTTCCTTGAACATGTAGACAGTCTATTTTCTGAGTCCATATTTGAAGCCTTTTTAGCTTGTAAGAACCTACCAGAACTTAAGATCATTGGATTACAGGATCATAGAGTTAGACTTGTAAGAGAACTTAGAGATCACTAGTTCATCCTTCTCATTTAACAACTGATGAAAGTGAGGTTCAGAGAGGGTAACAGACTTGTTCAGTGTCACACAGGTAGTAAAAGACAGAGTCAAGGTTTAAACCCAGGTCTTCTTGCATGCAAATCCAGAACCCTTTCCACTCTCTTGGCCATGAAGAAACTAGTATTACCCCACAAACCAATGAGGCACTGAAATAGGATGAGAAAAATTTAAATCACTACACAAAGTTATTTAAACAAACCATTGATTTTAAAAAAGGAAATAGAAAAAAATAAAGCTTTCAACAAGAAAAACTGGATTTATCTTTCTCCTATTTTTTTTCTTCTACTTTTCTGATGACCGCAAGGAAAAAGCATGGCTTCATCAAGAATAAGCCATGCCAAATTAGCTCTATTTCCATTTTATTCAGACTGTAGATCAGGGAAATGCTACAACTATATACTTAGATTTCAGCAACACGGTTGACAAATTTATCCTTGTGAAAAGACGAAGAAACGTGGGCTAGACCACAGTATAATTAGGCAGTCGAATGGCTAGACTTAAGGAGTAGTTATGAAAGGTTTTGTGACAACTTGGAAGAAAGTCTCTAAACTACATGAAGTTTTTATCATTGACTTGGACAAAGGGATAGATGGAATGGTTATCAAATTTTCAGATGATATAACTAAAAAAGGGTAGTTAACATATAGTTGAATGTAAACTTCTGAGGGCAGAGACTATCTCATTTTTGTATTTGCATTCCCATGGTCCAGCATAGCGCCTGACACACATTAGCCACCTAATGAATGTTTCTTGAATTATTACTGTCTTCGAGAATTTTAACCAATGTAAAAGAATCTCTACATGGCTAGAACCCAGAAACTGACATGAGCAACAAATATTTGATCTCCCTGACAAGCAGAGAGAAACAGTGGACAAGTCAATGTTTGTTTAGAATACAATCTTATTTATAAAATTTTATGAAGAACAATGGAAGATTAACTAGTAGTGCTTCACAAAAAAAAAACAAAAAAGAGTAGAAGAAGAAATAAACCTGCAAAAAGATCAGCATGAACTTTAGCTAAGCCAAATCATTCCTGGAATATTTATAGATGAAACTGGGAATAAACAACAAAAAGATATAAAATGGAACAGATCTGCCAGCATTTCTTTTGCAATCTAATCTCGTCAACAACAACCACTGAAATGCATTTGGATTCTAACACTTTAATATGCAATGTGCTATATGAGGAAGTTGAAATTGCACTGAAGAAAATACAGATGGTATATGTACACAGGAAATCCATATTTGAGTGACATAATTTTAAAGATGCTTGGGGATCAAATATCAATATCTCAAAGAGGAGTGGATACCAAAAGAATGGAAAAAAAGTTTACTGAAAAGATATCAGATATTCCAAAGGACTCATGATGAAAAATGTCATCTATTTCCATAGAGAGAACTGATTAACTCTGAGTACAGATTGAAGCATATTTTTTCACTTTCTTTATTTTTCTTGCTTTTGTTTTATTTTGTTTGCAACATGGCTAATATGGAAACATATTTTATGTGACTTAACATGCATAATTTATATCATATTGCTTGCCTTCTCAAGCGGTATGGGAGGTGTGTGAGGGATAGAATTTGGAACTCAAAATTTTAAAAAAATTAATGTCAAAAATAAATACTTTTTTTTTTAAAGAAAAGATACCAGTTACTAGTGACACATACCGTTAGTTTCTGTAGAATCTTTATTAGGATTGTCTGGATATGCATCAAAGGGAGAACATGCGGAAGGAATAGTTAAGTTTTAGAAAACTTATATTTTTTGTTTTTCAGTTAGCAAGCACTTATTTTCTCTTCCTTCAACCTCCTCCTATCCCAAAAGAAAAGCAAAGCCCTTGTAACAAATATGCATTATTAAGCAAAACAAATTTTCACATTGGCTATGTCCAAAAATGTACATCTCATTCTACATCTCAAATCCACTACTTCTTTGTCAGAAGGTGTCTGCCATGTTTCCTTATTGGTCCTTCGTAATCCTGATTGGTCACTGCAATCATTAGAATCCCGAAGTCTTTCAAAATTGTCTTTATACAATAACAATAATGTTATTGTTGTTGCATAAATTGTTCTCCTGGCACTGCTCACTTCACTCTACATCAGTTCATAAGAGTGTTCTCAGGTTTTTCTGGAACTGTTCTTTCATAAATTCTTACAGTATAATAGTATTCCATTACTATAGAATACCATATCCCATGACCATATATCATAATTTGTTTAGCCACTGCCTAGTTGACAAGAACCCCCTTAGCTTCCAGTTCCTTGTCACTACAAAAAGAAATGCTATAAACATTTTTCAATATGGATTCTCTTCCTCTTTCTTTGATGTCTTTGGGAGTAGAGACCTATTAATGAGATTGCTGGGCAAAGGAATATGTACAGATTAGTGACTTTTGGGGCATAGTTCCAAACTGCTTGTCATAATAGTTGTAGTTGTTGATAGATTTCCTTACTTTGAAAACTGCCTATTCACATAAGAGACAAGATTTTACATGATTTTACACTGTAGACAGTATTTGTGCAGTCACATAACTGATGGAGGAATGTAAAGATCTAACTATATCTACCGCCTATCGATGACCAAAAAGTATTTGACTCAGTAGAGAACAATGGAGCCTTAAAGGCTTTCTTCCAACAAAATGTCTCCACGCAAAGGTTAAGATCATACTAGATTCTATGACAGCTGCAGCCTTGGAGATGTCTGTTCTACAATCCACCGAGTGTCATCGAAAAGTGAGATTGTTCCCCAATGTCACAGAAGATGTCCTGTATAAAGTTCAAATGGAAGAAGAATTCTTAGTGATGAGTTTCTTCCTTTACTTGTGGTTTGGTATGACATTGTACTAATTACATAGAGGCATGGAATATTATAGAACCTTCTCAATGATGCCCATGGTCAATCAGTCTTCTATACATAATGGAAAAATAAAGTAGATGAAAAATATATATTGCTCATTGAATTAGTCATTCTCCCTTTCTCTCCCTCCCCCTCCTCTCTGTATGTGTGTGTGTATATATATATATATATATATGTCTGTGTGTGTGTATGTGTGTATATATATATATATGTATATATATATATTTGTATTGAAGATGAATTGGTTCAAGAACAGGTTCAAGGTAGAAGAAGAATTGAATAGATGTAAGAAGTCAGGCTAGATTAAAGAAATTGAGGGTCTTTCAGTGCTCTTAAGCTACTCATGGACACAAAAGTTCATCTGTGATAGCACTCTTCTCCTTGTGATGTTATTTATGATTGGATATCATTTGTAGTGGGCTTGTGGCTACACAGCCTGAGTTATGAGCACTTGCAGGGTCACAGAACATCCTTGTAGGTGAACATCAGCAGGGGTGGTTGATTCAAAAAGGGAGAATGCTGAGAGTCAGGGGAAAAGCAATAGCAATCTGCCACAGGGCAGCTTGTCTAACTCTCTCCAGCTGTTTGTCTTTGGAGGTATTTTGATAGCAGGCAGTGCTATCTTCTTTTGGAGAAACCTCAAAGACTTTGGTCTGGTATCAAAGAGACAGAAGTATAAATTGATATATAGAGAAGGGTCTTTGTACTCCCTTCTAATTTAGCAGGGAAGGAATGGGCAGAGGTGGGGATGATTAATTGGAGTGGGAACTGAATTAGTGAGGGTCACTGGTGGGCACTTTGATACAAATTTTCTTGTGCTTTCTTTTACTACATTGATTAAACATCTTCTAAAGTAGGTGTTCTTAATCTGGGGTACATGATATTTTTTGATAAATGCATTTTAATAAAATTGGTTTCCTTTGTAATCCTATGTTTTTTTTATTTTATATGTTTAGAAATTCTGAGTAGGGGTCCATCTGCTTTACTAAACTGCCCAAAGGGTCCATAACACAAGAAAGATTAAGAACCCCTGCTCCAAAGTGATACCTTCATAAAAAAAAGATTCCACAAAGGCACAGGAGTTTACAAAGTAGGAAATGGATGGAGTTGTGAGTAAACACACCTAGACACAGAATACAGAAATGGGACTCAGTTTACAGAAGAGGTGGAACTAATGGATGAATGACAACCAGTTTTCCTGAAAAGATAGCTTACTTGATTAACCAAAAAAATCTGATAAACCCCTACCCTATAATGGGTGATACCACATATTTAACATTATAATCTCAGAAGAATTAAATTGCAGGTAACACAAAGGATAATGGAAAGGCTAACACACAATGAGCAGATTGTAGCATATTACCAATGATGTATTTTAAAAATTGACTTAATGACAGCATAAGGACATATGTGATTAGAAAAGGAGGCAAGCCACTTATGTAGCAAGAATGAACAGTAACACATAGACAGCACTGCACTGGTATCTATAAAAATGTTAAAAAATTAAAACAAAATAAAGGAAGGCCTTCAGGTCATTGGGTAGGCCTGTGTAGAGACAATATTTACAGAAAGGCATGGACAAAAGAACTGACAGTAGTATTTCCGCAAGTATAGAGCATAAAGAGAATTTTGCAGTGAACTATATAGAGTGTGAGTGCTATGTTTGTATTTCTGTATGGCCAAGTGATTTATCTATGCTCAAAACGCAGGCTGGCTTGTCTCTTAGAAGAGAAGGGATAGGGGCTTAAGAAATTACTGTCTATTCTTCAGGTTGCCAGGGAGACAATGGATTGTTCCTTAAAAATTTGTGAAGGGCTTCAAGATGAAAATGGAAAAGAAACAGGATCTGAAGAGGCTGATGAGGTTGGGGGTTGGAAAAATGAGACACAGAAAAGAAAGGGGAAAAGGACCAGTGAATAGTTGTAGCTAAGGAACAAATATGAGGCTCTTTCTAATGAAAAAGGAGCTTGACCTCCAAAGAATGATGACATAGATCCCCTAGGTGCTGTCAAGTGAAAGACCATATAGGTCAGAGGAAGAGACAAATTGTGATAGGTGGTGATTGCCTGCTGAGGAGTAATGAGCCAGTTATTTGTTGATCTGATGACAACTGGGAAATCTTCTGTTTTCTGAGAGCATATATCCCGGATGTTATGGAGAAGTACCCGACTCCTCTTGTCAAACCAGATGACAAATTTCCTGTGACTCATGAAGATATAAATGTTACTGTCATAAGGATTCTAGAAAATATTACTAAAGTCTTGGGCAGTAAGCTGAATATCAAAGGGGAAAATCTGGTTTCTGTGTTTGTTATACTGTATTTATTGATGCATTTTAGTTTGGTGCAACACATGCTTTGCAACAAATGCTCTAACAGGCCTCTTTAGGAAGTATACCCCCTGAATAACAGTTCATCAGTCGTTAACAGAAAGGAGGGATGCAACCTTCACATTTGCAGAGTGTTACTAATATGGCTCACGTTACTGCATTTGGCTAGGATTTTGTTGTCTTTCCATGCTGACATTATTTATGCGGCTATAGTAAGTGATCGGTCTTTTGGTTGTGTTTTCTTCACTCTGTATTACTATATACAAGTCTGGCATAGGTGCTGTTTCCATCACTTCTGCTTTGAGGCAAGAACTTCAGAAGAGAAAGGAAATCTTGGGAAATAAAAAGCTAATTAAGAGCATAAAGTCTGTGAACGAGATTTAGATTTCTCAACTTTGCTTAAAATACAGGAATAGCAGGCTCCAAAATGAAGTAAAACTAACAAGTGCAGACAGGATTGTATGTGCCTGTAGTCTTGAAAATCAAATCAAATGAGCTTTAGATTAAGATAAAGGGGGTTGGGGAAAACTGCTTTATGTTTGTCCACCAAGCATAACTAGAATGTAGGTAGAAAAAATAGCAGCAGAGATGCCAGAAATTCTTAAGAGATAAAATCCAAGCACGTAGCAGTAAAACTCATGACCACAGATGTCTATGTACAAACGCACAAAACACAGGGAACAAATAAAGTGAACTAAAGATTCTAATACAAGGTATCAAATCTGATCCTATAGATAACACTGAGATTTTTGAAGATGAGACACAAAATTGGAATGCGCCTTTGAAATGATATACTGTTTTAAAAGGAACTAAATAAGAGGAGAGGGTTGAGGGGGACTAGTACCAGGATAGAGTACTGGACCGAGAGTCAGGAAGACCTGGGTTCAAACCTGACCTCAGACATATCATCTGTGTGATTCTGGGCAAGTCACTTGACCTCTCTCAGGCTCAGTGTGCCCACCTGTGAAATGAGAATAATACTATCACCTACCTCCCAGGGTTGTTGTGAAGATAAAATGAGATAATATTTGTAAAGCACTGTGTAAACCTTAAAGTGTTGTATAAATGCCAATTTTGACAATGATGATGATGATGATAATTACAAAGAAAGAGGAAAAGCACCCTATATTGCAAAAATATTTATAGCATCTCTTTTTTATGGTAGCAAAGAAGGAGAAATGGAGAGGATGCCCATCAACCAGGGAACAGCTCAACAAATTATTATATATGAATGTAATATAACTTAATATTATTGTGCTATAAGAAATTATGAAAGGGATGGTTTCAGAGGAAGACCTTATATGAACTGATGCAGACTGAAATGAGCAGAACCTGGAGAATAAAACCTATATAATAACAACAGCATTATAAAAAAAAACTTAAGACTTAAGAACTCTGATCATTAAAATGACCAACTGTGATACCAGAGAACTCCTGTAAAAGATTTACCATTTGACAGAGAAGTGAAGTGCTTAGGGTGCCATTATCTCTATCTCTATTTGGACATGGCCAATTTGGGAATTAGTTTTGCTTGACTATGCATATTTGTTACAAGACTTTTGTTTTTTCTTTTCTTTTTCTTTCCAATGGGTAAAGGGAAGTAGAAGGGAAAGAAAACAGATTTTTATCCATTGAAAAAATTAAATTAAAAAGAAGTTATACCCTTTGAGGAAATTCAGAAGTCACTGGGACAGGGGAAGCAGGTTTAAAAAAAAGCATTTGGCTTAAGATTAACACTGGCAGAAACAGAAACAGAAGCAGTGTTGTCCTGAGAATATTCTATAGGCCAACTGTACAGAAAGAGAAAATAGATGAATTCAGACATAGATCAAAGCCATGCATTTTATACACACATACACACACACATACATACATACATACATACATATATATGTATATATACATATATATATACATATATATGTAATGGGACACTTCCATTACCTGTCTATATGCTGGAGTGCAAAGCAAGGCAGCTAATAATTTCTTTATTTGCCTAAATGATGATTTCTTCCTTCAAAAGGTGGAGAAATTAACAAGGAGAACTTTTATTAGGAATTTTATTTTACCAACAAGGAGACATGACTATTCCAATTATAATTTGTGATAGAAGAAAGAAAGATAGATATAGTCAGATATGCATCCTAGATTCCAGGAGGATAGATTTCAAAGAATTCAGAGAAAGGATGGTTAAGCTCTCATGGCCTACAGTTCCACAGCGGAAATCAGCCCTGGAGGCCGGGAAACTCTCAAAAAATGATAGGTATAGGGGAAATGATGATGATGGGAAGTGTTAAGGAAAATTTTCTAAAGAGGGTGATGCAAATTACTGACCAACTTAAATTTTAAAAAGACATCTATGGAAGATTTTACATTCTGTATTAACTTTCAATCAATTATGAGATAGTAAAGATGTAGTGAGATGTTTAATATCTTTTGTGAAAGCCTACTTGTTCTCTACTATTACCCTCATTAATTTGAGTATAGATGCCCCTCTTACAGATTTGGAATAGATTGGAGAGTGGGCATATAGACTAGTTTTCTATTTTACTTTTTTGATATTGATGATGTTTGAGATTTTCCCCCATGTCTTTGATATCTTCCTCTCCTTTAGATATTTGGTAAACTGATCCCTCAATGACCTCACAAATGTATTACCATAGGCACAGAGACAAGATCCCACTGTGCTTACTGCTTATTGATTATGAAAAAAGTAATCCACTGAGTAGCACAAAATATCATCTTATAGGCCCTTTTCCAATAAGTTGTCTCTCATACATATACTCAGATTATTCAGGCTTCTTTGGAAGATGTAGCAACAGAAATAATCTTGTACAATGATTCTCTGAAAATAAGTATCAGATGACACATAAATTAAAGGAGATATATGCTCAACAAAAATATTCATCATTTCAGTGGAGGGGATCTAGCACTGAGTCTAGGTCAAGGAATAATTCCCCCTGGATAGTAAAGTCCTTAAGAAGCTCTTGTTTTCATTTGAAGTTGTATTGATTGCATCAAGGCCTAAGACACTGTAGAGTATCCTGGAAGATATCTATAATCACTCAAAGGAGTTTGGCCTGTCAAAGACCAAATGCATAAAGAATATTTATTGCCTATATTTCACTATGCATAGGAGTGGAATCCTCTAGAGTGTGTCCAAACTCTAAAGTATGTATACCTGGGACAAACAATATGGATAGTGAGTTGGGCCCAGAGTTGAAAAGGAGGATGAGAGCACTTTGCAAACCACTTGCTTTCAGTAAATTGCTTTTATGAAAGATTGCTTTCAGGAAATTGCAAAGCACTTATACATGATCCCAAGCTTCCAAGAACAGTAAAGGGCTATTTTCTCAATATTAGTTGGTATTGCTCTATGACATCAAGACCTGAAATATCACTGCCCCTGAAGAACTAAAGATGAGCATCACACAAAGGACAAGAGAGAGTTGAATAGTAGGTATGAATAGGCTGTAACATACAACCAATTAGGAACTTCAAAAAGAACAGGAGTGAAAGATATAATCAAAGAATTATATGGCACAAATAGAAGATTGGCTGCTCATGTGGAAAGAATGAAAGATGACAAATAGGTGGTTAGAGTCCTCCACAGTCACCTTTCAGTGTTGGGAGAAAGAAAGAAAAGTCTCTGAAACATTTGGTGGAGCCGCTATGGTGAACTTTTGGAAAGACATGGACAAAAGGAGATAGGCAGGCACAGAAGAGTTGGTATTTGCATCACTGGATCACTCCCAAATTAATGTGAGCACAGATCCATTTGAATAGGTATCTACAGAAAACAGAAGCAAAAGGATGTTAATGGAGGACAGGTGAAAATACAGCCACATTTCTGTAAAAACTCAGAATGTAGAGACCCAGAATGACCTGAGGATGGTGAAGAAGGCTAAAAATAATCCCCAAAATTACTTTAAAAACCCCTAACTCTATTAGGGAAAAGAGGATCAAAGGAGGAATAAATTTTAAATGGCCAGCTAACTTCATGGAACACTTAAATATTACTGGACCCCCTCTAGAGAGGTAGGACTACTATTTAGTGTAGATCAATGATAATTCATCATATAGAAAAGATAAGATTTGGAAAGATAGAATAGCAGGAAGCAGTACAGAAAACTCTCTCCCCAAATTCCTCTAAACACACCTAGAAAATGCATCAAATTGAATTCTGATGGAGAAATCCAAGAAAAAGTCACAATGAGTCATGTTTCCAGCCCAGGATGCTTAGGGAGACAGAAAAGTCTACAGACACTGGGGATAGTGTTCAGACAGGTGCACTGCACAGGGAGCATTCCAACGTAGGGAGAGGCTGTACACCAGAGCAAATGGAGATCCCATACACATACCAATACACCCCCAGACTGGGACAGGTGCTAACTTGTAGTTTTATTGCTCACTATCCAGCCCTGGGTCACAGATTCAGGGCAGACTGAGGAAGGAAGATTGCATCTCCCCCAGGCCTATGGCAGAGAGAAGAGTAGGTTGAGAATCAAGCAGCAGCAGTGTGGTTCAGATTCCAGGAGCAGATTAGGGTCTTAGTTTCAGCTTCTTGCCCAGTCTGAAGCCTTCAGAGGAATATAACCAGGGCAAGAATTCCAAATCAAAGGAGAACCTGCAGTTCTATCGTGGAATGAACAGAGCTTGCCAGCTGGCTGATTCTGGGTGATTCCAGCAGCAGTCTTTTTTTCCTGCTACTCAGATGCAAACCCAGGTCAGGAAACTGCAGAGCTCAAAGCAGGAGGACAGTAATCAGATTTTGCCTTGGATCAGACCATGTTGGAAGCACTGAAAGCTTTCATCTCTCAAGCACAAGCTGTCTCTGAAGTCCTAGAACAATATAACACTCGATACCCCCAAGAAAACAGCAACAAGACCAGCCTAGACCTTCTCTCCAGAAGTGCACAGAATTTGGTCCTAACATCAAATACCAAATTAGGAAGTAGGCTAGAAGAATGAGCAAACAAAAAAAGAATCCCAACATAAAAATCTATTATGGTGGCAGGGACACTCAAGATACAAACCTAGAAAAAGAAAATGACTCTGGGGCAGGTAAGTGGTGCATTAGATAGAGCCCTGGAGTCAGGAGGACCTCAGTTCAAATCTGGCCTCAGACGCTAGCTGTGTGACTGGGCAAGTCACTTAACTCCAATTGCTTCCAAACTGTCACACCCCACACCCTCTCAAAAAAAGAAAAATAAAATGACTCCAAAACATTTACAAACAAAGCCTCGAGGAAACACAGTGTGGCTGCAAATTTAACCAGAAGACCTGAAATAGATAAAACAAGAGTTTAAAATATTTTTTGTCAATGAAATGAAGGCAATAGAAAAAAAAAATTGGAAAATAAGTAAGAGTTATAGAAGAAAGACTGGAAAAGGAATTAATAGTCTGACATAAGAGGCACAAAACCTTACACTAGAAACAAACTCCCTGAAAATTGGAATGGATCAAATAGAAGCCAGTGACTCCATGGATCAATAAGAACTATTAAAACAAAGTCAAAAGGTGAAGAAAAAAGAAAAGAAAATATATGGTATCTCATAGCAAAAACAACTGACCTGGAAAACAGAATGAAGAGAAAAAAAATATTAAGAATCTTTGATTTACCTGAATTCCATGACCAAAACAAATAGAATAGAAATCACATCTTAAGAAATCTTAAAAGAAAACTGCCCAAATCTCTTAGAACTGGAGAGTAAAGTGAAAATAGGAAGAATCCACCAATCACCTTCTGAAAGAAACCCCCAAATGAAAACTTCTAAGAACCTTATGGCCAAATTCCAGAGCTTCCAAATCAAAGAAAAAATACTGCAGTCAGAAAGAAAAAATTCAAGAAACTAGTCAGGATCATCCATGATTTAGCAGCCACTACTATAAAGCAGTGTAGAGTTTGGAATATGACATTCCAGAAGGCAAAGGATATGGGCTTACAGACCATATAAGAATAGGCAATAGTAACTTGCTTAGCAAAATTGAATATAATCCTACAGGGGAAGTTATAAGGATGTATAAAAATATTTACAGATCTTTTTTGAGGTAGAAAAGAATGGGAATCTAAAGGGAGGCTCATAAATTAGGGAATGGCTGAACAAGTTGTAGCATGTGGATGTGATGGAATATTATTGTACTGTAAAAAATGATAAAGGAAATGGTTTCTGAAAGACCTAGGAAGAATTGCATGAACTGATACAGAGTGAAATGGGCAGAACAGGGGAAAAATTTATGCAATGACAATAATATAATAAAGACAAACAAACTTGAAATAATTAGGAACTCTGATAATTGAAATCATTAGCCATGATTACAGAGGCCTAATGACTATATATGTTACACATATTGTGATAGCCAGGGGAAATACTTGAAGTGCAGAATAACTCTCTCTCTCTACATATACATATATGTATATTACACACACATACATATATACACACGTGTATACATATATACATACGTACGACATGGCAAATGCAGGAATTTGTTTTGATTCTAGATTTTGATAACAGGAGTTTTGGGTGTTTTTTGTTCATAATTGGGAGGGCAGTTTGGGGTGATGTTTGTTAATATGTTTGTTACTTTGACATATCTCACTTCATTTTTGTATTAGGCTACCATTTTGTAATGAAGTGTTTTGATGTTTGTTTTTCATAACTTGCTTTTCAGTATTAAGCATATGTATGGCACAGGATGGTAAATAACACGTGTGTATTCATACATAAGTAACTGGTAAACATATGGGACCCACAGACAGAAGAGACTACCAATTGGAAAATCTGGTAAACAACCCTGTCACTAGTTTATGTCATCAAGGCACCAATTAAATTAATTGTTAAACAAATTAAGTCTTTGGCCACCAATCAGAATTTAGATGTAACTAGATAACACCTATAGCTAAAAGTGTAAGAGGGAGACCTCCTGTCTTTCCCTCTGTTGAGACTCAAGTATCCCCCATTTTCACTTGAGGGCAGTGCTGATTTGCTGACTTGCCAGGCAACTGCTTTGGAAGGAAACTCATGGTTTCTGAACAGATTGGGAACCTTGTCTTTGAATATCAGTATGAGACATACTTACGGGGAAGTCCTAGGAAATCAGGTTCATGGTTTGTACTTAATGGGGTTAGTGTTTGTATTGCTTAATAGATAATATAAACTAATGTTTGCATGCATTTTATTAAGTTTGATTGCTAGCATTAAGAACTGTAACTCTAGTTCTTTCATTGCTCTAGTTAACATAAGTAATGGTAAATGAGTTTCGCAAATGAACAAGGAGAAGAGAAAGAAAGCAGATTTTTACAGATGAAGTTTTTAAAAAAAGAAAAGAGAGTTGTTTAACTTTTATTTTGCCATTTTTTTCTGCCAAGGAGAATGACCTTTGGACTAGAAAGGACAGTACGCTGATACCTCAAGCTTCTTTCTATTCCTTATGAATTCAAATCAGCTGACCCAGATAACTACATCCTAAGGTTGTGAAAGAAGTGGTAGATATGATTTCTGAGCTGCTGTCAGTGATCTCTGGAAGACTGTGGAGAATGAGAGAGTCGCTGCAGGATTGGAGAAGGGTAAATGAAGGGAGAATTTAAGGGAGAGTCATCAAAAGAGACTGGTATAGGCACATGGAGAAATCACTGACCGACTTAAGATTTTAAAAAGACATGTATGAGAGACAGAAGACCTGGATTCAAGTTCTTTCTCTGACATATACTAGCTATGTATGATTGTAGTTAAATTATTTAACCTCTCAGTGTCCCCAGGAAACTTTATAGTTAAAGGATAGCTGCTGACATGCTTTTCTGGAGAGAATTTCTACTGATGGAATTACAGGTCTGAACACAGGGTGAAGTGGGGCGTAACATTAGAGGCAGCATCATATCGGAGATGTAGTTGAAGGAATGAATGGATTTTTAAAAATTTATTAAGTTCTCAGTATGTGCCAGGCACTGTGCTGAGTGCTCCAGGTACACGTGAGACCAGTCCTTAGCTCAAGAAGCTTATATTCTACTCGGGGAGCACAGAACTGAGAGAGCTGGAAAAGAGGGACACAGACGGTATCCAAGAAGTGGTGCGCTGCCTGAAGATGGCCATGAACATCCTCCTCCTCCCAGACCCACTCCTTATTTAGCTTTTGTCATTCAGGGATGGTACCGAGTTCTGCTCTAGCATATAACATACCCAGCGCAAAGTATTTACAACAATAACAACAACAGCTCACATTTACACAGCACTTAGTGTATATCAGATACTTTATAATGATTACCTCATTTGATCCTCACAATAACCTGGGAAGCAAGTGTTACTATTATCCCTGTTTTACAGATGAGGAAACTGAGGCAAACAAAGGTTAAGTGACCTGCCCAGGGACACACAGCTAGTAAATGTGTGAGGCTGGATTTGAACTCTGGTTTTCCTGATGCCAGGCCAAGCGCTGTACACTCTGCGTTATTGTTGTAAATTGCTTTCTTGCAACTCAGAACACCAAGGAAGAGACTGGCTGGTGTTAGGGAAATCCAGGAGTAGTAGAAATGCCCCTTCCATACCCAAGAGGTTCATCTAGATCTCTGTTCTGTAGGCCATACAAATCACTGGCAGACACAAATGTGGACCAGCCTGATTAAACTTGCTGGTGTTGATAACTTCCCTTCAAACTCCTTAATATACCTCTGGGAACACTTCTGCGAGCAGAAGCAGAATGAAGCCTATGTGGGATGGACTTCACACTACCGAACTCTTCTGAAGCAAGGAAGCTGACACTTTATATGGGTTGTGATCTATGCCAGTGTGCTCATGTCCACGAGATACTGAATTCAACCAAGTATTTAAGTAAACAGAAGAGCTGGAGAGTAAAACTGGAAATGATATTTAGAAGTATTGGTGAAATAAAATCATTTGGGAAAAGACAAGATGTAAACAGGTTCATGATATACAATAAACATGTTCGAAATGTTGGTTGGTAAATTTTTGTGACAGCAGTGAATAAGTGTATGTTTCTACTAACACAAAGCTGACTCAGAGAATTTGACCCTGACCAGATGAAACCAGACTGAACTGCTTTCTCCACTTTTAGTTAGTTCTTTGCCAGTACCATGTGTTTCCTTGTTCTCTTTTGGTGTGTTTTTTCAAATTCTTTGAGTTTTAAGAATGGATATTACACCAAGGAAAAATGATCATTAGAGATATTGAAGTGGCTGTTGGTGTGGGCAAGTCAAGTATTTCAAGGATCATTCAAGCTTTCAATGAAACAGGATCAGTTAGACCAAGAAGCAATGTAAAATGTGTTAAAAAAATTAAATGTGCTTAAAACCAAACAAATTGAAAAAAAAAAAACCCACAAAGCACTAACAAACTACTGCTGCAAAACGGTCTAATTTAATCTACCAAAACAACCAAAGCCCTTCAGAGGGACTGAAGGAGTTAACTTATCCCTCTCTGGTGAGGTGTAACCTTCTTGAAATTGAAAAAATTGCAAGGAGACCAGTAAACAAAACAAAAACACAGCTATTAATCCTTACTATGAAGAAAAAAATTTTGTCATGGGCAAGTCAAAATAAAGACTAGAATACCAAAGACTGGAAAAAAGTAACTTTCACTGACAACACTTGCTTTTTATTCAAGCTGACACCAAAACTATTGTTTAGAAGAAGTCTAAGTGAATCTGTAAGATCTGGATATCTTCATAAGACTATAAAGGAATCACCCCCAAAGATATTTGGGGGATTTTTTTTTTTAACTTCCAGAGGACCTGGAAATCTTACCCTTATTGAAGGAACAATGAACAAATATATTGTATGTTGAAAAGCAGAATTGTTATGGAATTACATAAATTCCCAAATAGAGATGTACTACTACAACATATTATTCCACCATGCCGCACATTGTGAAATATTAAGAAATTTATCCGAGAAATGGAGGTAAACATGCTTAAATGGGAACTCTCGTGATTTAAAGCCCATTGAAAACCTATGGTCTATACAATCAATGATAGACTTGGAAAAATGGATAGTTCATCAAAACGTATACTTAACATTCAGTATTATAAAAATATGGCTTCATGATGAAGAATTAAAGAATATATATCAAAATCTTCTGAACTCAGCGTCAAATTGTGTAGAAAAAATATGAGATCATAGTCTATATAAAAAGCTGTAAGATTTATTGTGCCTATAAATTTAATTATTTTTCTTTGTCTAAATTAATTATCACATCATTGTAATATAAGTAGAGACAGGTAATCCTAGCTAAGTATATAGGCCAAGGAGATGCAAAAGCAATATGTAATAAAAAAAAATTTGGAATGCAAGTAGGTACTTACTGGAAAGTAAGAAAAACAGCATTCTATAAAGGAAATTCAATCAAATAAAATTCAACAAGCATTTAAATGCTTAATGTGTGTGAAGCATTATGCTCAATGCTGAGGACATGAATATAAAAAGAAAATAGTCATGATCTCAAGGAGTTTAATTCTATGGGAAAGAGTAATAAATGAGATCATTCCCTCCCTCCACCAGAGAATCACAACATTTACATGTTAAATACAGTAGAACAAAATCCTTTTAGAATAGCAAGAGTTGTATGTAAAGGCACAAAATATTGAACATTAATGACAATATTTCAACAGTATCACAAGGAACCAAAAATGAAAAAAATGCAGAAAATGTGGGTTTATTATAGAAAGAAATGTATATGCAAAATAAATTATGATACTTTTATAATTTTACTGCAAATGTATTACTCTGAAAATATTTTCATTTTATTATTTGAAGATGTCAAAATATAGTCCTAGAAAGATTTAAATATAGTTCTACTTAGAGAGAGGGGAATAGATTATATGATCTCTTTAAGTGCCTTCAAGCCCTGTGAATATTTTCTAAAAAACAAAATCCAGCAATAGAAAATGTGGTTACCAGAACTTTGGTATATTCTTAACCCATTCTAAGCTTAATTATTTTTAAATTTCTCTTTTTTATCATTAACTTGACAAACATCACTTCCATATTTACAGAACAACAGAAAAAGATTACTTATCAAACCATAAATTTCTCTTATGCATAGCTTTAACAAAAAAGTATATGTTAAATCTAATATAATAGTACCAACACTGCCCTGCTTGTATGTAGACCCTTCTTTCTGACCTTCCTTCTGCTCTATTCTGCATATTTTTAAAATGTTTTCAGCTGATGCTCTTTTCCTCTTGTAATACTATCACCACCTCCATTCCCCTCCCCAAACTCTGCACTTGCAATATAAAAGGCTTCTCTTTTAACAAATAATTATAATCATGGGTGCAGAAATTTAGAGCAGGAAGGGACCCTAGAGGTTATCAAGTCCACTCTCATCATTTTACAGATGAGGAAACTGAGGCAGGTTAATTGATTTGCCCAAAGTCATGCAACTATTGTCAAAGAAAAAACAAATTCACACATTGTGTTCGAAAATGTAAGTATCATTTTGCGATTATAGTCTATCACCTCTCTCATAAGAGGCAGCCATACTTTATTGTTGTTAATATTCTAAAACTGTGAAAAAAAGTTTATCTTAAAAGTAATCTTCCTTTTTTACTTGCCTGTATTTTTTAGCAAGATCATCCCTTTCTTTTTTCTGCTTGGCAAGCACACTGTCCATAATAGCCTTAATCTGTAACATCTTCTCACTGTATTGGTCTAGAAACCACAAAAACAAGATGTCAATTCAGGAATTAATAAAATCCAGCTTTAGCTGCATCATGAATTCAGGTGAAAGGAGCTGGTGTAAGCAGCTCAAGAAAACACAGCTAAAATCCTCAACAGCTTGCAATTGTTCATTAAAGTTCTGAATGATAAAGGAATACAGACAAGGACCAGACCCCAGTCTCTTGGTGTTGGGCTAGCAGTGGAACATCTGTGGAAGAAAGTCACCAAATAACAAAGTTTAAAATGTAGACTGGCCCAACTGAAATTGCATAAATGAGCTACACTTTCTATTATTCTCACACATCCCCCTATTCATTCTGTCTTCAGTGGTGACCTTAAGGAGGTGAAGCTGAGCAGCCAAAGGGAAATACAACCTTTTCTCCAAACATCATCTTATAGTATCTCTGTACACTTGGCATATCCACAATCATGATTCTGAGTATCTCTTCAATTACTCATGTGCCCAGGGCTGAGAAGAACAACCCTGGAAAATTGTCTTTGACAGCTATCAGATTACTGTCTCTACCAACTGTTTAGGCATATGTCTAGATATTTAAATGTGACACCACAGCTTTTAACCATTAATTTTAAGACATTAAATTTTAGCCATTATTAATTGACCCTTAATACTCTCCTCCACTTTCCCATCCAAACTATCAGACTTGAGAAGTAACTTCATTTTACATTGGCACATAGCACTCTTCAAACAATTTCTTTTGGAGGCATGTGCTACTCCTTAATATTAATATATATATATATATATATATATGTACATATATTCTATCACTGACCTTGGATTTCATAACATTAACCAAAAATGAATTTGTGTTCATAATTACCAGCATCTTTGGGTGTTCTTATTTCCAACAGCAATAGGCTTTCTTGCTTTTCTTCTATATCTTGTAAAATGGCACAGGTGGACTCATGCTATCAGATACAAATAACACAAATTTCAATATGGGGAGGAGAGGATGTTTTTCTCTTTTACGACAATTGAGAGGCGTTCTATTAAAAAAAAAAAACCAACTATGTAAAAACAAAAATGGCCTGCAGAATGCTCCAGGTGGTTCTCATATGTCATCTAAGCATATCCCAGTCCTCCTCACTTTATTTGTTGATATCTACAGATAGTTAAACTAATTTTGAAGATTTGAAAATAACTTGATGCACTACTTAATCTAGTTCTATACATGCATCAGTTGATCAATAAGCCTTTATTAAGGGGCTAGTGTATGCAAGGCACCATTCTAAGGCATGAGAGATACCAAGACAAAAATGAAACATGCCTGCCTTCAAGGAGCTCACATTTTATCAAAGAAATGATATGTGTATATGTACACACACACACACACACACACACACACACACACACATATATCAAATTATATATCTCTATTTGTATATATCAAGGTAATTTGGGAGAAGGCATTAGGAACCGAATGATTCAGGAAAGACCTTAGAGAGAAGGTGGACCATGAGCTCAGCTTTGACGGGAACTAAAGGTTCTCAGTGGCCCAGGGGAAGGAGGGCCTTCTAGGTATGAGGTACAGCCAGTGCAAAGGCAAGGAGTCAGACTACAGAGTGGTAGGTAGGAAGAACAGCAAGCAGGCTGGTTTGGCTGGATTATAGAAGTACAAGGTGGAATTTGGCATAACAAATCTGGAAAGGTAGGCTGAATCAGTGGCGAAGGGCTTTAAATGCCAAACAGAAGAGTCTGTGTTTGATATTTGAAGCAAGAGGGAACCACTGGCATTGGATGAGCAGAAGAATAATGGGGGCAGAACTGTGCATACATTCCTGAAAAGTAATGTGTAAAGGAAAAAAGCGTAAAGACTAAATTGTCCCCTGCCCCCGCCTTGACTTAAATAATAATTTAATAATTTTGGAGATGTGTTCCCAGAACAACAACAATAAAAGCTGACCCCAATATAATAAGAATCACATTGACAACGTGAATGTCCACATTAAGGATCATTTTGCTTTTATCAATGCACAAATTTTAAAAATTTAATTCTCTCATGTAACCTTAATAGAAAAAGTAATTAAAAGACACTTACTGAAAGTACACACATGCTAAACTACACATAATTCAGGAAAGGACTTATAAAGAAGGCGGACCATGAGCTCAGCTTTGAAGGGAAGTACAGGCTCTGAGAGGCCCAGGGGAAGGAGGGCCATTATTGCCACTAGCAGGGAGTTGGCTGTGTTTGTCACGTACTGGAGTTTGGCAACACTGAATCACTTATTTGGGCTTAGCAACAAAGATAGTCTTAAAATGTAGAGATAACCTGGGGGGGGTGGTGGCAAAAGTATAGGGGCACTGGGATCTCTCTCAAGCTTTCCCTAATAGCCCCTTAGCATGGGTTCTAGTCCTGATTCTATAGCTATATGATCTTGGGCACTTCCCCACTCTTGTCTTTGATGAGGTTATTAGGATGATGTTCAGGGGCCTCCAAAACACAATTATAACCCACATACACAAAAGGTAAAAAGAGCCCACTTTTTTGTATGAAGTTATGCTTGTGGTAGCAGAATGTGATACAGCTAAAAATTTTGGTAAGTAGAGACCTAAGTTCCCTACCATCAACACCACCATGTAGACTTGTAATGAATCAAAATTGTTCAATGAATCTTTTAGTCAGTTCACTTCTGTTAATAGATGGTGATAATTCTGGACACATGGGCATTTGGACTCCTGGGGTCACAGGAAAGTTGGTGAGGGCAATGGGAGAATTTCTCTCGTTGTCTAGGATTACATGTTCCTAAACCTGTTTCCTCATCTATCAAATGAAGAGGTTGGACTATAACTTCTAAGTTTTCTTCTCTCACTATGATTCTGTGTTCCTGGGATCATAGCAGATTAGTGAATTGTCATACTGAATGACCTAGAGGGCTAATGAAAGTCTAAGTCATGAAAGACTAAGATGCAGAAAGGCAATGTAGTATTAATGGAAAATGTCTGGAACATGGAGTAAGAGGATTTGGGTTTGAATCCCAGCCCTGCCACTTACTGTTGGTGTAGCCTTGGGTAAGTTACTCAACCTCTGTGTGCCTCAGTTTCCTCATCTGTAAAATGGAGATGGTGAGTAGGGGACTGACCTTTAAGATCTCTTCTGCTTCAAAATCTAACATCCTGTGAGAGGGAAGTTTTAATTAAGTGAAGAGCCAGTAAGCAGTGTTAAACCGTGGGTAATCAAAGGGGGCACACAAGAATGTTGGGACAAAGAGGAAAAGGACTAATTTTCTGTTTACGATGATTCCTATTTTCCTCTACCCTCCTAACACTCTTCCTTGGTAATGGGAATTAGTTGTCACTCTTTAGGGTTAGACAACAAAAATAAGGGCATCTAATATGGCTTTTTGTCTGTTGCCCTATAATGACTGCATAGAGCAATTCTGTGCCGATAGGGAAAAGGCGACCATGGAAGTTCTTCTATTGCAGTCCCCAACTTTCTTGTGACCTCCAGAGTCCGAATGTCTATGTGCTCAAAATTATCACTCACTACCTACCAGACTGAGCAGCTGGGTGATGTAGTGGATAGAGTGCTGGGCCTGCAGTCAGGAAGACTCATCTTCCTGAGTTCAAATCCAGCCTCAGACATTTACTAGTTGTGTGACCCTGGGAAAGCTGGGAAAGTCACTGTTTTCTCATCTGTCAAATGAACTAGAGAAGGAAATGGCAAATCACTTCAGTATCTCTGCCAAAAAAAAAAACAAAAACAAATGGGGTAGGGAAGAGTCGGACACAACAAACTGAAGAACAACAATACCTACTAGCACCAAAAGATTCATTGAACAATTCTGATTCATTATGTCAACATGGTGGAGTTGGTGGTGGAGAATCTAGGATTCTTCTCCCCCAAATTTTCAGCAGGACCACATTCTGCTACCGCAGGCACAACTTCATACAAAAAAAATTAATTCTTTATAGCTTTTGTTTACATGGGTTGCAATTCTGTTTTGGAGACCCCTGAACCTAATGCTAACAAACTCATTAAAGACAGGGGTGGAGAAAAGTACCTAATTTTCTAACCTTCCAAACTCTAAAAAGAAAATTAGCATCCTTCATTTCTCTTTCTCATTTCATATCATATTCTTATTTTTAAAAGAATCTATATTCTTTTTTTTTTATATATATATATCACTTCTACTTCCTTGAAGGTGTTTGGGAAATTCCCTCCCCTTCTGATGAGATTATTTGAACCTTTCTGGAAATGGTGAAAAAACAGCTCTCTCCACCCTAGGTAAATGGCCTATCAATGAGATAACGAGATTTGAATAGACTGGTAAATAAGATAATGAGATTTAAATAGGCTGGTCAATGAAATACTGAAACTAACTGGGGGCCCCTCCGCCCTAGGCAAATGAACTGAACTATAGAATAATGTTGTACCTAGATATGCAAAAACTCTGAGTTAGCACCCCCTTGCCTACTGGTTATTTCACCCTTCTGTCCCTGATTGTCTCATCTCCCTGCCCCTGGCAGGTTTTCTTCTATAAGAATCCCTAGCTTCTCCTGGCTAGGGGGTGGTCTCCCTTAAGGGACATCTCCCTTAGGGGGCTGCTTCCCTTAAGGAGCGGTGACCTCCTTTAAGTAGGAGCCTGTTTAGTGTGTTATTTGGAATAAATGCCTTTACTTAATTTGGAAACAACCCAAGCAAATTCTTTTGAGATGATACCAGGACACACATACACTTTGCACCTCAATAATTTGGAGACCTTGAACCTCATTACTTCCACTTCCTCCCTACCCATGCCATACTCATGTATAGACTTGTAAGAAGTAAACAAAAGGAAGGTAGGTGACACAGTGAATAGAGTTCTGGTCCTTTAGTCTGGAAGAACTGGGTTCAAATTTGGCCTCAGACACTAGCTTTGTGACTCTGGCCAAGTCACTTAACCCTGTTTGCCTCAGTTTCCTCATCTAGAAAATGAGCTAGAGAAGGAAATGGCGAACCACTCCAGTATCTTTGCCAAGAAAACCTCAAAAAGGGTCACAAAGGATATGACTGAAAATAACTGAACAACAAGAACAAGTAAACAAAACATTACAAGTCCCAAAGTAAGCATGAATTTCTAAATCTAGGGACAAGATTAGGGAAACAACAAACCACTGACTTAAGGAAGTGCTATCCTGAATAATTACAACTAATGAAGATCCATGCATGATGGATGGAATTAGCTATCCCCCAGTAAACTTTTTCATAAACAACAATTTCACAGTATGATCTGGAGACATGCTGCTGATGTGATAAAGCTCCCTCTCTATATATCATCAGGAAGCAGTCAATGTAAAATGTAATCAATGAAAAATAATCTTGGGAATTATAACATGAATTTTTTTAAGGGCTTTTAACAAGCCAGGCTTAAAAAATTTGAAAGCTGGTACTTGAGGCTTTTAGTGGCTAGAAACATTGTTAATTGGAAGAAAGCAGGAAGTTTTTTGAAGGACACAGTGGAGTGAAATGTGAATGAAGTGGTAGCTGATAATACTGCAACAGAATTTAACTAAGATTACTTAAAATTATAACTAGACACTCTTATTTCTTTTATTATTGTTCCATAGTACATATGAACTCAAATTTGCAGTGCAGAAGGTAACAGTAAATAGTTAGGGGCTTCTATGTTTTCTTACTAATGAAGGCAACATGGTGTAGTGAAAAGGCCACTGGTGACACCTGGATTCAAATCTGACTTCTGACATAAACTAGCCTCTTAACATCTTTGAGCCTCAGTTGCTTCATCTGTGACATTCTATAGTACCTCCCTTGGGATTACTGTGAGGATTAATGAGATAACATATGTAAAGCACTTTGTAAACCTTAAAGTGTTATATCAATTATGTTTTATAAAATAAGTATAATTATGAAACCTCATTATGTTGCTCTATCATATCACTGTTATCCATCCCTTGAGAAAGCCTAATTGATCAGCTTATATGCAAAAATGAGTGCCCCTGTTCAACCTGTGGCAGCTGTCCAAATTATAGGCATCATATCTAGGTCTGACTAACTAGCTGGAGAGCATTCTTTACACATTTGGCCCTATAAGGGATGGAAAACTTCACAACCAGTAACTAGACACCAGGAAAGTTGTGCCCTTGATAAAGAACACAAATGTCTAGTCACAAGAAAGATATATCCCTCATTGAAATTTAATAAATTACTTTCTGGCACTAATCAGCCTCATGGGAATGACAGCAACAGAAACAAGCTACCTCAATGCCACATCCTCCCTAGGTGGGCTGAATGTCAAAGTTCTGTGCCTGCAGAGCTGAGGGGCCTGACTGTGAAGAGTGCCAGCTTGAAAGAGCCCGCCAAGGTCTCTGTGTACATTTTTGAGATAGGTCCACCTCCTTATCACCAACCTAAACCTGCATGTTACAATTTGTATATTTCTATGCCCACATATATGCATGTGTCTGTGTGTGTATGTGTATAAAATGTTCCATACTCCCGCACATATTTGCTATCTTTGAATAAAAACCACTAAAATAACCTGAAGCCTTACAAAGATAAAACTTTAGCTTTCTATTTTCCAAGCTGTGTATGCACGTTTTCCTTGACATAAGAGCACAGGCAGCTTTTTTCAACCCTTCTTAATTCTAGTGTCTTCCCTCTTTTAATTATTTTCTTTTTTTCTTGTATATAGCTTGTTTGTACATATTTGTTTGCTCATCATCTCCCCCTTTAGATTATAAGCTCTTCGAAGGTGAGGGTTGGTTTTTCGCCTCTCTTTGTACTCCAAGTGCTTAGCATAGTCTCTGGCACTTAATAAATATTTATTGACTGACTGACAATATTATATTGATTTTCATAGCTCTGACCCCTTAGGCCTCTCATTCTGTTACCAAGGCATACTTTGTGGGTGTTCTTCCTAAAAAATAGACCTTAAGCTAGAATGGTTTCTCCCTACCCCCCCCCCCCAAACAGCCTGATTCCTCTTAATAGAGAGTTTATTAATTTAACTGTACTGTCTATGTCATTTTCAGCCTATACCATCACCTATTGTAATGAGTTGTATAAATTTATCACATGCTGTGTAAAGTAATGCAATACTAGTATTTGTCCTCAACTTCAAAAGGTATGTTTCAAAAGGTACATTTTAATCCTAGTATCTTGAGATTTGGGAACAAGTTCATGCTTACTCTATTATGTCCTGCCTGTTAATCAATCGGGGGAAAAGGAACAGAGGTAAGAATGCATTGCTATTACAATATACCTACATGTGAAAGGTATGAGTTGTTGTCTGAGAGCTAAGATTACCTGATTACCTGTGGTTTGGGAGTAATCCATTTTAAAAAAGCCTTCTGGACATTATGTTAATTAAAAGGAGGTTAGCCATACCCTATAGGACTTCTTGTATCCATGGGAAAATTCTCCTCCATCCATCAGGCTAATGTTTGCCTAACAAAGTGAGCTCATATCTAATAAGAACATCTATGTTAGCAATCAACAAATAATTATGAGAACCTGCTATGCTATTTTAGTATAAAGTTTCCCCCACACACAGGCTTTTATATACAGTCAATTTTGTCACTGTAGATTAATTATAGAACCCAGTGATTTCCTAGTTTCTGGGGTCATTTCTTCTTCCAACCCCTCTATCACTGTCAAGGGCACCACCAACCTTCCAGTCACCCAAGCCTGCAAACTTGAGATCATCTCTGACTCCTGACTCCACATAACCCACGTGGCCAATCTTGTTAACAAGTCTTATTTCAACCTTCACTACATCTCTCATATATGTCCTGTTCTCTCTAGTCACACATCTACCAGCTTGGTAGGCTCTCGTTACCTCACACCTAGAGTGCTACAATGGCCTTCTGGTCAGCCTCCCTTCCTCAAGTGTCTCTCCCATCCCATTTTGTCCTCCACTTAGCGATCAAAGTGATTTTCCTAAAGAGCAAGTCTAACTACATCACCCCCTACTTCAATAAACTCCAGTGGCTAATAATGGAGTTATCTCAAAAATGCCCTATTTGGTATTTAAAACTTTCACAACCTGGCCCCTCCGACCTTTCCAGTCTTCTTACACTTTACCTCCTTCCACATACTTTACCATCTAGCAACACTAGCTTCCTTGTTGCTCCTCCCCCTTAGCATTCCATCTCCCAACTAGGTCCCTTTTCACTGGCTATCTTCTATGCTAGGAATGTCCCTCCTACCTCCACCTAGGTCCTTGCCTTCCTTCAGGTCCTTCAAGTCTCAGTTCTTCAGTGCTCTTTTGCAAGAGGGTTTTTCTGTATTTCCTAACCCAACCTCCACCTACTGCCTGCCCTCTGAGATTACTTTCCATCGACTTTGTCTACATCTTGTATGTATTTAGTTGTTTGCATCTTATCTTCCCCAATAGAATGGGAGCTTCTTAAGGGTTGAACAAATTCTATGACTAATCAGAAAATTCTGATCTTAGCTAACAGTCATGTTAAGCTTAGGCCTAGACCATGCATTTGTCCTTCTTTATATTCCTAATTGCTTAGCTGCTAGGTGGTGCAATAGATAGAGTGCTGGACCTGGAGTCAGGATGACCTGAGTTCAAATCTAGCCTCAGACACTTAATAGCTGTGTGGTGGTTAAGTAATTCAACCTCTATCTGTCTCCCCTTCCTTATCTAGAAGGGGATGGGGTGGGGAGGTAATGATAGCACTTTAGGGTTGTTGTGAGGATAAAATGAGAAGAGATTCGTAAGGTACTTTGCAAACCTTGAAACACTATGTCAATGCTTATTATTATCATCATTATTATTGTTATTATAATATATATATATATAATATATAATATAATATAGTAAGCACTTGATAAATACATGTTAACTGACTGGTGGATTAGTGAAGGTGCACCTATGCAGTGGTGGTATAGCAGCCAGAAGTATTGTAAGAACTCATCAGTCATTTGGGGGAGAAAGGAATGAGGACAGTGGTGGAGGGGGGACAGAGAAGCCAAGGTGAGTGACAGGGACAACAGCATATTAACTACTATTTTGTATTACGTATACTAATGATCCCTTCCAGTAAATAGTATGCACAATTTAGAGTTAATCATACAATTTCTTCTTGGCATTCTGTTGTTGCATGCTTTAAACAAAATGGAACAATGTCTTCAGCTTTTTCTTATGACTCAGCAAATGCTATCCAAAAGTAATTGTGGCTGGCACAACAGGACTGGCATTTTCTGTCTTGAGGAATATGAAAGATATAAATCTCACTCACCATGGGAGCTCTTTCTCTAGTCGAGTCTTGGTGTGAAAATGAAAGTGGACCAGCACGTTTAGATTTGCAGCAAGACTCCTGTTTTTGTCTTTTTAACCTTGAAGAAAGTTTTTCTGCTTTTATGAAAAAGAAGAAAATATAGTACATAGATATAAGAACTCAATTCTTCTTTACCTTCCATAATGGAAATAGGACTAACACCATTGAACAAAGTTTGTAACTAATCATAAAATTTTGATTTTAGGCCCGTTTCCTTCAAAGCTCATCTCAAGCTGATCTACATGAGGCCTTTCCTGATTCCCGCAGATACTAGGGCTTCCCTGCCCTGGCCCCTACCAAATTACCTTATGTTTATTTTGTTTATATTTTATGTACACTCACATATGCTTCTCCCTTAATAGAATGTAAGCTCCTTGAGGGAACAGACTGTTTCATTTTTGTCTTTGTGTCCCAGTGACAGTTGTTCCCTTTGGTCTCATAGTGCAATTCCTAGTACCTAGCAGGCACTTAATGCTTGATTATTGACTAACTGACTGATATCAATTCAGATTAATTAGATAAAGTCTATTCTAAATCAGTGGTCAATCTATATTATGGAATGCATGTAAAGAAATGCAGGAGAATTACTTTCAAGTACACATAGAAAGTAATAGCTAACAACATGTAGTCAGATCCTCTCAGTCCTACATAGTTATGCACTGTTGTTGTTCATCCTTCGTTTTCAAAGACCAACATCATCACCAGTGATGTCTTGACTTGCCCATGAATTGGCTGAGTCGCACAAAGTCCTCAGCCTCATTCTCTTTTCTAGGGTCATCAAAGTCCAGTGGTGAGACAAAAGTCAGGATGACTGATGATGGCCCAGGATGCAGTGGATGACATTGGCATCTTTGATGTCTGACCAAGCTCTAAGTGCTCTGTAGCATAGTGACCTTCATGGCCGTTGGAACAAACTGTTCTCATCAGCCCATTCCTCCGGAGGGAAGTCTTCACATGCTTGGGGTAGACCTCCCCCTAACTTACTGACAGGTTTGTAGCCTATCAGTTAACCCCAACCTGGTATAGCTGGTCTGTTGAGAGGTTACCAAGGTATGGCTGCTGAACCACATGCTCTAGTTTCTTGGAGCCACAGGTGAGAGTTGAGTGAAGGGGGACACGAAAGGCAAATGAGCAACCTTGGAAAGGGCTTGGCAAGCCCTCACACAAAAAGTGCCAGTCCTCCTTGAACACCCCATACACATATACAATAAAGACACACATCTGTAATATGTGTGTGTGTGTATACCATAAATATATATGCCACAAATCTTTTGTCACTAAATTCATAAAGTTTGTTCAATTATATATAGATATGGATTTATATTTGTCTTATTTCTGATTTAGCTGCATCCACTTAACCTCTCTCAACCTCAGTTTCCTCATTGGTAAAAGTGTGGGAGGGGCACAGTATTGAAATTTATAACCTATAAAGTCCCTATACATATACCTCTAAATTTACGATTCTACTAAATTTTGGTATGCTGTATCACAATTATTATTTTCTTTCACATAATTATTGTTTTTATGATTTGTACTTTGACACACTCCTTATTTAGGATTTCATTATTATGCTCCTGAGGGCACCTAGTTGGCACAATGGAAGACTGCTGACCCTGGAGTCAGGAAGAACTGAGTCCAAATTTAACCTCAGATACTTACACTAGCACATAAATAACTGTTTCATTCCTTTCTTCCTTCTGTCTTTCCTTCCTTCTCTCTCTCCTTCCTTCCCTCAGCCAGCAAGTCTAAAATAATGTCATCTGAATCCTTTTTTTTTTCCTGTAGAGTTAAACATATTTTCCTCACTCAACTTTTCAAATGTACTCACCAGGAGCTTATTTGAATGTAAAGCTCAAAAGTAAACTCCCCCTTTCTTCTCTAACTCACTCTCTCTTAGGAATGCTAATTGGTGAACTAGTCAAGTGCAAAGCCCAGACTATGCTTCTGTATAGAAAGATAATGAGCAACATCACATGTTTTCTCTCTTCCTCTAAGACCAAATCAGCCCATACTGAAGTAGCTACAGTAGCAAGGCAAGGGAAGAGGTGGCCCAAAGTGGTGAGTGTGGCATAATCTGTGATATTTTATACACAAAATGAAAAATTAGATTATTCTCAAATGTCTGTGCACTTGCAGGGATTCAAAGCTGGGAAGAACCTTGGAGATTATCTCATTCAATCTTCTCTTTTTATAGATGAGGAAACTGAGGCCCCAAAAGATTAAGTAATTTTTTTTTAAATCTCAAAAGGTGAAATCCTAAGGGACTTATTAAAGTTGAACTGTTTATATTCCTACATGGAAAGATGATATTTGGAGGGGATATATATATACACACACATATACATGTACATGTATATGTACACACATATATACACACATATACACACATATATACATACATACATACATATATATATATATATACACACACATACACACACATATACATATGTATATACATCACACCAGAGATACCAGTCCTCCCTGAACATACACAGGGCAAGTATTCACATGATGGTCAGAAGAAGCAATACAAGGACACTCAAGGTCTCTCTCAAGAACTTTGGAATTGATTGTGTAACATGGGCGACTTTGGCACAGGACTGCTCAGCATGGTGTGCCCACATCAGAGAAGTTGCTGTGCTCTATGAGCAAAGCAGAATTGAAACAGCTCAAAGAAAATGCAGGATGTGCAAATTTAGAGAATCTACCCCAAATGTTCACACAGACTTTTTGTGCCTGACCTGTGGGAGAGCATTCCGAGTTTATATTGGCCTCATCAGCCACAGTCGGACACATTGAATCTTGATTCAAGCATAGTGATATCATTTTGGTCCTCTTCAAGAACAAAGGACAACAACCAACCAACTATTTATATTACATACACACACACACACACACACACACATATATATACATATATACACACACATATACATACACCTTATATCTATATATACATATATACAGACATATACATAAAGGCTTAAAATGACAGATGTTCTGATCTAGGTAACCCACAAGTTTTAAGAAAAAAAATACATCACAAAACATCTATACTTAAAACTCACACATATACATCCAAAATTAAAGTTGTTTCCTTACTTTAAGAAGAAAATAAATTACAAAGCTTTGTAATTTTTATCTATTATGACTTTTAAAAAAATTCTAGCTATTAGTAGTAACCACATTCATCTGGGAAGCATCCTCAAACAAATCTTCAACCAACCAACAAGTATTTATTAAACATTTACTACCAGCACTTACTCTGTGCTAAGTAGTGGGGCATACAATGGAAGGAACAGTACTCAAGGAGCTTACATGCTAACCCCAGGAGGTAACATATTCCAGTTGTTTTTTTGTGTGTGAAATATTTCAGGAATCAAGATACAATTATTAGGATTTCATTTTAAAATATAACATTAATCCAGTATGAACTAATGAGTTGGAAGTTCAACCAGATGTGGAAATGCTCATTTCAAAAAATAAGAAAGAGCTTTTCCACAACTCAATATAAAAAATGCCTGCCCCTGATAGGAAACAAACAATATTAACATTTTAAAGAGTGTAAGCTTTGCTTCCTTAAGCTGGGGGTTCTTAACCTGGGCTTTACAGATCCTCAAGAGAGCCATAAAAAAATTTCATGAAGTCTGTGAACTTGCATGAGAAAAATTATTTTCACTAATCTCTAATTGAAATTTACATTTTCTTCAATTATGAATGTAGGCAGGAAATCGTTATTCTGAGACAGGGTTCTTAGGTTTCACCAGACTGGCAAATGGATCCATGACACACACAAAAAAGTTAAGACCCCTGCCCTGAACAAAGATACACAGAAATACATACATGTGTTTGTATATACACATACATGTGTATATATGTGTATGCTACACATAGGTGTATACACGTATCCACATCAACACATATACATGTATATGGTTATATGTGTATAATGCATACCCATGTGTGCACACATACATAATATATACATACTTCTTTATATATATGTGTGTCTATATGATGCCTATCTATTTATATATACTATATATAAAGTTCTGTAAGAAAAAAAACAACATACCAGTGACTTTATTGTGACAAATCTCTCTAGTTTCATTTATATCACAAGACTTCAGCAGCTTCTTCATCTTTTCATCCTCTGCTCTATCCAGGGCACTCTTATGATCCCCATCCTTTTGATTAGGGTTTGCACCATGTTGCAGCAGGATCTCAGCAGCCTAGAAAGAGTTCTTAAGGTTGTCATCTTCATACATACGTTAGTAATAACTGCTATCATCACATCCAAAACTAGGTTTTGGAACTCTGGTCAGTAAAAGATCTGCCTGCTTTTTGATGCCTAGAATGATAACTCCAAACAGAACCATTTCTTTAACATGGTTTGTTTCTGTAAAACAACTAAACAGAAAGCATTTGAAAGCATTGCAGTTGTTTCTCTAAAAGCATTAAAATGACCTGTGGCAAATAACAAGGGTTATATTGCATAGACTTGCATATTTGGTAACTTGGGAAGTTTGAAAAGTTATACAATGATCAGTTCTTAAGAGTAAACACTGCAGTTCAACACTGGCCCAAAGCAGCTACCTACAGAACTGCCACAGCTGTGCAGCCTATGTCCCCAAAGATCTCTCCCGTCACCTATATTCTCCCTTCCCCCTCATCCTGAAATTTCTAACATTAGTTACTCTGGGACAGACAGCAAAGATGTGTGGGTTTGACAACAAAGGCTGTCCCCAAGCAACAACAAATAATATCTAGAAGGTCCATTGAAACCTTAGGCAGAAATGGTCAAGCAGGTAAAAACTGCCTTTAGCATCTTCCTCCTTTCCTTTCTAGCACCCTCTCCTTCAGGCTTTCTACACATCTACAAATTCCTGGTTACCCAAATTATTCCATATTAGTGTTACTTTTGTTTCTAACCTCACTGGGTAGCACTCCATGCAAACAATTTATTCCTCTTCTTTCTTTCTTATCGAAGGGTATCTATCCTATAGGCTCTAGCTAGCTGTCAACTAGCTAACATACTGGAAACCAATCTGATGTATTAATAATTAATAAAGTACTAATGGCTAATAAGGGAGGAATGCACCTCTCTGTAATATTTACTGTCATCATTTGATAGGTTTACATTTCTAAGTTTGGTCCTCAATTATCTCCACTCCTATCATTTGCCTGCAGTTAGGGTGTATTTCTACCAGTAGCACATTGAGTGATACCCTATTTATGGTCCTGTGGTCTGAACAGTGAAACCACAATTTCCTGTAGGCATTGTTAGCTGAGAGAAAGATTAATGTGTTTCTCTGCTAAATGAATAGTCTACTAAATATGCTACCCTTTAAAAAAAACTTGAAATGGAACTTTTTCTTAAAACAGCTAAATATTAGGAGCACTAATCAGGTAGTTCTTCATGAACACTTGATGTACAAATAATCTGAATGCACAAACAGTGTCAGAGTTTGAGTCTAAGAACCCCCATGGGGCCACTGCTCTTTATTTCCAAATCTAGGGTAGCTGGGAATTAAATGATCTTGAGAAGTTCCACATCTTATGAAGATGTGAAAGTTAAGTTACTCCTGACTGAGAGTGCCTATTTCAATTCCTCACCCCCACCATGCAAAAATAAAAATAACAAAGACTACTAAGTAAGAAACTGTTTCTTAAAATCCCTAGTTGTAACTGAAAATACTTTCCTTACAGAAACTACTATAGATGGTTGTTTAATTAAAACAATGGCCTTTTTTTTTCTTCAGGTATATTATGGATGAATTAAACTTTTGTGCGCTAGCCTGGAACTTTACTTTTCAAAACAGAAACTCTTTTGATTGTGGAGAGTCATGGGATCCATCCTACAGATGTGAAACTATAATATGTATATATTATCTTTCTCTTTAAAATTGTGCCCATAAATGGAGAGATAGGGAAAGTCAGGAAGAGAGAAGCCAGAAGGAACTATAAATTATTTATTTATTTAGATTAATGTGCTTCTAATGGGAAAAAGACAGTTTAAAACTGCTATGTAGTTAGTAAAGTCAACAGATAAGAAAAGTCATCTGTGAGGGCTTTTGATGCCAAACCACTCAGAAAATTTTCCACAGTGATTTTGATTCAAAGTATAGAGATTCAGGCTAAGAAGCATTCCATTCAAGTACAAAAATGTGATTATATTAAGTAGTGACTTATGAATAAATACAAGTAAGAAGGTATCATCTTGTGCTTAGATGTCTGTTCTTTTATTCTGTTTTGTGTATCATCTTTCCAAATATTATATTGATTGATGTTTATACTGAAAAATTTTTAACAAAAAGTCAAATCTACCTTTTAGGTATAAGGTTTACTAGTAATTTACACATACTGGTCCTCTTAGCAACCAGCAACTTGTCTATTACAAAAAAAGCTTGGAGTCAGAAAAATTTCAGCTTATAACAAATCATTTTCCAAAATAACCAAACTTTTTTTTTCCAGAACAAGTCATCTTGGACAACATTTAAACAAAAACTTATACAGATATAAAGTCATTTCACAATCTCTCAGAAACATAAAAATTTTAAAAGAATACTTTTGGAACCAATATGATTATCCAGATTAAATCTCTACTGGCGATAGAGATATTTTAGATGTAAAAATCTTTCTGGATCCCTCAAATCACGACATGTAGGCAATCATGAATTCTGCCTATTTATTAAAATAAGGCCTGTTTCTGACCCTCTTCCATTAACACATTATCACAATCATTGTGTTGGAATAGTTGCACAAAGCAAGTTTGAACTTTGGGGTAGCTTTCAGTGGTCCGGCAAATGAAGGAGGGCTAGGTGATAGCATTTTAGAGAAAAAGATAACCACAAAAACTAGTTGTCTAGTCATCTGAACTCTAAAGAAGTCCATGCAAAGAATGAATTTTTTTTTAATCAAAGAAATCCAGCGAGATACCTGCTATGCACACAGGATCAAGACAGCCCTTGCCATTTCAACCTATATCTCTTCATCATTCTCTTTTTTTATTCCATTTTCATTTCATTTCTTTTATTCCGTTATTTTCATTCATTAATTTCATTCCTTTTCATTTCTTCTCTCTTAGTGCCCTTATCTTTTTTTGTTGTTGTTCAATTGTTTTTCAGTCAAGTCTAACTCTTTGTAACCCCATTTGGGGTCTTTTGGCAAAGATCCTGGAGTGCTTTGCCATTTTCTTCTCCAACTCATTTTACAGATGAGGAAACTGAGGCAAACAGGGTTAAGTGACTTTCCCAAGGTCACACAGCTAGTAAGTGTCTGAGGCCGATTTGAACTCATGAAGATGAGTCTTCCTGACTTCAGGCCAGGTACTCTATCCACTGCACTACCTAGCTGCCCACCCCATCTTAGGAAAGAAAAATAGAAAGAAGAGGGAGGGAGTGGATCAGAAATAGAAGTCAATAATGATGAAAAATAGGCAGGGTTTGCAAAAGGGGAAAGAAAAGGGAAAGGGTGAAAAAATCTAGGTGAAGAGAGGAGAAAAAAAAGAGTACAGACATTCATACTATCACATGCCCCTTTTTTGCTGCATCTCTGAGTTCATTATTGTTGGGGAACATCTGGAATGGAAATATCCTATACTTACACATATCAGTACTCCTCTATAATTTTCAGTCTTAGAGATTTGACTGGGGTCATGTGAGGGTTAAATGCCTTGTTCATTTTCAAAGAGCCAATATGTATTCGAAGCTGGACTTGAACCTAGGTCTCCCAGACTCCAATGCTGGCCCTATAAATCCTGGTTCTCAAGATGCCTCTAGTGCAAGGGTGGGGAGCGTATGGACTCAAGGCCACATGTGGCCCTCTAGGTCCTCAAGTGCAACCCGTTGACTGAATCCAAACTTCACAGAACAGATCCCCTTAATAAAAGGATTTGTTCTGTAAAACTTGGATTCAATCAAAAGGCCATACCCAAAGACATAGAAGGCCACATGTGACCTCAAGGCTGCAGGCTGCTCTAGTGTATAGGAAAATATTTAAAAGAAAACCTTATGTACAAGAGTCCAGAACACATCTACTTCTAACAGTTTATTTATCTGGAATATGGACATGTTCAGAGTTCTAAAAGAATCAGTTACTAAAGTTCAATCTAACTCAGTTCTAAGATAGCAGTTGTTCATTTTGAATGAGACAAGCTGTTGAATACTGTAGTAAATGGAGAACGCAATATGCTTCAGTGATGTGTATATATATAAAGAATTGAAGAACTTTTAAAATTATTAACTGGGGCAAAATGGATGCCAGAATTATTCTACAATATGGGACAAATGTAATTTACTTGATCATAGAGAGATGAGAGTTTGATTACTGACCACAAGCTAAGGTGGGATCATTTGCAGAGAGGACCCAGAGTTTGAACCCATAAAGATAAGAGAGGTGAAAGGACATATTTCAGAACTGGATCAGCTAAGCTTAAAGCTGAAAATAATAAAAAGTAAAGTTGCTATTGGGAAGTAAGTCCAATTAACCAGAGAAAGAGCTTGGAGGCAGAGAGTCAAAGAAGTTACCTAACAGACTGACTAGTTGGGCTAGATATTGTGTTTAATGAGGTGTTAACCAAGTATGCATAGCATGGGAGACTCAGCTTAGCTGTGGAAACATCATAACACAAAAGCTGTGTTCAAAAACTTTTTTTTAGACAATTCCTGAGTCAGAAAAAGGACACTGACAGTTCCAGAGTTATGAGTTATTCCCAGCACATGGACTTTCCACACTTGTGGGCATACTTAAGAGATTTTTCTAATTATATGCCTACTCTCCCCAGAGATATTGAGTGTATTGAAGGGAACATGTGACAGTTTTACGTGTAGACTAGGACTGCACATATTATCACTGTATATGCTTTATATAAGTACCTGTGATGTTACTGTTTTAACTTCATTGTTAAGCAAATGGAAATTTTGTTATATAATGGTAATTTTATTGATATATAATGGTATAAAATGGTAATTTTATCATTATATAATATAAATATTTATTGTTGGGACAGCTAGGTGGCACAGTGCACAGAGTGCTGGGTCTGGAGTCAGGAAGACTCATCTTCCTGAGTTCAAATCTGGCCTCAGACACTTACTAGCACTGTGACCCTGAGCAAGTCACTTAACCCTGTTTGCCTCAGTTTCCTCATCTGTAAAATGAGTTGGAGAAGAAAATGGCCAACCACTCCAGTATCTTTGCCAAGAAAACCACAAATGGGGTCACAAAGAGTTGGACACAACTGAAAATGATTGAACAACAACAACAATAATTATTGTTAGTAAATGGTAACTTTCAAAACTATGGGGGGGGGGGGGCAGAGCCAAGATGGCGGCTGGAAAGCAGGGACTAGCGTGAGCTCCCCACTGAGTCCCTCCAAAAACCTATAAAAATGGCTCTGAACCAATTCTAGAACTGCAGAACCCACAAAATAGCAGAGGGAAGCGGGGCTCCAGCCCAGGACAGCCTGGATGGTCTCTGGGTGAGGTCTATCCTGCACTGAGCCCAGCGTGGGCGCGGACCAACCAGACCAGGAGCCGGGCAGAGCATGCCCTAGCACCTTGAATCACTGAGCTGCAGCAGGTACCAGACTTCTCAACCCGCAAACACCAAAGACAACAGAGAAGGTTAGTGGGAAAAGCTGTGGGAGTGGAAGGAATTCTCAGTTCGGCTACCGCCCCGGGGGCAGTGGAGGTGGGGCAGCTACAGAACTACAGCTGCAGTTGCTTCCAGCCCCAGGCCCACCTGGTGGGAGAAATTAAGTGGCAGATCAGAGCAGGAGTGAAGAGCCTGCTGAAGATCTAAGTCCAGTCCGGGTTGGGGGTTCTTGGGGAAGGAGGAGTGCTGGTGTGGCAGAGCTGGTGCATCCCCCCAAGTTTGGAACATAGTTCTCTTAATTCTACAAGCAGTCATACCCCGCTGAAAAACTCAAGGGTCAAGTCAGTTGGCTGGGAACATGGCCAGGCAGCGAAAACGCACCCAGACTGAGTCTCAGACTCTGGAATCTTTCTTTGGTGACAAAGAAGACCAAAACATACAGCCTATAGAAGTCAACAAAGTCAAAGAGCCTACAACAAAAGCCTCCAAGAAAAACATGAACTGGTCTCAGGCCATGGAAGAGCTCAAAAAGGATTTGGAAAAGCAAGTTAGAGAAGTAGAGGAAAAATTGGGAAGAGAAATGAGAAGGATGTGAGAAAACCATGAAAAACAAGTCAATGACTTGCTAAAGGAGACCCAAAAAAATGCTGAAAAATACACTGAAGAAAACAACACCTTAAAAAATAGACTAACTCAAATGGCCAAAGAGCTCCAAAAAGCCAATGAGGAGAAGAATGCCTTGAAAGGCAGAACTAGCCAAATGGAAAAGGAGGTCCAAAAGACCACTGAAGAAAATACTACCTTAAAAATTAGATTGGAGCAAGTGGAAGCTAGTGACTTTATGAGAAATCAAGATATTATAAAACAGAACCAAAGGAATGAAAAAATGGAAGACAATGTGAAATATCTCATTGGAAAAACCACTGACCTGGAAAATAGATCCAGGAGAGATAATTTAAAAATTATTGGACTACCTGAAAGCCATGATCAAAAAAAGAGCCTAGATATCATCTTTCAAGAAATTATCAAGGAGAACTGCCCTGATATTCTAGAGCCACAGGGCAAAATAGAAATTGAAAGAATCCATCGATCACCTCCTCAAATAGATCCCAAAAAGAAATCTCTTAGGAATATTGCCGCCAAACTCCAGAGCTCCCAGATCAAGGAGAAAATACTGCAAGCAGCCAGAAAGAAACAATTTGAGTATTGTGGAAACACAATCAGAATAACACAAGATCTAGCAGCTTCTACATTAAGAGATCGAAGGGCTTGGAATACGATATTCCGGAGGTCAACGGAGCTAGGATTAAAACCAAGAATCACCTACCCAGCAAAACTGAGTATCATGCTCCAAGGCAAAATATGGACTTTCAATAAAATAGAGGACTTTCAAGCTTTCTCAGTGAAAAGACCAGAGCTGAATAGAAAATTTGACTTTCAAACACAAGAATCAAGAGAAGCATGAAAAGGTAATCAAGAAAAAGAACAAGAAAAAGAAATCTTAAGGGACTTACTAAAGTTGAACTGTTTTGTTTACATTCTTACATGGAAAGATGATGTGTATGATTCATGAGACCTCAGTATTAGGGTAGCTGAAGGGAATATGCATATATATATATATGTTTATGTATATATATGTATATGTGAGTGTGTATGTATATATATATGTATGTGTATGTGTGTGTGTATATATATATATATATACACACATAGAGAGAGAGAAAGAGAGAGAGAGAGAGAGAGAGAGCGGGCACAGGGTGAGTTGAAGATGAAGGGAAGATATCCAAAAGAAATAAAATCAAATTAAGGGATTAGAGAGGAATATATTGAGAGAGGGAGATAGGGAGAGATAGAATGGGGTAAATTATCTCGCATAAAAGTGGCAAGAAAAAGCAGTTCTGTAGCAAGAGAAGTCAGGTGAGGGGGAATGAGTGAATCTTGCTCTCATCAGATTTGACCTGAGGAGGGAATACCATACATACTCAATTGGGCATATTATCCCACAGGAAAAAAGGAGGAAGAAGATTAAAAAAAGGGGGGGATGATAGAAGGGAGGGCAGATGTGGGTGGAGGTAATCAAAAACACTTTTGAAAGGGGACAGGGGCCAAGGGAGAATATTCAATAAAGGGGTATAGGTTAGGAAGGAGCAAAATATAGTGAGTCTTTCACAACATGAGTATTGTGGAAGGGTTATACATAATGATACGCACATGGCCTATGTTGAATTATGTGACTTCTTAGGGAGGGTGGGTGGGAAGAGAAGAGGGGAGAGAATTTGGAACCCAAAGTTTTAAAAACAGATGTTCAAAAACAAAAAAAAAGTTTTTGCATGCAACTAGAAAATAAGATACACAGGCAATGGGGCATAGAAATTTATCTTGCCCTACAAGAAAGGAAGGGAAAAAGGGATGGGAGGGGAGTGGGGTGACAGAAGGGAGGGCTGACTGGGGAACAGGACAACCAGAATATACGCCATATTGGAGTGGGGGGGAGGGTAAAAATGGGGAGAAAATTTGTAATGAAAACTCTTGTGAAAATCAATGCTGAAAACTAAATATATTAAATAAAAAAAATCAGAAAAAAAAACTATGACAGCATAACTAACTGTGAGTGGCTGTGCTTGTGGGAGTTTGGAGAGCTATGATGGTGAGCAGAAGGTATATATGTTCCCTCACAAGAGGACTATGTCTAGGACCCTAAGAGAGTTTAAGTGAGATTCTTAAGATGACAGCCCTTCTCTGGGAACCTAGACTTCCCAGAGTGAGGGTAGGCTGGTGTAAGGAAGCCAGCCCAAAGCATATTTGTACACACATCCTTTGTGAGAGGTGTGAGGTACCACATGTATGTGTAACTACACAAACATAAAACATTTCTACAGGATTTTTTTTCTTGAAGTAGGAATGATGTTGTAGGTAGGGTAAGAAGACAGAGAGGAGAACCAAAGAAAATATACCCACAATTCCATTTTCACAAATGCATAGACTTCTATAACTAGAAGGAATCACAAGGATCATCTAAGACAGGTACAATCCCCCTTTTTTTTAAATGTGAAGAAAGTGAGAAAGAGGAAGTTAAATAACATTCTAGAATCTTTTAACTTCCCACTCAGTCCTTTTTATATTAATCATGCCCTGCTATGATGTGCTGAGGTTAATTTTCAGCCCTTGGCTTCTTCCATATACATTAGGGGGCAAGGGACAAAAGGGATCAGTATAATGAGTTTCTTTTTATGTTGGTTGCCATTTTCACAGCAATAATACTTTTCTTAATTACCATTATTTCATCACCTTTAATGATTCTTCCTTCTTTGCCATCTCTAATTCTCTTGACCAAATAACCTTATGATTTCACCAATGCTTTCTTAATTTACATATCTCAAAGAAAAAAGTACTTTATATGGGTAAAGGGAGCAGCGTAAAACATTAGGCCATCCCCTGGCATTATTCTTAATCTTCAACGATGGTCTCTTATCTTTATAACTCTGCAAATTACAAATTTTGCATCTTTGCTCCTTGTACTATAATGCTTTGACTATACATAGTCTAAAAATGGTGTGAAGGTCTTCATGTCACCCTGATACTTTAAATAGAGGTCCCTAGGCATTTTTTAAGATGAGAATTGAAGATACTGTCAGTTAATAGTCAAAATAATTTCCTTTCTGTTTACATCCTGCCTAGCAGTTGGTCAGGCAACCAGCTTTATTAAGCCAAGATTTCTTTTTCTATACACTTTTGAATTATCTATTTCTATAAGTCTCCACCCCAGTTTCCCAAACGAAAATGTTAATTTCTAGTTAACAGATTTCTACAATCCATATTTGGAATCTGTTTTCATTGAGACATCTTGGATCCTTTCAGGAATTCTTCTCCTGCTGCATTGTTACCACAGCTGTGATGAATGAAAACAAAGGAGAAAAAGCCAGAACAACAACAAAAACAAGAGAAATAGTCCTCCTGTTGGTCTACATTTCATCAAAACCCAAAACGCACTAAGGAATTCTGATAAATAGCATCAATGATTTCACTCATTTGATTTTTATCTTCATAACAAATAATACTTTTTAAGAAGTAAACTAGGAATTTATTAGAAATGTAGCCATCTGTAACTTGTATTTTAATGTCTATGTTGTACTTTGGGCTTCTTGGGCTTACTCTGACGTAGAATGTGCTTTGTGCTGTGAAGAGCAAATAGGAAAGTCATTCTTATTAAGATGCAATGATGTTTAAGTCCTCACACAAATTCTAATATTCATTTATCATTTCAAGTAGATTTCCATGTTCAGTATTTTAAAAATGCATTTTAGGTCTCAGTTAAAAATAACTTCAATTCCCCCTCCCATTTTCCTAGAGGGAAAAAAAATACAAAAATGCAAATTTGGTGTGCACTGTACCTTTAAATGATTGCCTGAAACAGCACTATGTATGGGCAAAAGCCCATCCAGGCTTTCACTATTAACATTAGCACCAGCTTTCAATAACTCCACCATCACTTCATTAAATCCTTTATTAGCTGCCTCATGAAGTGCTGTCCATCCTAACAAAACCAAAAGAAATAAGCTTTAGCATCAAATCATACACCCTGCAGGAATCACTGCTTAAGAACCCACACTCATATCATATTCTTGTTACAATCTTCTTTTATTAATGGAGTGAGTCTGGAAATTTTCTGTATATGTGAAGCATGAAAATGCCTGATGATGTTTGCTTTAACAAAGTATGTTATCTCCACCAACACTAGTAACAGGCCTATACGCCAAAGACATCAAAGAAACAGGGAAAAGACCCATCCATATAAAAAATACTTATAGCAATTTTGTTTGTTGTAGCTGAGAACTGGAAACTAAGAGGATGTGCCCATCAATGTGGAATGGCTGAACAATTCATAGTAAATGAATGTAGTGGAATATTATTTCAGTGTAAGAAATGAAGAAACGGATGGTTTCAAACAGCTTGACAAGTCTTGAATGATAGATGATAATGCAGAATGATTTGAGTAGAACAAGGAGAACAATTTATACAATAACAAAATTGTAAAGAAAAAACAACTTGGAAAGAATTAAGAACTTTAATCAACCCATCAAGCCAGCCATGATTCCAAAATGAGGACAATGCATGCATGCATGCTAGAGTGGAGTGAACGCTATCAGGGAAGGTATAAATAAGGCTGTGAGATCATAGGATCGTAGGATCACAAACCTGAGGTGAGAAAGGACCTCAGAGGCCATCCTTATTTTACAATCTAGAAAATGGATGCCCAAAGAGGTAAAGTGATTGGTGAGGCAGAGGCAGGACTGGATCCCAGGTAGGGCTTTTTCCACTCTGCCAAAGGAAACAGGAAAGAATTCTGAGTATACAAGAGCCTTGACTTAGGTGGGGAGAGAATATTTCTTCCTGATTAGCAAGAAGCTGTGAGTTTCTGGAGGGGTGGAGATGGTCCATCAGGCCAACATAAAGGGCTAAAGCTATGTGCCACCAAACTCTCAGATCTGTGGTCCCTCTACCTAGGAGCACTGATCTGATCATCCTGCACTCCTCCTACCCCACCCCAACTGATCTATATTCTCATCCCCAGGTAAGATCTAGAACACAGGTAGCTGCCTTTCACTCCTAACCATTGTATTCCATCTCATCCCTACCCCAACACCACCACCCCCCAACACTGCCTCACAGGTTGAAGGCAGGGCACAGATTACTAATTGTCCAAAGTCTGTGCTTACAAAAGCCAAAATTTAAAATGATATATGCATATTTTAAGGGGTTTAAATTATAAAGCAGACTAGAAAGATGAAAAATGCAAACCTGCATTATCCTTTTGGTTTAGATGGGCTCCAGATTCTATTAGCGCTTTGACCAGCAACAAGTCTCCTCTTTTGGCGGCCAAATGCAGATGACTTTTGCCTTTGGCATTCCTCTTATGGACTTTAGTAACTGTTCCACAACTAGGTTTGTCAGGCAAGACCTGGGTATCCTCTTTGCCAAATGTTGAAGGTTCTAAGGATATAATAATAATAGCAATTCACATTTATATGTACTAAGTGCTACCCACATAAAGAATCCTGTGAGGTAGGTAGGAGCAAGGATAGGGACTGAACCTGTGATATCACTGATATTATAGGGAACTTCCAGATAAGTAAACTCTGTATACCAATAACAGGCTAGCACCTTGTCTGCCACTCGTAGTCTTTGTCTAGAGTACTTAGAAGTTCAGTGACACAACCTCGGTCTTAGAGCCAGTATATGTCAGTGGTGGAACTTATACCCAGATCTTCCTGGATCAAAAACCAGCTCTCTATCCATTATGCCACACTGCCTCTCAGAGGGATGAGTATTATTATACTTCTTTATGACTATCTCCACCTCAGTGGAAACTTGGTCTCTACCCATGGGTTTCTTGCTTCTGATAGGTAAGTCTTCACCTTATCTTGCCAGGGCCCACTATATATTTCTTCATCATGCCAACTTGCTTTCTGGCACCCTTTTTCTTTCCCTGTTAGAATGTAAGCGCCTTAAGGATAGGGACTATCTTACTTTTATTTGTATTCCAGGGCTTAGTACAGTGTCTGAAGCACAGCAAGTACTTAATAAATGTGTTATCCATCCACCTATCCATCCATCTATCTACCTATCTTTTTTCTTTTTTAATTTTTTTTATTTTTATTTTTTTAATTATAAATTTCTTTTTTATGTTTAGTTTACAACACTCAGTTCCACAAGTTTCTGGGTTCCAAATTTTCTCTCCCTCCTTCTCCTCCCCCCTCCCCGCCAAGACAGCATGTAATTCAATGTAGGTTCTACATATACCTTCACATTGAACTTATTTACATAATAGTCCAGTTGTAAAGAAGAATTATAACCAATGGAATGAATCATGAGAGAGGAGAAACAAAACCAAAAAAGAAGGGAAAAAAAAGAGCAAATAGTTTGCCTCAATCTGCATTCAGACTCCATAATTCTTTCTCTGGATGTGCATAGCATTTTCTGTCATGAGTCTTTTGGAGTTATCTTTGAAACTTGTATTGCTGAGAAGAGCCAAGTCTATCAAAATGAGACATCACAGATACTGTGTGTCTGTAATCATGCATAATGTTCTCCTGGTTCTGCTCCCCTCACTCCGCATCAGATCATGAGAGTCTTTCCAGGTTATAATGAAGTCTGTCTGCTCCTCATTTCTTATAGCACAATAGTATTCCATTACATTCATATACCACAACTTGTTTGGCAATTTCCCAATTGATGGACATCTTGATTTCCAATTCTTTGCCACCACAAAAAGAGCTGCTATAAATATTTTTGTACATACAGGTCTCTTTCCCACTTGTGTGATCTCCTTGAGATACAGACCTAGAAATGGTATTGCTGGGTCAAAGGATATGCACATTGTTTTTTGTTTTTTTTAGAGGGGGGAAGGCAGGGCAATTAGGGTTAAGTGACTTGCCCAAGGTCACACAGCTAGTAAATGTGTCAAGTGTCTGAGGCCAAATTTGAACTCAGGTCCTCCTGACTCCAGGGCCCATGCTCTACTCACTGCACCACCTAGCTGCCCCTATGCACATTTTTATAGCCCTTTAGGCATAGTTCCAAATTGCTCTCTAGAATGGCTAGATCAGTTTATAACTCTACCAACAATGTAACAGTGTTACTATTTTGCCACATCTTCAGTATTTATCATTTTCCTGTTTTGTCATGTTAGCCAATCTGACAGGAGAGATGTGGTACCTAAGAGTTGTTTTGATTTGCATTTCTCTAATCAATAGTGATTTTAGAGCATTTTTTCATATGACTATAGATATCTTTAATTTCTTCCTCTGAAAACTGCCTGTTCATATCCTTTGACCATTTCTCAATTGGGGAATGACTTGCATTCCTATAAATTTGACTCAGTTCTCTGTATATTTTAGAGATGAGGCCTTTATCAGAGATACTCATTGTAAAAATTCTTTCCCAGTTTTCTGCTTCCCTCCTAATCTTTGTTGCATTGGCTTTGTTTGTACAAAACTTTTTCAATTTAACATAATCAAAATTATCCATTTTGCATTTTGTAACATTATCTATCTCTCGTTTGGTCATGAATTCTTCCCTTTCCCATAAATCTGACAGGTAAACTATTCTTTGCTCTCCCAAATTGCTTATAGTATCAGCCTCTATATCTAAATTGTGAACCCATTTTTGACTTCATTTTGGTATATGGTGTAAGATATTGGTCTATGCCCAGTTTCTGCAATACTATCTTCAAGTTTTCTCAGCAGATTTTGTGAAATAGTGAATTCTTAACCCAGAAGCTGGACTCTTTGGGTTTATCAAAGAGTAGATTGCTACAGTCATTGACTACTGTGTCTTGTGTACCTAACCTATTCCACTGATCCCCCACTCTACTTCTTCTACCTATCTATCTTAATTCCATTTTATAGATGAGAAAAAACAAGGCTCAGACTGATTATGCGATTCATCCATGATCTTATTGTTAATAGTGTTGTTCGATAAGGAGATCATAAAGCCAGGACATAACCCTAGGTCTTTTGCTCTGAGTCCAGGGCTCTTCATATCATGTCATGCTGATCCCCAATGGCAGCAGATACCTCACTAAGGTGTTTGATGCAAATGCACACACAAATGAATTATTCTGAGTTCTAACTTTGGGGATAAAATAGTAATGCTTTATCTACTTCACTATACTCATCTCAGAATATTACTTTCCATTAACTTAATTCATGATCTTCCTGACTAAAAACCACTTGAAATTCTACTGCAACATTCATCACTGTTCTCAATAATTCCATAGTGGTGAGACCTAAAATGGACCAAATTTTTTTTGAAAGTAGAATTCTAAAAAAATTTGCTTTCCTAAAGTCACATTATAATTTAGTAGATTTAAAAGTCTTATTATGTATAGTACCAGGTAATTTCTACCTCATATTTCTAGTATAATTTAAAGGAACTACTATCCTCTAGACTATTATATGCTCCATTTTTCTTTTATAAAAAATAAAATATACCATCTGAAATTTCTTTTTCCCAATTCCTTGCAATTCAGATTAATGAGGCTTTACTGTAATTGATTTTTCCTGATTTTTTTTGCCTGTAGTAAAATATCATTTGCATATATGGCCTCACAGTCTTCAGAAACAGTCAGATGATTAACTTGTAATGGCAATACTTTAAAACCAGCTAAACTCCTGAATGATGCTATACTTGTACAGAATATTACATGGCTTAGAGACACAGACACTGTAGCCTCAAGCCAAACCATATCTGAAGAACTTGCAAAGCTTTATTTTAAATGCGTAGCCCTTAATAGAGGGGAGAGACTCAGCAATGCACCTCAGACTTCCCCAAAACTATAAAGGAGGCTTATTGGAGAACAAAAGGAAACTCTCTAACAGGATAGCTAGTTAGCTAGGTGGAGATGAATGGACACACCATTTATTGAGCACTCATGTGCTAGGGCCTATCCTATACTGTTGTTGCTGTCTGTCCTTCATTCTTGAAGAGGACCATGACATCAGGGAGGTGATGTCATGACATGCAACTAAATTGAATTTAAGTGAGAAAGGGCTGTGCAAAGTCACAAGCCTCACTTTCTCCTCCAGAGCCATGTGGGTTCAGTGGCAAAATATAGATCAGGATGACTGGAGATGGCCCTGGATGTAATGGGAGACCTTGGCCTAAGGTCTTTAAGAGGTCTCAGTTTAACTGAGGTAAGGGCCTGCCCTTAAGGAGCTGACATTCTAATGGGGGAAAACAACACAAAAAGAGTACTATAAAGTAGGAGGGGGGAAGAGAGGGTGGAAAGAAGATAGCAGTGAAGTACTTAGAGGCTTGGACCTTGGCAAAATAAGGTAGATTCAGGGATGTAGTCTAAGGTTTCAGTCAGAGGGAGATGATGATGACAGGCCCAGAGCATTACATAGCAGAGACAAGGAAACACACTGTTCCTTCCCACTATTCCTACCCCAAATGGCTGGTCTTTTTGGAGTATGATCTAAGGATCAGGTCAGAGGGATCTCTGACTGAGAGAGTCCCACAATTTCTTACATAAACACACTTAAGAGAATAGAAAATAGCTTCAAAAGTATTGTCAAGGATGAAGACATTACTGAGCACCTCATTGCCTAAAGATTGTAATGGAATGGTTCACAGACTTTATAAAGAGGTCATAGGTCTTTTGTAACCATGAGGGTAGGTACAAAGGAAACTTTTTAAAAATGGGAACTTAGAATTATAGGTTCACCACCTCAGAGATTTCATAATGTTTACCAGTTCATTAATTTCAGGAAAGAAATTCCCTAGGAAGAGCTAAAACAGAGAAAGAAGATTATAGTCCATTATTCCTAATGAATATAGACGTAAAAAAATTGAACAAAATACTAGCAAGGTGAATACTGCAATATATAACAAGGATTATATACTATGACCAGGTGGGATTTATACCAGGAATGCAGGGTTGGTTCAATATTAGGAAAACTAAAAATATCATTGACCATATCAATAACAAAACCAACAGAAATCATATGATTACCCCAACAGGTATAGCACCCCAACAAAATACAGCACCCATTCCTATTAAAAACACTAGAAAACATAGGAATAAAGGGTGTGTTCCTTAAAATGATAAGCAATATCTATCCAAAACCATCAGGAAGCATATCTGTAATGGGGACAAGCTAGAAGCCTTCCCAATAAGATCAGGGGTGAAGCAAGGATGCCCATTATCACCACTATTATTCAATATTGTGCTAAAGTATTAGCTATAGCAGTAAGAGAAGAATAAGAACCTAAAGAATTTGAATAAGCAATGAGGAAACAAAACTATCACTCTTTTGTAGACGATATGATGATATACTTTGAGAACCCTAGAGAATCAACTAAAAACTATTTGAAATAATTAACACTTCAGCAAAGTCGCAGGATATAAGACAAACCCATATAAATCATCAGCATTTCTTTATCTGTCCAACAAAGCCCAGCAGCAAGAAAGAGAAAAAGAAATTTCATTGAAAATAACCACAAACAATATAAAATACTTGGTAGTCTATCTGCCAAGACAATCCTAGGAACTATATGAACACAATTATAAAACACTTTCCAAACAAATAAAACAAGATCTAAACAAGCAGAAAAATTCTGATCGCTTGTGGATAGGCTGAGCCAATATATAATAAAAATTACAATTCTGCCTAAACTAACTTACTTATTCAGTACCATACCAATCAAACTACCAAAATTTATTTTATAGAGCTAGAAAAAATAAGAACAAAATTCATCTGGAAGTACAAAAGGTCAAGAATATCAAGGAATTAATGAAAAAAATACAAAGGAAGGTGACCTAGTAATACCAGATCTTAAATCATATTATAAAGCAGTAATCATCAAAACTATCTGGTACTGGCTAAGAAATAGAATAGTGGATCAATGGAATAGGTTAGGTACACAAGACATAGTAGTAAATGACCATAATAACCTAGTGTTTGATAAATCCAAAGACCCCAGCCTTTGGGATAAGAACTCACTATTGGACAAAAACTGCTGGTAAAACTAGGAAATAATAGGGCACAAACTAGGTATAGACCAACATCTTACACCGTGTTCCAAGATAAGGTTAAAATGGGTACATGATTTAGACATAAAGGGTGACACCATAAGCAAATTAGAAGAACGAGGAATAGTCTACTTGTCAGATCTATGGAGAAGAGAAGAATTCATGACCAAACAAGAGATAAAGAGCATTATGGAATATAAAATAGATAATTTTGATTGTATTAAATTACAAAGCTTTTACACAAACAAAACCAATGCAATCAAGATTAGAAGGAAATCAGAAAGCTGAGAAACAATCTTTACAGGAAGTTTCTCTGATAAAGGCTTCACTTCTCAAATATATAGAAAATTGAGTCAAATTTATAAGAATAAAAGCTATTCCCCAATTGATAAATGGTCAAAGTATATGAACAGGCAGTTTTCAGACAAAGAAATTAAAGCTATCTATAGGCATATGAAGAAGTGCTCTAAATCACTTTTGATTAGAGAAATGCAAAATAAAACAACTCTGAGGTACCGCCTCACACTGATTAGATGGACTAATATGACAAAAACAGAAAATGATAAATGTTGGAAAGGATGTGAGAAAACTGGGACACTAATGCATTGTTATTGGAATAGTAAACTGATCCAACCATTCTAGAGAGCAATTTGGAACTATGTATATCCAAAGGGCAACCAAACTGTGCATACCCTTTGACCCAGCAATACCACTTCTGGGTCTGTATCTTAAAGTGATCTTTAAAAAGGGGAAAGGAACCACATGTACAATATTATTTATAGCATCTCTTTTTGTGGTGGCAAAGAATTTGAAATTGAGGGAATGCCCATCAATTGGGAAATGGCTGAACAAGTTGTGGTATATGAGGGTAATGGAATTCTACTGTGCTATAAGAAATGACAAGAAGGCACATTTCAGAAAAACCTGGAAAGACTTGTACGAACTGATGCAAAGTGAAATGAGCAGAAGCAGGAAAACACTATATGCAGTATCAACAACATTGTGTGATGATCAACTGTGAATGACTCAGCTCTTCTCAGCAACACAATGATTGAAGACAAGTACAAAGGACTTAGGATGGAAAATGCTATGCACATCCAGATAAAGAACTGATGAACTCTGAGTGCAGATTGAAGCATACTTTTTAAACTTATTTTTTGTGGTTCTTTTTCCTTTTATCTGTTTCTTCTTTCACAACTGTGACTGATACGGAAATATGTTTCAGATAATTATACATACATAAATTATATCAAATTGCCTACCATTTTAGGAAGAGGGGAGGGAAGAGAGAGAGGGAGAAAAATCTGGAATTCAAATTCTTGTAAAAACAAATGCTACAAATTGTCTTGACATATAATTGGGAAAAAATAAAATGCTATTAAAAGAAAAAAGAAAGAAGTTTCCAAGAGTTCACAAAGTAGGTTCTGAGATGGCTCAAAGGCTAGAGGAATCTACAACCCCATGAATCTTACATTCTGAAGAGGATCATAGAAATATGTCAAGATGGAAGTGACCTTAGAAAGTAACCTAGTTCAACCTATTCATTTTACAAATGAGGAAACTAAGGCCCAGAGAAGTTAAACAATTTGTCCAGGGCTATATAGTCTATTCTTTACACCAATCAAAACCATGAGCTATCTAATTTCTTTCTCCTTATAAAAAATTATTACTTATTTTTAACATGCTTTAAAAAAATTTGATTTCTAAATTCTCTCCCTCCCTGCCACCCCTCCCCCATTCGCCCACAAAGCAAGCAACATAACATCAATTATACATGTGAAATCATGCAAAACATTTCCATGCTAGTTATATTGCAAAAAAATCAGAAAAAAATTTAAAAGTGAGAAAATCATACTTCAGTTTTAATTCAAAGTTCATCAGTTCTCTTTCTGTGGGTAGATAGTAAACTTTTCAGTTTCAATGTAAAATGGCAGTGGAGTCCCAATGAGAGTTTTGATGTTTTGATTTGACATAGCTTCCCTGGTACAAGTACTTTAGCAGTGTTTCCTCTGCAGAGGCAGCGGGCTGAACTCTGCCCTCAGCTTGAAAGGGTGTGGTCAGAGACACCAAGATCCTGTAACCTTTTATCTCTGTCATATATTTTTTCACACATGTTAAAATGTAGAATATTTGAATGTATGTGAGAGGGAAGATAGGGGAAAAACAAACTGCCTAACTTTAATTTTTGTAATCTATATACAACTGATAACATACCACACAGAATGTATTACGTTATTCATAGCAACTATCAGTGGATCATGAAACATTATTTTCAGTGGCTGTTGGCAGAGGTCACTATTTAATGGCTACAGCTACAAGGTATGATTATGATTAACCCCATCACAGATCTTACTTTGACACTTCATCATGGAGTGCAACCAGAAATAGAGAAGGGGATGACAATGGAGCACAAGCTCTAGAAGGTTTTGTGATTTCCCATTTTCAGAATGTTGGAGTTGAGTCCTATAGTTAAAGGACCCCAGTGAGTCACTTATAGATTTAGCAAGGAGGCCACAGGTCGTCATCAGTCAGAGATATGGAAAAGCTTTGGCTGTGGTCCCAGAGACAAATAGTGCCTGCTACTGGAGAACCCCCCTAACTAAGGATGACAAGGCTCATCACCAGGATGCTGGCCACTAGGAGATGAATTCATTGGCCATGCTAATCCATGGTACCAAGAAAAGTACAAAATGGCCCTCAGCCATATATGACCCTCTTTTACTTCTTCATTGATAGAATTAGAGTAGTGGAAAAGGAGGTAGAGGTGGTACGGACAAAAGTTAACTGTTGGTATCCTTAATGTCTGTAAGCATAAGCATAGTGGATTTCTTGGAGTTTAGTTTTCCGGAATCCATGGCCATAACAATCTCCTCTTTCCAGGTATTTTTGCCTTGCCAATCAGGTGCTGAGTCACGTAGGCTTTCAAACCTGATGGCACTGAGCCAATCAGGTGCTGAGACACATAGGTTCTCAAGCCTTCTGGCTCTGAGAAAGTGTATATATTCTGAGAGATTGGTCTTTTGCCTCAGGGGCTTGTTCATGGGAAGGACCTTTATTTCCTGAACCGGACTCTGGGTAGTCATTGTTAAGGAGCGCCCCCTCCAGCTACTCACATGTCGGTACTCCCCCAGTCTGGTGACACATGGAAATGTCAAAGTGTGTAGCAAGATTACTAAGACAGTTGGAGCCCTGTCTCTGTGCTAATTTCTCTATGTCTCTCTGCTTGTTTTGCATTGTTGAATTAAAGGAAAATTACTAACCCCTTTGAAGCTGTCTTTCCTTTAGAAAAGCAGATCAAGAACCTGTGCTAGCAGCCCACCCTGTGTGCCAGTGTGGTTGCTAATACAATGTCACATATGGCCATCATACCCACTCAGATACCCAAGTAGACTTTAGACTTTAAATGTGAGATCTGAGTACAGTTGGTTCATATATTATTGGAGAAAGAAAGTAACATAAGTAAAGAAAAGACCCAGCAAGAGGAAGGTCTTTGATACATACTGGCTGTGTGATCCAGAGCACAGACTCTCTCAGCACCCCCAGGTAATTCTCTAGGACTACAAATGGCAAAAGAGATGCTGATCTGCATTGGTAGCATGAATTTCCTCACTGGAGATTCCTTATATCAATAAAATCATAGGTCTAGTCCAGGGATGGGGAACCTGTGACCTCAAAGCCACATGTGGCCCTCTAGGTCCTCAAGTGTGGCCCTTAGACTGAATCCAAACTTCACAGAACAAATTCCCTTAATAAAAGGATTTGTTCTGCAAAACTTAGACTCAGTCAAAAGGCTGCATCCAAGGACCTAGCAGGCCACATGTGACCTTGAGGCTGCAGGTTTCCTAGCCCTGGGCTAGTCTAAAAACATGGGCTAAAATGGTACCAGATAGGAAGGCATTGGCATCATTGAGATACTACAATAGGTATCATCGGAGATAGTACCCATACTAATGAGATCACACATCTACTAAAAGTATTTATGTATTACTTGACCATTAAGACTGTTGAAAAAAAAGCCAAATTGACTCATAAAGACATATTCAGTACACTTCTGTAGACCCTATGTAGTCTATAGGGCAATGACTGGTCAGAGTACTATTGTTACAGTACTATTTTTATCATAGCATGGCTGGGTGTTGCAATGAATAGAGAGCTGGACCTGGATTCAGGAAGACCTGAGTTCAAATATGACCTCAGATACTAATAAACTGGGTGATTCTGGGCAAGTCATTTAAATTTTCCCTGACTCATCTGTAAAATGGGGATAACAGCACTTGCCTCCCAGGGTTGTTGTGAAGATAGAATGAGATAATATTTGTAAAGTGCTTTGCAAACCTTAAAGCACTATGTAAATAGTGCTGTTATTATCTCATATGATCCTCAGAATCAATCAATCAACAAGCATTTATTAAGCACCTGCTATGTGTCAAGCACTGTGATAGCTTCTAGGAATATAAAGACAAAAATGAAACCACCCTTGACCTCAAGGAACTTACATTCTCTTAGGAAAGATAACATGTACACATATAGTAAGAATATACAAACTGGACATAAAATAAAATACCAGGTAGCTGGCTGGGGTGGAATTTCATAGAAACTAGCAGCTCTAGAAAGGTTTCAGGTAGAAGGTGATACCTGAGTTGGAAGGAAATAAGGGTTTCTAAGAAATAGAGGTGAAGAGGGAGTGCATTCGAGGCATGCAAAACAGTCCAAAGGTGCCAAGATAGGAGATGGAGTATTGAGCGTGAGAAGCAGAAAGAAAGCCAATTTGACTGGACCACAGAGTGCAAGAAGGGGAGTAATGTTTAGTAAAGCTGGAAAGATAGATCAGAGGCAGGTCATGAAGGCCTATAAAGACAAAACACAAAGTTACATATTTGATCCTTGAAACAGAGATCTACTGGAGTTCACTGAGCATCTTAGGAAAATCACTTCAGCAGCTGTAAGGAAGATGGATTATCAGGGCTGGGGGGAGATTTGATGCAGGAATAGCAATCAGGAGACTGTTATAATAGTACAGGCAAAAGGTGGTAAGAGCATGAACTAGGGTGGTGACCATGTGAGTAGAGAGATAGGAACAGATACAAAAGATGTTGTGAAGGTAGAAACAAGATTTGACAGCTGATTGGATATGTGAACCAAAGGGGAAAGACAAACTGCAGATAACTCAGAGGTTACAAAAATGGGAGACTAGAAGAAAGGTGGTACCCTCTTCAGAAATAAGGAAGTTTGGAAGAAAAGAATAACAAGTTAAAATGAACCTGGAATCTTGGAAGCTTTAGGATCAGGAGAATCCTCTTGCTGTGACTGATTCTGTAAATCCTTTTTTGTATTTATAGAAGAACGCAGATCTTGGCTATTGGTAGTCTCTTGAAGATCTTGCCTTTTTCTTTTAATCTGAACTCTTTTTTCATGTAGTTGTAAATTTCTAGGCACATGAGTGTCAGGACTTCTTTTTTCTCCTGCCTCCTTGTGGCCTCTTTCAGTGTTTTGCTCTTTGTTTACATTATCAGTCATGTCCTTGTCTGAAAATCAAGAAAATGTGGGATGTTAATGCTGTGTGTTTTATTAGTTTGAGAAATATTAGTCATATTAATAGATAATAAAAATTCACACCTTGTAAGGGTCTCAATACACAGAAATTTCTTTGAAGGAACTTTTATACTGTTAAAGTTACATTCACTAGAAACAATTATGATAATAGAATGACAGTCCAGGGAAAGTGAACACTCAATGGCAGAATTTGGGATAGAAGAAAGAAAAGCCATAAATGGATTTTGGAAGAGAAAATTTCAAAGGATTCAGAGAAAAGATAGGCAGTATTGCATGCGCTAAAATTCTATGGGTGAAGGCCATCCAGGAGGGATATGAAACTCTGAAGAATGAAATTCTAAAGAAACAAAGAAAAATACTTCCCATGGGGAAAAAATACTAGAGAGAAATATTTAGGGAAATACTGGGGAGAACTATTTCCTGTGGGTAGACAGGAGAATGATAACTGACCAGAAAAAAAGGAGAAGCTGCTCAGCCTTTATTTTGCTTCTATGTTCTCTGTCAAGGAGACTAAAGGGACAGAACAAAAAATAGATAATGAGGAATTTACAGTAAAGATACATAACAAGATGACCACCTAGATCCACAAAAAGAGACCACCTAGATGACCTTAGTGAGTTGAAGTCACCTAGTCTAGCTGATATTATCTGTCATTACTGAAAGAACTGGGATATGTGATTGCTCAGCCATTAATGCTCAATAATATGTGAAAGGCTGTGGAAAATGAGGAAAAATGAGAAGTAGCCCAAGACTAGAAAAAGGGAAACATTTTCTCAGCTTTCAAAAATAATTATAGAGTCTGACAACCATAGGCCAGTGAGCTTAAATTCAATTCCTGGAAAAATTCTAGAACAAATTATTAAAAGGATGGTTAGTGAGCACCTAGAAAAGGAAGTGATGCTCATAAAGAGCCTGTAACATATCATTAAGCATAGGTCACACCAAGCTCACCTCATGTTTTTTGACAAAATAAAAAAACTAGCAGATCAGGTAAATGCATTTTTCTTGGACTAGATAAGTTGATGGCAGGTTAGATGATGGTACTATTAGATGAATTTATGTACTTGAGTGGCAGAACCCAAAGAGTATTCTGTAATGGTTTAATTGTGACCTGGAAGTGAAGTGAAGTGCCCTAAAGATCCATGCCTGGCTCCTATGTTGTATAACTTTTTTTTCAGTGACTTGAAGAAAGTCATATATGAGGTGATGTATGTGTTTATATGTGTGTATGTGCATACGTATTTAAATATCTGCAGATATATATATATATATACACACATATATATATATATTCACACATACACACACTTATACACACACAGAGAGATAAAAGTAATCTTAGAGTGAAGAGACTGGGATGGATTCGGGGACCAGGAAAGGCCTCTGGCAGAAGATGAGATTTGAGCTGAATCTTACCAGAAACTAGGGAAGCTAGGAGTCAGGAGTGAGGAGAAACAGCATTCTTAGGCATGGGGGACAGATGGAGTGGCTTATTCAAGGAACAGTAAACAGGCTGTTGGAGCTAGATGGTAAAGTTCATGGAAGAGAGGAAAGTGTAAGGAAACTGGAAAGGTAGAAAGGCCCAAGTGGTAAAGTACTTTAAATGGCAAATGGAGGATTTTATATTTGATCCTGAGGGTAAATGGGAACCACAGGAGTTTATTGAGTGGGGTAGTAACATGGTCAGATTGGAACTTTAGGAAAATCACTTTGGTAGATGAGTGGAGGGTGGTTTGGAGTAGGGAGATTTAGGTCAGGAAAACCAATTAGAAAAATATTGCAATAATTCAGGCAAGAGGTAATAAGGGTTCGTGAGTGGAGAAAGGGGGAAATATACAAATGATTTTATGACAAGATTTGCCAGCATCTTAGATATACGTGAATGTGAATGAGGAGTTGAAGATGACACTGAGGTTTAAATCCAGGGTAACTGGGAGGATGGTGGTACCTTGACAATAACAAGAAGTTCAGGAGAAGTGAGGAGTTTGGAGGGAAAGATAATGAACTATGTTTTGCACATGTTGAGTTTAAAATGTCCAAGAGGTAGCTGGGGATGTGGGACTGGAGCTCAGGAGGGATGTTAGGACTGGATACACAAATACGGGAATCACTTCATAGAGAAGATAGTTGAATTCATGCAAGCTGCTGACATCACCCAGAGAGATGGAAAAGAGAAGAGGACCCAGTACAGGGCCACAAAGGACATCCACAAATAACGGATTTTGCCTGGATGAAGGTCCAGCAAAGGAGACTGAGGAATGGTTGGACGAATTGCGGGAGTACAAGATAGCAGTTCTGAAAAAAAAATCCATGAGAATTAGTGGACTTTGAGCTCAATATGAGTGAACAGTATGAGATGGCAGCCAAAAAAAGCTAATGTGATCTCAGGATGTACTAAGAGAGTCACCAAGTCTTGCAGGAAAGTGATGGTACTCCTGTATTCTTCCTTGGTCAGACTACATCTAAATTATCACGGTCAGCTCTAGGCAATGAACTGAGGACACTGACAATCTAGAGCAGAGGGGTCAAATTTGAGGCCCTCAGGAAACAAGAATCCAGGCAAATCTCCCAAGGGAAGACCAACCAGATTAAATTGCAATTGGGAAATGTTTTGCAAAATAAATGAAAATACAATACAACATAGATCATGTTAATCTGTGGTTTTCTAAGTTGATATGTGGCCTGCAGGGATCCACTGTCATTGGTCTAGACTCTAGCAAAGTTACTGAGATGGTAAAAAGTCTCAAATTCAAGCCACATGAGGACAGGTAAAAAGGAACTGGGGACGTTTAACTTAAAGACTTCGGGAATGGCGGAGGTAGAGAAGATAGTTATCTTCAGATAGCTAAATGATAGTCAAGTTGAAAAAGGATTCAACTTGTTCTCTTTGGCTCCAGTGGAAACAATAAAGATTAGTTCAGGTTTGATATTAGGGAAAACATCTTAATAATCAGAACTATCCAAAAGTGGATGAGGTTGCTTTGGAAGATAATGGGTTTCTCCACACTGGAAATCTTTAAGCGAAAGCTTAATGACTTCTTTGGGGGTATAGTGTAGAAGGGAATATTTTTTTTTAGGTATAGAATGGACACAGTGATCTCCGGAGTCTCTTCTAAAAGTGAGATTTTGCAATTCTGTGACTGAATAAAATGAGATAACAATATGCTACTGCGGAAATGTGTTTAGAATTCCTGGTTTAGCCTACTGGAAATTGGGGACTTCTGAGAATATCAGTGCACAACTGTCTTCTGATAGTTACAGAATCAAATGCTGCCACTTTAGGCAGCTAGATGGTGTAGTAGATAAAGATCCAGACCTGGAGTTAGGAAGACCTGAGTTAGAATATTGACCCTGGGCAGGTGACTTAGCTTCCGTCTGCCTCGTTTCCTCATCTATAAAATGGGGATAACAAGAGCACCTACCTCCCAGGGCTGCTGTGAAGATAAAATGAAATATTTGTAAAAAGCTTCATAAAGCTTTAAGTGTTATATACACACTAGCTATTAGCCTTGAGAAGGACCTGGCAAGCACTGTTGTATATCACACTTGTTGAAGTGGGTACATAAAGCATGGAATTTGTTGGAAGATTTATAGGTTAAGAAAACATGTAATACAATAATAATAATAATAATAATAATTTAAATATTACCTGATTGGGAAGGAATTGTCTTCTCTGTCCCTTGCCTGAGCTGTGAGGCATCTCTTATATCCTCATTCATGTTTTTAATAGACTGCATATTTTTATTTGGAATCACATCACTCTCTGCAAGTTCTGGTTGCTTTATTTTCATTTTAGTTGCTTCCTTTTCATGAGATTGTCCTGTGCATTCAGTACTCTTTTGATGGCTCTCTTGAGTTTTCTCAGTACAAGTTCTTTCTGAACTCTCCTTTCCCCTCTCATTCGTCATTCTCTCATCTGTCTGACTAATGAAAGAACTCAGTGCAGATGTGTTATTATGAAAACTGGTGGATATTTCCACTCCACTAATTTGCTTTGATAAGTCAGGCATTGACGGTGTCCCTGTACTAGCCAGGGGAATCTGCTCAGGTTCAACATCAGAAGTAATTCTTTTAATATTCTGTCCATCATTTACAACATACCTTTCAGAAATAATGGTACAATCTGAATCAGATAAGTTGATGATGTCCTGTTGTGAAATTGTCATGAGGCTACCTGCTTGAAAAGCATTTTCCTGGAGTAAAGATTGAGTTTCGGAAGGTATGTAGTACTGGGAACTTGACTCTTCTTCATGCTCTGAATTTGCCTTACAATTACTCTGGTTTTCATCATTTACAAAACAAGTCATCTTCTTGGGCAATACAGTCCCCTCAGAGAGGCATCCACCATCACCATCATCATTACTATCATTGTCTGTCATTGTACTATAGACATTTCTACCTACAAAGGAAAGGAAACACTTTTCCCAGGCTGTCACACTTTCACTTTTCTGACTCAGGTTATTATAGGCACTGGCCTCACAAGGAACAGGTTTCTCATGATGAGCAGTGTGATCATTTCCTTCAGTCGGCAGTGGCAACTTGGCTTCTTCACAAAAGGGAAGCCCAGAGAGAGCAATGGCTTCTGCTGGCTCAGCAGTTTCTGATTCTAAGATATTAGGTTCTTTCTGATTGTCTGCTGACCCTGTGTTTTGGCCAGGTTCTTCCTGGCTCATTAGGGTCGGTGAAGTTGTGTCATTTTCACAAGCACCTCTTTCTTTGGAAACTGAAAAAACTTCACTATCATGACACAGATGACTTTTCAGCACTGGAGTTACTGAATGGGTCAGCGTACCAGACTTTTCTGGAAGGTCACAAAAGGTTTCAGGGTCCTGCTGGCGGTGAGCAATAGATCTAGTTATTCTTTTTGAAGACGGTGCCATTGGCGTCCTTGTATCACTCTTTCTACCACTCATCTCAGTTCTTTTTGTAATTGTCCTACTTTTTTTCTCTCCCATAGGCACAAAGTTCTTGGGCTCATGGACATCCTGCATATTTATCTTTGGGGGTTCTTTGGCATTTATTTGATCGAAAATTGTCTGCATATTCGTAGGTGGAATTAACTTTTTATTCTTTGATATTTTATGGTGATTTTCATTCACAGCTCCTTTATTCCTTGGTAAATTCCTTTTGTTTCTTTTAGAAACCTCTATCTTCTTATCTTTTATTCCTCTGGAGTTCTCATTATTAAAATACTGAGTGCTTCTGGGACTGTGTTCTGGTTTCTACAGAAAAAAAATATATGGTTAACTTCATTTTCAGCTACAATTGTATATTCAATTCATCTTAGGTTGTTGGCATATTTTTACTACTCCATTAAATTGTTATAACTTGATTTGACCGCAGGGCCTGCTGAGCCAAACCGAACCTGATGTTTCAGAAAAGGGTACAACCAGGAGAAATAAAAGCAAAACATAATGGGCTCAGTGTGTGGTTCATTATTTTGTTCTCTGATGTGTCTTTTGCTCCCTTTCCCCTAGTATTTTGGTACTATTGGTATTACTGAACATAATAAAATCCTTCTACTTAAGCCTTAGTAGACATAAAACTAAACAGATGGGAAAAGAAAACCACAACCTATATTTTGATTTATGCATTTCAAAGAAGAAGGCTTTGCAAGACTTTTGTCACACTCCTAGGTTAGACACTTCAACTCCATTAGATAAATCACCTATTCTGTAGCTGTCATCACTTAGAGATAATAACAGAAAAAGGAAAGTACAAATGCACAGACACGTAAGAAAGGGTAAAAGACTAAAAAAGGAGATGGAAACTAAGAGGGTTAAGAGGAAATAAAATTGGAAAATACTCTAGAGGTAACTGTCTATCAATAATCTCAATAGTAATATATATGTACACATATACATATATACCTCTGAATATGGAAATGAGCAGGAATAAAGCAAATAAAATGAATAATAATAAAAATAAAATTAAAATAAATAAACAATAAAGCAAAAATAAGGATGACTTACATAGGACAGGGATTTCCATAAAGTTACCACCAAGCCAAATCTAAACCATAAATGCTTTTTTTTTTAAATAAGAGAATTTTTTTAGTTGCGGTCATGTAAAACAGCTTATATGCAGTGTGACAAGATAGGCTTAGGTGTGTGATTAGTCTTAGAAATGACTGAGCAAATGAAACATCTGTATAATGGTTTTTTTTTCCTCAATCTCCTTGATGACTTTAAGTGTTTATAGATCTTAGATGAAAACAAATATAGTCTAAGCCAGATTCTCCCCATCATCTATCCACAACGTGCTAGAGCCAGTTTATATGAGAGCCAATTGTTAAATTTTCAGTGTGAGCGTTTATACCTTGGATATTAGCAAATGCTATAAATTAGGACTTGATTTATTATTTTGTCAATTGTCTAGATTTAAGAAAGTGATGGATAAAATTTTAATAGCACAGATTATACTTAAAAGTGTCATATGTACATGGTTTTTTTTTCTCAGAGAGGTATTCATTAAGCATTTACCAGCACACCCCTGTCTAAGATACTCTCCTAGAGTAAGTTGCAAAGACATGAATTTCTCCAAAACAGTAGGGAGCAGCATGGTGAGAGTGCTGAAATTGTTATCACATTACCTGAGTTTGAATCCTGGTTTGGAATTTTATTGCCAGAGTCACCTTGGGCAGGCTACTTAGTTTTTCTGGGCCTTAATTTCCTCATCTATAAAATGAAGGAGTTGGACTAGAGGGTCTTTTCAGCTCTAGATCAATGATCCTATTTCATGCAGTGCACTAAACCAAACTTCTGGTCCTCTCTCAGGCTACTCTGTTTACATTTAAACATTTTTCTGTGTATATTCAAGTAGCTCAGATCATCATCACACCATTTGTGGATACAAAGACTCATTGATATGGGTCTCCCTTCAAATCACAACCCACCTACACTTTCTCCTCTCCTGCAGTTCTTATCTATGTCCTCACATCACTCCTCCCTAAGAAGTCCACCTAATATGGAGAAGCCCCTCCGGTAAGTCTTTTAACAATGGGCTGACCCCTTACTCTTGCTAAAGCCAGAGCATGCCTTTTCCAATCATAAATCTCCTGGATGTCTTCAATCTTCTCAACCTAGAGAAGAGAACACTTAGAGGGTAGGAGACATGATAGAGATCTTCAAATATCTGAAGGGTTATCATATGGAAGAAGGATCAGATTTATTCTGCTTGACCTTAGAGAAAAGGACAAAGAGTAAAAAGATAAAGTCACATAAAAGTAAATGATGCTTGATTTAAGGAAGGGCTTTCTTACTATACAAATGGGAAATGCACTGCCTTGAGAGAGCCTTTCACTGTTGGTCTTTGAGGAAAGGCTAGATGACCACTTATCAGGCATGTTATAAAAAGAACTCTTTTCCGTATATCAGTCAGACTAGGTGGCCCCTAAGCTCCCTCCTAATTCTGAGATGCTGTTATTCCAGATGGTAACTTTAACATCATTTCTTATGCACATGTAATTATTAGCAATAATAGGCTGACCCCTACTTGCTCCCTCCACACATCTTTCCATTGAAAGGCATAGAGGAGGCTAGGTGGTACAGTGGATAGAACACTGGACTTAGAAGAAGACTTGAATTCAAATCCAGACTACCTCTCCCTCAGCCTTCAAGAGGCAGATGTATGGCAGAGATATAGGGATATGGAATTGTGATTTCTTTGCTATATGGATGCAAGTCAGCACATTCTCTTTAATTAGAAGAATTTAAAGAATAGCCAAGGAGAAGTGATTTGCCCTGAGTCACTTCATCAGATCTGAATTCAAGTCTTCCAGACTCACCACCTTTCTATCCAGTACACCAACTTTTCTCTCATGGCAGAGATATGCCAATTTCAAAAGGAAATTTCTGTCTATGGATCCAAGATCTCACCAGTGCCGATACTCCTGCTACATTAGAGAAAGCTGGTGGCAAAGTGGATAGAGCTTTGGGCTCAGAGTTAGAAAGACCTGAATTCTAATCTAGCTTCAGATATTTTCCAGCTATGTGACCTGGGAAACTCACAACTTCTGTTTGCCTCAGTTTCCTCAATTGTAAAATAGGGATAATAATAGTACCCACCTCACAGGGTTGTTGTGAGGGTCAAGTGAGATAATATTTGTGAAGCACTTAACATAGTGCCTGGCACATGATGGGTGCTTAACAAATGCTTATTTCCTTACTTGTATCTATTACCCTTCAATTCGCCTGAAATTTTTATTTTGCAGAGGTTGTAATGTTCCATAATTCACCATATAATATCCATTATTCCAAATAAAATCAGTAGAAAAATATTGGTGCTAAAACATTGGGTTTTTGTTTCAGGTACATACAGCATTGAATGATCAAAAGTGCTATAAAATTTCACATATGCAATCCATTCCATTCTGACTCCAAATGAAATCTGACCAGCTTCATCGTTCATCTGTAATGTCTGTCCAAGATGAATATAACCAATATAACTCAATAGGCTGTCCATCCAATGACCTATCATGGTCTTGTCAAGAAGCATTTTTCATCCATTTGTTTTTTGTAGTGTAGACTGATAAGCCAAATTCTTTAGAGTGGTTTTAGATATTCTTTAGGAGTAACTATAGTATTTCAATGCTGCTATAACCAGCATAGTGCTATCTTTAGACAGGAGTGTTTGGAGAACCTCGTCATTTATAGGGAATCTCTTTTCCATGTGAACTTTGCACTGAAATTCTTTATGAGAGTGACAAACACTACTGTCAAGAATACCCCTCCCTCTTGTATACCTTGCATTATATTAATAATGAGAAGATCACTGAACAAAGTAGTCTATTCCTGCATCTATCAATTAATATTGTATCTCTTGGCATAAAATGGGGGATGCTGTTTGAGGAACTTTTAAGGATGCATTTTGCTCTTCTGAAACAAATGATATTTTATAACCAATAACAATAAATGCAGTGAGATTTTATATTTTCCGTACCTTGTAGTCAATTTTGTGACTCTGTTGTAAAATATCATTTGCAAAAGCCTACATATTCCCTTCTCATAGTTTCATCAAGAACATCATGGAAACATACAGATCTTTCTCATAAATACTTTATAGAGATGAGAAGGTAGGTATGTAGGTGGGTTATTATTTGTACGTTCCCCTGATTGCCATTTTGGTAGTAATACCATCCCTGTCTCAAATATACAGACACTTCATGCCTCAAACTGAACAATTCTAAAGCCTCTGGCCTGGTCCAGCTGTCTTTATTACTTTAGCACTATATCCATTTTCTTATATAGCACACCAGAGACTGAGATACTAGAGTCCTAATATAGTGGAGCCACTGTCACTGATGAAAAAAACATTTAATTATGGAAATGCTAATAGATCAGTTCCTTTTTTTTAAATCTGCTTGTTGTCTCCATTCAATTTTGTCTTTAAATGATCTCGGGATGATCTGGGTCAATTGGATCTCATGCCAACCTTTCTGCGAATTTGTTTTTCCACCTACCACTTTTTGCTGTTTTACGAGAGGCAGTGTGGTACAGTGGACAGAAGGCCAACTTTAGTCGAGTAGACCTCTGGCCGCATCCTGCTTCTGATATACACTCACTGTGTAACCATGGCCTAGTCACTTAGCTCTACCTTACCCCAAACTGGGCAGCTAGGTTGTGCAGTGGATAGAGTGCTGGTCCTGGAGTCAGGAAGACTCCTCTTCCTGAGTTCAAATCTGGTCTCAGACACTTACTAGCTATGTGATGTTGGGCAAGTCACTTAATCCTATTTGTCTCAGTTTCCTCATCTACAAAATGAACTAAAGAAGAAAATGGCAAACCACCCCATTATCTTTGCCAAGAAAACCCCAAAAGGGGTCATGAAGAGTCAGACATGGCTAAAAAATAACTGAATAGCAACAACCCCCAAGCCACTCTCTAACAATATAAATTATAGATAAATCATTGATCTACAATGATTGAAGTAATCACATGAAATAGTATATATATAGGGCACTGTATTTCAAGACAAGAAGACCTGAGTTCAAATCTTGCTTCATAAACTTACTAGCTGTGACCCTAGACAAGGCACTTAATCTCTCTGGGCCTCAGCTTCCTCATCGATAAAAAAGGGGGTTGGATTCACTGACTTCTAAGTTCCCTATCAACTTTAAATCTATGATCCTATGATTTCCCTACACGAATACAGACCAAAACAATAACAATTTTAAAAATACTTATAATCTCCTATAAGATGCAGCATATTTATATTTACTTTACAACCTTCGCCATCCCCGTAAGATTTCACTAATGAGTTTGTGTTCTAAACCGCTGTTACCCTTGGCTGCCGTGTCTCCTTGTCTGGTAAGAAAATCACATATTTGTTGGCTAAGGCAATTTCTGGGCTCTTTTAACCTCCTAATCGCCGTGATTGCTTTATGTTGGTTAAACTTCAATAGAAAATGACAATTGTCTGTGTTCACATATTTTCCATATCCCATTTCCAAAGTCTTGCTTGAATGTCAAATTGGAGCCCATGTAATTATATAACATATTGTCTTGTTCATCCTTTATTTTGGCAGTATCTAGTCTTTGCTTTAAGGAGAATAGCACAGAAGTAGCTTATTTGACCCAAGGATTCTTATCATTCTGTGAGTAGCAAAAGACTTGAGTTTAAAGAGGGTATGACCAGGAAGAGCTGGTCGAGTTTAACAACAGTGGCAAAAATTCATTAAATTCTCTATACTTTCTTTCTTAAACTTAGATATGTTATACCCATGTTATGTTATGCTTATGTTATAAGGGGTTTTGAATTTGCTATTCCTATTCCAAATGGTATATTTACACACACACACACACACACACACACCAGTACCTGGATCTTTTTTTTTGGACCCATCCCTTTGGATTTGGGTGGGAAGAAGGGGGAAGAGATAAGAAAAGAAGAATACAGAAGGGGAATGGGCAGAAAAGGAAAAAAATGTTCTGAAACGGCTATCATGCACTCCAAAGAAAGGGAGAAGAAATGAGGCACTTTACTTATCGTCTCACTTGATCCTCACAACAACCCTATGAGGTAGGGACTATTATTATCCTCATTCTGCAGATGAAGAAGCTGAGGCAGACAGATGTTAAGTGACTTGCTCAGGGTCATATAGCTAGCAAGTGTCTGAGGCTGAATTTGAACTCAGATCTTCCTGACTCCAAGTCCAGCACTCTTCCTGCCACTGTTAACTCATTGTTTACAGAGCAGGACAAGCAGACCCAGTGTCGGCCCTAGCAAGGAGAGGCTGTCATGCCACATGGGCCCTACTTACATGGCAGCATGCCTCTGCTGCAGCTGCTGTGTCACATCATTCCCTCCTTCCTTCTCTCACCCAAAACTCTGCTGAGGAACGGGCAGACTACAGACTGAAGGGCATCGCATTCCTCAATTAATGCTGGTATCTAAGCTGCAACTCTCACTATGATGTTCTTTTGGTTGGTAATCATCAAGGTGACAATCAAGCGTCCCGTGAAATTATCTGTCTTTGTGCTTTGGGGCACACAGTGAAATTAATTCTGCCCATTCCTTTATGTGCCTGCAAGGAAAACCCACGAGGCAACCTTCCATTTAGCTGTAACTTCTCAGATCTTTTGGCAAGAATGTCTAAATTGGCACGATTCCACTCCTCTAGTCAATGCAATTGTTGGACAAAGATTTCACATTTGGAATGCAAATGGTTAAACTGACACTAATACACAGTCTAAAACTTGGTCAACCCTTCGTACTCTTGCCACTTTCACTGCAGAAGGGGAAACAGAGGGGCATATAGAGCTGATACCAATTTTGCTTGTTTCATGAATTCATGACTTAGTGGCCAGCCTCTGCACTTAGGCCTGTCCCTGTGGGTAGCAGACAGTTATTAGGACTTCTTGGAGCCTTTTTAGCATGGTAGAACTTGTGAGAGCTTGCACTCTAATGGCATAGTTTTCAAGAACCTGGGGTAATTTTTACATCATAATTAATCTTCAAAATGGGATCTGGTGATCTAGAATGGAAGCTCTGGGTTTACATAGACCAGGTTCACCCTGAAGGAGTTCGGAGAACTTATCACAAATCACTCTTTGGCTCATGTACCCATCTAGGATTTCCCCTGAGAAGTCAATTAGAATTTGGCTTGTTTTACCCTCACCCAGGGCCTCTCTGTGGTAAGGTATTTGGTGTGCAATCTGGAGCCCATGCAGCTCTACTTTGGAAACATCAAACATTGCTTATGTCTGATTTTCTACAGAAAAGGTAAAAGATCCATCAGCTCCCATGTAATCACTCAGGCTAATAATACACATAGGACAGCCTTTATTTCATCCAACAGAAAACACAAAACCCAAAGGACTCACATCCAAATTCGTAAAAAGTCAAGACAATTCTCCTTCACTCTCTGTTGAGGCCTGGCTCCTCCTGGGACCTAGACATTCCTCTAGAACAGCAAATTTCAAACATTTGGACGTCAGGATTCCTTTATACTCCAAAATTATTAAAGCCTCCACAGTGCTTTTGTTTATGTGAGTTGTATCTATTGATATTTACCACATTAGAAATGAAAACACCTTAGTAATGTGAAGTGAAAAATATTTTTGACCTCATTGACTAAGGGTCTTGGAGACCCCCAGAGGTCCTCAGATCACAATTTGAGAACTTCTGCTCTAGACATAATATTACCTTGTGGTTGAGCTCCTTTCCTACCCCCCAAAAAGAAAGAGAAGCAGTAGGCATTAAAAGGTTCAAAGTCCCTTGCCTCCAGGACTTGTTTAGTCCACATCACTTACAGAAGGACAAGATCTAGAATTGTAACTAACAGTATTGATGATGATGATGATGATGATAATAGCTAGCATTACCAGGTTTGCAAAGCACTTTGCTTATATTAACTCATTTGATCCTCACAACAGCCCTTGGAGGTAGGCATTATTATTATACCCATTTACAGGTGAAAAAACTGAGAAGTCTATGACTTGCTCAGAGTTACACAGCTAATAAGTGTTTGAGGCAAGATTTGAGCTCAGGTCTTCCTAAGTCCAAGTCCAGTGTTCTTACACACTGCACCACCTGGCTCCCTGGATGGCTCTCTCTTTTGTTTCTCCTCAGCTCCAGTCCTTTCCTGGCCCCCAACTTTATCTGATTACTCCAGGAACTTAGCATTGTCTTACTCTTCTTCTCAGAAGTCTTGGTTCAGGAGGTAGGCATGGTCTAGAAACTCTCTCTATGTCTCAGAAGCTCACTCATCCTTGGGATTTCCTGAGCCATTCAGGCACTCCCCAGTCACTGCCACTGCACTGCTAATGGCTCTCATTTCTGCAGCTCTGGGCTTGGCTCAGGGATTCATATTACTGTGCCATCGTCTCCAGTGGCTGACATTTCTGAAGGTGTGTACATTCCCTCCTCTCCTGAGGCTAGAAGATTACCTGAATGGGCCTAAAGTCTGCAGACCAGAGTCTGCATCTCCTCCCTCCTGTATCTGTCTCTCAGCTCTCACTCTCTCTGCTAACCCCTCCCAACTTTCCTCTACATATCTCAGCTTTTTGTTTTTCTCTCCATCTCAAATTCTTTCCACTACAGTTTTTATAGACCAACTTTAAGGGTGACTCAGGTGTACAAACAGCCATCACTTAATCCATTATCCTCAAATGCTACGAGTCAATCATCCTCAATGTGGTTTCAGGCCAGGGTACCCACACCAAAGTTACTTATTCATACTCAATCATGGAGTTAATATCAATGTCAGAACAATGTCTCAAATGCAGTATCATTTGTTATACATTCTATAGGGAGATTAGCACCAAAGAATAAAGTTCTTCTCCTAAAATCTTATTAATCTTGCCCAAACTCTTCCTGACCATATCCTTTATAGATATAATCAAAAATATTTTAAAAAGTGAGTATTAAGAGACTTGTACCAGAACTGAGACTATGGACCTTCACCCAACTCAAAACAACCCCACTCTAGCACAGCTTTGAGACTGAAAATGAGAATCAGTTCAACCTGCATGGAGTCCTCAGAAATTATCTTGTTAAATATATTATTCCCACCTCCTTATTCCTATGTAATTTCATGCAAGAATAAGTAGAGTAGCAGATACATCAGATACTCTGGAGCAGTTTATGAATAAACTCTAAAATATCTGTCTAAGCATAATAAATTCTCCAAAGTATAATTATGTGAAAGGGGTTATCAACCACAAATACTCAGTCCTGGAATTTCTTTACTCATCCAGGAACCCCTCGCTCATTGCCACTCAGCTACTACCAGCCCTCATTCCTGAAGGCCCAGGTTTGATCCAGATTCTTGCCACTGTAAGTGGTGAAAGATTTGTGCTTGTAGAGGGATATGACTAGGAAGAACCTCATTAAGGCTAACAAGAGTTTCAAGAATTCACTAAGTTCCCTCCACTTTCTGGAAACGATGTTACATATGTAAGGGATTTTGAATTTGCTATTCCTATTCCAAATAGCATACTTACATTCCCAGGAAGAAAGTTTTGGGAATTAAATTCCCATTGCCATGAATGAATTCAAAAAAGATAAACTGAGGTACATACTTGAGGCAAAATCGGCTTATTAACAATGATGCATATAACTAGTAATGAAGTGGGTCAGACTGGCCACCTCAGTAAGGTCAGTGACCCCAATGAGAAATGGAAGACCCTTTTAATTGACATGCAGGAAAGGAGGGGGTCTGGGTAGCTGGGGAGCATTATAATTGGCTATCCTAAGAAAAGTGGGTTGGCATTGAGGTGTGGCTAATCATACCCCTCTCTGACAATTAAGGAATGTTAATTGTTTTATAAGACTCATCTGCATCTTGTAATCTTTGTTAGGGGATCAGCACCATATTGTTGTCCCCTTGGAGGAAATCAAATCTCTGTACAAGTACAGGCAAAGACAGAGATATATTTGGCGGGGAGGGGGCGGGGGTGGTACCAGGTTAAGCTGGCTAGAGCTTACGGATAATAAGCAGATGTCCCAGGGACTAATGGTATGAATGATAACAACTTTTCCTTTCAGCCATTCCTTTAAACTAACTCTGAAGGAAAACTGCATTTCTGAGCATAATTCAAGAATAGAGAAATGTGGCTTGACAAAAATGAAGCAGTAATATAGACTAGGCGCAGCTAGGTGGCATAGTGGATAGAGCCTAGGGCCTGGAGTCAAACATAACTGAAAAATGGCTAAACAACAACAATACAGAATAGGCTCAACTGCAGAATAGAATCAATTATTAAATGAAACAGAATAATTTTAATTTCCTCACTGTCAAAGAAGATAAGTCATTATGCACACACATCAATCAGAATTCTTCCTTCCACTCACCACTTTAGATTTAAGAGATGAGAAGAAAGGGAAAAGGATGAAAAGAAGAAAGATATAGATGAAGAAGAGTGGGAAGAAGAAGGCAATGTCCTGAAGCAGCTGGTACCCACTCTAAAAGAGGGTAGAAATGAAGCTATCTGTCAAACACCAGAATTCTATTATCAGTTTTTCTGAACTGCTTTCCTTTGTTACAAGGGAATGTTCAATATGTGTGTGTGTGGTGCAATGAGGGCATAACAAAAAATGAATGTGCTATAAAGAACAAAAAGAATCAATTTTTTTAAAAAAAGAACCTGCCAAAAGAAGACCAGGGGTACTTTTGACCTTTGTAACCTACATCCCCAAATACTGCTGGCAATCTTCAAGAGATTGTTACCATTGGATAACATGCTGCCCTCAAACCAAAGGAAACTTGAAGTGATCTAGAAGCCTTTCAGATCATCAAGGGAACAAAGAGAAAGATGACCCCTCCTGCTTCATTTGTTCAACCATTTCCAAAACTAGTAGCACAAAATGCTCCAATGTACACAGGACTACTGTGACATTATAAAATTACTCACAAGTATCTATTGTATGAGGTTGAATGCTCTCTATTCTTGAAGAATGCATCAGGAGAACTGTCCTCTTTCTTTCTGGCAAATCATAAAACAACCAGCAAGTATATCACTAGGAAAAGGTTTATTCCTAAATATAGATTTACCTTGTGCTGGTATGTATCTTCCAGATCTAACAGTTCACTTCTGTTTCTTTGTTCTGTAAAGAAAAAGAAAGTCAATCAATCAATGAGTTGACCAACAAGCTTTTATAATGGATCTATTGAGTATGAAGAACTATGCTGGGTACTGGGTATACAAATGCAGTGAATAAAATAATCTCTACTCAAAAGATGTTTACATTCTAATGGGAAAGAAAGCAAGTACATATCTAAGTATACATATATGTATATATATAATATAAAGAAAATAGATACAAATAAAAACGAAGTAGTTAAATACAATTTAGTTTAGGAAAAAGGAGGTATCAGGAAATATTTCACCTTGTAGAAGGTGGCCCCTGAGCTATGTCTTGAAGGAAGAGGGATTCTACGCAGTGGAGGTGAGAGAGAAGTGCATTCCAGGTATGGGGTTCAGCTAATAATGCAAAAGGAAGCAGACAGGAGATGGAGGGTTGTACTTGAGGGATAGAGATAAGGTCAATTTGTCTGGTTTGCAGACTGTGGGGCATTCTACGAGGATGGGAAGATAGGCTGGAGCCAGGTCATGAAGGGCTTTAAAAGCTAAAGAGAGGAGTTGATAGTTGACCTTAAAGACAACAAAGAGGCCCTGGAGTTGATTGAGTAGGGAAGTGATGTGGTCAGATTTGCACTTAAGGGAAAGTGGTTTGGCAGTGGTATATAGGAAAGACTATAGTGGGGGGAAAATTTAGGCAGGGAGGCAACCAATTAGGAAGTTGTTGTAATATTCTAGGTGAGAGATGATGAGGGCCCAAACTAAGCTGATAGCTGTGTGAGTCAAAAAGAAGCCATCCTCTGAAATGCATCCAGTGATTCAAAAACCAGACTAATCTAGACTTTTGGAAACCCAAAAATAATTAGCTACATGAAAACAAGAATAAAACCAGCAGGATTCAATGACATTATGTAAATATATTTGCTATTAAAATCAGCATATACAATCAAGGTTCCCACAGTCTCTAATCTTTGGCTTCATTAGTAGTTAAATATAATCTTGGGATAATGAAATGAAAAGACTTCTTTACAAAGCACTAACCTGAAATATAAGACAATAGGCAAGGCTAAAATTGGGTAGAAACCACATGAGATTTTGAATTAAGTACATTTTTATATAGCTACGTCTAAATGACACAACAAATGGTAGAGTTGTCTGTTGTTCAAATCCTACATTAAATGTATAAAAAGCAAGCATGCTATTTAAAGGAATTCTTCAGTGTATCCTAGTTTTAAAAATTTTTTTGAGCAGATAATTTTGCAATAAAGCTAATGATATGAATCCCTTAATCTATTCATTTTATAAGTTCAAATTTCCATATACTGAATTTTCTCATAGCAAGGCTCACATATTTTAAAAGTCTAACATACTTGGCCAAGCTAGAGAGAAAAATGGCTGGATTAGTGCTCCCTGGGATAACAATGAGAAGAAATGACTTTGTCATTGTTTTTTTTTGCTTTTATATATTGAACACTGCTAAAATTCTAGACAAGTGTGTCCACAGGGAATGGAAATAACTAAGGGTTCTAGAAGGCTATGATACCCAAGCTCTGTCAGGTACTGACAAACTGGAAAGGCTCTAAGTATGAACCTGGTTATACAGGTCTGTTGTCTAATTCACAGACTAGTTATATTTTAAAAGTCTCAGCCTGCATGGTGGCACAAGGCTAAAATCCTAGTTATAGGACTGATGGAAAGCTCGAGCTTTGGAATTCTGAGCGGCAAGAAGACTAAAGCTGATTGGGCGTATATGCTGAGCCCATCATCAATATGGTGGTCCTTTAGGAGTAGAGCCACTAGTTTGCCAAAGAAGGGGGAAAACTAGCCTAGATCAGAAAGAGGGAGCAGATCAATATTGGGATCAGGTCCACAAGGAGCCACTGCATTTCTAGCCTGGAAAAAATAAAGAGAATCAGTTTCAAAAACGAAGAAACAAAAGTTTGGTCACCAGAATGATAGATACTAGGTGGCATTTTTGCTGATGTTTTGTTGTTTGTGCCACAGCAACTCATGGAGACCTCTCCTTGACTTCTCACACTGGAAGTACTCTCCATCCCTGTGACCTCTTTCTCTGACTGGCTCTTCCCCATCCTGCATTTTTAAGGAGCAAATCTGGGCCTGCCACGCCTTAATTCCCATCCAGACTGCACTCCTGACTGTCAGGACATTCCCCCATATGTTTTATCTACCTTCACAAAGACTCTAAAGTACTGGAGAGTTGGAATGCTTCGGCAGAGGGAATATCCATATTGATGAAATAAGGTCTTTTATTGGTTTGTGGATGGACTTCAGGATCTTTGGGGTTCATGGACAGATCTTAGAGGGTTCATGTATCAGATGGGAAAACAAATTACATCTTTATTTTCACAGTCCTCTAACTGAAATTTAATATTTCCTTCAATTGTGAATGTAGGCACCAACACATAGAGGTTCATAGGCTTTACCAGACTTCCAAAGGGATCCATAATACAAAAAAAGTTAAGAACCTCTGTTTTAAAGGATTTACCCCTGAATGTGGGAATGCTAATAAATTTTTCCCCAATTTTTGGTACTGATTAGTCTAGTGACAAGAAAAAGTGAGAAAAGATGCCTAGATTAGGTAAACAGATCACAACATATCCATAACCTATAAATCTAAACTGTTCTAAAGAGAAAATAGATGGTTAAGGATAGCTTTAATCAAATTTCAAATTTAATCAAATCATCTTCATGACAGCATTCACATTTTCATAAATGCTATGAAGGTCGGAAAATTTCAAGCTCTCAAGATTTTCCCCCACAAATGAGTTAAAATAGCACCTTAGAGCAAACAAAGTATGGGTGGAGACAAAGAAGAACAGAGGCACAACTGGGGTCTTCCTGGGACAATTTGAGAAGATCCAAAGAAAAATCCCAGGAAGAGGTTTAGGTTTGGTCCAGCAAAGGGTAAACACCTCCAGGCTAGGTTCAGGTTTAACAACAAGTGGCAAGCCCCTTAAACAACAAGTGGTAAGTCCTGGGGTTAGTTGGTTTGAGAGGCTGCCTTGGCCCCAGCCACAGGAACTTTAAACCCCCAGATAGTGAGGGGAGCTGGGCCTTTGAGGCCAGGAAGATTGAAGGACCTTCTGCTGACAAGGAACACCAGACCCCAAGAAGGAACCACTACAGGACGGGTAAGTGCAGAAGCAGTAGGGCAGAAAGTCCCTGACTGTGGGCAGTTACAGGAGGTTGGAAGTTTGGCTTTGGTTCCAGGCTAGAAGGGAGAACTGAAGATCTGGGGCAAGGGGCACCATTTCCCATACCCCAGGGCTAGAGGTGATTACAAAAATCAAGCTATTACCACAAAAAATGCACAGGCCAAGGAGAAAGTATACAACCATAGAAACCTATTATGGGAACAGAGATGACCCGGGCTCATTTTCAGAGGAGAATACTGAAGTAAAGAAACCCCCAAAGTGTAATGTCAAATGGTCACCTGCCCAAAAGAATTTATAGAAGATCTTTAAAAAAAACTTTAAAAATCAAATGATCGAGATGGAGGAAAAACTTTAAAGAAAAAAGAATCCAAGAAAAACAGGAAGGTTATGAAAAGAAAGTTAACCAATTAGAAAAGGAGATCCAGAATCTTAAGGAAAATGACACCTTGAAAATTAAAATTGGGCAAAGTCAAGCCAGTGAAATTATAAGAGATCAAGAAATAATTAAACAAAACATGAATAATGAACAAATAGAAGAGAAAGTGAAACATAAGAAAAACAACAGACTTGGAGAATAGATCAAGAAGAGAAAATATAAAAATAATCAGACTAACTGAAAGTTATGATCAAAAAAAGAATCTTGATACAACAATACAAGAAATAATTAAAGAAAATTGTCCTGAAGCATTAGAACAAGGCAGGGAAGTAGAAATAGAAAAAAATCCATCAATTACCACTTCAAAGAGATCCTATGAGGAAAATTCATAGGAATATCATAGTCAAATTCTGAAACCCCCAGCTCAAGGATAAAATATTAAAAGCATCAAGATGAAAACAATTTAAATATGAAGGTGCCACAATCAGAATTACACAAGACCTAGCAGCAGAGACATTAAAGGACTGCAGCTCTTGGAACACAACATATGGAAGAGCAAAAGACCTGGAGCTCTGGCTGAAAATATCATACCCTGCAAAGTTAAGTATTATTTTGAATGAAAAAAATGGACATCTGATAAACTTTCAGACTTTCAAGACTTTGTAAAAAAAAATCCTCAACTTAATAGAAGATTTAACATACAAGAACTAAGAGAAACATAAGGTATATACCAAAGACTAATTATAAGGGATTCATGAGGACAGACTACCTTTTATATAACGTAAAATGTTATGTCTAAGATTCTTATCAATAACCGGCGAGCTCATAAGAAAGATTGGGGTAAACCTGACTATGATATGAATTTTAAAAAGTAAAACCATTTAGGAACAGCTAAAAAGAGTAACTATTTCACACAAATGAGGTGCAAGAGGAAGAAAGGATACACAGAGGAATTAGATGGGGGAAGAGGGCTGGTAGTTCTGGTAACCTGCTTTCATTGGGAATGGATTTAAGAGGGAACAACACATGTATTATCTAGAAGAGTACAAAAGTCTTCTAAATTTAGAAGAAATAAAATGGTAGTTTTTCTGCATTTCCCTGGGGCTACACTGAATCATGTAAAAGTCCAGCTGCTGGAGGACGTCTGCACTGAGCCATGCTGAATCATGTGGAGGTACAGTTGCCATAGGACATCATACCCAGGCAACAGTGAAGCACTCTGAGGTCTGACCACCGCAGGATACCTGTCCGGGCTGTGCCAAAGCACATGGTGGTTCTCAGAGCTGGAGTCTGCCAGTTCCCCTGGCTATGCTAAAGCATGTGGGAGTCCTGGTGTTGGCATTTGTCTACTCCACCACACTGGGGCTCAGGATCTTCCACTAGTTTGCTGAGGTGGGGCTTGCTGCTGGCTTGCTGGGCCTTTTCCTGTCCTGGACTGCATTCCCCTTTTACCCAAGTGAGATGGATCTTTCTGGCCAATCCTCCAATTTTGCTGGGCTAAAAGACTGCTCCACCCCATCTTTCTGCTGGCTCTACTATTGCAGGATTTGTTCTGGGACACTATTTTATGGTTGTTTGGTTGTCTGGAGGTGAATATGGGAGAGTGACAGTGATTTACTGCTTACCCTGCCACCTTGGCTCCCAGAATCCTATTTCCCTATTTCCAAGTCTCTGTCAGATAATATTAAAGGACAGGTCAGGCACTCATGGATCCTTTTAAGATTCCTCTTTCAGCCTATAGGTGGCACTGTCCATATCAGATACAAGGTCTGGATGAAGAAAGAAGGTACAAGTGCTATGTAAAAACTGAAGTTCTATGAAGTTTCAAGTGAATTATGGGTTCCTAATTTGATATTTTTCATATATTCCTGTTATTCTTAGGACTGGTTCAATAAGATCTGAATGTGTGTTCACCACATGAACTAACTACTGAGAAGGCCAATCTGATTAATTTTTAACAGTTTACTAAATTAGGTAGTCTTAATACTAGCAGGACTCAACAGCATTACCTAGAGAGTCTCCTCAAGTAACCTGGAACCTGGAGATGGTTAAAGAAGTGCCTCCACACACCTGCCTGATCCATAAGCAGCTGTTTGAGAGATTGTTTCAACAATCCAGCTAGCAGCTGCTGTGGGGGGTGTAAAACCAACAACAACCAGCTCACAGAACACTGAAAGCCCAGGTTCTTTTGATCTGCTATACTAAGGAAAGCAACGTTAAGGGGTTGACAAGTTTACTTTAATCCAGCATACAAATACCATTCACTTAGTTCAGGGGAAAAAGCCAGTACCCTGAACTTCAGAGCAAATACAAACAAATTACAAACATCAACAGACAGACCAAATACAATTCATAGTTACCAACATCTGAGTTCAGCTGGGAAGCTCATAACAACGGCTGGCCCAGAGTCATGTGCACCACCACTGCTGTGGGTCAGAACTCCAGAAAAAGAAAGCCAACCTCTAGTTTTATATCTTTTCCTGGGTCAAGGGTGAGTCACACATGCAACTCACCCACGTGACCTAAAATCGTCACAAAAATGCATCTTAAACCTACGTGGTCTAATAGCCTCTGATGTCACAAACATGTCACTCAAACCCATGTAAACTAGGCTTTCCCTTGAGGCAGGGAGGTCACCAAGAATTCCTAATTTAATCAAGGAAATAAAGGCCAAACTCTTCAAGGACACTTGGTTGAATTAAGTGCTAAGAGCCCATTTTAATTGCCAGTACAGAGATGCACAGAAAGTACTTACCAGACCCCTGAAGATCATGGATGCTGCAAAAGGACTTGACACTCCTAAGGCTACTGCTATACTGGGTCTCTTTATTCACCTATTGTAACTTTCCTTGTTGTATTAGTCATGTGCATGTTATAGACCTGTAACCTGTTCTGTAAGCTCTTTATCATTTCTACTTGGACTGATGCCACTATAGGAACCAAGGCCCTTATACTATTATGTGTTTGCTGGTCATGATTTGTTCATGGTGTTTATGCAGAGGCCCTGTAGTTTTTAACTGCCTTTCTTGCCAAGAGTCTAATTCTTCATGGAAGGAAACTGTGATAAAAGTGGAGTGAAAGTGAGTACCCTACCATTTGCATACTCACATGTGTTGGTAAGCAAAATGGACTCTTAGCATTCAGTTCAACCAAGTGCCCTTGAAGAGTTTGGCTTTTGTTTCCTTTGATTAGTTCAGTGCATTTCATTGAGTCTTACTAGGTGCTAAGCCCCAGGCCCAAACCCCTATTAGGTGCTAAGCCTATGTGGGTGTGAAGCTCCCAGGGTACTAAGGGGAGGGGCTAACTCAAGAGCCAATCATAGGAGCCTAAGTTCTGGTCATTCAGATGACGTTTGATGACATCTGAAATGGTATAAGAAGAGAAGACAGAGCCATTTGCACGGGGCTTTCACTCTTGGTGGTGTGGAGACTCTGGGCAGCTATAGCTAAGAGCCCTCCAGCTCATAAACCCAGATGCTGGGACTTTGTTAAACTCTGGCAACTATGTATCGGGATTTGAATCAGACAAGGTCTGTCTGTCGATGTTTGTACTTTCTTTGTATTTTGCTCTGAAGTTCAGGGTGCTGGCTTTTCCCCCTCAACTAAGTGAGTGATATTTGTATGCTGGATTAAAATAAGCTTGTTAACCCCTTAACGGTGCTTTCCTTAGTGAAGCAGATCAAAAGAACCTGGGTTTTTGCAGCGTGCTGGTAGCCTTCTTATTGTTGGGCTTGTGTTGGTTTTTCACCCCCACAACGGCTTCTAGCAGGATTGTTGAAACACCACAGAGTGACTATATTGAATTACCAAAGTCTATGGGCTGCAGATATGTTTTGCGGAGCAGAACTTTTCATTGGCTAAAATATGTTTGTTGGTTTTCTCTTGCGTTTCCTCATAGAGATTATGTGCTGCTTATGTTTATAGCACTTCCCCTGATGCAAAGAACAAATCCCCAAGCCAACTCCCACATTTACAGGTAACAGAGATTGGGGTGTTACAGTTGATGAAAGGGGATCAATATAAGTCTAACTGGGGTGCTGCACCATGAGTATGGCTAGCACCACAGGGCGGAATTATTTAAAATTGTGCTGAATCAATCAGAGTGACTACACTGTTTCCAGTCTTGCTTGTCTTCCAGATAAATGTCAACAAGTCTGCTGGGAGAGGCAGCATGTAGTTTGATCCCACTTCTTTGTTCTACGTATTACCTGCTAGTCACCAGGCTGCCACATGCATTTCATCCTGTGCCCCTTACCTCTAATCTCATTTCCCTATGATGTGGCAGTGCAGGAGGAGCCTGAGACATAATGGCCCATCTCCTTTTGGAAATGTGTACCTATCAGGATTGTCTTGTGTATCTATGCAAAACTATCCAGTGGTTTGAATTTTATTGCCTGGCTACATTCAACACACTTTAGCCTTGGATACTACAATAAACTCCTTTAAAATTTCTCTTCCTGGGTTTGCTTTATTATTAGAGAGCAAGGCCCAAGCAAAGATTTTCTTTTAAAAGAGTTCTAGCTTCAGCCTCTGATTTTAAGCTAAAAGAGAGATAGCAATCAGGTCAAGGAGAAAACTGCAAGCAGCCAGGAAGAAAGAATTCAAATATCAAGTCAAGATTACACAGGACTTAGCAGCTTCTACATTAATGGGTTGGAGGGCTTGGAATATGAAATTCCGAAAGGCAAAAGAGTTTGGATTACAAGAGCCAACTCTCCAGCAAAAATAAGCATAATCTTTCAGGGGAAAAGACGGATATTCAATGAAATAGGGGACTTTCGAACTTTCCTGATGAAAAGACCAGAGCTGAACAGAAAATCTGATCTTCAGATACAAGACTCAAGAGAAGCATAAAAAGGTAAACAGGAAAGAAAAAAAAAAACTATGGTATTCAATAAAGTTAAACTGTTTACATCTCTATACGGGAAGACGATACCTGTAATGCTTAAGAACTGTATCTCTATGAGGACAGTTAGAAGGAGTATACTTAGAGGGTGTTGGCATAAGTTGACTTTGATGTGATAATAAAAAAAAAATTTAAGGGGTAATAAAAGGACTGTACTGGGAAAAGACAAAAGGAGGTGGCATTATGGGGTAAATTATATCACTGAAGAAGCATGAAAGACCTATTACAGTAGGGAGGGGGCAAGCATTGTTTGAACTTATTCTCATAAGATTTGACTCAAAGTGGGTATAACATTGTAGTAGCAATTTGGATTTGAAGATCTTTCTCATCCATTAATAGGCCATGTGACCTGCTTATATCATAGGAAGCCTAAGATACATGTGGTGGGAGGAGCTTCCTGACAGGAAAAGGAAGTTATGTCACAGGAAATGCTGAGAGAGAGAACAGTTATGGCTGCTACTGGCCACCCTCATGATTGTTAGAACTGAAGAGGCTGACTTAGCTGTACTGTGAGTTTGTTTTGGGGAGGACCCCAGCAAAGGGTCAGAGAGGTTTTGAGATGGCGAGGCTCCAGGCTGTTATATTGTGTGTGGAATGTTTTATTGCTGTGATAGACTGCATAAATGGATTGTGGGATATGGTTCTCTGGTGTCTGAATAAATGGTTTACTTCTTCTACCGTCTATGTGGAAAGTCTTGTATACTTTGTGATACAGAACTACAAAGGCATTTTGACAATTATCATCTACATTGCTCTTACTGCCTTACTATTTTAAACATACACTGTTTTAAACAGTTAGGTAGAGAAATCTATCTTACCCTATATGGAAGTAGGAGAGGAAAAGGGGAAAGAAAAGGGAAGGGGAGCTGATAGAAGGAAGGGCAGATTGGGGGAAGCAGTGGTCAGAAGCAAAACACTGATGAGGAGAGACAGGGTGAAAGGAGAGGAAAAAAGTATAAAAAGGGAGGAAAAGAGGATGGAGGGAAATACACAGTTAGTAATCATAATTGTGAATGTGAATGGGATGAACTCTCTCATAAAACTAGAAGAAATGCAGAGTGGATTAAAAAACAAAATCCTATAACATGCTGTTTACAAGAAACACATCTGAAGCAGAGACACACACACACAGAGTAAAGGTAAAAGGATGGAGGAGACTATGTTATGTTTCAGCTGAAGTAAAAAAAAGCAGGGGTAGCAATAGTGATCTCAGACAAAGCAAAAGCAAAAATAGATCTAATTAATGGAGACAAGGAAGGAAACTACATCTTGTTAAAAGGTAGACAATGAAGTAATATCATACTAAACATACATGTATCAAGTGGTATAGCTTCCAGATTCTTAGAGGAGAATTTAAGTGAGTTCCAGGAAGAAACAGATAGCAAAACTATACTAGTGGGGGACCTCAACCTCCCCCTCTCAAAACTAGATAAATCTAACCACAAAATAAGCAAGAAAGAAATTAAGGAGGTGAATGGAATTTTAGAAAAGTTAGATATGATAGACCTCTGGAAAAAACTGAGTGGGGATAATAAGGAATATACCTTTTTCTCAGTGGCACATGACACCTGCACAAAAATCGACCATGTATTAGGGCATAAAGACCTCACATTCAAATGCAGAAAGGCACAAATATTAAATGCATCCTTTTCAGATCATGATGCAATAAAAATTACATGTAATAAAGGGCCATGGAAAGATAGATTAAAAATTGATTGGAAACTAAATTATCAAATCCTAAAGAATGAGTGGGTCAAACATCAAATCATAGAAACAATAATTTCATCCAAGAGAATGACAATAATGAGACAACATACCCAAATTTATGGGATACAGCCAAAGCAGTATTTAAGGGAAATTTTATATCTCTAAATGCTTATATGAATAAAATTGAGAAAGAGGAGATGAATGAATTGGGCACGCATCTAAAAATGCTAGAAAAAGAACAAATTTAAAATCTCCAACTAAATATCAAATTAGAAATTCTGAAAATCAAGGGAGAGATTAATAAAATTGAAAGTAAGAAAACTATTGAACTAATAAATAAAACTAAAAGCTGGTTTTATGGAAAAAAAAACAAAACAAAACAGATAAATATTTGGTTAATTCGATTTTAAAAAAGAAAAAAGAAAACCAAATTAGCAATATCAAAAAGGAAAAGGGTGAACTTGCCACCAATGAAGAGGAAAGTAAAGCAATATTCAAGAGCTATTTTGCCCAAGTGTAAGCCAATAAATCTGACAATCTAAGTGAAATGGACAAATATTTACAAAAATATAAATTGTTCAGATTAACAAAAGATGAAATATTTTTAAATAGCCTCATTTTAGAAAGAGAAATTGAACAACTTATCAACGAACTTCCTAAATAAAAATCTCCAGGGCCATTTAAAGAACAATTAATTCCAGTACTATATAAGCTATTTGGAAAAATAAGCAAAGAAAGACTTCTACCAAATTCCTTTTATGACACAAATATGGTGCTGATACCTAAACCAAGAAGAGCCAAAACAGAGAAAGACAAAAATAGACCAATTTCCCTAAAGAATATTGATGTAAACATTTTAAATAAAATATTAGCAAAGAGATTACAGCAATTTGGTATAATAATACACTATGACCAGGTGGGATTTATACCAGGAATGAAGGGCTAGTTCAATATTAGGAAAACTATTAGCATAACTGACCATATCAATAACAAACAAATCATATGATTATCTCAATAGATGCAGAAAAAGCATTTGACAAAATACAGCACCAATTCCTATTAAAAACACTAGGGAGTTTGGGAATAAATGGAACTTTTCTTAAAATGATAAGTAGTATGTATCTAAAACCATCAGCAATCTTTATCTATAATGGGGATAAGCTAGAAGCCTTCCCAATAAGATCAGGGGTGAAACAAGGATGCCCATTATCACCACTACCATTCAATATTGTACTAGAAATTTTAGGTTTAGCAATAAGACAAGAAAAAGAAATTGACAGAATTAGAACAGGCAATGAGGAAACAAAACTACCACTCTTTGCAGACGATATGATGCTACACTTAGAGAATCAACTAAAACATCACTTGAAATAACAACTTTAGCAAAGTTGAAGAACATAAAACAAATTCATGTAAATTATCAACATTTCTATATATTACCAACAAAGTCCAGCAGCAAGAGATAGAAAGAGAAATTCCATTTAAAATAACTGCAGACACTATAAAATATTTGGGAATCTACTTACCAAGACAACTATATGCATACAATTATAAAACACTTTTCACACAAATAAAGTAAGATCTAAACAATTTGAAAAATATCAATTGCTCATGGGTAGGCTGAGTCAATATAATAAAAATTACAATTCTACTTAAATTAATTTACTTATTCAATGCCATACCAATCAAACTACCAAAAATATGAGGTTGACCCTGAATATTAACTAGTCTGAGGGCCTACTTAGCATTCAACTGAGATGATAACCCAAAAAAAGCTTCCAGAGGAGTGAGTACACTGTCAATTTCATAATTGTATCTCTCCTGGTTAAATTAAACATTTCTTACCTTAAGGGAACTGTTTCTTTGTGTTTTGGTTTACAATGTATATTAAATTGGCCCATAAGTTAATATTAGGCTTTAGACAATTGTTGAGCACAAGTTGTAACACACACATATATAATAATGTGTACATAATGATAGCTAGTATTTGCATAACACTTTGAGGTTTGCAAAGCATTTTACATGGGTTATCTCATTTGATCCTTACAACAACTTTGTGAGGTAGGTGCTATTATTATCCCCACTTTATAGATGGAAAAACTGAGGCTGAGAGCACTTACTTGGGTTACCTTAAGTGACAGCTAGCAAGTGTCTGAGACAGGATTTGAATTCAGTGTCTCTGTGTGTATATAAATATAAGCCCCTCAGGCTATGTGAAGGCAAGTAATCTAATAAATTATCCTAGAAAAACAAAGAAGATTAATAATATGCCATGCCCAAATATTGAAATTCAATGGGACAAGAAGCCTACTAAATTTGCATGTATAGATATAGAGGGAAGAGGAGAGAAAAGAAGGAGGTTTTTATTTATTTATTTGATTGTGCAGGTGGACATTGAGCTGAGTTCAAAATAAAATAGTAGGAAAACATTGTGCTGGTTTGGGTTTTTCAGTTTTATGATATTTTTCAAAAATATCCCTCCAGGATGCCTATCAATTGGGGAATGGCTGAACAAGTTGTGGTATGTGATTGTGAAAGAACTCTATTGTGTTATAAGAAATAATGAGCGAATACTTTCAGAAAAACCTGGGAAGATTTCCATGAACTAATGCAAAATGAAGTGAGCAGAACTAAGAAAGAGAACATTTTACATAGTAACAACAATATTGTGAAGATGATCAACAGTGAAAGTCTTAGTTTCTCTACCAATACAATGATCCAAGACAGTTCCAAAGGACTCATGATAAAAAATACCATTCAGAGAGAACTGATGAACTCTGAGTGCAAACTGAAGCATAATTTTAAATTTTCTTTATTTTTCTTCTTTATTTTGTAACATGGCTCATATGGAAATATGTTTCGCATGATTTCACGTGTATAATTAATATTGCTTGCCTTCTCAATGGGTGGGAGAGAGGCATGAGGAAGAAAGAGAATTTGGAACTCAAAATTTAGAAAAAAATGTTAAAAAATAAATGATAAATTTTAAAAATAAATATAAAAATTATATTTGGGATTAAAAAAATTACCCCTCCAAACTACACATGCTTGTGAAGAATAAAGCAGGTGTAACAACCAAGTATAGCAATTACAATGTGTTAATGGGACACAGAACAACTATAGTGCCCATAGAATTAGTATCATTACATGCCCTCCTGATGCTAAAATGAAAGTGATGTTCCCAATATGACTCAATCTAAATATATCTCCATCTCTTTTTATAATACTAGAGGTGCAAAATGGTGACACATCTAGAAGCAAAGGCTCTTGGAAAAGCTGGTTATCCTACTCTTCAGTGGCTCATTTCCTAAGTTAAGGTGAGATGCCACAGGAGGTAGTGAGTTCCCTATCACCAGAAGTCTCCAAGCAGAAATTAGACAGTCATATGTAGAGGGTGTCATAGAGAGGATTCCTATTTAGACACTGACTGAACTAGACAACTTCAGGGATCCTTTCCAATTCTGAGATATATAGTATGTACATGTACACAAACACATGGAGATTTTTTTCCAGGCTGTAGTGAGGAAAAACACAAATCTTATATAAACACATGCAATAACATCAGCTGTTATTCTGCTAGACATGAAGGAGCTCAGTGTAAATGCCCTGCTTCTTCTCAATTTCCTTATTTGTAAAGTATAAAGGAGTGTGACCAGATGACCTCAAAGGTCATTTCAAGCTCTAAGAATAAATGTTCTTTTTTTCACTATTCAATCTCTCATCAGAAGCTTTTTTCCCAAAAGGAGCCTAGGGTTACTAGCACAGAATTACCATAAGCATCTCTGGCATGCTTCTGAGCTGGACTTTTACATTCTCAAGCAGCCCAAAATAAGAAAGAAAAAATAGGTATATCCTTGTTGAGGAGAACTCAGCTTTTTTCTTTTTCTGGAAGATACGCAATCTAGGCACAGGATTCCTGAAATAGATATCTGAATGAATAATTCCTTCTAGCTTAGGTCTGACCCTCAGTCCTCTATTCAACAAACTCCAGTGACTTCCTATAACCTCCAGTATTAAATATAAAATCCTCTATTTGGCTTTAAAGTCCTTCATAACCTGGCTTCTTCCTGCCTTTCCAATCTTCTTACACTTTACTCTCCTCAATGTACCCAGCAATCCAATGACATTGACCACCACCTTGCACAAGACAGCCCCTCTCCCAAGTATGTGCCTTTTCACTGGCTGTCCCCAATGCCTTAAATGCTCTCCCTACTCATCCCCACCTCCTGGTTTCTTTGGCTTCCTTCAAGACTCAACTCAAATCCCATCTTCTGCAAGCAGACTTTTTAGATTCTCCTCAATGGTCCTCCTTCCTCTGAGATTACCTCCCATTTACATTGCATATATCTTATATGTATATAGTTATTTGCATGTTGTCTCCCCCTTTAGAATATGAGCCCCTTAAGTACAGGAACCATGTTTTTATCTTTTTTTTAAAAAAATTTCAGACTTTAACAAAGTAGTGAATATTGTATTTAAATGCATTCTATAAAGAAAGAACTTTACTTCTGAAAGTGAAAGAATTCATTTTATCACAGAAGAACACTCTCCTTAATCTGAATCTGACATATGGGTGAAAAAAATCTAACAGATGCATATGGATCAGAATAAAGAACATACTCGTGCATTGAAATCATTTATGTCCTATCTTCTTATATTACGACTGTGAGCTACTCTCTTTGTAGTTGCAATTTGACACAGGAACGGATGGAAAAGATAAAAAAATAGAAATAATTCCTAGAAAATTAAAAAATTAACTTGGAGAAATGTTCACTAAAGGGAATACAATTGCATGTTGTATCATTTTACTTTACATGTCATAATCTGAACAGGAACTAAACTTGGCAAACTTTTCACCAGGGCTCTAAACACAAAAATAGGAGAAGGTATAACCTAAGTGTCACCTAAAACAAATGTTTTGTCCTTTGGCTTTAATCACCTATAGTCTTGTACAGGAGAAAACAAGTGTGTATAATAGAAGAATTATTAAAAATAACAGTAAATCACTGCATATTTTTTCAAACTTTACAAGATAAAAGGAAAATAAAATTTCTATAACTCTGTATCTATGTGATGAGATGCAGTTTATACTTACCAGCTGTAGGACATCTGGGTTTATGTGCATAGTTTTCAAGTAGCTGTTTCATATGAAGGTCACTAGCTTCATCCAAGGCACACTTTCCATAATCATTTCTAAATAATGGATCAGCTCCATTTTGAAGAAGTAATTCTGCCACCTAGAGGAAGTTTGTTTTCATGAGTTTTTTTTTAATATGTACATAGCATATAAACATATAGATTTTGCATATGTATCAGTTAACATTCAAACTATAGCTAGAAAGCCCATTATTGTCAACAATATCAACAGAGTTTGGAATTAACTGTAACCTATATGCACTATTAAATAAAACAAAAATTAACTTGGAAACCACTGGTTCCTTATTTTTCATAACTCAAACTCCTTTTCTCCCTCAAAAAACTACAAGCATTTTTTGTGTGTATGTCTCAGTAGCTGATGACATAGAGGAAACAGCTGCATTGCATTGTTAGGCCTGTGCTCCCAGCTTATAGAGCAGCATCAATACCTGCTAGCATACAGGTGCTACCCTCCTCTATGAGCACAAAACACCCTTACTTGTTGCTGTTCCTCAGAAATGACACTGGAGAATTAACTTAACAGCCCTCAAACTGCGGCCAATGCCCAAACACCAAAGGACCACGTGGGTCTGAGATAGTGGTGGGGATGGTCTTTAAAGAAGCACTAAGCACAAAAATTCTATCCCCTAGCACAGAATGAGGGGAAGGGTCAGCATTCACCTATACACCAACAGAGTAAGGAAGAAGAAATATCTTCTCAAAGAAGTGATCCAGTCCATCCAAATAAACTGAATTGCTATTCTGTCATCTATAATATCAGCTACCTCTCTCAGCTTTGCTTCATTTACATATCTGATCAACACCGCAGAAGCGCAGTCTTAGAAGCGTTCTTATAGTCATCTAAAGCAGGGCTTCTTAAATTTTTTCCACTCTCGACCCCTTTAGTGCTTCTTAAACTGTGGCTCGAGACCCCATTGGTCATAACCCATAGTTTAAGAAGCACTGATCTAAACCAACCCACACCTGAAGAAGACTATTTTATTTTTTTCCTCCCCCCCAAGGCAATCGGGGTTAAGTGACTTACCCAGGGTCACACAGCTAATAAGTGTCAAGTGTCTAAGGTCACATTTGAACTCAGGTCCTCCTGACTTCAGGGCCAGCACTCTCTCTACTGCGACACCTAGCCCTAAGACTATTTTCTAATGCTCCAACAAGTGGCCATTGATTTTCCCACTTGCTCTCTCTTAAGACAGTTCCCTCTGCTTCTTTAACCAAGTCACTCCCATATGCACAAACCACAGAAATAATATTTGCATAGTATGATCAATCAATAAGCATTTATTAAACACTTACTACTTGCCAGGTACCATGATAGATACTGGAAGACAAAAAAAAATGAAACAATCTCTACTCTCACTAGCCTTACATTCTATTGAGAAACAACATGGATGTGTGTGTGTGAATATATATGTGTAGGGAAAAAAAGAAATGGACCTAATAAAAATGGCAGCACAGTTGTATACATGTTAGATGGTTAAGAAATACATAGATACTATAATAAATAGTGGTAGGGCATTCTCAGTCATGGGCTGCTGCTCAGTTAGCACCCAAGGTTTCACAAGCAGGTTCAGCAGGTTGCAACCCCAGTCAGAGGCCATGGGGGAAGGAAGTGGGGATGACACAGACTCTGCTTCCAGCTCCTACTATACCAATAGGTATACAATAAATATGGCACCCTGCCCTAACAAAGACCTGAGGTTTGCTTGTGGATGTGAGCATTGGAGGATTGCAATTTGTGACTGATTTGATCCTAGAACTAAAAGAGAGCCACTGGTATTTACCGAAAAGTAAAGTGACAGGTCGGACCTTCATTTTAGAAAAATCACTTCAACAGGCATGTAGAAGGATGTATTGGAAGGGGGAGGGACCTGAGACAGAAAGACCAATTAAGCAAGTTTTTTTCAATAGTCCAAATGAGAGGTGAAGAGAGCCTGAATTAAGGAGGTGGCTGTGTAGTAAAGAGAGAGGGAAAGATTAGAAAGACATTATAAAGGTAGAAACAGAGAGATTTAATAAATGATTGGATATGTGGGATAAGAGATAGTGGAGAACAGCATATAATTCTGAGGTTATTACCCTGAGAGACCAGATGAACAGGAGTACTCTTGACAGAAATAAAGAATTTTTGTAAAGGAATGGATTTGGGGCAAATATAATAAATTCTGTTTTGGACATTGTTAAGTTTGATATGTCTCTATGATATCCATTTTGAAATGTCTCATTGGCAGTTGGTGATGTAGGACTGGAGGTCAGGAGAGAGACTGGGGATGATCTATAGATCTGTAAGTCATCTGTATAGAGATGATAATTAGACCCACAGTCACTGACAAGATCACTAAGAGAAAGAGAATGTAAAAAAAAAAAAGAAGAGGACCCAGGACAGAGTCATGTTAGCATATTACTATAAACAGACTTTGGATTAATTATATATATATATATATAGACACACACACACACACACACACACACACATATAACATATGTATGTATATACATATGTGTATATATATACATGTATATGTATATATGTGTATGTGTCTTGGGGCTAGGTGTCACAGTAGATAGAGCGCTGGCCCTGAAATCAGAAGGACCTGAGTTCAAATGTGACCTTAGACACTTGACACTTACTAGCTGTGTGACCCTGGGTAAGTCACTTAACCCCGATTGCCTTGGACGAGGGAAGAAAAAAATAAAAGTCTTGTTCAGGTATGGGTTGGTTTAGATCAGTGGTTCTTAAATTATGGGTTACAACCAATGGGGTCTCAACCCACAGTTTAAGAAGTTCCTAACAGTACTTCCCAACTCACAGATCCCAAGCCAGGTCCCCTGAAAGGCAGCTACCCCAAATTCATGGAACTCTTAAAACTATGGTTCCAAAGCCCACATCAACGTGTTTAGCTTTCAATAATCTGCTAATCAGCCAGAGGACACAAGACACTTAAACAAAGACATTTACTGTATTAGCATAGTAAGATTAACAGCAGAACATCCCCCCACCCTCACCCTTGAGACACACTCCCCTGCAAACACACACCATCAATTGAGAAGAGAGAAATCAAGACAAGTAGGTGATGCAGTAGATAGAGCACTGGGTCTGGAGTGAGGAAGATCTAACTGCAAATGAGGCCTTTGACACATAGTAACTGTGTTGACCTGGGTAAGTCATTTAACTCTGCCTTGATTTCCTCAACTATAAATGGGGATAATAATAGCACCTACCTCAAAGCATTGTCATAAGGACCAAATGAGATAAATAAATGAGATGTGTAAAGTACTTGGCATAGTACCTGGCACATAGTTGGTACTTAATAAATGGATGGAGCCCACAGTTGGGGAAATGTATATATGGACAACTCACACTTTGGAGGCTGCAGGACCCCTGATAGCTTCTCAATAAGAATATCTATCCCTGAACTGCTCCTTGATAGGCAAAATGTCTTCACTGCTCTTCCAATCTGTTATAGTCTCTGCCACCTTCAGCTTCTACCTAAGGCAAAATCCCTGGCTGGGGCAATGGTAGTGCCCTAGCCCTTGGCTAGTCTCTTTTCTTTTCCTTTTTTTTACTGAGTTTCTTTCAGAAAGAACCAGAAGCTTTACCCTGGACTTACAGGAAAAGGACTAAAGCCTCCCCAGTTCTGTTCCCTCAGAGTTTTGATGCTGATGAACTACCATTTCCTGAGCTGCAGAATCTCTACCCAGTTCTCTTTTTTATACCAACAGAGGAGGCAGGAGATTCAGGAAGGCAAGATCTTAAATTCTCTTCTTAGGCTACAGCCTAAGATGTTCTTCTCTGGGGGGATGCCATTACCATGAGAGGGAAGGTTAAGGAGAAATACCCTTCACCTTGCTATACTCTGCAGGAGCTGAATCCTTCTCTATTGACTCAACCAAAGTTGGTCCTCACATTTTCAGATTCTCACTAAATCCCATTTGCTCACATCGATGAATGGGCAGAGAAAGGAAAAGGCAATCCTATTGTTCCTGTCAGTCCTCAGTTGTATTTTCTGGTCCTTTCATCTACTCAGAATATGGGGTACCATAATTTCATCAAATGAATTTAGAGATTCAATTGATCAGAAGAATATTTTCTGTTGTGTTTAAAATTAGAGTGCCACATGAACCCTCTCTCACACTTACACGTTCACCACACATGCACACACACACACACACACATATATGTATATATGTGAGTACAGTTTTTTCTCCTGAGTGGACATTCTTATGAATCTTCAGAGCTATTCTCCAAATGAAGTCTTTGCTTCATTTATAGGTTTTCTCCCCTGAACAACCTCCTGTTACAGATATATCCTGGTTGTGTATAGTAATATAATTACTATATTCAAGGGTGGAAAATCCTAACCATGCTATTTAAATATTCAGGTAAAAGAGGTAAAACACTGTTCCCATAAAGCAACGTGATTAGGGAATCCAAACACCAAATGGGAAGTTCTAAGGCCAACTAGTAGTTTAGTCAAAATTCCTCCAATCATTCCAAATCCCTCCATTTCCTTGTGCCTTTGTCTCATGTTCCCAACTGCAAAATGGGAGAAAAGAATAAGAGAGGGCATAGGTTACAAAAACAATGTACAACTAAACAACTAAAATATACCATAGAAAAAAAGAGGCCATATATTGCGATGGCTGCCATCTATCTCCTGGGTAGCCTTCTCAACTGACATCTAGGTGAATCCTAAGAATCTTGTGATTTACAGAGAAATCTAGACTAGCATGAGAATCAATATTTATCAAAGACCACTGACCTGCAAGTGAATTAACCACCAATTCCCTACAACTTTTTACAGATACATATTTACAAAGGGGGATGGCCACAAGATAATTCCCATGTCCCAGGAACATGTAAGACAAGACAACTTTAGGATAAGGATAAGACTAGACCTGAGATTTCACTGATATAATGAACTCCTGGGTGAGGAAACTGTCTCTACCAATGCAGATTGGCATCTCCTCTACAATTTACAGGCTTACAGAGTTGTCAAGAACACTGGGAGATTAAGGGCCGCACTTGATGCCTGCTACATAGTTAAGTGTAGCTGGGGGGGGGGCGGAGCGGGGGGAAGGCAGTGAAAGTGGGGGACTTGAAACCAGGTTTTTCTAACAGTGGGAGCAGTTCAATATCCACTATAACATACATGGACATACCTAATTTGGACTAATATGAGTAACCCAGGCTGGGAGAAGTGCACATACTACTCGTGACTCCAGGGGAGAGGCATCAGCCACAAACTTGTGAGGACAAAGTTTTTTAGCAGATCAGGTCCCTGGAGGATGTGGAGTGTGCATGCATCATTAAATCTTTCAGAGCTATTATGCTGAAGAAAAAAGGTTCAGTATTCTGATTGTGGAGTTAGTGCTAAGACATCCAACAAGGAGTAGTAAATTCTTTCCAGGTTTCATAGATGAAGCTGATCTGTTTCTCTCCAAAGAGGCAGAACTGTTGTCAATCTGAGGAAGCAAATATTGTGGAGAGTGGAGCAGTTTATGTCAGAGGGGGAGGCACAATTTATTTCTGGTGCGTAGGTCAGAACGCTTGGTGCATAGTTGCTTCAGTACCATAGACAGCAGCCTTGTGGACCCTGATCGTATTTCCCTGGGGTTGAGATAGTTCAACACCATGGAGAGTTAACAGAGTGTGTTGAAATACAGGGATAATCTTAATAAACTAAGGATTGAAGATTTAGAGCAGACAGGAATCTTCAAGGTCATCTAGTCTAATTCTCTCAATTTCATAGATGAGAAAACCATGGGTCAAAGAGGTGAGGTGACTTGCCCAAGGTCACACAGATAGGAAAGAAGGGGAAGGGAGGGAAGGGAAGGTAGCTAGTACAGTCTGGGTTTGGACCCTGATCATCTGACTTTAAATCCAGCACCATTTCCACTATACCACAGAGTCTCCCAGTATATGGGAATAATTTATAATTGCGTATGGGAAACACTTTAGGAAATCTTAGTAGTTTTGCTGTTGTTCAGTCATCTCACTCTGTGACCCCTTTTGGGGTTTTCTTGGCAGAGACAATGGAGTGGTTTGTCATTTCCTTCTCCACCTCATTTATAGATGAGGAAACTGAGGCAAAAGGGGTTAAGTGACTTTCCCAGGGTCACATAGCTACCAAGTGTCTGAGACTGGATTTGAACTCAGGAAGAGTAGTCTTCCTGACTCCATGCCCAGCACTCCATCCACTGTGCCACCTAGCTGTATAAATTTCAGCTGTTATTACTTCTCCTTTTAGAAAAGAACAATAAAAATTATCACAGCGATAGATCTGGGGGAAATTGATGCTTCAACTTCTAAGTCAGTGTGCTCAACTTTTATTCCTGGTAGAAATGCTAGAATACATTGTTAGAAAGTTTTTGAATAGTTCAAAAGGAAAGTAATTATCCCTATGAACCAGCATGGGTTCAAGAACAGGTCATGTCAGACTAACCTCATTTCCTTTTTTGACAGAGTTGTTAAATCAAAGGAGTACCAAAGGTGTTATATACTTAGACTTCAGTAAAGTATGAATGAAGTCCCTCTCCAAAATATCTTTGCAGGCAAGGTGGAGAGATGATACCACATATATAATATTAATCTGCATTAATACAAGGGAGTTGATAATACTGTTGTACTTCCCCTTCCAGCATTGTTGTGAGGATTAAATGAGATAATATTTCTAAAGCATTTGGCATAGTGACTTGTACATAATAGATACTATGTATAATATATAGTATTATAGTAATATATAGCTACTACTATTATTATTCAGCTACAATCTTCACCTTTTAAGAAGGACACTGTCAAGATACAGTTTATCTATAGGCAAGTGATCAGGATGATGAAGGAACTTTAAGTCATGGCACAGGAGGATCATTTTAAAGGAATTAGAGCTGTTTAGCCTGAAGAATAGAATTGTGTCTCAAGGAAGACGTGATGGCTTTCTTCAAATATTTGAAAGATGACTACAGTCAAGTACTGCCTAAAACAGCACTAATGTGTCAACAAGTAGAAACATTTGGATGGAAACATTCTGGATGATTGCCCTGTAAGGGAGGTAATCCCTGTCTTGTACCAAGAAGGCAAGACCCAAGTCATGAGAACAAGCTAAAATTTAAAAACAACAAATTCCAGACCAAGTTTGTACCAGAGTGCCTGCTGATCCAAGAACTGACATAAGGAAGAAGACTGGTTGCTGAGCAGATGAGTCAAGGGAATCTATATAAGATTTGGAAGTTAAAATGCAGACAGTGACAGGGAGCTAATTTTTCACCCAACTTAAACAATGTTATAAAGTTTTGGTCTTTTTTAAAAAAGTTTTGGTCTTTTAATTTCAAGTGACCTATGTTCCTTCTCTCCAGCCAGATGTGACTTGACCACTAGGTCATGGATGGGATCCACCACAGCTCATCCTAATTCAGTCATCTCTGTTGTGCCATGGGTGACCATATTTTTGTTCAGTTGTTTTCAGTCATGTCTGACTCCTCATGACTCCATTTGGGTTTTGGGATTTTTTTGTGGTTTTTTTTTGAGTTGTTTTTTTTTTTTGACGAAGACACTAGAGTGGTTTACCATTTCCTTCTCCAGCTAATTTTACAGATTAGCAACTGAGGCAAACAGGATTAAGTGATTTAGTCACTCACCTAGTGTCTGGGACTGGATTTAAACTGAGGAAGATGAATCTTATTGACTCCAGGTCCACCACCTGGCTGCCCAAATTACCACCTGCTTATTAGGCATTTCAAACTAGATATCTTGCAGACATCTCAAACTCAACATGTCCAAAAGAGAACTCATTATCTTTTCCCCAAGACTTATCTCTCTTCTGAACTTCTCTATCTATGCTAAAAACACCAACATACTTCTAGGTTCACAACCTTGGAATCATCCATGACTCACTTTCTTTCAGCCCATATATCCAATTTCTCTTTACTCACAAGGCCACCACTCTAGCTAGCTCTATTCTGTAGTATTGTAAGAGTCTCCTGATTGGTCCCATTATCACAAGTCTCTCCTCTCTTCAATTGATTTTTCACAAAATTGCCAAAATGATGCTCCTAAAGCACAGGTCTGAAAACATCATTCCTAGCTCAATGAGCCTCTATAGTGCCATATTGCCTTTAAGATCAAATGCAAACCCCTCTATTTGGCATTTAAAGCCTTTGACAATCTTGCTCCAACGTACCCTTCCAGCCTTCTTACATACGTTACTCCTTTTCACACTATCTGCTGTTCTTCACTTAACACTAACTCAGGCCTAGAAAGCCCTCTCTCCTCAGAGTGGGGCTTTAATAGATGAAGGGTATAAGAAAAGAGAACCTAACCCTTTTCAGTAGAGACTAGGCTCCTACACAGGATTAAACCTGCTCCAAATACATGCCTTGATCCAGAGGAGAGGAGCCCTGTAGTAGAGAAGGGAATAGCAATATTTCAGCCCCTGTGGTCCCAGAAGGAGCTCTTCAAGGTTAGATTTGTTTAATGTTAATAACAAGAAAGCAATGGGCAAAAAGTTACTACACTTAATAAATATGAGGTCTTTGTATGCAAAGAACTGAAGTAGAATTAATTTACATTTCAGAGGAAAGTGAAACTCAGGTTATACTGGAAATTTCATCAACAGAGTTGGTATGAGGAGAGGGCTTCTCTTGTAAATATTTGGTCTGTAGGCACCTAGAGTTAAATGAGAAGCAAAATGGGATGAGGGTTCAGGTGGTGGTTTAGAAAGCAGTTAGCCAAAAGAGAGAGAGGAGAGGTTACCAGAAACAAAAAAAGGAGGCCAGCTAGGTGGTGCAGTGAGTAGAGCACCGGCCCTGGAGTCAGGAGGACCCGAGTTCAAATCCAGTCTCAGACACCTGACACATTTACTAGTGGTGAGACCTTGGGCAAGTCATTTAACCCCAATTGCCCTGCCTTCCCCCCTCCAAAAAAAAAAGAAACAAAAAAGGATGGTATGGTAATGGAAGGAAAAATTCCTGTAATTACTCAACCACTTCTGGGGCACCCATTTTGGATGGCCATTAATATATAGTGACAGGCTTAGGTAAATCAGAATCTGCCTCCATGCTATAGCAGTATTTAAAAACCTGCAAGCTGTGTAATTAACAAGTTATGTAATAACAAATTAACAAATTCTACTGTAATAAACTTACTCTTCAAACCATGCTCAAAATTTCATGACCAAATTCTGAATATTCAGTAGCATAACTTATTGGGAGTATCAAATAAGATGATGAATTAAACTGTTCTATAAATCCCAAAATTCACTATGATTGTTCTTGTTAAGAACAGTGGTTTTCAAACTTTTTGGTCTCAAGATCCCTTTGTACTTTGTAAAAATTATTGAGAGCCCCTATCAAAGAGATTTTGTTTATGTGAGTTATATCTATTGCTATTTACCATATTAGAAATAGAGATGTCATTGTAACATTATGAAAATAGTTTTGATATTGTGAACCCTGTGAAAGGCTTCTGGGGACCCTCAGGGATCCCTGGACCACACTATGATAACTACTGGCAAAAAGACAACGTTAGATTCTTGAAGACTGGCAGCAAAGTGAAATTTCTAGCAGTCTTTAATTACTAATGCTAGTGCCTTCTTTCTATTGATTGTCTCCAATTTATCCTGGATATATCTTGCTTATACATAGTGTTTTCATGTTGTCTCCCCCATTAGACAGTGAGCTCCTTGAGAGCAGGGACTGTTTTTGGCTTCCCTTTTACTCCCTGTGCTTAGGACATAGATGCTTAATAAATGCTTACTGGCTGACTACTAAGCTAGAAAAGTCTCATCATCGTCAGGTTTAACCACTTGGTCATTTTTTAAGCACTGTAGCTCATGAAAATTTACCAAGGCAACCCTTATTAGTGGAAAGAGCTCTCATATCAATTGAATCATGGTTCCTTGAAATACTGAAGAAATGGCATGATATGACAGCTTTGAAGACAGAGGTTGAAATCCTGACGGTTTTATGACCTATGTGACCTTGGACCAATCATTTAAATTCTCTGGATCTCAATGACCTCATCTGTAAAATGGGAGATTTCAATAAGATGGCTTCTAAGGTTTTGTTCAATTCTAAGTATTTACGTAGTTTTATTAATAATGAAATGACACTGAGAAAACACATCTTTTATAGACTGGTCATTTTGACTTGGAAAGTCTATTAATTTTAGTATTTATCCCTAAGAGAGAAATATTTTCAGTACCTTATAATGCCCATTTGACACAGCATCATATATTGGGGTGATTTGTTTCATCCCTTTGCAATTTACATCAGCTCCGCCTTTTAACAGCTCAAGGACTGTGTTATAAAATCCATCCACACTTGCCTCATGAAGCGCGGTCCAGCCTATTATACCAAAGGAAAATTAACATGTTTATACCTGGAACCTTAATAAACTTTTTTCAAGCTAACCACTGAGCTTATATTTCTCCTTTAAAAAAAGTTTGTTGTGATGTGGAAAATAAGTTTTGTAAAGGCACCTTACTAGTCGGTCCATTCAATTCTACTAAAGGTCAAATTCTGTCTTCTAGGTCTATTGTGTCTCTGACTTTAACAGAAAAAAAGTAAACCGATTATTTTCAAATATCCATTTCAGCCATTTTAATGAGGTTTGCTGAATTTTAAATACTCACAAATGAATCTACCAAATGGATTTTTAAACAAGAAAATAAAACACAAGACAACTTCACAAAGCATACAACATTGATTTGTCTATGAGTGGAATTTCTGCTAAACAACAGCTAATTATATTATGTTGTTTCTCAGCATAATTTTTTATCTTTAGGGGAAAAAAAAACCAGAAACCAAACAGGGTAATGAGGAATGAGAAGTGACAGAGTCAGCAGAATCGGGTTCTGGTCCCAGCTCTGTAATTAACTAGCCATGTGACCTTAAAAAAATGCCTTATCATCACTGGGTCTCCATGCGCTCACTGATTGAATAAAGAAATTGAACTAAAACATCTCTAAGGTTCCTTTTCCAGCTCTAACATTCTCTAATTCTATGATCTTAGGAATGATTTCTTTATGCACTACATAGTGAGAGATATGAAGAGGAGTCAACCACTAAAGTAAGTTTAAGACTTTTTATTTTCACAATGCTTTATTTCAGAATAATGAACATTTTATCTCAATTTCTAGCAAACAGCTGGACTCCTGCTGCTTCTCTGGGCTTCCTTTTGTTCAGCACCTAGAACTCAACACAATATTCCAGATTTGATCTGATTAGGACAGAGTAAACAATGCCTGTCTTAATTCAGCCTAATATCACTTTAGTTTCTTTGGATGCCATCTCACCTGTTCCTCCTTTAAAGGATTTAAAAGATTTCATCATCTGGCTTATAGTCTTCTCCACCCCAACCCTCTTATTTTGGGACTTAAATATATATGTTTGTGTCTCCTCAGGTACCCTAATTTCTCAGTTGATTACCTCCAGCTCTCACGATCTGCACCTTCACTCCACCCTGGAGATAGCCTGCTGTAGTGGATAGAATGAGACTTAATCTGATCTCACATATTTACTATATGTGCCACCCTAAGTAAGTCACTTAACCTGTCAGTGGTTTTCCCATTTGTAATATAAAGGGCTAGGATCAGTGACATACCTCTAAGGTCTCCTACAGCTCTAAATCTTTGACTATATGTAGAACAAGGCATTTTTAGCTATATTGGGAAAAAGAAGATTAAAGAAGGTATCTTCCCAACAACCCTGCTAGGTGGGTGATATTATCTCTATTGTATATATGAAGACACTGAGGAAGACAAAGGTTAACTGACTTGTCCAGCTACATGGTTAAGTGTCTGAGGTCAGATTTGAACGAAGATTTGAGCCACATTCCAGATCCAGAAATCCTAGATGAGGAGCACCAGAACATTCCAGTCTACATGAATGGAAAACCAATCTGCAGGGAAACAGCACAAGAAGGCTGAGAGAAGACTTTTAGACACTGAGAAAGGATGTTCTACATGTAAAACATAACACGAAGTCATTAAATGAGAAAATTATGATTTTCAAAAATACAAAACTATGGTTTCTCTGAAAACAGTGGCTCAGAGACAAAAAATCTGAAACCATACTAGAAATCAGGACAAACAATACTATAGAGTTAACATAATTTTGTAGCTGTGACAGAAAAAAAAATCACCTGTGGGGTTTGCGGTTGTTGTTCTTGCCCATTATTATCTAAACAAGACCTTCCTGGGGAAGCTTTTATTTGTGGAAGGTCCTTGGTCACCTTTTCCTAAGTAACTGCTTTTCAAATATGAAGTAATCAAAAAATTTTGCCCGATACACATTATAGCTTTAGAACTAAAAGGAACCTTAGAGATCATCTAGTCCAACTTTCTCATTTTATACACAGCGAAACGAGGCCCAGAAAGGCTAGGTGATTTTCCCAAAGTGACACTGTAGTAGATTCAAGATTCGAACCTATGTTCAAATTTAGGATTTGAACCTGGGAGGAGCTAGGCCATCTGACTCCAGATCCAGCTCTCTTTCCATAACACCACAAAGTACTATTTCTGGATATTCTAAACCTAGTCTCTCAAATGGAAGTAGACAATTTAGAAAACTCTCCAGAAAATTCTAAAAAAAAAGCAAAGGCTGTGATACCAATTTTCAGCTTTGCCTTGTCTGCAGAAATTCATGAAGGCTGCCTTAAGTTTTTCAACTTATATTTAATATTATACGCTATATCTCTGCTTTATCTACCGTTCACACTAGGCCATGTCACATATGATTCAACAAGAACAATGAACCATGAGGCACAGAAGTCTTCTTGGCTTGGCTTGATGGTAAAACTTACCAGCATAATCTGCCAAGTTTACATTTCCACCTAGTTTTATATATTTCTTGACAAGAGTTGAATCATCTGCCTGAGCAGCTTTATGAAGAGGTGATTCTCCATAGATGTCTCTTCGATTAATACTTGAAAGTTTTGATATGTTCCTGTGATGTTTTCCTGTAGGTAGAGGAAAAGAAAAAAAAAACACACCAAATTTCTCACAAACAAAAATAACCACTGTGCTGTTTGAATATCAGAGGACAAAAAGTGGGATGAAACAGGTAACATACACAATTACAGAACCCAGTTCAGATGGTTCTAGAATGGAGCTACCTTGTTTTTCAGTCAGAAACTTAAAAGAACCAGTTTATTCTATTTCAGTGAGTTTCTTCTGCTCTTTGAAAATATTCTTGCATGTACCTGTTATCATAATGAGGATGAGAAAAATGATGACAAAGCAAATAATTTTTAAAGTGAGCAATCCATAGTATATTGCACATATTTACAAAAATCAAGTGACTTAAGATACTTTTATGGAATTTACATATACAAGAAAATAAATGTATTTTGCTTAAAGTGTATACATTTATATAATAAATTTAAATCATTCTAGTTATTTCATGGTGCTAACAAATAAATCAAACATGCTTTGTTTAGTTTGGAAAATTCCTGTTGTTATTTTTTAATCATTTTTTCAGTCATATGCAACTCTTCATGACCCTTTTTGGGGTTTTCTTGGACTAGAGTGGTTTACCATTTCCTTCTCCAGGTCAATTTACAGATAAAGAACTGAGGCAAAAAAGGTTAAGTGACTTGCCCATGGTCACACAGCTAGTAAGTGTCTAAGGCAGGTTTGAACTCAGGAAGAAGAGTCTTTCTAACTCCAGCCCAACACTCTCTCTACCCACCTAGCTATAGCTATTTTCGGTGGCTGAATTGTACTAAAGTCTATGCATCAAGAGGAGACTGAGAATTTCTTTTCTTAAATGTTCTGTCAAAAAAAAAAGACTAAATCATTAAGATTAATTGAAAGCTATACCCCTATGTAATAACAACAAGCTATTCTACATTCTTTCATTTGTTTGGATCACGACTCATAATTTCATGCACGAAAGGAACTTTAAGTGTGGAAACTCCTCTACCAATGCAGATTAGCAACTCATTTGCAACATATTTTTACAGAGTAGCCTGGAAGCAGTGAGAGGTTAAGTGACTTGCCCATGGTCACACAGATAATACGTGTCAGAGTCAGGACTCAAATCCAGATCTTCTAGATTGCAATGCCATACTTCTATTCCTTATGTCATACTGCCTTTCATTATGCAGCAAAAGAAAATCCCTCAAAGATCTCTGAAAAAATGTAAGAGTAACTTCTAAAACATCCACTAAGAAAATAAATCTCTTTTCCTTAAGTATTGTCAACAGCTAAAATCATCATTATAATAGCAATCATTTGCATAGCACTTTGCAAATATTTTCTCATTTCACAGGCCCAGACCCTGTATATAAGGGATATATATCCCTTATATAAGGGATAAATCTGATTTCTTAAACCTAGTGGAAGGAACACTAAATGTGTTACTTCAGCTTTCCACTTTACTTTGAATGATAAAATATAGTCTTCCTATCTCCGAGGACATGAAGCCTTAACTGGACTCCTAAACTGATACTCCTAATATCCCTTAACTCAGTTCTTCAAAGTCCTACCAAGCTTCCTAAGCCTGAATCAATGAATATGGCTTTTACTTTCAGAATGGCAACTCAACTGAACAGAAAGGGTTTTTTAGATGAATTTCTCAGAGCTCACTACCAGATTTCAAATCATCCCATAAGCGCTTCTGCTGCTATTAATGGTAGCTAAGTACCACCAGACTATAAAAATCTTTATTTGATACTATCCATCAATATTCTCTGTTGCTATTTTAAAACCTAATACTGTTTACTCTGTGATTACTTAGAAATTTTCTTTTCTGAAAGAATGGTGGGGGAAGGGAGAGAGATAGGTAAAAAGAGTAGAGCATGCATGGCTTGTAACACCACAAAAGGAGGGGAAAATGTGACCTGCCACTAAATCCTGCTGTTCTTGAAAAGGGGTCTGTGACCATTCTGTTGGAAGCAGGTCATTTCGGCAAACAAATATTCAAAATGAAACTTACTGGATTTTGCAGTTCTTCTGTTCTTTCTTATCTCTTCATCACAGCTATAAGCAGATAAAACCTGTTCTTTGCTCCATTCCACAGACTTTTCATCACTGTTATTCTGAAGAGCAGAATCTTGTGTTCTAGGAAAAGGAATGTGATTTTCTAAAAATTTAATGTAACCTTTCTCTTCTTTATAAGCAACGTTGAAGTTATCACAGTAGATTTTGGTAGAAATTTCAAAGCTTAAAGGAAGTCGACTAATGTGCTTTAAGAGCAAAGCAGGAAGGAATCTCTCAGAAAGCATGAACAGTCTTCCTAACTTTCCCAGCTATATCTCTAAGCTGTCTAGTCTCTGTTCACAAAATTATAGGCATTCTTCAGTCCCGTGGACTGAGTTGGATTCATCTACCAAGGGTAGAAACTCACTCTTCTGTGTTACCATCATCCCCTAATCTTTGTTCTAAAGTTCCATTCTCAATGAAAAGAAGCCAATCTATCTGCAGTGTGGAATACAAAAAGTTCTCAGCAGGAATCTCAACACAAAGATAGAGACTGAACCTAGGATTTTACTGGTATTAGAAACTCCTTCTAATGCAGCTCAGCAGCTCCTCCGCAACTTCAACCTAAAAAGTGACCTAGATTAATCCTGGAGCGGGGTGGAGCCAAGATGGCAGATTAAAGGCCTGAGTTCTCCCAAATTCACCTCCAAAAAACATTAAGATAACAAATTCTGTAGTGACAGAACCAACAAAAGGATGGAGTAAAATGATTTTTCAGCCCAAGACAGCTAAGAGGGTCAGCAGGAAAGGTCTGTCTCACGATGGTAAGGATAGAGTTCAGGCAAGTCAGTAGCAGACCTTGAGGTGACTGAATTGGCAGTGGCTTTCCAGAGTTCTCAGCTCACAGACAGTAAGGGGGTCACAACTGGTCACAAGGAGATTACAGGGCACTCTTTGCTGGCGCTAGGAGCAGGACTTTGTTGCTTTGCCCACACATGGTTTGAAGTTGCAGTCCCAGGGTGAGGAGGGGCACTAATAGGAGTAGGGACTCTGGTTGATGTTCCAGGGCAGAAAAGAGTGCTTGTGATTGCTGACAAACAAAAGCTTGGGCCAAGAGAGAGCAGTGAACACACCTCTCCTTAGATCATACAACCTTGCAAGAACTGAGAGATTGTAGACCCCCAGAGCTAACTCAGCACATAAACCTAAAGCTTGGAACAGTGGCCCCTCCCCTAAGAGGAGAGCCTAACTTAAACATAAAGTCAAGAAATAAGCTGGAAAAAAGAGCAAACAACAACAAAAAATAACCTGACCATAGAAAGTTATTATGGTGACAGGGAAGATCAAAATACAAACTCAGAAGAAGATAATGAAATCAAAGCAGCAACATGCAAAGTCTCAAAGAAATACGTGAATTGGTCTCAGGCACTGGAAGGGTTTAAAAAGGACTTTAAAAATCAAATAAGAGAGGTAGAGGAAAAATTGGGAAAAGAAATGAGAGTGATATAAGAAAATCTTGAAAGAGTCCTTAACTTGGTAAAGGAGGCAGACACACAAAAAAAAATGAAGAAAATAACACCTTAAAAAAACAGAACAGGCCAAATGGTAAAAGCAGCACAAAAATCCACTGAAGAGAAGTACTCCCTCAAAAGCAGAATTGGTCAAATAGAAAAAAAAAAGATACAAAAATTCACTGAAGAAAAGAACTCTTTAAAAAGTAGAATTGGCCAAGAGATAAAAAAGCTCACTGAAGAAAATAATTTCTTAAAAATCAGAATTGGGCAAATGGAAACTAATGACTTTATGAGACATCAAGAAACAACAACAAAAAAAGAATGAAAAAATAGAAGAAAATGTGAAATATCTCATTGGAAAAACAACTGACCTAGAAAATAGGTCAAGGAGAGATAATTTAAGAATTATTGGACTACCTAAAAGCCATGATCAAAAGAAGAGACTAGACATCATATTTCAGGAAATTACCAAGGGAAATTAAAAGAATCTACCAATTACCTCCTGAAAGAGATCCCAAAATGAAAACTTCCAGAAATATTATGGCCAAATTCCAGAGCTCCCAGGTCAAAGAGAAACTACTGTAAGCAGACAGAAACTAACAGTTTAAGTATCATGGAGCCATAGTCAGGATAACACAAGATTTAGCAGCTTTTTCACTAAAGAATTAGAAAGCCTAAAATATATATTCCAGAGGGCAAAGGGGCTAGGATTAAAACCAAGAATCACCTACCCAACAAAATTTAGTATAATCTTTCAGGGGGAAAAATGGATATTTAATGAAATTGAGGACTATCAAGCATTCCTAATGAAAAGACTAGAGCTGAACAGAAAACCTAACTTTCAAATACAAGACTCAGAAAGTAAAAACAGAGAAAGAAAATTGCAGACCAATTTCCTTAACAATTATGGATGCAAAAATCCTAAACTAAATACTAGCTAAAAGATTACAACAATATATCATAAAGATTATACATTATGACCAAGCAGGATTTGTATCAGGACTGCAGGGCTGGTTTACATAAGGAAAACTATCAACATAATTAACTGTATCAATAAGAAAAGTAACAAAAATCATATGATAATATCAATAGATGCAGAAAAAGCATTTGATAAAGTACAACACTCATTTCTATTAAAAAAAAACACTTGAAAGTACAGGCATAAGTGGACTTTTCCTTAAATTGATAAGAAGCATTTATCTAAAACCATCAGCAAGCATTACTTATAATGGGGATAAGCTAGACGATCAGGTGTGAAACAAGGATACCCACTGTCACCAATATTACTCAATATTGTATTGGAAATCCTAGCAATAGCAATAAGAGAAGGAAAAGAAATAGGAGGAATCAGAACAGAGAATGAGATAATAAAGCTATCTCTTTTTGTAGATGATATGATGACATACTTGGAAAACCCTAAAGACTCAACTATAAAGTTAACTATATTTTACAAACAGGATCCTGCAGGAAGAGATAGCTAGAGATCCCCCATTTAAAATAATTCTAGATAGTCGAAAATACCTGGGAATATACCTACCTAAACAAACCCAATCTCTATATGAACAAAACCATAAAAAACTTTGTACACAAATAAGATCAGTTTTGAATAAATGGAAAAATATCAATTGGTCATAGTTAGGCAGGACCAATATAATAAAAATGACAAATTGACTTATATATTCAATTAAATTACCAAAAATTACCAAAAAAAATTTAATGAGCTAGAAAACATAATAACAAAATTCATTTGGAAGAAAAAAAGGTCAAGATTATCAAAGCAACTAATGGAAAGAAAATGTAAAGGAAGGATGTTTAGCAGTACCAGATCTTAAACTATATTATAAGGCAGTAATGATCAAAACTATCTAGTACTGGCTAAGAAACAAAAAGGTAGATCAGTGATAGAGTAGGCATGCAATCTACAGCAGCAAATGAATATAGATACCCTATATTTGACAAGTGTAAAGACTTAAAACTTTGGGATGAGAATTCATCATTTGGTAAAAATTGTTGGGAAAGTTGGAAAACAGTATTGCAGAAATTGGGCATAGACCAATATCTTACACTATTTATCAAGATAAGGTCAAAATGGATACATGACCTAGATATAAGGGGAGATATTACAAGGAAATATGAAGAACATGGACCATATTTCCTATCAGACTTATGGATAGGAAAACAATTTATGAACAAGCAAGAGATAGACAGCACTGAGAGATACAAAATGGATAATTTTGATTATGTTAAATTAATAAGTTTTTGTACAAATAAAACAAATGTAGTCAAGATCAGAAGGAAAGCTGAGAACTGGGGAAAAAATTTTTAGATAGTTCCTCAGATAAAGGTCTCATATGTCAAATATATAAGGAACTTAGTCAATTCTATAAAAATTCACATCATTATCCAATTGATAAATGGTCAAAGGATATGAACAGGCAGTTTTCTGGTGAAGAAATAAAAACAATTCATGGTCATAGGAAAAAATGCTCTAAATCATTATTGATTAGAAAAATGCAAATTAAAAACAATCTTGAGATGTCATTTTATACCTATCAGATTGGCTAAGATGACAGAAGGAGAAAGTGACATGTTGGAGGAGATGTGGAAAAATTGGGACCTTAATTCATTGTTGGTGGATCTGTGAGCTGATCCAGCCATTCTGGAGAGAGATCTGGAATTATGCCCAAAGAGTTATTAAACTGCCTATACCCTTTGATCCAGCAATAGCACTGTTAGGTCTGTTTCCCAAGAAGATTAGGGAAAATGGAAAAGAACCTACACATTCTAAAATATTTATAGCAGCTCTCTTTGTAGTGGCAAACAACTGCAAATTGTGCCCATCAATTGGGGAATGGCTAAACAAATTGCGGTACATGTTCATGATGGGATATTACTCTGCTATAAGAAATGATGAGCTCAATGATTTTAGAAAAACATGGAGAGACCTCCACGAAATAATGAACAGCATAATGAGCAGAACCAAGAGAACATTCTATATGGTAACAGCGGCATTGTTTTAAGAATAACTTTGAGCAACCAAGTCATTGTGTCTATTATAAATACCAAATTAATCTCAAAGATGCTATGAGGGAAGATTCTGTTTGAATCCAGAAAGGAATATTGCTGTGGTGTAGGAAATGATGATCAGGTTGATTTAGAAAAACATGGAAATACTTGGACTTACAAAGGAAGATACCATCCACCTCAAGAGAAACAGATGAGAGGAGGAAATAAGCACGGTATGGTCTTACATATAAGTGTATGACTGTATATGAGTGTGTGTATATATATACACGCACAGGTATATATATATATACATACATATATGTGTGTATGTGTTTATTGATATCTATGTTTATATACACACTTAATTTTTAGGGTGGGTGGGAGGAGAGGGAAGGGGAAAAAAAAGTAAAAAAGGCACAGCAGAGAACAAAAGAAAACCAACAAGGAAACAAAGAAAAGCTGGTCAGCTTTGAAAACAATGTATAGTTATTATATAAGTTTTTTGTGAAATAGAAATTATTTTATATTGAATCTTCTCTTATGGCCTGCTGTGTACAAGGCAATGTTTTTTTTCTTTTCTTATTTTGTATTTATGTGTAAAATGAAAAAAAATTACAAAAAAATACAAGACTCAAGAGAAGCATAAAAAGGTATATGTGAAAGAAAAATCATAAGGAACTTGATATGGCTAAACTGTTTACACTCCTATAAAAGAAGGATACTTATAACTACTAAGAACTTTATCATTATTATGGCAGTTAGAAGGAATGTACATAGACAGAGGGCACAGGTATAAGTTGACTATGATAAGGAAGGGCAAAAACAGAGAAAGAAAACTATAGACCAATTTCCCTAATGAATATTGATACAAAAATTTTAAATAAAATACTAGCAATGAGATTATAGCAATACATCACAAAGATCATATACTACAACGAGGTGGGACTTATACCAGGAATGCAGGACTGATCAATATTAGGAAAGCTGTCAGCATAATTGACCATATCAATAACAAAACCAACAGAAATCAAGATTATCTCAATAGATGTAGAAAAAACTTTTGTCAAAATACCACACCCATTCCTACTAAAAACACTAGAGAACACAAGAATAAATGGAGCTTTCTTTGCAATGACAAGGAAAACCATCAGCAAGTATTAATTGTATTAGGGATAAGCTAAGACAATTCCAAAGGAATCATGATGAAAATGCTATATACCCCCAGAGAAAGAACTGATGGAGTCTAATTGAAACTGAATGATACTTTATTTTTCTTGGCTTTGGGGGTGGGGGAAGGGATGGCGGAGGGGATGGTGGGTCTTTGCTATTACAATAGGATTAATATGGAAATATGTTTATAAGACTGCACATCTATATCAAATTGCTTTCCTTCCAAATGAGGGGGTGAGGGGAAGGAAGGAAAGAGAGAATTTGGAACTAATTTTTTAAATAAAGAAACTAATGTTAAATATGTTTTATATGTAATTGGGAAAAAATAAAATATTTGAAAAATGAAAAAAAAGTGGCCTAGAGCACAGAGAGGCTAAGTGACTTGTTCAAGGTCACATGATCATTATGTTTAGAGTCAGGACTAGAACCCAGGTCTTTCTGGCTTTGAGGCCCACCTCTCTCTACATATAGTACTCCTGGCTACTCTCTGAATCACAACACAAATAGAAAAAATAAATAAAACAACGTTGTTGTTTTATTTTGGACCCACCAAAAACTGTCATCCTCCCCAAGGATGGTTATCTGTAAGACTGGTCTAATACCTAGTGGAAAAAGAACCAAAGCCAAAAAACAACAAAAACCCATAATTTGACAGCATACCTGAAATATTCAGTTGGAAGTGTACTGTCTCTTTTCTGTAGAATCTCTTCTGGCATTTTATATGCCTCATCTATATTCTTAGGGGTAGCTCCTCCTCTTATTGTTTTCAGTCTAGCTGATCTCCTTAATATATATGAAGTTTCCATCACTGTATTAGTTTCCATGGAATTTAAATTTCCCTCCATACTAAGCCCATCATGGCAAGCAACATTTTGATGTGCTAAGGTTTCCTGCCCAAATGAACCTGGATCTTCTTTATCCTAAAGGAGAAAAGAGTCATTGACATGAATAATGCTGGGGAAAAAAAAAGAAAATCCTGAAAGAAAACAGGTATAATTTGGGTTTCCCTGTTAATAATACAAGGTAAATAAAAGTATGTGCACAGATGTACTTAAAAATACAAATATGTTGCAAAACACTGTGTGAATGCATGATATACATTTGAAAATATCAAAAAAAAGTTTAGGGTAAGTTAGACATAGCAACAGTCTTAGATTTCAAAAGGAATGTCTAGTGAAAGTAGAATCTACATTCCTTTAACATTATACAGCATCAAGTTATAGAGATTAAAAGGGCAAGTGGAGATAGGGAACTGCTTCACCCAGAGACACATGTGTAGACTCTACTAAATGCTATATTATACAGAGATTATCAAAGTGTAATCTGAGGATCCATGGTGGATCCTCAAGACCCTTTTAGGGGGTCTTCAAGGTAAAAACTATTTTCCCAATGATACTAAGACATTATTTGCCTAGTAAAATACTCTTTCCCTTACAACTATATATCTACTCAAGGCCAGTTTTCACATACTTCAAGCAAACAAAGTATTGCAACAGACTGAATGCAGAAGCAGATAGGATAATCCAGTTGTATTCTATTAAGCCAGACATTAAAGAGCTTTGTAAAAACATGTAAAATGATGCCCCTATTCTCATTAAATGTTATTTTGGAAAATATAGTCATTTTTTATAAAAAAAACAACATGCAATGAGTTTATTATAATTTCAAATGAATTGAAAAATATTTTTAAAATTTTTATCAATTTCTAATATGGTAAATATCAATAGCTATAACTCATATAAACAAAATCTCTTAAGAGTCCTCCATAATTTTAGAGTGTGAGAGTATCCTAAACCCAAAAGTTTGAGAACTGCTCCTATAATATGTCAGATCAAAAGTTCATCCAACTTCAGATTTTTTTTTTCACAATAGCATCATGAGCTTCTTTATATGAGAGATACTATCTTTTATATAAAAGGCAGTCTCTTTATATGGGAGTAGATACTCTCCTGACCCTGACTCCAAAATGTGATCTGTGTCTCCTCAACAGTAAATCAGGGCATTATAAAACTCAAAATCATACTTAAACCTGGAAAGGGCCTTAGAGACCTTCTAGCCCAACCTCTCCATTTTATAGAAGAGGACACTGAGACACAGGGAGGTTCAGTGATTTGCCTGAGGTCATAATAAGCAGAGCTTGGAGTCAAACCTAGGTCTCCTGATCTCAAATCCATTGTTCTTACTATTATGACATGCTTTCTCCCATTATCCTTATGGTTCTGTCATCCATGAATTCATCTAAAGTCCAGGGGTGGGGAACTTGCAGCCTCAAGGCTACATGTGGCCTTCTAGGTCCTTGGTTGCAGCATTTTGAATGAGTCCACATCTTACAGAATAAATCCTTTTATTGAGGTAATTTGTTCTGTGAAGTTTGAATTCAGTCAAAGGGCTGTACTTTAGGACCTAAAGGGCCACATGTGGCTTCGAGGCTCCAGGTTCCCCACCCCTGAAACCAATCTTGAACCCATTAACTCTATGGGGAATTGTACAAATACAACTGTACAAAAGTTACAAATAACTTTTACTTTCCAGGAAATGTGCCATGTTTCCCAGAGATGGTGCAAGCTAGTTTATCTCCACTCCACATCCAAAAAGATACATAGTTAATGTCTTTCCAAGCTCACAGGAGAAAATCCTGATCATAAATTCATCTATTCCTATCACAGACATGTTGGGGAGAAAACTGTTCATTTATTCTCTTCTTGAATTTTTCCTTAGGTTAAGCTCATTTATGGTCAATGAAGAAAGACCTTTGGCTGGGGAAGTTTTTAACAAGCATCTTTGTTCCAGTGCATCAGAGGCAGTATGACAATGGCCCTATAGGGATGCTGATATTTAGTGGTAGAAAATTTTAATTTAATTTAGCTTACAGTCAATGTTCAATAAACGGCTTGCTACTTAACTTCTATAAAAGGTAAAATTCAAAGACTAAAGCTGACACTTACTTGCTGCATTGTTATATCCTTGAACAAAGGCTCAGTTAACTTGGGACCTTGTTCAAAGGGCTGAACAGAATGCTGAAATTCAAAATCCATTCCTGCTATTTGTGTACAATCATCATCTATCTGAGAAATGCTGGGCTCTGTTCCTAAGCAGTCATCCTCAGCACAGGGCCTACTGCCTCCTTCCATTCTTTGACAGATGGACTTCACCGTAGATTGCGACAATGTGTTCAGGGCTGTCAGCAGCTCAGCTGGTAACGCATTGTTTTTCTCATGTTCTTGCCTGTCTTCTGACAGACCATCTTCCCGACAAATCAGCAAATGATCTAAAGATGGCATTGATTTGGGACTACCCAAATCACACCCTCTAGTTTCAAATTCATTCACTATAAATGGGTATTCACCCAGAAGACTTTCTGACAATCCTGTAGAGTCTTCTATGGTGGGCACCAACATTTCACAGGAGCTATCTTCTCCTCTGATTTCTCTTGAAGACAATGCAACTTCCTTTAGAGACTCTGACAACACACTGGATCCCTCTAGCTTCTCTGATGATTTTTTCTTTACTTCTACTGTGCCATAAGTTGTAATAACAGCACCTGAGAGTAGGCTAATTTCAGGGGAGTCATCTCCATCACTTAATTCCTATGAATTCCAAACAGAAGTTCCAATATTACAGCACATGCAAAAGAAGTCTACATCAACCTTACCGCAGTTCAATTTTTGCAGGTAAATACTAGAAAAAATATAGCTTACCCCACTCAAATACACAAACACACACACGACAATTTCCTGTCTAAATTGCATATTCTCCACCGAAAAGATAGGACAATTAACAAAATCAACACTTTATACAACCATCAGAAATCGTCAGTGATCCATAAGATATGGGGATGTGATTGTCTACTAGGATAAATAATTATGCATTTAGCAGTGAATATAAGGTAAAAATGCCTGGTTCAATAACACCGATGGCAAATTATCTCTTCAGGTAAGTCGTGATTCTATGTGATAACTGGGGGAGGGAGGAGACATCCAATGGATAATTGAAGTCAACAGATAATCTCAAATATCATTGGCTCCAAACCTCATTTTAATTACTCCTCTCCCAATAAAGTTTGGGTTTTTTTTAAACCATAAAACTTCTCACTTTCTCTTCTCTCCACACTTCTCATCTGGAAATGCTAAGTAAAATAGGCAAAAAGCAAAAGGTTCAAGGGAAAAAAGAGTAGACAAGGAGTTGATGATAATCAAATAATGATACTTAACAATAACAACCAGAAGGTACCTGTGGTATACTGGAAGGAACAGTTGAGCCCTAATCCCAGGTCTGCCACTAACTAGCTTTGTGACTTTAGTCAACTCCCTTAACACTTCACCCCCATCCCATGGTTCTCCATTTTTCCTCACTCATAAAATGAGAGGACTGGATTAAATGATCTCTATGGTCCCCTTTCATAATCTAGCATTCTGTAATTCTACTATAAAACAACAACTTCAATAACCTCTTTAAAAGATAGCAACAGTTTCTATAGTCTCTGTAGGAAAGACTATTGAAGCTGATGTTAAGTTCATTTAAACATTCAAATGAATTTAAACATTCAAAGTAGCTACCTGGAAGATGATAACCAAATTTGAAAAACACTGCTATTGTTTGAAACATTTTTGGATCTCCCTTTTTGAACCTTCCTGCAGTGTTTATTATACAAAATCAGTTTGATTATTTGTGGTCATACCTCATTTAAGAACAAAAATTATAATGCTCAGTTTGACCTCTGCACAAGACTTGGTTCCAAATGACTTTGGACTATTTCCTAAAAATCCAAATCCAGTATCAAGCCATGGATATTTGCCACCACTGAGAATATTCAAGAGTGTGCTGTAGGCTTGCAAGGCTATTCCAAAATAGGATTTCCAAAAAATGTTTCAAACAATGAAAACGAAATAAGTATACAGAGCCTCCCATAGAGATAACTATGAATAGAACAACATTCATTTTGAGAAGTTTGAAAAGTAATCCCAAGTTAATGGAAGAAAGAATGAAGAAACTGTCTTCAAAATGAATGGTAAATAATGAATACACCTTCCATGTCCCTCTCATCCAGTAAGTGGATGCCTTTCACATAGTAGCCCCTCAATAGATATTTGCTACTTTGATGTAATAGGAAAAATATAAATTATTGGTTGTCCATCCCTTCCTCATATTCTATCACCTTGAGTGGGGAAAAGTAGATAACCTCAAGCCTGTTATAAGAAGCCTGCATATATTCCCATATATATTCACAGAACTGAAGTGTAAATTAGCATGAAGCCAGAAAGACATGGAAAAACTGTAGAGAATCCAAGACCTAGTCCTTGATCTACATCCTTTAAAGCCCAACTCAAGTCTTACCTTCTCCATTAAGCCTTCTTTTGGAGGGTTCTCCCTGAGTGGGACACTCTAGCCCACATAGAGCTGTTCCTTCTCTCTAGTCCTATTTTATTTATACTCTCTTCCACATCATTTAGCACTTTCCTTCCCTTATTTTGTGGTCATGCCTCATTTTGGACCAAAAATGGTAATACTCATTTTGACCTTATATATAGGACTTGGCTCTAAATGACTCTGGACATGGGGTGGTGAACCTGCGGCCTCAAGGCCACATGTGGCCCTCTAGGTCCTCAAGTGCAGCCCTTTGACTGAATCCAAACTTCACAGAATAAATCCCCTTCATAAAAGGATTTGTTCTGTAAAACTTGGACTCAGTCTAAAGGCCACATCCAAGGACCTAGAAGGCTACATGTGGCCTAGAGGCCACAGGTTCCCCACTCCTGCTCTGGACTATTTCCTAAAATTAAAACCCAGTCTCAAACCACGAAGATTTGCCAACAATATTTAAAAGAGTACACTACCGACTTTCAAGAGTATTCCAAAAGAGAAGTTATAATTATACATTTTATTGAAGGTCTTATTACATGCAAAGCACTATGCTAGACACTGTGGAGGATACAAAGAACATAGGGAGCTTGCAGTCTAGTTGGGAAAACACATGAACAGGTTTATAGCAATACAAAAGTTAAATAACAATGAATGCAAAAATGTAAAGGATGTCACAAAGTAGTATATGATTTACTACCAAATGAATGGCAAGGACAATGAACTACAGAATTATGGAACTTTGGAGCTGAAAGGCAGGGTAGAAGAGAGAAATAAAGTAGGAAATGTGTTGTTACTAGATTGTGGAGGAGGTTAAATAATTTGTCTTTCTAATGAAGTTTTAAGTTCCTCCAAGGTGGGGAACACATATTATGTGTTTGTCGAAGTATTAGAATCATACTTGCTCAAGGAAGCAGCAGATTGTAATGGGAAAAGGGTTAGATCTGGAGTCACAAGAACTAAGATCAAATCTAGGCTCCCCACATTTTACCTCTGTGACTCCAGTAAATCACTTAACCTTCCTGGGACTCAGTTTCTTCATCTGTAAAATGAAGGGTTTGACTAGATGACCTCTAAGGTCCCCTCTAGCTCTAAGTCAATGAGCTTATGATCACATAATAGAAAAATCAATGAAGATGATTACTAGGTTGTAAAATAGAAAGGTTAGGAACCAGAATCAGTCAAAATGAAGCAAAGGCTCTACTAGGATGTGTATCCCTTATATATTGAGTTAAGCAGTACAAGTATTATCATCCCCATTTTAGAGATGAAGAGTCTGAGACTCAGACAGTTTAAGTGATTTGTCAAAGATCATGTAGTAAGTTGGAACCAGGACTTGAACTCAGTGTACCAAGTTATGTGGTGAGGAAAATTTTCCTGATAGGAAGTGGGGGAGTATGACTACAAATCTAATTACTACTAAAGTCTCTGGAAACCATTTAAAAAGGATGAATCATCTTATCTTTAGGATAATTTAGTTATGATACTACCTAAAAAGAAGGAATAGACTAGATTCCTCTTATCAAGTTCCCTTTTGTTTTATTTTTTATTAATTTTTTTCAATTAACAGCTATTTATTTTTGTTCCCTTTCATCCCTCCCCCTACTGAAAATAAGAAGGAAAATAAAACCCTTGTAACAAATACACATAGTCAAGCAAAACAAATTTCTTAAGATATCTGCTGGGAAAACTAGAAAGTAATGGCAGGAATTAACCCTAGCACCATATACCAAGATAAGCTCCAAAGGTCACATAATAAGCAAATTAGAGGAGCAAGAAAGAAATTATCTTTCATATCTTAGGAAAAGGGAAGAGTTCATGAACAAACAAGGGATAGAGAGAATCATAGAGGATAAATTGGACAATTTTGATGACATAAAATTCAAAAGTTTTTGCACAAATAAAGCCAATAAAGCTAAGTCTTGAAAGGGAAACAATTAACTAGTAAAAATCTTTTCTGCAGCTTCTCTGATAAAGGTTTCATTTCCAAGATATATAAGGAACTGATTCAAATTTGTTAAAATAAGAGCCATGCCCCAAATAATAAATGCTCTCTAAATCAGTACCATACATAGGCAGCCTAGGATGCACATACAGACTAACCTTTTCTGGCCTTTGTAGAAATACAAGATCTTCTGCATCAAATCCTATAATAATAGCAACAGTTGGTAGGGGAGAGAAATAAAACTTTATTAAAGCATATGTAGTTTTGTCCTTATGGTAAAACTCTATTCCCTGTCATGGCATTTCTGTTCCAAAAACGCAGGTTGTTCTGGAACATTTTTCTTGGAATAGTCTGTCAACATGAAAGGAAGGAAAGAAAGGAAGGAAGGAAGGAAGCAAAAAAGAAGGAAAGAGAGAAAGAAAGAAAGGAAGGAAGGGAGAAAGGAAGGAAGGGGGGAGGGAGGGAGGAGAGAGAGAGGAAGGAAGGAGAAGGAAGGAAGGAGAAAGAAGGAGAAGGAAGGAAGGAGGGAGGGAGGGAAGGAAGGAAGGAGAGCGGGAAGGAAGGAAAGAAGGAAGGAAGGAGGGAGGGAAGGAAGGAAGGAAGGAAGGTTCAGTTAAGGCAAGATATTCACAACTATAAAGACCTGGGAGAGAATAAATCAGGGAAAAAAATATAACTTTTGTATAAATTATCCTCAAGCAATTTCAACTGTGTAGACTTAGCCTGACAACAACCTAATTTCACCACATGAAACAAAAAATACTTATTCAGTTCCAGTTTCTCCTTCACTATGGATATAATAGATTCCCAGTTCAGCTTAGCAACCAGTAACAGAGCTTACACAAGCAGGATTCAATAGAATGACAAAAGGGAATTTAGTTGCATATCCAAAACAATATGGAGGCATACACATTCTTTGGTCTTGCCTCCACTTTACTCCCAGACATGCCTAATTTCAGGTACATTAGCTGGTAAAAATTCAAACATGTTATGGCTAAGTTATGTAAACTTAAGGATGACATTTTCTTCTTTTCCACCTCTCTGAATTCCTTCCACCAACAAGGCAAATATGTGACGGCCATTTTCAATCTGATAAGCATGAATGAAGTGCCAACTATGTATATGGCACCGTGCTAGGTACTAGGAATGCAAAAATAGGCATGAACATCGACCCTACTCTCAAAACACTTAAAATACAATAGAGAAAAAAGAGGTACAAAAATAATTATACAAGAAGGGTGATATCCTTGCATCACTTTCAGTTTGGTGGGGGTAGGGGTGGGGGGCAGGGTAGAGGCCAAGGAAAACTAATGAAGAAAGTAAGATCTGAGTTGGACCTTGAAGGAAAGGGAAACTTCAACAGGTGAGGATTGGAAGGAGGGGTAGGAGGAAATTAAATGTAGATTGCCCTAAGTCAGCAAAAGGTAGAAAGCAGGATAAGAATGGGAGACAGAGGGTAGTAGAGTCCAGTTGTAGCACCACCATTAAATGGTGGCTATTGTATACAGGTACCCAGTGATCCTCCCTCCTTTCTCAAAGAATTTAGCAACTCATTAATCTATCTTTTTTTCCCCAACTGGGGGCTTTAACATCCATGCTGATGTACTTTCAAACTCCCTCACTTTCCAGTTCTTCAGTCTCCTGAAGTTCTACAACCTACCCCTTTATTCCAGCTTGGCTACACACACAGGGATGTCACATAATGGGTCTCACCATTACCCAGAAATGTTCCATTTCTCTAATTAAAACCTCTGATATTCCTCCATCTGACCATAAGCCATTATTATTCCACCTTACCCATTATTAAACCCATTATTCAGCCTTATCTAATCCTGTAATCCCTCTACCTTTCTGTACTTTCTCAGGCCATTACCCCTGTTCCGACTTCACATGGCCCCCTTCAATTCTTACCCTATAGTTAGCCAATTACACCCTACACTGTTCACTACTTTTGAATCCCTTTTCCTATTGCCACTGATTCCTTACAAAACCTCAGCTCTAGATTACTCCCCCCATCAACTTCCTTTAATCCTACTCAAGTGCTGCCAAAAAGAGCTAAAAGCACTCATACAACTATGCTGACTTGGTATGAATGTTAAGTTTATGTTATCTATTTTCAACTGGGCTCTCACTGTAGCAAGGCAATCATTTTACTTTTCACTGACTGCTTATATCATCCCCTAAAAAATATTTTCCTTATTTTCCCCTCAAAAGTACCCCACTTCCATCTACTGCCCCCCTCTCTTTTTCAGCTGAGGACTTTGCCTGGCTTACTACTTTGCTGAGAAAATTGAGGCTATTTGACATGACATTCTTCTTTTCATCTCTAAACCCCTGACATCATCCCCCAGTCGCTCTCCCTTTCCCCAGGTCTATGACAACGAAATGACCCTTCTTGCTAAGGATCACCTCCTTTATATGTGCCCTTGATCTCATCCTTCATGTCTATTACAGAAAATTACAGATCTTCCCCTTTCTCCCTAATATTTAAGCTCTCTCTACTTACTGTTTCCTTCCCTACTGACTTAAAACATGCCCCCAAATCTCTATCCTTAAAAAACATTCATTAAACCACACCATCCCCTCAAGCTACTGTCTTATATCTCTTCTTTCTTTTTCAGTCAAACTCCAAGGAAAAGCTGTCTATGCTCACTGCCACTAGATCCTCTACCTTCACATACTCTTCAATTGTTTGCAATCTGGTTTCCATTCTCATCATTCAACTAAAACTGCTCTCTACAAAGTTACCAATGAGCTCAACTGCTAAATCTGACAGTCTCTTTCAGCCTTCATCTTCCTCATCCAATCTGCTGTATTTGACACTATTTACAACTCTTTGCTCCTGAATATTTATTCTGTCCTCTCTTATGTTCCATGATACTACCCTCTTGTTTTTTTCTCCTTCCTATCCATATACTCTTCCTGAGTCTCCTTTGTTAGTTCATCATCTGTATTCTACCCTTAACTGCAGGTATATCCCAAGGCTCCACCCGGTCCCTTTTCTCTCCTCTCTTTGCACTCTCATAAGCTCAACAAGCATTTATTAAGTTCATCAGTTACCATGGGTTTAATTGCCATCTCTATGCCAATAACCCACATATTCAAATAACTGGCCCCAGTCTCTGCATGGAGTTTCAGTCCCACATCACCAATTGCTTATCAAACATTTCAAACTGGGCATCCCGGAGACATCTTGAACTCAAGTCCAAAACTCATTTCATTATCTTCCCCTCCCTCCTTTCAATTTATTTTTTTCCAATCTTTTTTTTTCCGTTGAAGGCACCACCTTTCTTCCAGTCTTCCAGATTTTGTAATCTAGACATAATTCTCAACTCCTCACCCTCCCTCACCCCACATATTTCTACCTTTATATCATTTCTCACATCCTCCTGCTCCTCCCTACTCACACAGCCAGTACTTTAGTCTCTCATCATTCATCACTCAGATTACTGCAAGGCCTCTTAATGGATCTCCCCACCTCAAGTGTCTCTTCATTTCAGTCCATCCTTAACACTGCTGCCAAAGTAACTTTCCTCAAGTGTAGATCTGATTGTGTCATTCCCCTACTCAGCTGACTCCAAATCTCTCTCTTCAAGACACAGCTCAAGTACCACTTCCTACATGAAGTCTTTACTGTTCTCAACCACTAGTGACTTCCTCTTGAACTTACCTTAACTTTAACTACTTCTTAATTATTTGTATTGCTCCTCCCTATATTTGTTCTGTATTTAATTATATATGTCTTTATTGTCTTCCCTATTAGGATATAAGCTCTTTGTGAGTATGGATTATTTCATTTATTGTATTTATATCACCAGTGCCTAGTCTAGTGCTTCTCATGTGATAGGTAATTAATAAATGCTTACTGAGTGACAGTTGGAATGCAAAGTAATTTGGAAAGGGAGTAGTATGAGATAGATATAGAAAGATAGGTTTTTAGATAATCTGGAAGGTGCATTGGGAAGCTCAGTATTGCTTTTATATTCCTCAAGTTTCTTTCAGTTTGCACTCTATCTAAATAGCCAGAGTGAATTAGAGTGAGACACTATTTCCTGCTCAAATTCAGAACCCATTCTTTCAACTAATAGAACACCAGATATTTCCCCAGATAATCTCAATTGTTCTCTAAAGTGTTCTCCAAGGCACTGAATTAAGTGTGTAAACCTTTTATTTATGTGCCTTTGGCCTGAGAAAGTCCATTTCACTGTGCTGTTGCTCCTCTAAATGTGTTCTTTCACTGCACTACACAAAATCAGCTCAGAAAATTAGCTGAGAGGCTAATGACCCTGACACTGTCAATCAGAGGCATAAGGAGTGACAAGCTATGCTGAGCATTCACTTATGAATCTTGCTTAAGTATTCTATGTGTTTAAGGAGAGCACTAACTGCAACTTGGCTCATTAAAAAAAATCCCTAGGCATTTAATATCTAACGTTGATGTGAGAAATACTTTTCTAAAAATTTAATAGCTGTTCTATCTGTTGTCAAGGTGTTTCATATAACAACCTTTTAGCTCTGAATTTTAACTATGGGTTTCCATATCTGTAAAATGAAGGAATTGGACCAGATGCTAATAGTGGACATTTATATAATGCCTTAAGGTTTGCAAAGCATTTTATATACTCATTTGACCCTCAAAATAATTCTTTGAGGTAATAATACTAAAGATATTATTACTTTCATTTTACAAACAAGAAAAACATCCTTAAAGAAGTAATGTGACTTAATGAGGGACACAGACCTAGAAAATCCTAAATCTAATGATCTTTCCTCTATATCATGATGCCCAAGCTCCCTCCCAGCTGTGATATTTTGAGTTTATGGATGGTTTTGTTCTGAACACTGAGTATGAATCATATACCAATTAGTTCTGCTCATGCTCTTTTCTCATCTTCTCTAAATAGTTAAAAAGAAAGAGCCCTCAAAAGCACTTACTTTCTGCCCTGATTCTAATAGCTACTGCTATCAAAATAATTATGTGTTAATAATTTATGCTTTAGACGTAAATGTTTTATATACCACTATAAAATCCTTTGCAATAATTTAATGTTATTAACTTTTTAAAAATAATATTTGCAGGAAATTAAAATTTCCAGGCTAGAAAAGCTCATTAATGCAACATGTAGAAAATAAAGGGAAAAAACCAATATTTTGAATGCTGCTTTTATTCTTTACTTTATTCAAAATTTAAAGAATGCATGATGTCCTCTGGCATTCTTTGAGGATTCAGAAGGGCACTCCCTTCACTAGTGCAGTGTGTGATCCTACTCTAAACTTTAGTCAACAGTTTTCCTGAATGTCTGTGACTGATAGCATTCACTACGTGGTTGCCCACCAGGTAGCTAGACTGGACCGTCAGACACCCAATCTGTCACTAGGCCCATACGTGAAGCTTTTCCAGCTTGGTAAGAAGATTTTCCAGAGCTTGTGCCCTGTTGGCATTGCCTTTGAGAGCCTTGAGTCATCTACATATCACAATGAGTCCTTAGGGTAGTATTTTAGTGAAGGTTGTTCTTTGTCAAGATTCTTGTTAAAAAGACATACATTTTCCATCACCTAAAATGGAATACATATAAGGATACTACACTTGTGACATAATTTAGAAGTGCCAAATATGTTAATTTAAAATTATCAGTATTTTAATTTTTGAAATTTTGTTTAATTTGTTTTAAAAAACCCACTGGTTTAAGGCCAGCCAATTTAACTATTTTATTACAAACATATGCCAAATGCAATCACTAAATGTAAGAGTATATTGAATTCATGGTTCAATCCAGCAGCATGGATTCATGTATAGAGAGCTGGCCTTAGAATTGGAAAGACCAGGTTCGAGTCTCACCTCTGATATAGACTGGCTGGGTGACCTGGGAATCAGGGCAGGTCACTTACCCTCCTGGTGGCTCAGAAAAACCTCTCAGACTGTAAGTTGCAGAGCAGGTGCTGATCAGTCTTAGTAGAGGGAGTTTTCTCTTTAGGAGTTCCCTATACTAGTGAAATTACTGGCCTGTATCCCACAGCAGGAATGATCTCTGACTTTCGAGTTTGTAGTGAGGTGCAGATCTTAAGAGGAATCAGCTTTAGAAACCAACAGTGTGAAAATGTTACTAAATGTGGCTTGACCCATAGTTCTGAGAAGAAATGCAATTTTGTCCAGCTGAAAGGAAAAGAGGAGATGCCCTGCTTCAGGAACTCTGGTCCAGTCAAATTGGCCTTCCTGTTTCGTATTTTGCTCTTTCATCTCCCATACCCATATCTTTGTAAAGGCTGTCCTCTATGCCCAGGATACCCTCTATTTTTACCAGCACTTCTCAGAAACCTGAGTTTTTGTGAAAGCACAGCTCAAATGCCACTACCTACATGAGGCTTTTTTTTTCTACTCTCTCAGGCTCATTAAAGCTTCTTCTCTGAAATTACCTTGTATTTATTTCATATGAACTCATATTGAACATGTTATCTCTTCTGAGAAAATATAAGCTCCTTGGGGCAAGCATAGTTTCATTTCTTACTTCATTTCCCCAGCCCTAGCACAGTGCTTGGCACAGAGTAAGAACTTAATATGACCTGGGGCAACTATAAAATTTTGTGGTTCTCTCTACCCACATAAGCTCAGGTTAGCAGAGCACCACAAAGTGACACCTCCTATATACACAAAATATTTAGGGAACTAGAACACATGCTTTTAGCTTTAAAAGAGCAGTGAGGATGTTGCCAATAGTGTCCCAATAGTAGCAGACATCAACAGGTCAAGTGGAGAGGGCCATTGGAGCTGTCAAAGATTCAAAGCATGGAGGAGGGAACTCTGTTCTTCTGACACTGAGGAGGGGAAGAATCAGAATGAGGCAGAGAAATAAGCTTATTAAACCATAACCTTCTTGAGAACAGGATCATGGCTTATCTTTTATTATTATTATTATTTTGTACCTTATATCCTTGCCTCCACTCCCATGGTGCCTTAGGCACAGTGACTAAGTACTCAATAAATATTTTTGCCTGAATGCATGAAAAATATTATGGCTTGCTTGCGGCCTCAAAATTATTCTGATATGACTATCAAGGATAGAAGCTGAGTGGAAAGCAGGGGCAGTTCAAGTTTTACATAATGTATACTATATACACTCTCCTATATCCCACAACCCTCAATATGCTATATAGATTACAAGGTCCTTGAGGACAGAAACTCGTTTTTTGTTTTGTTTTGTTTGGGGGGGGGGTTGTGATGGGGAGAGAAGATAGGGAGGTATCTGTGTCTTCTATACTTAGTTTAATGCCTGGCACATGCTAGGCACCTTATAAATGCTTGTTGATTAATTCCTCATCCTTCCATGCAGGATGGCGAAAACAAAAGTATTCTACATAAATCCACCCAATGCTTCTATCTTTAGACAAAGTCAAACTTAAAGTTCCTGTGAACAACATACCTGCAGGGTAATTGTGTTCATTCTGATTTTCAGAGTCCAGCCTATGATCATCTTGAGGGCCTTCTTCAGTGAAGAGTGAGTAATTCATTACACCCCTAAAAGACAGTGGACAGTAACAATGATTATTCCAATACAATATCAAGAGGATTTTCCATTTAAAGAAATTATTGAGCCCTATTATTCACTTTATTACTTCACCAATTTATTTCCATTTCCATTTTAAGTGACTGTCAAAGTAGAGGAGAATATCAAACAAATATTTAGGGATAGTGTAAACAAACAAAATCAAGTCATCCAGGCCCTAAGGTTTTTTGGTTGTTTTTCTTTCTTTTTTCTTGAAGGGACCTCCTCCCCACCCACCAATCCCTCCATTCTGAATTATCAGTTTGGCTATCTATTTCTCCATGGTCAAGATCTACAGGGCTACCAAAAAGCTGGGTGTGTATGTAAAAGTCACTAATGATACAAAAGTTCACCTTAACAATAGGGAATAATAGGATATAAAATAGAAACCAAAAGAAACAGGAAAGAAAGAAAAATATGTGATAAAGTTAATCTACAATTTGGATCATCTAACCCTGGAAAATTGAGAGTTAAGAGAAAAAATAATCAGCATATTGCTCTGGTTGTCAACCTAATGTATAATGTAAAGGCAATGGAGCAGCCTTTTGTTCTTAGTGTTTAAATAAATAGCTGACACTTCTATAATGCTCTATAGATTGCAAAGTACCCTACATTTGTTAACTCATTTGATCCTTACAACCATCCTGTGAGGTAGTTGCTCTTATCACTGTCACTTTACATATAAGGAAACTGAAGCTGAGTTACAGTGGCTTACTCAGGGTTGCACTGCAAGGATTTGAGACAGACTTACTGACTCCAGGTGCAGCATTTGCTCTCCAGCTGCCCTGGCATTATGCACCAGGGATCCTTCAAACTCTGCTACATTCAAAGTTCTAAGGAACTGAGTCTGAATCCTATCTCTGCTACTTGCCATGTGACCTTAAACAAGTCATTACAAATCTCTGGACTTTAATTTTCTTATCTACAAAATGAAGGAATTAGTCAAACTAAATGATGGCTAAGATTCCTTCCAGTTCTATATCTATTAAACTATGATCTTAATAGCATTAGTAAGCAAGTGTAACAAAAAGTACATTCTTCTCTCTATACAGAAATGATGCTTTAAAATACTCCTGATACAGAACATTTGCCTACTCACTGACAATAATAATAGTAAGTAATAAGTTAAGATAGATAAATAGGAAAGAATATTGATTTTTACTAATATTCATATTAATATGGCTTCATGTAGAAAGGTAGACTGCTAGAAAAAAATACACTGCAATGTCTTCTTTTGACAAGTCTGAAAATCACAACATTGTGACCAACTGGCAGAATAAAAGAAATCCTTAGTCTTTCACCTTACTTTCCTAATGTCCTATAATAGTGTGAAATTTACATTCATTAAATTCTATTAATCCTGTCTTCATTCCATACTCCAAGCTCCACTGGTTTTTATAACACAAAGGGAAGGGGACATTCATATGGCTGACAGAATGGCAAATTTGTGGAATTTGGGAGGGAGGAAAGGCAAGCTGGAAGTACAAAACCAATCATGGCCTTTGACTCGATTATTCCATTGGTAATATACCATAAAAGCAATATCAAACAATTTTAAAGCTATATGCTCAAATATTTATTGGATTTTTATTTCTCATTATGAAAAATGGAAACAATTTAAGTGTTCAACATATGGAGAATGGCCGAACGTGTGACATATAAATATAATGAAATACTATAATGATAATGAGGAATATAAAGAAGAGACCTCAGAGGCCATCTAGTCCACCTTACCACCCCCACCCTCATTTTATGACAAGAAAACTGAGGCCCAGGGACATTGTGACTTGCCCAAAATTACATATGTAGTAAGGGTCAGAGGCAGAATCTGAACCAAATGCTTTGACTCAAGACTGTGAATTCAATGTTGTCTTTTTTTCCATTTGTATCCCCAAGGCTTAGTATAGTTCTTGATATATAGTAAGTACATAAAAAATGCTTTTCATTTCACTCATTTTTCATTTCATTCATGGGAGTATCCAACATAAATGAGACCACAAACCAACTGAAATACCACAGTAAATTTTTGTATACTTATATGCATATTACCCAGAATATAGTTGAACAGGAACTTTTGTTACTCACTGTGTTAGAGCCTGAGACAATTCAGTTTCACTTCCCCCTTCAGAGAGCTGAAAGAAATGGTAGTTTTATCTGCTTAATGAATATACATCAACTTAAAAAAACCCCTAAGATTTCATTTTGTAAGCCTTTCTTTTCTTTGTTTTACTCTTACTTGGCTTAGGTTCTTGGGGGCTAGTAAGGAAAAGGGCAAGTGAGTAAAGGACGTCATCTGATTTTAACTCAGCCTTTTTGGTTCTAAGTAGCCATCCTAGTCATGGGTTTGCCATCAAATTCCAAGCTCTCCCAGTTATGTCCTCTTGTGGCTAAAAGATCTAGGCCACTGAACTATATTAAGCTGAAGCTTCATGTTATTGTAAACATGGTAATGCAATCTTTTAATGATGAACATAGCATGTGTCAGAGTTCTAAGTACTGGGTTAAATGCACCCAGTTTTCAGGAGCATACTATGAAATATATATTCTGTCCATTTCTAAAGGAAAGGGATGTATCATAAAATGCTTTCTTAATGTATCATAAGATGCCTCTTTAATGACCACTTTTAGCAATATTACATTGTTTCTCCATTCCTAAGAAAAGTCATTATTCTAAACACCAAAAAAAAAGATAAACAGAAAAAGACTTTTGTTTGAGGATATCCTGTCTTTGAGTTACCTGGATGAGGCCATGGCATCACTAAAATAAAGCCACTAAGACGATGAATGTCTAAGTAGCTCCTGAGCAGTTTAAAATAGAACGATGAAAATAAGCAATAAAATCACACAGCTCTATATCTGTGCAAACTTTTCTCTGCTTCAATATATATGGGAATGATACTCCTTTCCATGCCTCTAGGTCCATATCATTATTCCTACAAGGCTTGTGGCTTGAATTTTTCTGAGTGATCCCAAAAGACCAAACCAGATGTCTCCCACCTGTCTGAAGATTCTACTCTCATTTTAGGTTATTACCTCTTCTACCGCCTCTTTTAGTGATATTACATTGCTTCTCCACTCTGGAGAAGTCATTACTCTCTGAATTCCCTATCAGCTGGACTTTTACAGCCAAAAAGGATTTTCAGGAAAAGACTTCTGACAAGGCATATTTATAAAATGCTACCAGAAATCTCAGAGGGCATATAAGACATGCATCAACATTTCTACAATATTTCAGCCATCTTGCAGGAGTTGCCTACTTGCTAGAAATCAGTTACTTACTTTGTTGAGTCTTAATTACTCACATGACCCTTATCTGCACAGAGAAAGTATAAAAGATAATTCAGATAACAAGCTAGCCTCAAAGGAGATAACTCCTTCGAACAACCTCTTTTTTCTCTTTTTCCATAGACATAAATATTCTCCTTCATAGCTGAAATGTCCAAATTTGTTCATAACATTAAGGAAGAATTTACTTAGAAACCTATTTTTTAATATTAGGATAACAGGAAAAAATGTGATTTTAGATTTTTAATAAGAAAAACCCTTCTAATTTGCCCATTCTTTTTTAATTGGAAAATAGTATTTCAAAACTAAATGTCTAAAATTCCATTTTCAGAAGGCAAATGTTTTTAAACAATGATATTCATTGCACAGTGTGGGTATAATATCACTTAAGATTTTTCAATGTAAATGATATATAATCAAATGTAGAAGAATTCTAGTTAGTAAACAAATATGTAAACATATATACTTTCCTGCTCCCTTGCCTAAAGAACTATTTTATGCCCCCAAATCAAAACTTACCTGTCCAGATACTCACCTCTCAGGAACATGACTGGTGTGCTAATGTTTGGGAAAAAATCATGCTTAAGTGTTATTGATTTAAATTCTTATTTAAAGACTGGGGATAGTTACATTTTCAGAGGACTACTAAAGACAGCACAACACCTGGCACCTAATAGTCACTTAATAAAATCTTATTTCCTTCCTTCCTCTCTAGTCACACCCTTCAAAACATATCTAACATATGCTACACATGAAGATTAGGTCAGTTATGACTTTGAGAAGGTATAAGAATAAAAATCATGATAACCTAATGTAATTTGCACCACCTTCATTCTTCCTCTTCTCCCAACAAAGATAAGAAGGAAAAAAAAGAATATTTCACCATCTTATTCTACAAGTTTTCTCAAAGTGATAGTAAGTTTTCACAAAGTAATCACAGGGAATGGAATGAAAAAGAATAGAGGAGCAAGAGGAGCCATAACTAGGATAGAGTGACCAAGGCTTTGGCCCCAGGACTTTGAAATTTAGAGGGCAATAATAGCACTTTCAGTATAGCTTTGAAAAAAATTAAAATGAGGAGCTTTAGGAGTTTCCTCTCCCAAGTAGTCATATCAGAGATGAACTCTTCCTCAATTTGACCCCACTTCGAGGTGGTAGCTTTCCCAAAAGTGTTTTCCAGTGTTTTGGGACACCATTCCTTTCGATAGTGGCTACATCCCAAGTGATTTCCTCCTCAGCCTCCTCCCTGCCCTGGCAAATGTTTCTTCTTCCAGGCACAAAGATCATTTATTTATGGCACTGGAAGCAAGAAAACTGATTAAGAGGCAAGGAAGGGGGACAAGAATAGGAAAGAATGAAGGTACTTTCACTCTCCATTTTCCATCATAAGAGAAAATACCACTTGGTGCTTCAAAACATTAATTAATGACATTTCAGCAACAGTCCTAGGTATCTATAGCAATAAAATCTCTCTACATACTGGGTTTATCAAGTGTGCTTATTCATCTGCTCTTGTAGTTACTCTTTGAGTTTGTAAACAAGATGAATCTCTGGAGAGGATGATTCTGTAATGACACAAACACAAAATCATTTACAATGTGGTTGCTTCCTTCTTACAGAGACCTAAATAGTTCATCATAGCTCCCAAGTACTTTAAAAACTCATTCTGTAATCCATGATATGTCACTTTTCTATAATCAAATTTTAATCACTGACCAGGAAGTCATGTATAAAGAAAAGTGAAGTCTCAGTACTTTATCTTTCTTTTTTTGTCAGCTATTTTCTTTTTTTTTTTTAGTACTTTATCTTTCTGTTGTAGTAAAGGTGTATGAGCTGTGTCCTTCAATATTTGAAGATTTATTCTTCAGAGGAAACAGTATGTTTGGGCTCTATTTTGGGGGCCTAGTTCAAATTCCAAACATATGTTAGCATAGATATTTATGTAAACACTTCTATACTCTAAAGACCCAGGAGTTCATCATTCTGGGTACCCCTCCATGAATGTAGGTTGCAACCCCTACATGCCTTAGCACAGTGGTTCTCAAAATGTGAACTAGGGATACCTAGGAGTCCCCAAGAACGTTTTAGTGGGTCCATGAGGTGAAAATTCTTTTCATAATAGTACTAAGATGTTTTCATTTTTAATATAGCAATGTAGATATGATCTCCATAAACATTTTTAAGAATATGAAGGGTTCTGAGACCAAAAAATTTGAGAACCATTGCATTAAGTTAGGGCAGCTAGGTGGCACAGTGAATTGAGTGCCGGGCCTGAAGTTAGGAAGACTTGAGTTCAAATCTGAACATTTACTAGTAGTGGGACCCTGGGCAAGCCGCTTAACCCTGTTTGCCTCAGTTTCCTCATCTGTAAAATGAGCTACAAAAGGAAATGGCAGACTACTCCAGTATCTTTACCAAGGAAACCCCAAAAAAGGCTCACAAAGGGTTAGATCCAACTGAAAAACAACTGAACTGACCTTAGCAGTTGGTGGTCATTGTGAGTTGCTATGACTAAAAAAAAAAAACACTGGTTAAAACTCTCATAATATAGAGGAGAAATAAGTCTCTGGTCTTCCTGAATAATGATGGCAACATTAACAGTTTAAATCACTAAGCTCAACTGTCACCCTCTGCAGGAGACCTTTCCTAGAGCCCCTAGCTGCTAGTCCCTTCTTTGAGGTTATCTTCCATCTACTTAGTTGTTTTTATATGCCTTTTTATTATTGTATTGCCTCCTCCATTACAGTGTAAAGCTCCTTTAGGGTGAGGAACTTTGTTACTTTTGTCTTTGTATCTCCCAGTGCTCAGGAGAGCACCTGGTACAAGTGACCAATAAAAGCTAGTGATTGATTAGTAAGAATCCCTATTGAGGAGGAAAACTTCAGAGGACACAGTACCTTTGAAATACATGTAGGAAAAATCTTCCCAGGATATTTGTTATTTGGAAGTGATACTAGGAGAACAACATGACAGTAGTATCCCAGTTGAAGATCTATGCAGGAGTGTGCTCAAACCAGTACCAAAGGCTCTGAGGGCCACTGTTAAATTTTCAACGTGAGCATTTACACCTCAGAAATCTCAAAAACTAATCAGGGCTTGATGTTTTTATTTTGTAGATTGCCTAAAGAAAGTAAGGAAAAAGTGTTAATGATGCATTTTAAACCTAAAAATGTGTCATGAATACTTTTTTAAACATTTACCACTTCACCTTATCATCCACTCTGCCCCACCCCAAATCCCATCCAAAGGAAGATCTAGAGATTGAAAACATTAAAATACCTTTCATATTATAAAAAAGTTATACATATAAAACTGCTCTCTGGTATTCTATCACCTTAGTGCATGCATTCAAAAGAGTATACCACTGAGATTTCAGCATAAGCTGTAAATCCAGCTAAGGACAGAGTTGGCATTGGGTCAAAGGTCAGCAATATGCTTAGCTCTTACATGACTTGAACACTCTGAAATCAAGTGCCACTCAAAGGCATAGACAGAGAAGAAGGGTGAAACCATGAGGATAAAGAAAGAGTAAGGGTAAAGAGAAAAATTCATGCGATAAAATTATAGTGTCATGAAAAACTAACACTGGACAACTCACTTTACCTCTGCCTCAGATTGCTCATCTCTAAAATAGGGATGATAATAGCACCTACGTCTATGAGGATCAAATTAGATAACATTTATAAAGTGCTTTATAAACATTGAAGCACGATATAAACTCTAGCTATTATTATAACTGTTATTACTGTTTTGTCTTTTCAGCAGGTACAAACCATGTCTCTCCCACTTTCCCTTCTACTTCTAGCTCCGGAAATGATAATCAAGTCAACACTGCCATTCCTGGAAGAAATGTTTCAACCGCTTGCTAAATGATTCCCCTTACCATCTATGCATTGGACTTCCAAGACCAAAACAGTCTTCCCTCGTCACCATACGTCTATACCTGTTGTCCTCCCTTACTAGAATGTAAGCTTCTTGAGGACAGGGATTGTCTTTTTTTTATCTCCATGATTAAGCACAATGTTTAGCACATATCACTTAATAAATGCTTTTTCATTCATTCATTTCCCTGTGGTCATACTTAGAAAATTATATTAATACGAAAGATATTATGGTGTTGTGAAAAGAGCTCTAGACTTGAAGTTAGGAAGATCCTGATTATGACTCTTAGTATCTATGTGATCCTAGGCAAATCACTTAACCTCCTTGAGTCCTAATTTTATCACTTGAAAAATGGAGATACTATTATTTGTATTATCTACCTCACAAGGTTATTATGAGAAGGGTTCTATAAGCCCTTAAAGTAGCATATAAATGTATATCATTATTTCTCTAAGTATTTGTAACATGAAACTGGCTTTAAAAATAAATGTTTAGATACTGCACCCATCCCATAGTTCTTTACCTTCCCCTACTCTATGCAAACTGACCCTGCTTATTTGGATATAGCCAGAGAAAAAAAGTACCTTCCTTTTTACTGCTCAGTCTGTTTCTTTACTCTACAGAACTGGCACATCTCACCAAGGCCAACCTCTTTACATGTACCTTCAATCCTACCTGCTCCAAATTTGCCAGCATATTGCCCCCACAAGCATTCTCTCTCTTTCCTCATCTTCAGTGTCACTATCTTGTAGATCTTTCCTTCCTTGGTGTCTATAAATGTGACCCAGTTTTACCCATCTTTTAAAAAATATTTCTCTATATCCTACCATTTCTTCTCTCATCTGTCCCTACTTTCTCAGGAAAACTCCTTTAAGAACAAACAGGTCTACTTTATACTCATTACTTCTATTTCCTCTCCTCTTTCAAATCCTGTGCAGTCTGGCTTCCAACCTCATCACTCAACTGAAACGGCTCTTTCCAAAGTTATCCATGATCTCTTAACAACTAAATTGGATGGCTATTTCTAAATCCTCATCCTTCTTGACCTCTCTGAAGTATGAGATATTGATCACACTCTCCTCCTGGAAACTCTCTTCTTTCTGGGTTTTAGAAACATTACTCTCTCCTGATTCTTGTCCTACCTTTTTGCCTACTCCTCAGTTTTCTTTGCTGACTTATATAAGTTGTCTTCTCATCTCATTTGTTAAGTCCCCTGAGCTCAGGAATTGTTTCACATTTGTCTTTGTAGCTCCAGTTCCTACACAGTCCTAGGAATGTTGCAGAAATTTAATAAATTCTTGCTAATTGCTTGATTAAATATTATTCTTATAGGCATTCATAGTATAGTTGAAGAGATGAATAAACAAACTAGAACAGCAGTTAAGAGACTAGAAACAATTATAAGACTTTTTCCATGATCCCTTAGGAATCATGCTTTTGAATGCTGAACTCTAGAATTATGTTAGGAGGTAAAGGATATAAAAAATGGGCCATCTGTCCCAGACATTCAAAAGGCATTTAAAAAGTTAAGATGACTATATGACTAAAACAAAGATAAACTTAATCTCAATTATAATGCTTCCAGTATAGCCTTATAAGATAGCTGTCAGCATAAACTTTTTTATGTGAAAAAGTATGGGGAAAAATTATGTGCTACTTGGTAGCAAAAAGACAAAAACAAAACTAAAGGCTAGTATTTGACATTTATCTAAAGGCATTTACCTATTTGCAATGTTTTTATCATGTTATTTATCTATTTATGAGGCATCTAGGTGGCCCAGTGGATGGAAGGCTGGGGCCTGGAGTCAGGGAGATCTGAGTTCAAATTCAACCTCAGACACTTACTAGCTATATGAGCCTGCTATGGTTTCCTGAAATGTAAAAAATGGGAATAGTAACAACACCTGCCTCATAGGCTGTTATGAAGATCAAATGAATTATTTGTAAAGTTCTTAGCACAATACCTGGTGCATAGTAGGTGCTATATAAATGCTCATTTTCTCCTTTCCATCTAACAGCTTTAATATAGTCTTTCACTAGCATATGTTACTTTTATAAATATACATTTAACATAGGTGGAATTCTTACATGAGAGGCCTCATCATGGCATAAAAGGCTCAGGTACATTTGGAGCTCCACTTCTCACTTATTTGGCTCCTCGTCCCCACCCAGAGAGAAACTAAGAACTCCAGTATCAGGCACGTCCCCAAGAGTGGACATCAGTTCCCTTTAGAAGAACTCAGAATCACAAATCTTTAAACACAGAATATTTTCTTATTTATAAAACAAAGGACATAGAGAGGGCTTGGTCCCAAGTCCATAGAGAATCAAGAGACCAATCCCACCAAGTGGGCCATCATCACCCTGCAAGGAAGCTAGACAATTCTTATGTCATACACTACTATCCCCAATGGAAGTGCAGGAAGGTAAGGCCAAAATTTGGTCCTCCCTGTCAGTACTCTCTATCTCATTAGTCTTTCACCATCAACCCTCCTGTCTCCTCTGGCTGCAGTTCTCCTTTTCCAGTAGGGGTCATTGTTATGGAGTCTTATAAACTACTCCCCCAACTTGCATATGCACTCAAGGGTTGAGTCTTAAGAGGGTAGCTACTCCCTCAGGTTGTCGGGATAATCCATAGCTCATATGCCCCTACCAGTGTGCTTCCAATGAACCATCATGGCAGTAAACACAATTAGCTCTTAGCAAAGGCATTTACTAAGATAGCATGGCAAGAATGCAAAAACACTCTCCCAATAAACCTGAGGAACACCGTCCCACAAAAATACATCAGAAAAGTGGGATCAAACTCAAAGTATGATGATGATAAAGCAATTGTTTAGATTACATGCATCGGTTTCTGGTACTTTGGGGCTTGAAATCTTTTCCTTTCTTTTCATAGAAGACTCAGGCTAGGTTCCTAGAACTGGCTTTTCTCCATAATCCCAGTCTTGATTGCCAGGAGTCATGTTCTATGAAGCTGCTTCTTTTGGGTGACTGTTTGAATTCACTTCTGTCCAGGATCTGTGTTTCCAGGCCACGCACCCCTCCTGCCTCAGGTTTATGGGGAGAATGCTTTTCTAATTACATGACAGCTTTGATGGGCCCCAATCTAGGCTTAGGGGGAATTTGTTAAAGTGTGTTAGTCTCGACTGGCCCCCATTGAGACTTAGAGGACTTATAGGAGTTGGAATCCCATTCTCACCTGCCCCTTCAAAAAGAGTAATTAGGGGATGCTGTAGGAGTTGTGCTCCCATCATCAGCAACATCCCCCCAAAAAAAGATTAGAATAAAGTCAGCTTAATTAACCCTTTATTATATCTCCATTTCTGTCTTCTTGCCTGCCCGGATCAAGGGTGAACTAGTGCTAGAAGCTCTCCCGTGTCACCTTCCATCCTACAGTTAGTATAGTTGGTGTCTCCTGTGTGTACTCCCACCTTACACCATCCAAACAAATCTTTTGGGGGTACAAAAAGTCATTCCAGCTTTTTATTTGTCATTCTATCTCCCATCTTCCCCTAGGGCAATTGAGAAAGATTATACAAATTGCTCATAGCAACTATTTAGAGATCTTCCAAAAAGGGAGGGGGCAAAGGAAGGGTGGTGTTAGCAGTTCCCAGTGGCAGTGGCTAATCCCAGCATCTTTCCTGGGAGAAGGGCAATCCTGCCCCAAGAGCTAAGATTGGTACAAAATGGCTCAGTACTATAATTTAACCCTATGTTGTCATTATGGGAAGCGATATTCAAAATGAATTCTTCAATAATTAATTTTAAAGAGGATGCAAAAAAATGCTACTGATTCACCACCAGTAGGATGAGTACTTTAAATTGTTCTTCCAGCTATGGACATGGATTATGTCATGTTAATATTACTTCATTCCCCCATCTAGAATTCCTTTTTATTTTTTTAAACCAAATCCATGCATTTTTAAGAGAGCTGGCTGGGATTAAGAGTGGCCACAGAACAGAATTATGCTAACATATCCACAAAGAGACTATGCCCATGACCTTATAGTTATACAAGTTCCAAAATTTTTCAAAACCTAAAAAGAAATTTATAATAAACTTGTTAAATAATGAAGTCTCTTTTCTATTATCTTGTCATATGAGGGTTGAACTGCCCTGGACAAGCAATCAAGGCTATGGGGTAAACTGTACTTCTTTGCCTCTTGCCTGACTGCAAAAGAGAACAGAGGTGGTCTGCTAAAATTATATGTTTAGTGGTCTGGAACCCTGGGAGTTTGCCCAATCTGGTTCATGGAAGTTCTTCACCCTACTCTTTAACTATGAAACTAATAACAACCTATATTTTGTATAGTACTTCACATTTTACAAAATTCTTTTACATATATCATCTTATTCCTCAGAACAACCCTGTGAGGTAAATTGTAGAAATTGTAGTAAATTGTAGAAAAAAGGAAATTAAGGTTTTTATCAATTTCTTCCTGAACCCATCCACCTCAAATTCAATGTGTTCAAAACAGACCCCAAAAGTCACCCTTCCTTGAAACCTCCCTATTTCTATTGAGGATACAACCATCCTTCCAGCTACCCATGTTCACAACTTTAGTACTTCAGTATTTCTTCTTCCTCCCCACCTACCCCCTAAAACCTATCATTCACCAAGTCTTCTATCTCCAAGACATCTCTTCCATTCATCTCCTCTCTAATCCCTAATCCCTTCACCCTAGTTCAGATCTTTATCACCACTTGCCTGGACTCCTGCAGTAGCCTCCTAATTGATCCACCTGCTTCTAATCTCTGTCCTCTTAAATCTTCTTTATTCCTAAAACACAGACCTAATTATTTCATTTCCCTATTCAAAAATCTTCAGTGGTTCCCTATTCCCTCTATGGGAAAATCTTCAACCTGGCACTCAAAAAACCAAAACAGTGAGGCTCCTACCTACCCTTGTAGTCTTGTTTCACTTTATGCACACTCCATTCCAGTGAAACTGGTCCAATAGGTGCTCCTTTACACAAAATTCTATCTCCCATTTTCATGCCTTTGCACAGGTAGATCCCTATGTTTTGGAATGCAGTCCCTCTTCACTCTACCTTAACTTTATCTTCCTTCAACAAGCAAGTTGTCACCACCTTCATTTACTCCCAGACAGTGCTCTTTGATTCTTGAAATTACTTTGTATAATTTAAATATGTTTTATATTTATTTATAGATGCCCATGGTGCATCCCCTAGTTGAATGTAGTCTCCTTGAGGACAGGGATTCTCTCAGAAGTTTTTGTCTGTATACTCAGCACTGATAGTACCTTGCATATATAGCAAACAAATGTTTATTGAATAAGTTTCTGAGACAAGATCACAGAACTCATCATAGGGAGATTCAGGACTGCCACCTTGATCTGCTGAAGCCTATTCAGTGGCTATTCCAACATATTTGAATAATCCTGTCCATCAAGGATCAGACAGGCATTAGACAAGGGATAGAGACAAGAGAGAGCAGAAAACAAAGAAGTCAAAGACACAAGTGTTTTAAGGAAAGTTGCTTCTACATGGTTTAAAGTTCATACCAAAAGTCAGAGGAAAAAGTCTTAACCGGGGAAGCTGTCTATAAGATAACTAGCTATTAGAAAAATAAATCTTTTTGAAGTCTCTCCCCTCCCCCCATTTCATTAGTCAACAAGTTGAACTGTAGCAATTTTTAAGATAAATTCATTGCTCAGTGAGTATAGGAAGTAGTAAAGAAATAGACACTTTTTTCCCCATGCAGGGCATTCCTATGAACCTTTCATTCAGACTAGGAAAAAAAAGGCTGTATATTAAAAATGTTTTCCACTGTAAAAATAGGTAGAATGTGGGTTGATCTGGAGTGCCTGCAAAAGCCCATAAAAAAACAGACTATTTAAAGTCACAGCAAATTAATAAACTTTTTTAAAAGTACCAATAAGAATAAAAGTTTCTACCTACTAAAAGAATCCTTTCTTACCTTCATACATTCCTCTGAAACCAGAGTGAAAACTGGGATCAGATTTAAAAGATGTATCTTGAGCAAAAATTAACCTTTCAATCAACATAAAAGGCACAAATTATTCTACCTTTCTTAGATTAATAAGAAAGCAATATAGTAATCAAAGTCTGCTATTGCAACTACTATTTTTCATTTTACAGTCATAAAAATTCACAGCTAACATGGTATAAGGATTTCCTTTCTGAAATATTTTTCAGAAATGTATACTTCCATTATGAGTTTATAATGAGATGAGATATAGAAGAGTGGAAATATTTTTTTTTTAAATCTCTTGCTACTCTACTTATACTTAGAAGGATGGGACAAAATATATCTACCTTTGGGGAAGAGGGAAGGGCATTCTTTCAAAGGATGCGCGAGTACCAACAAGGCCAGTTCTCCTGTTTTTTTGTTTTTCTTTCAAATTTCTCAATACCACAGGAATCTTTTTGGGAAATTTTAAGATTAAAAACTCTAGGGGGCATATTTTGTCAAATTCCATTTATGAGTTAACTTTCATCTTGTTTTTTATTCTATTTTTTTCTTCTTGTAAAAACCCAAAGTTCTAGTGAACCATTCTTTCTAAGATATAAATTTTCTTGATATTTATAAAGTTTAAAAGTTTATTATGAGAAAAAAATCATAAAATTATACTGATTTTCTTAGTATCACACTTTAAAAACTGTCCTTTATTCTTGCCCACTTAAATACATTCCTTTTATTTCTTTAACTTAGGTGAAAATCATACTGAAGCAATGAGGTGATGCAGTGGTTATAGAAGTGGTACTGTAGTCATCATTAAAAAGAGAGGATTTTTTTGAGGGGAAGGTGGAGAAGACATAGCAAAACATGACCCATTATTTGAACGTGACCACTTTCATTTATGTGTAGAAAAAATAGTGAAATATTTTTAAAGTACTTCAGTTTTAAATCTCATCAAAATCACAACAGTACCATAGTTCTCATACTATGCTAATACTGGAGTTAATGAAAATGTATAACTAAAACATCCTTTTCAGTGTGATAATTCTAAAAATAGTATGCAGCAGCATTTTACTTTAATCAGTACAAAATCCTTCAGTTTGACTTTTACCTCCCTGCCCCCAAGGCTGCTCCATTTAGTTGATTTATTTTGGTTATTAATTCCAAGTCTTCTTATAGTTTGCAAATTATCCTATCTCTCATTTCCTTTAAATGCATAACAACCACCTCTGTGGAAGATTGTTACAAACAGTACACATATGGATACAGCACAATCTTCTTATACAAAGGTCTGAGGTACAGGATTAATCCTACGATACAAAATGAACTACTCTATCAGATGTTTCCTTTATGTCCCTTTGTTTCAGGAGACACAATTAAGCAAAATATGCAGGCAAACCCCTGTCCTAATTAATTCTGTTACAATGAGGGTGTTTATCCTACACAAGAATTAAATCAAGGCATCTTTCAGTACCTCTCAATTTTTAGCATTGAGGGAATAGGGCTGACAGATGTCATGCCATACAATAATTTTGTCTTTTTTAACCCTATAAATCGACACTCATTGCTAGGATACCTACCATTGTACTACTGCCAGTTGCTATAAGGTGTTATTCTTATTTTTTTTTTTACCACCAATAACTGCTTTCAGACAGCAGCAGCATCTGGGAAAGCTAAGCGCTGTAGAAATCACTTAAGATGAGCTAGAATTACTGGCAAAATATTATACTAACCTTAGACACGGAACTAAGCTTTTAGTCACGCTGAATGCTAATTTAGCAGAGGAAAAACATGTAATGTCTTAACATAATTGGCAATCCTGGTGCTACTGGAGTCTGCTTTAGTTCGAAGTCATGATATTGAGATTTGATACATCATAAACAGCAAGGTTTCATATAGCACAAAATGATCTCGATTCCGCTCTCTGCTCTATCTTTGCTTCACTGAGGTGTGGTTACTTTTGCTTCTCAAAGGCTATACCAGAGGAGCACAAAATTTTACAGGTTTCAGCAAGTTAGAAAGGCATCAAATACAATGCCAGATCCTTTGCATTCTGGGCAGCTCATCACTGGCAGGTTGGCAACCCTAAATGCTAAGACAAATTTCTTATAATTTTCTATTCTTGTTTTTAAAAAAGGATGTTACTTTTTTTTTTTTAAATCTTAGATCGTGACAATTAATGCCCGTTTTCCCCAATTTATTCATTTTCTTACGCTTGGTTTTGATGCTATCAACTTTTTACCCATCATTCCTAGCTTGGGTTTATCTGGCCTCAGACCTTTACTAGCTGTGAACCCTAACTGGTGTCTGGAAAACAGGAGTAACAGCACCTAACTCCTAGGCGTTTGCGTGTGTATTTGGAGCGTAAAATAGGATATTATCTATAAAGCACTTTGCGGACCTTAAGGAGATATATAAATGCTATGAAATGATGCTCTAGATCTGCATTCTGCACATGGTAACCCAAAACCCCCATTCCCCACTGAAGTGCCCGAAGCAAAAGCATCCTTCGATGGAAAACTCTGGATGTCTTGTACTGGGGTACAATGCCCTAAATTTAGCAGCAGAAAGCATCCCTCCTCGATAAACCATTGCTTTGGAAGGGACCTCGGAGGCCATTTAGTCCACACCGGGCACGCCGCTACCTCCCTCCTCCTCCCCGTTTTATGGAGGAAGACTGGGAACCAGAAATATTAAATGACTAGCCTCAGGTTCTCAGTCAGCATTTGAACCCAGCTCCTGCACCTGCAGCCCCCTACCCCGCCCGGTGGCGCTGCTGGGGGCAGCCTCGGCCCGTAGGGCCGAGCGTGGTGAAGATGGGGGAGGGCCTCGAGATTCAGGGCAGCGCCTCGAACGTGGCGGAGGGCCCGGAGAGGACGGTCCTCGCCTGCCCGGAGCGAGCCTGAGCAACGCGGGGAGACGGGGCGGGCCGGCGGGCGGGAGCCACCGGGGCCGTCACCTTTTCAGGAGCAGCTCCTCATCCTCCCGCTCGGTCTCGGTCACCGACCCCTCCACCACCGTCTGGTCACTGTCCCAGTCTAACTCCCGGGCCGATTCTTCCTCCACGCCCGCCCCGGCAATCCCGCCCTTCTGCCTCCTTTTTCCCTTCAGGCCCCTCGGTGACCGACCGCCTCGAGGACAGCCGGGAGACGCGCTGAGGGACCAAGCCCCAGGGGTGGGGCGGGGTGCAGCTGGGGCAGGGAGGAGGGAGCAGGGCGTGGCGAGATGCGCTCGCGCCCAGCCCAGGACGCGGGGGCGAGGAAGGGAGACCGAGAGCACGCGCCCCGCCTCGGCGTCCGGCAAAAAAGGCGGGGGCGGGAGGAGGCGGCGCGTGCTCGCCCTTAGGCTCCTCGCGAGAAGGAGTGGAGTGGCCGGCAAAAGGCGGGAGCAAGCGCCTGAGTCAGACTGCGCGCGCATGCCTCGGCTCCCTGCCAAGGCGGGGGTGGCGCCCGGAAAAGGCGGTGCGCTCTTGCTCCTCGGCTGCCCTCGAACGCCGAACGCGGTGGGGGCGGGGGAGAGGTAGGAGCACGTGGGAAGACGTTCTGTAATAGAACCCTAGTAGAAACCTCCTCAGAGGTCCGGAAGTGACGAAGCGGGCAGGGGGGCGGGGTGGGGTGGGGTGGGGTGGGACCATCTCTGAATTCTCGGCCCCTTTGGTGAGCCTTCGTCTTGCCCGGGCCGCGCCCGCGGAGGCGTTGCAGGCCGACACCTTCAGAGACTCAGATTCTTGGGTTTCAATGGAGGGGAGTGAGAAGCAGCCTGATAGACCACGGGAAGAGGGCTCAGTGGGTTCCGCTTGGCCCCAGAGGACCGGACTAGAAGGGAGCCACGAGTGGGCATTGCCCAGAGTTAGGTTTAGGTTTGATGTAAAGGAAAAACTAAACTACAAGTGGAATGGGGAGAGTGTGGGTCCCCCACCTCTTCCTGTGCCCCCTTCTCAGCTCCCACGGAGGTCTTTTAGCACCTAGTATATATATGCCAGGCGCTGTGCTAAGGCTGGGGATGCAAAAAGAGGTGAAAGGCAGTCCCTGCCCTCAAGGAGCTTACAACTGAATTGGAGAGACCACACGCAAACGTACAGAGCAGGCTATATACAGGATAAATAGGAGATAATTAACTGAGGGAAAGCCCTACACTTAAGCTTGGGAAGTTTTCTTGTTGTAGTTTTAGTTGGGACTTTTAAAGGAAGCCAGGAAGGTCAGTAGCAGCAGGCAGAGGGCACACAGCCGGAAAGAATGCCTGGATCTGAGAGAGGGTCTTATTTGTGGACCAGCCAAGTACTTGTTGGAGATGTTGGGGAAGGGCTTCTCATTCACATAAGTGTCAAGATAGAATGGACTGAACTCCTTCCAGCTCAGCCTAGGCATCTGTGAAAGGCTGTCTCAGACTGACCTTTGCTTCTCCTTTGAGCAGTACTTCTAGTCCCCTCCAGTACTATGATTCTATTGGCCTATGAAAAGATCAGCAGAAACTATTTGAACAAGCTAGAAGATGCTCTCAACTAAGCTTTAGAAAACTGTAGTTTCATTTGTGTATGTTCACCTATAGAAATGCTTCAAATATTCCCCAAATCTAGCTTTATTGGCTTAAAATTTAAATAAAGTTATGAAATTCAACAGGGAAGGAGATGGGCCTTGCTCAGTCAGATTTAGGTTTGATGTAAGGAAAAAAATTTCTTAACAAAAATGGAATGAGGAGATAATGGATCCTCACTTATTCCCTTCCCCCTCCTTACCTTTAATGGAGGTCTTCTGGAAGAGGCCAGATAACCAAGTACAGGCTCAAGACTGAAGTGTAGAAAGTGAACATAGATAAGAGGTGGGGAGGATTGTGAGTTGAAAAACTAAAAGGTAATGGAGTGAATACAAGTGAGGATGAGGGAGAAGTTGTGGTCAGAGAAGCAAATTTCAGATTTCAAGTTGTTTTTAGTGATAGTATCATCTAGGGTGTGATCATCCCTGTGGATAGCAAAAGTAAAAGGCAAATGTGGAACATAGGAGCTGAGTTTAAGGATTCAAGAAACAAGGGAGTTAGGTCATGAACATGAGAATTGAAGTCACTGGCAATGGCCCAGGAGGAAAAGTTGTCATTAGGCCGGGAGCTAAAATTCTTGAACAAGGTAAAATGCCCAGGAGGTTTAGATGGGAGCTACAAGAATCCAGAAAAAGATGCTGAGAAATTGAGTGATGGCTAGAACTGGAGGCTGTGGGAAACAAGGAAGATACAAACTCCTCCCTTGAATCAAGAAGGATGAGAAAAGTAGTGGCTAGCACTGGAAAGGGGGGTAAGGGATGTGCTATCTTCAGGGGAAAGCTAGGCTTCAAAAAGCAGCAGGAGAAAGAAGGAACGTCAGAGGAGGAGACCAAAACAAAATTTCAGAGGAAACAGTAGAAAGGGTGGTCAGAGAGGGGAAAGGAGTGGGGAAATATAAAGCTCAGGTGGATTGAACTAAGATTAAGGGTAGGGAGATCAGAAGAAAGATTTTCATCCAAAGTAGTAAATGTTTGGAATAATAGTGATAAGGGAAGCAGGAGGTCAAGAATTAAGATCACAAATTTTTGAGCTAAAGGAACTTTAGAAGGGTTTTGGTTCTAACCTCCTTTTACATGTGAGGAAACTAGGTCACAGAAACATTAAGTGACTTGCCCAGGATCACAAACCCTGGTGTTTGAGACAGGATTTGAACCCAGGTCTTCCTGACTCAGCATCTAGTGCCCTAGTTACTAAGCTATGCTGCTTTTTAATTGGGGGAACTTCGATAGCCACAAGAGAGAGAAGAGTACAAAATAGACAAAGGGTAACAGAGTAAATAAGCCTCAGAGTTTGGGGTGTTTTCTAGTACCATGATTGAAGACTGTGGCTCTTCCATGAAGGTGGGGCTGAGCTGACAGACCTTCTTGAATGGCCTTCCAGAGTTGCTTTCCTCAGCAAGTTTTCTAGTCAGTCTTTTGGGAGATTTTTTTTTTCTGTGTGACTGCATCAACATTTTTTATAATGGAAATTGATAGGAAATAGCATTCTCTATAGAAATTTACTTTACAGTCAGCTGTACTAAAACACACCTAGTGAATGATAAACATAAAAATTGTCTATATTTATCCTGAGTTCTTTTACTTTCTATACCCTATTTTTCTTCCCAACTTTTCTAATATTTTCTCTAATGCTAAAATGGAGATGGAGTTTGTTTTTTTCTTTAAAGTGATAAGAAGTCATGGAATTATCAGAAAGTTAGGAAAGGGGATGAGAATAATGGAATGAAAACACTGGATAATCTTTCCAGCATTATTCATAGGAATTTAAGTCAAATTGTGCTTCTAGATTAAAAAAAACTTATCAGCCCGCAGAATTTTAACCATCCTTTCCTGCATAGTCACTGTTTCACTGATAGCAGACAGTTGGCCCTGGAGGTTTCAGACTCCAGCCTCTAACAGTTTCACTCTTGATTTGATCAGACAGGAAAGACAGCTTTGGAGGGGTTAATAATAAGCTTTATTCTAGTCTAGTCTTCTCTAACACAATATTGCTGATAATAAGCACAAACTTCAACAGATCCTAATCACCCTTCTCCCACAAGCTGGCAAGAAAAGGGGCAACTACCCCTATGTCTCCATGGGCGTCAATTGAGACAAACAACTGGTGAATTCTCTAAATCCCCTCAAGCCTCAATGGGGGCCAGTTCAGGCAGGTACATGCACTCCTCTATGCATTACCCATGGATTTCCCTACGGGCTCTCTGTGGATTACCCATGGATTCCCCCAACTCACTGACCAATGCCCACCTGTTTTATAGGGCACCAGGCAAAATATCTTGCCAATGTTAAGCTCACAAGTTAACTTCAGTAATATCATCATTCTTCGCAAATGTATTAGATATCAATTATGTCACCCCTATATCTCATGGCACAGCCTCAGTAGGACTGTCACTATGATTCTAAGAATTGCTATCTAGGATCCTTAAGACTATTCTGGGAGTTATTATCTAATACCTGGAAACTAGACATTCCCATGGCTGTGGATCCTGAGAAACTAAACTCTAAAAGGATAACAAAATCCTTCTTACTGACAGTCATTAAATTGATCAACTAACTGATGCATCCTTGCCAGGAGATTAATCAGTGAGACTAAGTGTCCCAAGGAAAAGCTGTTCACTTTACACGGTGTGACTATTAAAGTATTCTCTTTTGGACGTGTTGAATTTGAGATCAAAAAACATTAAGTGCCTACTACATAGCAGGGATTGTACTAGGACCTAGGGATACAAAGATAGAAGATGAAATAATACCTGCTCTCAAGGAACTTATATTCAATCTGGAGAAAAAACATGTACTCATTTACCCAGACTGCCCACTGGTAGTTTAATAAAAGACAGAGTGAGAGGGAGTGTATTCAGTTTGTGGGATACTAGGTTAGGTCCACCTAGAACCCTGTTGTGACCCAGACATGGAACCATCCATGGACTGGCCTTCTTGACAATATGATGAAAGAGGGCAGTGATTCCTATTTATGTAGGCCAAGATCAACTAATCTTCATGGTACTCCCTATAACTTACCTGTACCTGGCCCTCAAAATCAAACTAGCCTCCATCCCCACCCAGCATTAAGGAATCACAGTTTTGAGGAACTCAAGCCACTGCAAATTCACTTCCTGGCCATTGAGAATGAGTGTGCTCGAAATTCTGTATCTCCCTGCTGGTAGTATTTGCAGCAATCGGTCCAAATCTATAACCCAAAGGATCCAGCCCATGAGTTATAAATTAGAGAAGCATGTTAAAGGTATTGAATCTTAATATGACATTTTCCTTCTCCCTTCCTTTCCCAGTACAGCTAGGAATTTGTTGTCTGGTGGTGTATAATCCAATACACCATTATTTAGGACATTCTGTTGGAAGAATTATCTGGAGAAGACATGTGCTACATGGAACCATAACCCCACACCAGACTTAAGCCAAAGCTTCCTTCCCAGAACCAGCAGTCTAACAAGATATTTTCACACTGTTGAGGCAGAGGAGTTAGCCTTGCATAGGCCATATGATGATGAACCAAGTGTGAGGTGATTATAGGCCGCATAGTGGAAAGAATGCTGGACTTGAAGTCAGACCTAAATTCAAATCCTGTCTCAGATGCTCAATAGCTGTGTGACCCTGGGAAAGTTACCTAATCCCTCAGTTTCATTTTTTCTCATCTCAAAAAGGGCAGAATAATAGCACTTGTACTTCACTGACTTGTGAGGATCAAATGAAGTAATCTATGCAAACATTAAAGTACTATGTAAATGGTAGCCATCATTATTCTGATCAGTCAGATCTACTTATTAACCAGGTCTGATGACTGCAGGAATTTCTAGAAAACAGTTGGCAGAAGGAGTTCATTCAACCTTCCATCTCTCCCCTGGAGCCCTAGTTGCTCTTAAGAAGAGTGAGGATTGAGAGCTCCACCACAACTAAAGAGCCTTGAACACTCTTCCCATCTCAGACCAGTATACCTTGTCCTTGATAGCTAACATACTGCACCAAATGGCAGGTGTAGTAATATCCACCAAGTCAGATCTCAGAGGCATGCAGCCTGATCCAAATAGAGAAAGTAATGAATGGAAGACAATGTAGCTTGTAATGAATGTCAGGTTCTGCCTTTTGGGGTTTTTTTTGTCTGATTGCACAGTAATGCATGAATTCACCATTTCAAGGTTTGCTGGAATGTGGTGCTGTGGTCAGTCTTGTGATATCTTCATCTGTTCCTGGGATCTACCCAGTATGCAGAACTGGGTGGTAGAAACACTGTCTCTGGTCCCTAACATCACAAGACTTAGCCATTCTCATGGTATGTAACCAAGATTGCTTACATCTTCACCTTTACTAGATCTCCCACCATTGCTGAGCCTGCCTGCTCCTAAAAAATTCTCCTGTTCATCCTCCCTTCTCACATCAACTTAGAGCATCCTTGCAAGTAGTAATTGTTTATGTAAAGCAATAAAGAAGATACACACACACACAGAGTTATAAAGTGGTTAATTATTACAGAGATTTGCAAGTAATCATTGAAATATGCCCCCAATACATAGCAACTACAATCATAAACACCACAGAGAGATCATATATCTTTTATAAACTTTGTGTCTCCCCCAGTGCCTGCATAGCCTTCTGTACACAGTAGGTGTTTAATAAATGTTTGTGGAAGAGAGCAAGCGAAAGAGAGAAAAGTACTAATGTAGCATGGTTGAGAGGCAATGTGTCACAATGAATGCGTGAAATAATTCGTCTCACAAATGCGAATTATAGAATGGAGATTTAGATCTAGAAGGGATACAAAGTCACCTAGTTCAGTCTCCTCCTTTTATAGATGAGGAGCTGAAGCCTAGAGAGATTAAGTGATTTGCCCAAGGTCACACAAATAGTTAAGTTACAGAGGTAGGAATTATTCCCCTTTGCAGTCACTCACCCTCAAGGCTATATATAAACTCTGACCTTGGAACTTTGACCATGAACTCCATTTCTCCCTTCTTTGCTTGAACTTTGAATTTTGTATTTCAATAAACTTTTGTTTGACCTGGAAGTATTCCTGGTTTTATTATCTTTGATCACAACTTGGACTGTGTGGGAGAACTGTGTCCTTTTCCCAAAATAGTTTTTTCTTGGGGATCTGCTGATTGCCCTTTATCATTGATAATTGTTAACCCTATCCCCTAGGGTCGTAGATTTGACAGAAAGAGCCATTCAGACAGCTAATATTTTTCACCCATAAAACACTATATACAGTATTTGTTATCAGCTTATTAATATGATTGACACAACAGATAGATTTTAAACTATAGTCCCAAAAGAATCACATTCTTAAAGAAAAAAAATATTTTTATAGAAATATTGTTAGTCCATTTATTCTGAAAACCTGGACATAGGTGATCCCCATTTAATAACTTCCAAATGAGGAGAATTTTTCTGAAAGCAGATGGGCACAATGTTATTTGTTGATGTAGTATCTGCCCAGAAACCTAAGATCACAGTATAATTCATTTATATATGTGCTAACTACAACTGTAGACTGATGTATGCCTTTGTCTGAATAGTAGTTACAATTAAAGCTTAATTTTACAAGAAGGGGAAATCATAGATGGAGAAGTACATTGAAAAGTTTTAAGTGCTATACAAATGTAAGAAATTATCATATTATATCGTTAATATTTGGTGATGAACATCCTCTAGACAGTTGCTTGTGACACCTGTGGTTTTCTTGTAAATTACTGAAGAGGCGTCTTATAATGAAGTCCATAAAATCAGCAGAGAATGATTGCAAAAACACTTTGCATTCAGTAAATGAAAATCAGATGTCTAGACATGTCTAGTTCTTAATTATAATGCCCTTCTCCCCAGGATATTTGCAAGATGTCCCTGCTAGACTGCACAATATATGCTATTGTTGTTATTCATAATTTAGCTCTGGATCAGGAGGCTGTGAAAAAAAAATAATTCAGAACTGGAAATGCAAGTCTCCCGGGTACAGAATCTTACAATAATTTTGACACTGAGCATCTCTCAGTGAAAAACATTATAATGATATCTGAACATAACTACTAAGCACTGTTGACTACCATCAGAGTTTTAGGAGGATTCATGGCTTCATTTTCTTATAAAACCATAATATTACTGGGGTGAGAAAAGCATGCATGCAACCAAAGAAAAAGTATCCTTTGCTTATCTTCTAATATATAATCTACAAATCATAATCTCCTTGAAGACAGATTCCATAGCTTAATAAACTTTCCCCCAGAGCTTTGCATAGTATTTTGTACACAGTAGGTACTTAATAAATGTCTTTGGAAAGAAAAAGGAGGAGAGAAAAGTAGTTATAGCATGGTCAAGAGGCAGCAGGGATAGTGAATAGAGAGAACTAATCTCAGAGTCAAGAAGACTTGAGTTTAAGTCCAGTTTCTGGCACATATTTGCTATGTGACCATGAGCAAATCCCTAACTCACAGTGTCCCCAGGCAACTCTCTCAAGATTAAAAATTATAGGGCAAGTTCTGATCTGCATTGATAAAAACTCACTACACCAATGAAATCCATCAGATAAAAAAATCGCATAGCTAGACAAGATAGGGTGTTACTTCTTTCTCACTTCATGATTGATTACCATAAAAGAGTTCCAACCTGTGAGAGTGCCTTTAATTTTTAAAATATGGCTATGGTTTTTATGACTCAGGCCAAAGCTGAAAAGAAAATCCAGATATTAGAAAAGGAGAGAGTCCCACTGTTGCTTTTGTGTGCTGTGAAGTATTCTGGAGTTGGTGGTTCTTGGCTGCATAAATGGGACCAGAACAGATTCTTGCAATAATGGTGCGATGAAGGCACCCAGGCAGCTCATGCATTGAATGGCATGATGAATAGATGTGTGAATGCAGATGGATGCAGAATTCCATGTTGTTATTGTTCAGTCATGTTCAACATCATGACCCAATTTTGGGTTTTCTTGTCAAAGATCCTGGAGTGGTTGGTCATTTCCTTTTCCAGATGAGGAAACCAAGACAAATATGGTTGAATGACATGCCTAGGGTCACATAGCGAGGAAGTGTCTGAGACCAAATTTGAACTCAGGTCTTCCTAAGTCCAGGGCTGGCTCTCTCTCCATGGTACTGCCTAGTTGCCCGGAATTGCATGATATCTTTACAAAAACCAAAATCCACCCTTTTGAATCTCATTACATGCCTGACTACAACATGGGACATAAATGAACATTTTTAATATAATAGCAGACACTTCCCATTTTTTGGAGAGCACATCTATGCAGAGCCCTGACTAGGACCTATTCTATGTCCTGATCAATTCAAGCCCACTAAATTTCTCTCAAACCACTCCTCACCAGCACTTTTACAAAAGGCAAGAAGAGATGGAAGTTTGATGAGTTTTAATTTCCTGTTTTTAAAGAACATCAAGAATTGCTCTTTTTACATATGATGGCAAAGTCATGTTAGTGACTTACCAGATGAACTTAGATGGATCTCTAGAGAGACCATTTCTTTCTTTTTGACTAACTTTGCCTGACAGACTACAGCATCACAGGCCCTGCATAAAACTTCGGATTTTGGAAAGTATCTTGAGTGATAAAAACATTTGGATTAATTGTATAAAAAGAGATAGCCTTAGAATCATAGCTAATTATCTTAGCAGTTCAACCAGTTGTCCCAGTGGAAACATTCAATACTTCTATCTTTTGTCCCAGTGCTATTATTGAAGTTACATTGCTAATCTGAACATTATTTGTTTTCTCTTGAACAATGGACCCACAACACCTCACCCCTTCCCTTCTGAGAGCATTCATCAAAGTGATATTCTTGTATCATTTTGTACAACATACAAAGTACCCCCAAGAAGAGGCCACTATTTCTGCCAGGACTAACCCCCTTCAAAATCCCTTCTGTAAAATCATCAGGATGAGATATAGTAATTAAGCATGTATTCTAATCATTTATATTCAAATATCTAACTTTCAAGAGTAGCCTAAAGGGGTGGGGGAGAAAGAATGTTGCTTTTAAAAGTCGCATGACACCCCAGAACACACAGAATGGCAAAGTCCAATTGTAGGCACCTGCACAGATTTGGCATTATTGTTAAATATGATAAGCTGCCTGCCACACAACCTGAACTTTCTCATCAAAGTGGCTATGAATAGGATCTTGTTGATCTTGGCACAAATACAATATACGTGGATCAATATCTGGGCTCTAAATCCAAGAATCCCATAATTTCAGAATTGTTAGGAACTTGAGCAAACATCTAGTCCAATCTGGGCTTGAACTCCTCCCCCACTCTCAACATAACACACTATCCCTGTCCTCAAATGATCATTGACCCTTTTCTAAGTTTTGCCTGCCTCACTGGGTAAAGGGGAGAAGTAATAAACTTATAAACAGCTCTCTAACACTTAGGAAGTGAAGTTCCTATTTTGTACAGTCATTTAATACAGGCTCATAGTTAAGTCTGAGGCAGCTAGGCTCAGGTTCCCTCTTGACTTTCCCTCCATTGCATAGACTACTCCTTGTTAGCAAATACTCCATCAGAATGCAACAAAAACAAGCTAATCTTTATCTGAAGATATTCCTTTCCCCTCCCCCATAAAGATACATATAGCACATCAACAAGAATGAACAAGGCTGGGGGCAGAGCCAAGATGGTGGCTGGAAAGCAGGGACTTGTGTGAGCTCCCTGCCAAGCCCTCCAAAAACCTATAAAAATGGCTCTGAACAAATTCTGGAACTGCTGAACCCACAAAATAGCAGAGGGAAGCAGGGATCCAGCCCAGGACAGCCTGGATGGTTTCTGGGTAAAGTCTATCGCACATGGAGCTGGGAGCCGAGCAGAGCAGAGCCCAGCGGGGGCAGCAGCAAGGCCAACCAGACCAGGAGCCAGGCAGCTCGGACCCTAGCGCCCTGAATCAGTGAGCTGTGGCAGTTACCAGACTTCTCAACCCACAAATAACAAAGACAACAGAGAAGGTTAGTGAGAAAAGCTACGGGAGTGGAACGACTTCACGATTCAGCCACCACCCTGGTGGCAGCAGAGGTGGGGCAGCTAAAGGAACTACAACTGCAGTTGCTTCTGGCCCCAGGCCCACCTGGTGGGAGGAATTAAGTGGCTGATCAGAGCAGGAGTGCAGAGCCTGCTTAAGATCTGAGTCCAGTCCAGGTTGGGGGTTCTTGGGGAAGGAGGAGTGCTGGTGTGGCAGAGCCGGCTGTAATAGCTCTGAAAACGATAGCGCATCCCCTCAAGCTTGGAACAAAGCACTCTTTCTAAGCAGTCATACCCTGCTGAAAAACTTAAGGGTCAAGTAAGTTGGCTGGGAACATGGCCAGGCAGAGAAAATGCACTCAGATTCAGTCTCAGACTTTGGAATCTTTCTTTGGTGACAAAGAAGACCAAAACATACAGCTAGAAGAAGTCAACAAAGTCAAAGAGACTACAACAAAATCCTCCAAGAAAAACGTGAACTGGTCTCAGGCCATGGAAGAGCTCAAAAAAGATTTGGAAAAGCAAGTTAGAGAAGTAGAGGAAAAATTGGGAAGAGAAATGAGAAGGATGCGAGAAAACCATGAAAAACAAGTCAATGACTTGCTAAAGGAGACCCAAAAAATACTGAAAAATATACTGAAGAAAACAACATCTTAAAAAATAGACTAACTCAAATGGCAAAAGAGCTCCAAAAAACCAATGAGGAGAAGAATGCCTTGAAAGGCAGAATTAGCCAAATGGAAAAGGAGGTCCAAAAGACCACTGAAGAAAATACTACCTTAAAAATTAGAATGGAGCAAGTGGAAGCTAGTGACTTTATGAGAAACCAAGATATTATAAAACAGAACCAAAGGAATGAAAAAGTGGAAGACAATGTGAAATATCTCATTGGAAAAACCACTGACCTGGAAAATAGATCCAGGAGAGATAATTTAAAAATTATTAGACTACCTGAAAGCCATGATCAAAAAAAGAGCCTAGATATCATCTTTCAAGAAATTATCAAGGAGAACAGCCCTGATATTCTAGCGCCACAGGGCAAAATAGAAATTGAAAGAATACACAGATCACCTCCTCAAATAGATCCCAAAAAGAAGACTCCTAGGAATATTGTCGCCAAATTCCAGAGCTCCCAGGTCAAGGAGAAAATAATGCAAGCAGCCAGAAAGAAACAATTTGAGTATTGTGGAAACACAATCAGAATAATACAAGATCTAACAGCTTTTACATTAAGAGATTGAAGGGCTTGGAATATGATATTCCAGAGGTCAATGGAGCTAGGATTAAAACCAAGAATCACCTACCCAGCAAAACTGAGTACCATGCTCCAAGGCAAAATATGGATTTTCAATAAAATAGAGGACTTTCAAGCTTTCTTAGTGAAAAGACCAGAGGTGAATAGAAAATTTGACTTTCAGACACAAGAATCAAGAGAAGCAGGAAAAGGTAATCAAGAAAAAGAACAAGAAAAAGAAATCACAAGGGACTTACTAAAGTAGAACTTTTTTGTTTACATTCCTACATGGAAAGATGATGTGTATAATTTATGAGACCTCAGTATTAGGGTAGATGAGGGGAATATGCATATATATATGTATATATATAGGTGTGTGTGTATAATATGTGTATGTATATATATATGTGTGTATGCATGTATGTGTATGTGTATATATACATATATATATACATAGACAGAGGGCACAGGGTGAGTTGAATATGAAGGGATGATATCTAAAAAAAATAAAATAAAATTAAGGGATGAGAGAGGAATATATTGAGAGAGGGAGAAAAACAGAGATAGAGTGGGGTAAATTATCTCACATAAAAGTGGCAAGAAAAAGCAGTTCTGTAGGAAGGGAAGAGGAGGCAGGTGAGGGGGAATGTGTGAATCTTGCTCTCATCAGATTTGACCTGAGGAGGGAATACCATACACACTCAATTGGGTATCTTACCCCACAGGAAAGAAGGAGGAAGAAGATAAAAGAGGAGGGATGACAGAAGGGAGGGCAGATGGGGGAGGAGGTAATCAAAAAGAAACATTTTTGAAAAGGGACAGGGTCAAGGGAGAAAATTGGAAAAAGGGTGATAGGTTAGGAAAGAGCAAAATATAGTTAGTCTTTCACAACATGAGTATTGTGGAAGGGTTTTACATAATGATACACATGTGGCCTAGGTTGAATTGCTTGATTTCTTAGGGAGAGTGGGTGGGAAGGGAAGAGGGGAGAGAATCTGGAATTCAAAGTTTTAAAAACAGGTGTTCAAAAACAAAAAAAAAGTTTTTGCATGCAACTAGAAAATAAGATACACAGGCAATAGGGCATAGAAATTTATCTTGCCCTATAAGAAAGGAAGGGAAAAGGGGATAGGAGGGGAGTGGGGTGACAGAGGGGAGGGCTGACTGGGGAATGGGGCAACCAGAATATATGCCATCTTGGAGTGGGGGGAATGGTAGAAATGGGGAGAAAATGTGTAATTCAAACTCTTGTGAAAATCAATGCTGAAAACTAAATATATTAAATAAATTAAATTTAAAAAAAAGAATGAACGAGGCTAAAATGAGGACTGGAGAACCCCTTAGGGTAGATATGCCAGTTGGGCAGGTAACCAGGAGACAGGAGAAAGAATAGAGGCTAACTTCAGCATGTACTACAGTATGGCAAGCATATACATCCAGGCAAATAAAAATTCTGTGGAGGCAGATCACTCCTTAGTGGGTCCAGTGAGTGAGGCAAAACTTCACTTGCTCTCAGTTATGTTCAGTTCAGGGTAGCAGCTTCTTTCTTTGCCATTGGCTTTGCGATGACCACCCTCTCGTTCTACAGAGCAAAAGTTTCCCATATTCTCCCGTTCCAGGGGACTTTCATCTCTCATGATTTTTCAATTCCTCCTTTTACCTGAGAAAAATTACACTTCCCATAAACCTCTTACCAGTAAGAAGATACAGAAGTTATTGGGTTCCCCCCTGCCTCATTATGCCTAAATCTAATGCTCCTGTTCCCAGAACTAAATGGTTAGCAACCTGGCACATTGCCAAAAGACCTTCATCTTCTTTATTTGTCCCAAGAGGTTCCAGGTGACAATGTATTAACCTTTATGACATTCCTCAGCGAGGCCATCACCGATGTCTTGTTCACAGGCTGACTCCTCTTATTTTACGACTCATTCACATTTAGTACCAACCTAGGGGCACAACAATAGGGAAGCAAAATACAAATAATGGGAGACAGAATGTTCCTCATAATGCCTACTCCTTTGGCAGCCCACAGCACTACCACTAGGTGGACACAACAGCAGAATTGACAAGACTTACTCTTGTTGCAATGTTAAAATATAAACTCCACCCCAAAACTTGCAATTCGAGTGGTCCTGGTTCTAGCCCAGTCCAAAGTCTGTGCCAGGAACTGTCTCCACTAAATACAGATTTCATCATCTTCCTCATTCATTCCAGAGATGCCAGTCGATGAGCAATAATTTTGGAATAGTTTCCTCAAAAAGGTCATTATCCATGTCTTGCTCACAGGCTAACTCTAGCGCCTCATCTTCAGAGCCATATCTAGTAGATGAAACTTCTGAAGTTTAAAGTGTCAATGCTATCCACCATTTTCTTTCTCTTCTGCTGGATTCCAGGGAAATATTCATTTTTATTTCTTTTTTGACTAAAATAAGCCTCTGAGGAGAGATTTGTGAAGCTTCAGATACCAAATAAACTTTATTCCTACCCAAAACCAAATTTTTAAAAAATCTAGGCAGATAAACTTGGCAGAAATTCAAAAGGAATTTTTTTTTTACAATTTCCAAGGAAGGCTGATCAACTTTATAAAATTCAGCGTGAAATAATTTTTTAAAATTTTAAAACCTAGGCAGATCTACTTAGAATTCCAGAGAGAGAAAGATTTTTTTTTTAAATCTCAGAAGAGGAGAATAGCTCTGTTGGTATGCAGAAGCAACAACTCCCAGGCAGGAGTGGCAGAAGCAGTTTTATATCACTAGACAGTCTTTAAATGCCCTTGCAAGAGAAGCAAAAATTCTCCTAGTAGATGAAGAAATCCCCATGATGTCACAGGGTAGTGCAGGAAAAATTCTCACCTAATGAGGAAGAGAGAGAATTTCCCACGTGATTGTCACAAGAAGGGTAGAATAATTTTCCTAGTTATGTCATACAAGGGGCAGAGCAGGTTATATCACAGGGCAGGGCAACCTGGGCATTTTTTCATTTGACATCATGACAAGTTTTTCCAAGTTATATCATCCAGGGGGTGGTGCTACCAGTTTGAATCAGTGGGGGCAGCAGTGTAATTACTAATTTATCAAGGACTCAAAGGAACATATTATTTCATTAAGTCTTCAAGAAAGTGTTTTGCAAACTTTAAAGTACCTTAGAAATGAGTTAGTAGCAGTAATAGTCAAAGTAAATCACCACTAATAACCCTGTGAAGTAGGTAGTACAAATATCATTATTACTATTATACTCTCAGGAAATTGAGACTCAGCATAAGCGACTTGCCCAAGATCACACACTATGACTTGAATCTCGAGTTGCTCTGGTTCTGAATCCAGCACCTAAACTTAACTTGTCAGTAGTCCTTGTAGTATTTTAGACATGCTAGATACTCAGGAAATATTTTGTTGGTGAATGAATGAATGAATGGATGGATGGATGAATGACCTTTCAGTTTGTGGCTGCAATTGCTGTCAAGGAAAGGTCTGATTCTTTGCAAGTTTGCTTCTGACTTGGATCTGTCCTTTTCTCATTATAGCTACATATGAGCTTGATTAGTTTGCCGGCTGCTACTGTTTTTAAGCAATCAACAGCTGTGCCACATTGTTTGAAATGTTTCATCTTCCTAAAGATTGCGTAGTAGTGCATCTTAATGAGGGAAGAATTGCTCTAATACTTACTATTCAGAAGTTCAGAAGTCATTAATCATCTTATGAGATATTTTCCATGCAGGCCAGCCTTGGCAGTGACAAATCGTGCTGGGTGATATGTTCATAATTAACATGAATCCAGATGTGATGTTGACGCTAATTCACTCTCTCTACTTTTTCTGTACTGTTCCAATCTTTCATTAATTTCCCATGTTTCTCTATTAAGCTCCTTTGGAGTAGTGATGGTTTCATTCTTAATATCTGTTTTCCCAAAGCCTACCACAACATAGACACTGCTTGTAGACTGATTGATTCTCCTTTCTAATGTCTTTCCTAGTGTACAACTTAATAAATAGTAGGTCTCTGATAAAAACTTGTAGACTAAATTGCTGACAAACTTCCTCCTAAGCGGGGCTTCCAAAGAACTAAGATTTCCAAATGGCTTAGGATAACAGCATCTAAGAGTTGGAAAGGACATCAGAGATCATCTAGTGGAACGTGTGACTGAATAGAGATCTCCCCTACAATGTCTTTCACAAACGACTGTTCAGTTTCCACTTGAAGAATTGCCCTAGTGATGGGAAACTCACTACCTTTAGAGATGTCTCATTCTACTTTTAGACAGTATGAACTTATTTTAAGAAAAAAATTGCCCTAATATCAAACCAAAATCTACCTCCTTGTAACTTCTATCCGTTGGTCTTAGCTCACTAGCCAGCTTAGTAGTGTAGTGGATGAACTTGGATTTACTTGGAATCAGGAATTCTAAATTTCAAATTCTACCATGGAGACTTAATAGCTCTGTAACCTTGAGCAAGTCACTTAATCTCCCTTAGCCTCAGTTTCCTCATTTGCAAAATGGGAATATTTGTAACACTTGTCACACAACAATAATATGTGAAGCATTTTGAAAACCAGGTTTATTAAATAAGATTAATTCTTCTTTACATATTTGAAGACAGTGCTCTTAACCCCACCTAAAACTCTTCTCCAAGCTAGTGAAGTCTCCAAAGTTAGCCCATTCTGCTTTTGAACAGCTTTAATTGTTGCAATTATTCTCTGCAACAAACCTTAATCAATCTCTTTGCAACTTTTATCCATTGCTTCTAGTTGCACCATCTACAACCAAAGAAAATGAATCGAATCCCCTTTGCACATAGTAGCCTTCCACAAGTCCTCCAAATACTTTGATAGATATCAGGTCCCCCAAGTCTCTTTTTCTCCAGGCTGAGCACCCCAATTCCTTCAAGTGATTTTCATATGGTAAAGTTTCAGGTCCTTTCCTCTGGATGTGCACCAGAATGTCAGCATCCTTCCTTAAATAAAGCTCTCAGAACTAAACCTACAACATGCTAGATGTAGTCTGACCAGGGCATAGTAGGACTATACTCTTCATCCTCCTGGGCACTGATTCTCTATTAATGTAGCCTAAGATCAAAATGTCTTTTTTGTCTGCCATATTATTCTTATTTGACACCCATAAAGAAACGGGGAAATTCCATTTCTGAGCAAGCAATTCACTTCTAGCCCAGGGCACCAACTGTTTTCTCAGTAAATGAACTTCAATAATTTGTAGATGCCACTGTCTCACTATAGTCACTGACATATTCGGAGTTTACCTCTGAATAACTGCCCTAACTAGACGTAAAGGTGATCAGAGAAAGCCCTCTTTCCTTCCTTGTGTTGTTTCTCCCTTCTTCATCAAAGACCTTCTTCCTTTAAGCCAAAGAAACCATCTTCTCAACTTGCCCCAACAGTGGCATATTTGAGGGACGCTAATTGGGAAACCAAAATCATAGCATGTTAGTGTAAGAAGGAATATTAGAGATCATTGAGCCATAGGGTCTTAGGATCTGGAGCTAGAAGGGACCTCAGAGAGTTATCTCCTTCAGTTTTTCTAATTTAAAAAAAGACATTGATAAAACAACCTGTATAAGCTTACATAGCAAGTTAATGCCAAGGCTAGAACCTAAGTCCCCTGACTTTTAATCTAGGGCTTGAGAGTAAACCCTTTTGCCTTTCTATATTCTATGACAGAGCTGTCCAGCCTTAGGTTTTAATTGAAACAATAGACAATATATTTTGATTTGCCATTTTAGTGAGAGCTCTATGGTAGCTCGGCTTCGTTTACTAAAGCATTTATGTAAATTTCTACGCTTGTAGGCAAGCTGCATAAATCACACCACAAGCTGCATTTTGGACAGCCCTGATCTATGAGTTAGGGAAAAGTTGTGACACTCCATTCTGGTGGTGGTATAGATGGGCAAGACTTTTAATCTAGTGCTTGAGAGTAAACTCCTTCACTTTCCTATAATCTATGAGTTGGGAAAAAGTTGTGACCCTCCATTCTGGTAGTGGGAATAGGTGGGCAAGAAACTTTGTTCTGAAGCAAAAGATCATGAAACTGAAAGAGAACAAGGGAGCAATTACTGGAGCCAGAAAAAATATGCACACATATATGTATACATGTATATAAACTCTTTAGGGGTAAAGAATATTTCATTTTGGGCTTTATATCTTCCCATGCTTAGCACTGGACCTGCCAAATAGTAAGCACATAGTAGGGCAGCTAAGTGGCTCAATGGAGAGAGTGATAGGCCTGGAGTCAGGAAGACTAATCTTTGTGAGTTCAAATCCAGCCTCAGACTTATTAGCAATGTGATCCTAGGCAAGTCACCTGTTTACCTCGGTTTCCTCATCTGTAAAGTGAGCTGGAGAAGGAAATGACTACTACAGTATCTTTGCCAAGAAAACTCCAAATGGGATTATGAAGAGTCAGATGTGACTGAAAGATTGAACAACAAGAAGCACTTAATAAATACTAGTTGTTGAACGAATGAAAAGAGAACAACCAGTATTCTGTCTATTCTGAACAATAGAACCAGGGCAAGAGACCAGGGCCTAGGGTGGCCTAAGGCATAACTTGAAGGCATAGATCAATGAGTGGAGGTTGCTATGGGTCATGGTTATAGGCAGAGGTTAGGCTATGGGTATGCTTATATAGTCAGGGGTGACAGCAGAAATAGTAGAACAGAATATGAGAGATAGGGTCCAAGTTGCAGGCCATTCAAACTCGAGAAGCAAGGCAAACTTTAACTGGGCAAGGCAGGCTGAAAGCTCTGTTCATAAGTCCACACAAGTGGTTCAGAGGAAAGTGTGTTTCTTAACAAATGGTTCCATTTAAGTATCTAGTTTGGAAATACAGCCTTTACAGGGTCTATTTTTATTAGGTCTGTTTCCCAAATATTGATTTGGATAAATTATGGATAATGCCATAGCCTGTAAGCTGGTCCAGATCTCTTTTGGGGAGGGAGGTATCAGTCAACTTCCTCCTTGGCTCAGTAAGCACAAAATCCTTAAATTCCTAAATTCCTCATAGGCAGAGGAGTTGAGGCTCATGTGTCACAAACCCCCGTACTAAATTTGGGATTGTAGAAATGTCAGTACCAGGAAGTATCCCAAGGATTTATACCAACAGGAAGCACCAAACACCCCCATCAAAATCTCCCCCTTTCCACCCCACAAGTTCCTCAATTTCTGATCTATAGCCTAGGTCTCTTTCTACCAACAGCCTTTGTCCAGGCCATGGAGCCACCATTGATGGTTCAGAGGTGGGACTGTTTTTGCTCGCTCTGCCCAGCGCATTAGATTCTATAGTACTGCAAGGGTCATGAGGCTTTACTATGATGGCAGGAATGTGGCAGCTTCTGTTTTCAGTGCCTTCTTAAAGCCTATTGAAGCCTCGAGACAATTTGCATGTTGTCTTATATATTGTATATTGCACATTTTACCAAGGGGCATGTGGAGAATTGAAATAGCAATAGGAGATGTATGTGTTTATTTTTCCTTTCAGAAAGATTTGGTGGGAGATGTTGACCATGTTTGGGCAACATCCTGCATATACTCTGTGGTGGGGAAGAGATGAAAGGAATTTGCTTGCCCAAATTCAGCTAGGATCATAGGATTGCAGTTTTAAAATTGAAAGGGATCTCAAAGGTCATCCAATCTAACCTCCTCAGTTTGGAGATAAGGAAGCTGAGGCATAGAGAGATTTAGAAACTTCTCCAAAGTCATACAGACAGCAAGTAGCAGAGCAAACCATGCCTTTCGGTTTCAAATCCATGTTGCAGAGTTTTCTAAGCAGGGTAGGGGGGTGTTGAGGGCTAAGAAGTGGAGATGTTGTGTTGAGTATGACTCACAAAGCCTTATATCTGATGTCAGTCAGAGTAGAGGTATAAGGCCAACCAGTAATAGAACTGAGAATGTGTTGACTTGCTCTGAGGAATGTTGTCCCAGGCAATCACACAGTAAAAAGCAAAAAGTAGCAGCATGAAACAGGACTAGGAAGCAGCACTAAGGCAGAGTATCAGGGAATAGCAGCATGGCAGAAAAGCAATGAGCTACAGCTTCAGAGGGTGAGTGTGGTAGAAAAGGGTGTTTCAGCGGGTGACAACTCCAGAAGCTGAAGTTTCAGCAGATGCCAGACACAGAAGCAGAGGACAGTGGATGACATGTTTTGTCTAACTCAGTGCCTCATCTATCCTCCAGCAATGATCTTTTGAAGCTTGAAACACTGTAGTCCAAAACTCAGACTTTTTATAGTATCAGAGATCTAGCAATGGAGAGGACCTCAGAGACCTCAGAGTCAAGACTTAGTTTACTGATGAGGAAACAGAAGCCCATGGAGGTTAAGCAACTTGCCAAAGATCACATGGGTAGAAAGCACAGTGGGATCTGAACCTAAGTCATCTGACTCCAGAGCCATTGTTCTTCCCATAGTACCATATTGCTCTCATTTAATTTCCTCTTGTATTTTGTGAATATCTAGTTTTGAGTCTGCTTCCATCTGAAGCTCCGCTGACTCATTCCAACTCAGGGATAGGTTCACCTAACTCCTGATAGCAATAAGTTGCTTAATATACTCAAACTTCATCTGTGCTAGAACTTCTGTTATGTTTACCTCCTCATTCCCAGCATTGAAAAAGGGTTGAATTGATTAGAGAAATGCAAGTCAAAACATCTCTGAGGTACTACATCATATCTATCAGATTGGCTAATGTGACAAAACAGGAAAGTTATAAATGCTGGAGAAGATGTGGGAGAACAGGAATACTAATGCATTGTTGGTGGAGTCATGAACTGATTCAATCATTCTGGAGAACAATTTGGAACTATGCCCAAAGGGCTATAAAAATGTGCATACCCTTTGACCCAGCAATACCACTTCTAGATCTATATCCCAAAGAGATCATACAAATGGGAAAAGGACCCACATGTACAAAAATACTTATAGCAGCTCTTCTTGTGGTAGCAAAGAATTGGAAATTGAGGGGATGCCCATCATTTGGGGAATGGCTGAACAAATTGTGATATATAAATGTAATGGAATACTATTGTGCTATAAGAAATGATGAGCAGGTATACTTCAGAAAAACCTGGAAAGACTTGAATGAACTGATGCTGAGTGAAGTGAGTAGAACCAGGAGAACATTGAACACAGTAACAGCCACAATGTATGATGACTAACTTTGATAGACTTATTTCTTCTTAGCAATGCAAGGATCCAAGACAATAGCAAAGGATTCATGATGGAAAATGCTGTCCACATCCAGAAAAAGAACTATGGAGTCTGAATGTAGATCGAAGCATATTATTTAATCTCTTTCCCTTTTATTTTTTTTATTTGTTTCTTCTTTCTTGTGGTTTCTCTCGTTGATTCTAATTCTTCTTTACAACATGACTAATGTAAAAATAGGTTCAATATGAATGTATACGTAGAGTCTATATTAAATTACATGTCGTCTTGGAGTGGGAGAAAGAGAGAGATGGGGAGAATATTTGGAACTTAAAATTTTATGGAAGTGAATGTTGAAAACAAAAAGTAAATAATAATTTTTAAAAAGGAAAGGGAAAGTGTTGATTAGTTCAGTGGAACCTGCCCAGTCAGTCTCCTGGCTAGACAACATCTCAGGCCCTGTTCAAGGAGAACAAAGTATCCAGGGAGGCATCTGGAATTCAAAGGAGAAATAAGAGTAATTAGAGCCAATTTAATTATATAATTTGATAGTTGGATTCCTAATTGCAGAACATCTTCTGTGTGTGTTAGGGCATGGCAGGAGTATACTAATTGCTAATTAGAGGTAGTTAAGCAAATTATACCACCCTATAGTCCCTCTCCCTGAAGCCCAGCCTTGTAAACAGCCCATTAAACATTTTGAAGTGGTTGTCCTATAAACATCACAAATTCAGTATATAAAAAACAGAAATCATCTTTCCACAAGAACTCATTCCTTCTCCAAACTTCCCTTGTCGTATTGAGGGGACCACTATTGATGAGTGTGGGTCCGGTCACTCAATCTCACAACCCGAGTGATCCTTGATTCCTCACTCTTCCTTGGCCGCACATCCAATCAGCTGCCAAGTCATCTGTTCTACCTTCACAATATCATTCCCACCCTTCCCCTTTCCACTACTCACACAATTACTACAATAGTTCAAGGCCTTATCACTTCCCACCTAGACTATTGCAATGGTCTTTTTCTAGCTCTCCCTGCTTCACATCTCTGCTCTCTCCAATCCGTTCTCTTCACTGCTACCAAAGTGATTTTCTAAAGCACAAGTATGTCTTACCATGTCACTCCCTTGCTCAATAAACTCTACTGGCTTCCTATTACCTCTAAGATTAAATACAAGTTCCTCTGTTTGGTATTTAAAATCCTTTATCTCCAGGTTTCAACCTACCTTTCCAGGCTTATTATACATCGCTCCTGATCATAATTCTATAGTTAGACAAAGGGCCATTCTTGATATACCTCAAATGACAGCTCATGTCTTATGCCTGTGCCTTTGTACAAGCTGTCTCCCATTCCTTCAATCTATTCCCTTATAGCTACCTCTTAGAATCCCTGCCTTACTTCAAAATTCAGCTCAGTGCTCCTACATAAGGCTTTTGCATTCTCTGCTGCTAATACCCCACCAATATTGCCTTGTATTTATTTTTATATGCTTATATTTGTGCAAGTTATTTCCTCCAATTTGATATAGACTCCTTGGGGGGAGAAGGAGAATATCTGTAATTTTTGACTTTATATCCTCAGTGCATAGTATATTACTGGCATGTAATAGGTGCTGAATGGCTATATTTTGGGCCCTCCTGGCTCAGAGTGAATGTCAATGGTAACTGTTACTTTTTTGAGTAGCAACCCTGAGGGTCTTCCCCTCCCAGTTTGATTTTTTTTCTTTTTTCTAGTTAAAGGGGCCATCCCTTGACTGACTTCTTAAAGAGGCTTATTCACTGAATGGGTGTTACCTCACCCAAGGTGAGAACTTGAAAAAGCCTTAGCCTAAAAGGGCCAGGGTCTCCCATTGCATCCCGAGCCATCTCCAGTCATCCTGATGAATGTCAGGCCACTAGACCCAGATGGCTCTGGAGGAGAGAGTGAGGCTGGTGACCTTGCACAGCCCTCCCTCACTCAAATAAAAATCAACTGCAAGTCATGTCATCATTTTTCTGATGTCATGGTCCTGTTTGAGAATGAAGGACAAACACATTGACACCAACAACAACAAGGTGCTGAATGAATGAAAAGACATTTTTAAAAGCATTTACTATATGCCAAGTACTGTGCTAAAAGCTGGGGATGCAAGTAAAGCCTCTTCTTTCTCTTCCCTTGTCTATGTCCCTTATCCTGACCCTGACCATCCTGGGCCACTCAGACCTCACTTTAGGGGGAAAAAAAGCGGGGTCAGTTGGAGGCCCTTCCCTTTTATCTCTTCACAGATTCCCAGAAGATGGAGTTTCTTGTGTGGGGAATATTAAAAAGGCCATTTTGGCTGGCCTTCCTCATTGATTTCTGCTGATAATAGGAAGAAAAAAGAGAAAGCCTACTATAAATAAATTATATCTTCATCAGAAACTCTCAATGATAGTATGCTTTCATAAGATTCTTGAAAGATAAGCAAGCCAGGATTAGTCTAAAATGAATCATTGGTTTGGAGAAACCAGATTTCAAAGGGTTCAGAGAAAAGATAGGTAGGATCCAGTTACCTAATAATATTCTTGAAGGAAAATTAACATATGGATAATGGACAACTCTAATGAATGAAATTCTGAAGGCTCAAACAGAAACTATTCTAATTAGGACGAAGAAAAGAGGGAACTACCTAAATATTTAGACAGATATGACTGCACAGGGAACTTGTATGACCAACTTAAATTTATGAAACATGTTTAGAAAATAAATGCAAAGGAAGTTAAAGGAGTATGAAAAAAATAGATTATTCTTATATACCTGTAAACAATAGCATCAGAAGCAATAAGGCCTGAATGAGCCAACAGTGGCAAAGAATATTAAGGAGGGCAAAACAGGTTTTTAAAGACATGTTGCAGTCAGGAGAGATGATGATGGTAATGAGTGATAATGAGAAGCCTAAACAGCTCATCTTATTTTGTTTGTATTTTCTCTCTCAAGGAAAATTATATTGGAAAATAGAAGGATAAAATAAAACTAGTTAACAGGAAATTGAAACCCAAGATAAGTGAGGAAATGATAAAATGCATAGCTGCACTTTGGTGAATTCAAGTCACCAGATACAAATGTGCTACGTTTATAGCTCCGAGAGGTACTGAGAGAACTGGAAGACATGATTGCTAAAATGGGGGAAGTGATCTTTGAAAGGTCATGGAGAATGAGAAAAGTGACAGAAAAAGGGAAAATGGACCGTTTTCGAAAAGATGACAAGGCAGAATATATAAACTATAGACCAGTGAGTATGACTTGCTATTTCTGCTAAGTCTAGATATTATGTAAGGGGATGGTTTGTAAGCATTTGAAAAGAGAAGCAGTGATGACTAATGAGAGCCAAAGGATGTGGAAGTTTGATGACAAGTACACCTTCAAGAAGAACAGATTAGGTGCAGTGCTACCTGAATATTAAAGGTCATACCATTAAAAAAAATTTAGAAGAGAACCAGATCAAATACCTTTCACAGCTGTCTTTTGCTGGGTTTTTTTTTGTATTCCCTGTGCTTACAACAGTGCCTAATACATAGGAAGCACTTAATAAATACTTACTGACTATTGACTATCAACAGGGGGAAGTTCTTAAACAAATAAGGTATTGAGGTAATCGTAAAAGATAAATAATTTTTACTATCCAAAATTGAAAACTTGTGCACCAAAGAAGGAAACAAATGTTTAATAAATGCTTACTTATGTACCAGGCACCATGCTGAGCACTTTATCAATATTATCTCATTTTATCCTTACAACAACTCTGGGAGGTAGGCACTATTATTATCCCCATTTTTCTGGGTAGGAAACTGAGGCAGACACAGGCTTAGCGATGCCTGGGGTCAGACAGCTAATAAGTGCCTGAAGCTAGATGTAAACTCGGGTCTTTCTTACTCCATGCCCAGCAGTGGAAGCTGCTCTACATAGCTGCCTCTAAGCTCATCAAATATTTCTGGGAAGGTTTTGGTATTCAAACCATAAAGGCAACTATTAAAGATATATAAGGACAAGAGCTCTTCTTTAGTGGATAAGTGGTTAAAGAATATTAACAAATAGTTCTCAGAAGAAAGATCAACCCTATGACAGATTGCTCTAAATTGCTAATAAGAAAACTTTTAAAAATCTTGTGCTTTCACCTAACAACTGATAAATTGACAAAGATGAGAAAAGATCAGATTAGTGTGCCCATAAAAAGAAAAGCACAATAATATACTTTTACTGGAGCTGTGAACTGGCAGAAAACTCTAGAAAAAGATTTGTAATTATGCTAAAAAAAAGTGACTAAAATGTTTATATTCTTTAACTGAGAAATGTCATTGTTAGACGTATATACCCCTAAGAGGTCAAAGACTTTTTGTGAAAGCAAAGAACTGGAAACAAAGTAGACATCCATCAATTGGGGAATGTATAAATGAATTGTGGTATATGAATGTAATGGAATATTATGATATGGTAAGAACCAATGAATGTATAGATAATTTCCAGAACTGGGAAGATTCATATGAACAGATACAGGGTGGAATAAATGAAAACAAGAAAACAAAGTGCCAGACTGCAGTGACATAAAAGAAAGAACAACAAAAACAAAAGTGAATGCTATAAAATTATGATGATCACACTTGTTCCTGAAATAGAAATAAGAAAATGAGGAGCTATGCGTGTGAAACCTTGTATGTATTGTCAGACTCACATGATTTTTTGGTTATTTTTGCTGAAGTGATTTTTTATAACATTTTATAACAAGGGATGGCTCACTGGCTAGGCAAAAGGGAAGAGAAATATTTGGAAATGAAGATAATATAAAAAGATAGCAATAAAAATTAAAGTTGTTTAAAAAGAACAAATCACACAGGACTAACTTTATTTTCCTTTTTTGGCAATATTCATGTTGTCCATTTAACCTTCCCAAATACCATATAGCATGAATGCAGCCTGTGAATTAGGGTGGAGATGATTATGTCCTGTCTCTGGTTCAAGACGTGATCAATTCCTGGCTCAGTCTTCAAATTTTAGTTCTGATCAGAAAACAACAAACTGGAGAACCTGACAATTATATGGAGATAATGCTTATTTTCTGTGGAACCGTTTTGAATACTGGAGCTAGGGAAGAAATTATGGTTCTGTGCCAACCCTTTCATTACTATATATTAGCTAAACTACCTATAGCAAAGATAACAATTCCACCTTCATAGAGTCCAACACGTAAGCATTAATTGGTGATGAAGAGAATGAGGAAAATGAAAACTAACCATGATACTGTTCATTAATTGGCTTCAAGTTTCCTAATTTGTCTGCACAAAGGAGTGCGTTGGTGACTGCGCTATTTCCGTTAAACCAACTTGACACATTTCCTTCTTTTATCCATTCATATGGAAACCAAATTTCCTAGTTCTCTATTTTTCTCCTATTCATTCTTGTGTCTTGAATGAAATTTTCCACAACTTTTGAGCAACCTCTAGTGGGTGTTGAATAAGACGACAGTGGGAATCACCAACTCTCTTCTCTCAAATGCCTGCCTTAGTAAGAAGTCTTCTAAAACTTTTGACACTTGTATAATCTTTACTATGCTTATATGTCCTTTCATGTATGTGACTGTACACAAATACCTAAGAGAGAGAGTCCCACGACTGTGCACTTACCTCGTATTTTATTCTATTTTTGATTACGGCTAAGAAAATAAAAAGTAACCTTGAGGCAGTGTGGAGTGAAGCTGGGCTTGGAGCCAAGAAGAGAGAAGCAGCCTGGGACAGTAGGAAGAAAACTGGTATCAAAGTCAGAGGACCTGCATTCATATCCCAACCTCTGAAACTGATATTGGACAAATCAATTTACCTAATTGGCCCTCACTTTCATGATTTTTAAAATGAGAGGATTGGCCTAGACAGAACTTGAAGTCCCTTCCAGCTCTAGCTGATGATCCTAAGAAGTGACTTCAGATCCCTGCTAGTCATATGATCCTCACCTAGTCATTTAGCTCTATTTGCCTCAGGCAACTGTCACACATGGAGTAGGAGTTATACTGACCAATAATGCTGAGAGAAAATATATATATATATATATATATATATATATATATATTATTGAGATGATTCATATTCTGGGGTTTCTTATGATTTGATGTAGAATTCCTAAGTACCAACTATTGGCCTGTGCAGCAGTCTCCAAAATGGGAGCCATGGGCTCCTGGAGGCAGCAGTGTGTGCCAAGGAATGAGCCCCAAGTGGTCTAATGGCTTGACTCCAAGGTGCATATGATCAGCTGGAGAATAGGAAGATTGGATCTATCCCCTCTCCACCCACACCCCCATATCAACTCACAGGCTTGTCTCTAATATAACAGCCCCCATAACCTTGAACATTTTCCCACTCTACTTCTTCTCACCACTGGCCTCCTATGTGGCTCCCCTGAAAATCATAACCCAACTTTACCCAGGCACCTACAGCAGCTTCTCGAGCGAGCCTCTGTCCACCTGCTGTTTTCTCACTGGTAGACTGTAAGCTCTGGGGCACTGACAGTTGAATAAGCCCTCCTCCCACTCTTTTCATTTTTCCATAGGAAAGAATGAATAGCATAAGATGAGCTAACATGGGTGGATTTGAATTATATTACTTATTCTCTCCAGACCCGCTTTTCTTCTAAACTTCCTTCTTTCTCTTGAAAACTCCATCATCTTTTCAGTCACCCAGGTTTACAATCTGTGTTATTCTTGGACTCTACACTTTCTCACCCCACATATCTAACTAATCAACTATCAAATATTACCATTTCTATCCATGTGATGGCTTCTGCATCCATCCCTTTCTCACCACTCACATAGCCACCACCCTAGCTCTGGCCTTCATCACCTCTTCTCTGGACTATTGCAATAGTCTGCTGATTGGTCTCCATGTCTTGTGCCTCTCCGGCTCCAGCCCATCCCCCACACGGCTGCCAGTGAGATTTTCCTAAAGTGTAGCTCTGATCATGCCACTTCTTTACTCAGTAAACTTCAGTGATTCTCTGTTGATTCTAGGATCAAATATTATTTCATCTTGGTCTCTTAATTTCTATTTTTATTTTTAACATACAGAATTGCTTTTAGCATAGTAAATACACGTATATAAAGGGTATACGTCCAAAAGTTTTTGTTTTGTTTTGTTATGTTTTTACTGATCAGGGATATGAACCAAAAAGGCTGGATACCACTAGTTAGGGCATTGAAATAAGAAGTTAAGCAATCTGGATTGAAACCACAGTTCTATCTTTTATTAATTCTGTGGCCATACGCAAATTTCCAACAGTAATTATCTACTTTGATTTCTTAATCTGTAATATAAGTATTAGTCTTCTTATTTTTAATTTGGAGGAGAGGGAACTTGATAAATGCAAAAGAGCCCTGAGTCCTCTGCTGCACATTTTCCTGAACTGGACCTGATGCTCTGGGGAGAAGGGATTACCATACCAGCTCACAGAGGCTAGAGACAACCTAGTTTAAGTCTAATATGTGAAAGAGGGGGAAACAAGATGCAATATGGAGTCATTTGGGGAGAGCAGGATGGAAAGGTCTTGAGCATGAAATACAGTATACAATTAAGTCAAAAGTTGGCTACCTTGAGAAGCCAACAAGAATCCAGAAGAAAACCTGGAAACAGAAACAATAACATGTCAGTGTGTAGTCAGTTGAGAGCTGCCCTTTATGTCCAGAAAATGTGGGTTCAAATCCTGCCTCTGATATTTATTGTCTGACCTTAGGCAAATCCTTTAACTTCTCCAAGCCTTTGTTTCCCTATGTGTAAAATGGGGTGCCCAGAATAGCTAGCTCCGAGGCCCTTTACAGCTCTGGGTTTATAAGTGGAGCTAACGTTTATCATAGCTTCTTAGTCACAGTATAGTATAGTGGAGAAAGCTGGCAAGGAAGCTATAGCAAAGAAGACCCCAGTTCAAGTACTGTTTCTGACATATACTGGCTGTGTGACCTTGGGCCAGTTGAACTTCTCGGTGCTATACAAATTTTCTAAAATTCTGAATTGCTGAGCAGATACACTGACAGAAAGAGTTTCCTCATCTGAGAATTCTTTCTACCAGTGAAATCACAGGTTTCCTCTTTATCAACTAATTCTAGGGTACTAGAATGATTTAGTCTGGCCTGAACAGGAGGGCTTTTTGGCATCCCTCAAATTGTACCATAGTGGTAGCTGCCTACTTTTCAATTCAATAAACACTTATTAAGTACCTACTATATGCCAGGCACTATGCTAAGCACTGGGGATTCAAATGAGAAAAAGATAGTCCCTGCCCAATCTGATGAGGGAAGACAGTGCACAAGAGGAAGCTGAAAAGGGGAGTAGGGGAGGCCACTTGGAAATCATGGCACAAAGGCATGATGTTCTGTGGAGGGCTGCTGATGAAGAATGGAGAGTTACCTGGAAAGTTTTGAACGTTCAGAACTCTCTCTAAAGGAATATTTTAGGAAGTTTGCTGTTCCACCCTCCAGCCCTCATACTCATGTCTGTAATCTACCAGGCTGCTGATGCCTACAAGCCACCACTCAATGTCCCAATGGCCTCTCACCTGGAATTTTAGAAGGGTTGGCAGTGGGCCTAGTACTGGCACTTCTTGTTTTGGCAAGTATATTTCTACAGCTCTGCTTTCAAATTAGTGCACTAATTAGTGCAGGCATTACATCCACCTCTCTTTCCCCTTCCTCTTCTTCATTTCCCTTCTCCCCAGTCTCTCCACAGCTCAGAATGGGTCAATATGGAGGAAGTCATAGAGGAGTCTTGTGGGGGTGAAGCATTTCAATTTTTCTTCCTATCTCCATTTTTATGGAGTTATTCAAAGAATAAAAGAGGTTTATGACATTAACACTTCTCTTACCTCTATCCTTATTAAGTGGCAGGAGATGTATCATTCTCCTTGTGCTCCCTAGACAGAAAACCTGCCTATACACATGCTGTATGGAACTATAGTGAGGGAAATATTTATATTACTCACCTCATAGGGCTGTTAAGAAGATACTTTAAAAACCATATTGCATAAATAGTGAGGCAGTTTGGTGTAGTGAAAAGCCAGTTAGACCCAAGTTCAAGGTTTACCTTGGGAGTTTACCAGCCTTGTGGCCATGGGCAAATCACTTAGCTGCTCTGATCTATCACTTCTTCATCTGAAAAACTGGGAGAATAATACTCATAGTACTATTGTGAACATTGAGTGAGTTAATATATATAAAATATTTTACAGACCCGGAAGTGCTTTAAAGACAGAAATCGTCATTCCGTGTTATTAGTTGTTTTGTGACAGTCCTCTGGCATCCTGGGGCAACATAGGGTGCCTCTGTTTACCCTTGCTTTCTATGACTGGACCTATAGCACCATACTCCTCCAGTGTACATGTGCTTATACACAGGGTAAGTTCTTATCGAGGTGCCCAGTTCATGTCTAAGGAGAGGCCTATGGGTCAGAAAGAGACATGGGGAAAATAATCCATTAATGATTTTGTGATGCCAAGAATAACCTATAAGATAATGAGAATATATCAATGTAAAGCTATATTGTAAGCAATGGGGAAGAAAGGGAAGGGGAGAGAGAAAGGGGAACCCACTGTACAATTCAGGCATACACAGTGACAGTATAAGAAGTCATTTAAGAGTGGTGCTGCATTGGGGAGCAGAGAGACAGGTCCATTCAGGAAGAGCCTGTTCCAAGATACCCTCCTGAGAGTGGGGTTCTTATACTTTATTTTGGGTATTCCCCCTAGAGCTGGTAGATTTGCATATCAGAGTCAGGGCACATGGCGGGGTTGAATATTAGGGAAAAACAAGCTGGTGGTGGATAAAATGTTATTTTGGGGTACACAGCTGTACTAACCTTAGAAAAATATAATTGTCAGTATTTTTTCATGAGTGTTTTCTATAAGCTTGCAGTCAAAGAGAGACTGTCAGAGTCAGAAGACATGGGTTTGTTTTTCTGCTATGATACTTAACTAGGAATGTGACCTAGGATAAGTCACTTAACCTAAGTCTAAGATTCCTCAGCCATAAAATGAAGATGACAACACGCACTACTAGGCAACTGAGGAAAACGCTTTATGAACCTTAATATTCTACTGCACCAGTGCCTGTTGTCTCATCAGGGTAGGCACTCTCTCCAAAGGATCCTAAAGCCATGTAAGACTTTCCAACCTATATGATTTTTGTCCGTGTCCTCTGGTAAATATGCCACAAAGGGTCCATTCATCATTCAGAAGGCCTTTCTCTTGGAATTGTGGGGGCACCAAAGAAGCACAATGGCTGCCCAGAGGTGATCCACCACTCCCAAAACATGACCAGACAGACCCTTATATATTTCTTTGCCACATCATCCCTGTGACCCAAAGACCTTCCTGACTAGGTAAACTTTCCCTTTTTGGTCCAGACCCCTGCATCTTTTCTGTCAGCTGTTAGAGGGTTGAAAAGAAAGACTATGGTACATAATTAACAGGATACTCTCATGATGATCTTTTTTCCAATAATAAAAAGCTTCCTTAATAACTAAGCTTCTTTTCCTAACTCTTCTCAATTATCATACCTACACACATGTGAATGATCAATGGTTACTTCATTCAGAAAATTGTGCTGGTGTGTGTGTGTGTATGTGTTTTAACTGAGCTCTGAATACTTTAGCTCTGTCTAGCTTCCTAATGTCTCTGAAAGTTTCATTCAAATCCTTTCCCCTACCTTATTAGACCATTATAAAGCAAAATACCTCAGCAACATTATCTCAGTTCAACACACAAATGCCTTTACTGAACTGTGACTTAATGTGACCCACTGAAGAAGGTTCTAACCCTGAACCATAGATCTGGATAAATTATATAAATTCCTAGGGCTTTAGTGTTCTACTTAGAACTTGGCCAAGGACTTCTGCCTCCTACATCACAGGGCTATCACTTTTTACTGCTTCTCTTAGGAAGCAGTAAACCTTTACGATTGCTGAAGTCCAACCTGGCACCTCACCTCCTAACCTTTTTCAACCCCCAAGTGGATTTGGCATCTCAGAATTCCACCCCACTCAAATCCTAAGTACCTGTTCCCCTTCTTTCCACACTGGCCCTGTATTTTGGTACCCATCTCTGGTACTTATTTCCTCTTTCTCTTATCTTCACACATCTAAGACCATAAAATATGTATTTCAGAGGGAAAATACAGTATATATGTTAATAAATAATACAACAGGATAGAGTCAAGAGAAGCATGCATTTTGTCCTATCCCCTCAAAAATCAGAATAATTCAAGTTGATTCACAGGACATATTAAAGTTCACCAAAAACCAAGTCTTTTGCTTTCTGAGATCTCCCTGGTTGATAAGTACGGGGAATATACCTATACTTACAATTCAATAAAGTCTTTGGGGGTAAACAAATAAATATTTACTGTCTCCAGAGGAAAATGTATGTATGACATATTTTAAGCTTTATTTTTATTATTAAAATTTTCTCTGTCACTTTCTTAAAACTATACAATCAACAAAACAGTAAGTCAAACCCTAATTTGTAGTGTTTGCTGTTTTCTGAACTGAAAATGCTTGCATTGAAAATTTAACAATCAGCTTTCTTGAGCCAATATGAGCTAGCTACAGCATGCCCACTGAGGGTATGAGTTCTTTTTAAACAACACAGAGAATGGCTTTAAACAATTCAGAGAATCTGAGCCATAACAAGGTTTTTTTTTATGGTGCCTAACGAAAAATCAGATGATGGGACAGTACCCCTCCCCCACTCCCAGCTTGAGTGCAGTGAAATTTATCTAGCTCCTTGGAAAGGAAAAATAGAGGAGATGGTGTCACAAAGAAGGAAATCTTCCTGGTCCGGCTACCCCTGAGAGGAGTTAGGTGGGAAGAGGATAGAAAATTATTCAACCCAGTGGCTGCAGGTTGGAAATGAAGAATGGATGAAGTGGCATATGGGGCAGGGCTCAGTATGTACCCCCAAGAGGAGGTAAAGGGTGGAGAAAGGTTACCTGGTACAGTATAATAATAATAATAAAGGGAAAATGGCTTTGAAATACCTGTGAACTTTCATCAAAGCAGTGATAGATTGTGATTTCAAAAGACATCTATTATTGACACCTTCCATCTCTTGGCAGAGGTTGATGGACTAGAGGCCTATAATGAGATCTGCATTTTTAGAAACAACCACTGTGTTGATTTGTTTTGCTTGACTATATGTGGTTTTTACAAGCAAGAGTGCTTTGCAGGGAGAGATTTCAGAGGACTTGGAAGTGCTGGGATAGGGCACGGAAGAGGGCTACTTCTCTGATACTTTGTCCTCATTTCTTACCCTGGGGCAAACCCTAGGTATAGCTCTGGGGGTCATTTCCCCAGTGTAGTAGTTGACCTATTCACTGCTGTCATCCACGAACCTCTTGCCATTCCCTGCTCCTGAAAATTTACCTTGTCTTAGGGACCAAAGATTCTCATTAACTTTGTATCACAAATCTTTCTTCTCAGTGTGATATGTATTTGAGAACTGGTGGGCATTGGTAGCTCAGAATGACAAGCATTTTCCCTCAGCTCTGAGAGTGATTTGTGACAATTGAGAGCTTTGAGTTAAAAGGCAAAACTGAGTCATGGCCAGGTGTTCTTAAAGGGACATTCTTAGCTAGACAGAGGGAGAGTGAGGAGAGGGGAGAGAGAGAGGAATGAACGGGGGTCCACCTCCTTAGCCCTACCCAGGGCTTAATGAGCTAAACCAGAAAGAATAAATAGCACAAGGGCAACAGGCAGAAAAGGAAGCAGAAAGTTGAGAACAGAAGGAGAAATGGAAAAGAGGATTGAGCTGCAACAAAGAAAGGAGAGACTGCCATCAGCTCCCTACAGGAATACCAGGACAGAAGACCTGGGATGAAGCTAACAATTGTACTGGCTCTTCAAAGACTGAGAGAAGTACAAAGAAAAGGTCTGAACTTTTCCCAATTTCCTTTCCCTTGTCTGTCCAATAACTGACGCTATGATATTTCTTTTACTTGTGTCTTGAATTTTGTCCAACCATAAAGAGCTAATTGTGTAGTAAGATGTGTCTGATTAAGTCTCTACTGATAAAAAAAATAAAGGTAGAAAGGACAGCCTGGTGAGAAGTACTAGCCTCCAATAGTACCTTCCTCAGCAGCACCCACAACTACCAGTGTTACAGAGAAATCTTAATTTTTCTTCTCCAGAAGGGGAAATAAACTTATTTCCAAAAGAGAAGTGATGGATTCTGGGTGCAGAATGAGGCATATATTTTTGAATAAGGCCAATATGGGAATTTACTTTGATTGTATTTCTTGATAAAAGTTTGTTTTTCTCTCTTTTTTTCTGCGAGGGTAGAAGAATTGGGAAGAGAAAATGGATTTTTACCCATTGAAAAAAGAAATTTAATTTTTAAAAAAGAACCAGAATGTTTATCTTAGCACTCTTGGTTTGTTTGTTTGTTTTAACCTACAAATGTAAAATTACATTTTAATGTATCTCTCTCTGAAAGGTACATTAAGCCATCACCAGCCATGAATATATATAATTAACAAGTCATCTACTAGAAGATGGAGAAAATGGGACAGTAGACAAGTAAACAATGGAAAGGGATGGTAAATTTTAATGCAGTAGAGGGAAGAGAGCTGGAGCAGAGGATGCTACCTGAAAGAGGAACCATCACAGAGACTCCTGGGAGCAGGGTAGGAAAGAAAGGGAGGAAGGACTCTCAGGAAAGGGAAAATATGGCATGCTGAGAATAAACCCTGCTGCCAAAGACAAAACGTTAGTGAAGTAAAGTAAGTGAATTTCCATAAAACCTAAAGTTAAAAACATTCTCTTTGCCTGAAGAGAGCATTCTGTAGGTTCATAACCTGAAAAGGCCTGTAGAGCAGAATCTCTGTGAATGGAGGCTTATGCATGGTCTGTTGCCTGTGTCCTGTTAAGAAACATTCAGTATCATTATAGGTGCTGGGGAATAAATGCATGTGCTTACGTGACCACGGTAGCTAGGTCACTGTTTTAGTTCTCTTCAGGATATTGGTTGAGGCCATCTAACATACACTCCACCAAGTTATTCCACTCCCCTTACTCTCAGTGGCCTCTTCTGTGCTTTTCTCTTTCCTTCTACCCATCAATTCTCTGGCATCTGCCCTCTTCCTTTGCCATAACAAGGTTTTTTTTATGGTGCCTTTTTCTCTTTTCTCTAAATTCTCTCCTTTAGTGAGCTTATTGATCCTCATTATTTCAATTCATTTCTATTCAGATAACTCTCAAATCTACATCTCCATTCCCAACCTCTACCCACATTTCCAGTCCCATATTTCTGGTACTTTGATGGAGATATATAGTTGGATAGACCACTGGCACCTCAAATTCAACATGAACTCAACCACTGAATTCATCATCATCTCCCACCCTCTTTCCTTCTAACTTCTTCCTTCCTTTTGATGGTACTACCATCTTTCTAATCACTCAGGCTCATAAACTGAAAGTCGACTTTTTCTCCTCTCTCCAAAAAGTTAATTCACATTAACTCTGCTCCTTTCCACTGCCATGGCCACTGCTTTTGTTCTCACCTTTATCATCACCTTAGCCACCTCTCTAGTCTACTTGCTTCCTGTTCATCACTTCTCCAATTCATTTCTTTGTGACCATGTCCAAGTAATCTTCCTAACACTCTGCTCTTTCTGATCATGTCATTCCTCTACTCAAAAGCCTTCAGCATTTTCCCACTGCCAGGCAGATAATGAACTAGATATAAATACAAAGTCCAGATCCTAGCTAGCATTATTAGCCTACAAAATCTGGTACCACTCTATTTTTTTCAGCCTTATCTTGTACTATTGTTCTTTACTTGCCCTATGTTGCATTCAAACTGGACTACTCTCTTTCTCACTGTAGTCTTGCCCTCTACTAGCTACCTGCATTGGCTTATTCTGTCCCCTTTACTTCTGTTCTTCTGAAGACCCACCCCCCCCCTTCTTTCCTTCCTTCATCTTCTTTGAAGTTTTCTTCCACGAAGTTTTCCCTGATCTCCCCATTTAAAAATGATCCCTTCTGCAAATTTCTCAGCATTTTGCCTAAAATTTGCATTTAGTTTTTTGTACATTTCTTCCTCCTTCCCCCCTTAGATTTTAAGCTCCTTGAGAATAAGGTCTATGTATCTACCATATCCCCAGTGCTTTACACAGTAGTTGCTTGATAAATGTTTGCTAAATTAATTTGATTCAACAAACATTTTAAAGTTCCTGCAAGGTAGAAGGAACTGTGATAAAATCTAGAGACATAGACAGAAACAATACAGACTGTGCCCTCCAGGAGACTGCATTCTGGTGAATAAAACAATCTATGAACTGTTAAAGCATTTTAGAGGTAAACATACTTTAGATATCTGTGGTGTCTCCTTTCACAGTTTTTCATTAACTATTAACTTGTTAGGGCATTTCCCAGACATTAAGACCTCCACCAACCCTGATTTATTTCTACTCTACTACAACGTGAAGTGGCCAGTAGGTGGTGGTAGAAGGTTGCATGGCTGACTGGCTTGAACACTGCAAGTTTCTTGGCTTCAGAAAAAATTCTTTCCTATTTAAAAAAAACAAACCTTCATTAACTTCTAAAATGATGCTCATACAATAAATATTTGCCAAAAAGATCATTAAGCGCATATCAGAGGGCGGAGTCAAGATGGCGGCTGAAAAGCAGGGATTGGCGTGAGCTCCCCGCCAAGTCCCTCCAAAAAACCTATAAAAATGGCTCTGAACCAATTCTAGAACTGCAGAACCCACAAAATAGCAGAGAGAAGCAGGGCTCCAGCCCAGGACAGCCTGGATGGTCTAAAAAAGGAGGAAGAAGAAGATAAAAAAAGGGGGGATGATAGAAGGGAGGGCAGATGGGGGTGGAGGTAATCAAAAACAAACACTTTGGAAAGGGGACAGGGTCAAGGGAGATAATTCAATAAAGGGAGATAGGTCAGGAAGGAGCAAAATATAGTGAGTCTTTCACAACGTGAGTATTGTGGAAGGGTTATACATAATGATACGCATGTGGCCTATGTTGAATTGCTTGACTTCTTAGGGAGGGTGGGTGGGAAGGGAAGAGGGGAGAGAATTTGGAACTCAAAGTTTTAAAAACAGATGTTCAAAAACAAAAAAAAAGTTTTTGCATGCTACTAGAAAATAAGATACACAGGCAATGGGGCATAGAAATTTATCTCGCCCTACAAGAAAGAAAGGGAAAAGGGGATGGGAAGGGAGTGGGATATCAGAAGGGAGGGCTGACTGGGGAACAGGGCAACCAGAATATATGCCATCTTGGAGTGGGGGGGAGGGCAGAAACGGGGAGAAAATTTGTAATTCAAACTCTTGTGAAAATCAATGCCGAAAACAAAATATATTAAATTAAAAAAAGACTTCGAAAAAAAAAAGAAAAAGGCTGAATTTCATGGCCTTCAAGGTTCTGGTGACCCTAAGCTATGATTTTCTACTAAATATTGGAATATTTCAAATACAAAATAAATAAATAAATAAATAAATAAAAGAGCATATCAGAACAAAATATGTGGTTATACTGATCAACTTTCACTAGACTCTGTTCTTTATCCTGTTTTTAAGTGCCCATTGCCTGGCATATCAATTCTACTGGTTTTCTAGTTGAAAGAACACTAAACTTAGACTCAGGAGACCCAAGTTCAAATTCTATCAATTCTGTTCTGTGTGACCTTAAGCAAGTCACTTTAACTTTCTAAACCTCAATTTCTTTATCAGTGATGTGGCAAGAGTAATTCCTGTTCTACCTTACACATATTTTGTAAAAATTTCAACTGAGATTATGTATTTGGAAAGTGCAAAATGCCAAAGAGATATAAATTATTGTCATTACTGAGAGGCGGCTTGGGGTAGCAGATAGAAGACCTACCTTGGAGTCCAGAAGACCTGGGTTCTGATTCTGCTTCTCCCACACATATTAATGTGGTGACCCTGATTAAGTCACTTAATCTGCTCTGTGCAGTAGCAGCTGATGGTGCAGTGGATAAAGTGCTGAACTTGGAGTCAGGAAGACCTGAGTTCAAATTTGGCTTCCAACATTTGCTAGCTATGTGACCCAAAGCAAGTCATTTAACCTCTAATTTGCCTCATTTTCCTCAGCTGTAAAATGGGGATAGCATAGCACCTACCTTCCAGGGTTGTTTCGTAGACTGATTCTATCACTCTTTGTAATGATCTTAGATTTAGAAGTGGAAGGGACTTCACAGGCCATCTAGTCCAGCTTCCTCATTTTACAAACGAGGAAACTGAGGCCTAGAAAAATAAAATGACACAATTGTGGCAGAACCATGATTCCAATCCAGGTCCTCTCACTCCACATTCCACATCTTTTCTATAGTACCACACTTTCTTCATTCTAATATCTATCACCTTCCCTCCCTCTTGGGAGTCTTTCACATCTGGGGTCTGCCAAAGTCCCTTAACCTTGGAAAGGAGTCTGCAGGGGTGTTGCAAGGCTCAAATGAGATAATGGATGTAAAAAACTTTGTAAACCTTAAGGTGCTATATGAATGCCAGTTATTATGAGTATGATTATTAGCCCAGAGTCACCAGGCCTCCAGTCTGGTGATGACTTCAGTTCCCTGAACCTTCTATCACACTTCTGCTAGGCTCAAGTAATATTTATAGAGCAATACGGTGGTGTCCTGGTGAATGTATGCACATACTCTTAAACTTCATCTGCATTATTAACACTATCTTAATTCTAGCAGGAGTCTAGCAAACTACTGCCAGAAGGCCAAATCAGGCCTTACAGCCTGCTGAGCTAAGAATGATTTTTACTTTTTAAAATATAATGAAACTTCATTTAAAATTGTAGAAACCACTTTTAACTCACTGGCCACACAAAAACAGGCTTCTGCCAGATCTAACCCCACCTGGTAGACAATCAACAAAAAAGTCAAGCCCTGATTTGCAGAGTTTGCTGATTTCTCTGCTGTAGACACTGACAATGAAAAATGTAATAATGAAAAGCTGGTTAGAGCTGGTTCCAGCACACTCCTGGGTGTTTGCTAAACTCATCTGTGAGATTCTATAGTCTCGTAGTCTCATAGGACTTAGAATGGGAAAAGACCTGAAAGGTCATCTAATCCAACCCTATTATTTCACAGTTAAGAAGACTAAGATCTAGAGAGGGGAAGTGACTTTTCCCAGTGTCACATTCTGTAGCAACAATTTTGCTAGCTGCTACTGTGGCTGTGTAAAACCAACAACCAGCACACAGAAGGCCACTAACAAGGGTTCTTCTGATTTACTTTACTAAGGACAGTAACCTTAAGGGATTAACAATCTCACTTTAATCTCACATACATATATAACTCGGTTCAGGAGGAAAAGCCAGCAACCTGAACTTCAGAGCAAATACAAACAGATTACAAACATACACAATATAACAGACCAAATCACAATTCATAGTTACCAAAGAACCAATGGGTCTGGGTTAGCAAAGCCTGGGGGCAGTTACAATGTCTTGCTCAGAGTCCCCAGCCACTCTTCCAGTGACTGAGAGACCCCAGGGAGAACACCAACCTCTAAGTTTATATATTTTGTTCAGGGTAAAAGGGAGTCACAATGTGCAACTTAAACCCACTTGACCTAAAAGCATCACAAACCTGGGACTCAAACCCACTTGGACTAAAAGCCTCTGGCCTCACAAGCATGTCACTCAAACCCAGGCAAACCAAGCTTTCACTTGAAGCAAGGAGATCATCACCCCTAATTTAATCAAAGAAACAAAAGCTGGACTCATGAAGGGCACTTGATTAAATAAGTGTTCCAAAAGAGAAAACAGTAAAAAAGTCCCACCTTAATTAATATTACACATTCCAAATTCAAAGCTCACTCCACTGCATTCATTATACAGCCTTACAGTTGTTCAAAGAAAATCTTTGTTTAGGCCTTTGTGGTTCAATTGTGTCTGACTCTTTGTGACCACATTTAGTGTTTTCTTGGCAGATACTGGAGTAGTTTGCCACTTCTTTCTCTAGTTCATTTTACAGGTGAGGAAACTGAGGCAAACAAGGTTAAGTGACTTGCCTTAGTCATACAGCTAGTGAGACTGAATTTGAACTCAGGTCCTCCTGACTCCAGGGCCAGCATGCTATATCCACTGTGCCACCTTTACCCTCAATAATGAAGCAAGTTTGGGTAGAAAAAATTAAAGGAATTTATTATGTACCTAAAATTCAAGCTGGGGGCTGAATTTCATAATAAGAGAAGATAATCCTGATAGGTACATGTTTACAAGAAGGGATGGGCCATAGCATCTCAGCTTCTTTCCCCTTTTAGCATCATAGGGAAATAAGATTAGAGGTAAGGGGGTTGGGATGAAAGCCCACCTACATAAGCAAAAAGACTAGGAGATGGATCAAAGTACATGTGTGTGGCCTCTCCCAACAGATTGTTTGATGCCTCTTCAGACAGATCCATTGACTTGTAAATGGAAGACAAGAAAGCTGGGAAACAATGGGGACACTGGGACTGAGTCAGCATGAATTTCAAGACTACCCCAGAAGTTGTGAACTGATCCAACCATTCTGGAGAGCAATTTGGAATTATGCCCAAAGGGCAATCAAACTATACATACCCTTTGATCCAGCAATATAACTACTAGGTCTGTATCCCAAAGTGGGAAAAGGACCCACATGTACAAAATTATTTATAGCAGCTCTTTTTGTGGTGGCAAAGAATTGGAAATTGGGGTAATATCCATCAGTTGAGGAATGACTAAATTGTGCTCTATGATTGTGTTTACCCTACAGACAATTGGAAATCACTGGAGTTGGTAGAGTCACGTGGTCAGATATGCCCTTAAGGACGTTACTTTAACAGTAGGGTATAGGATGGACAGGAGGAGGAAGAGACACGAAGCAGGGAGACCAATTAGGAGACTGTTGTAGTAATCTACGACAGAGATAATGAGGGACTAAACTAAGGTAGTGTCTGTGTAAGTGAAGGGAAGGGGATTCTGTGAAGTTAGAAACAGCAATATTTGACAACTAATTTACTATGTAGAATGAGGAGTTCTGGATGATTCCATAATTACAAACTAGAGACAATGAAATAATTATGGTGCCTGGGACAGAAACAGAAATAGGGGAGAGTGTGGGGGGTGGGGGAAGAGGAGCGGGGAAGAGAATGAATTCAAATTTTAGACACATTGAGGTTAAGATGTCTCCAGGACATTGTAATCGTAATGTATATTTGAAGATCTTTCCCACCCATTAATAGGCCCATTTGACCTGTTTATGTCACAGGAAGCCTGAGGAGGAGCTTGCTGAATAAGCAGAACTGGAAGGGTGGAGTAGGAAATGCTCAGAGCAAGTTAGAACCCTGGGAGAAGCAGGACACTGGCAAGGAGTCACCTAGGATTTGCAAGTGTTCATGGGAAGGCCCCAGCAGGGGGAAAAGCTAATGGGATGTCGAAGCTCCATGCTGTGATATTGTGTCTTAAGTTCCTTGCTGCAATTTGAAGTGGGTTTACTGGTTTTGGGATTTGGTTCTTTGGTGTCTGAATAAATGTTTTACTTCTATAATGAAGAGTCTCATATTTTAAAATACAGAACAATACAGGCATGTTCACAATTATCATCAGTGTTGTGATTATTGCCTTGCTGATACAGACATACACTTTTGAAATGTTCACTAGGCAATTGGTGGTCTAGAATCGATGCTTGGGGAAGAAAATGGATTAGATATGTAATAATAATAGCTAATATTTATATAGTGTTTACCAGACCCTATTTGAGATAGAGATCTGGGAGTCATCTTCACAGAGACTATAGCTAAGCCTGTAAGAGCTGATGAGGTTATCAAGAGAGAATATAGAGGGAGAACAGAAGAGGATTTAAAACAGAACCTTGAGGAATAATCCATAGTTAAAGGAGTGATGTGGATGACGAAACAGCAAAGGAGAATGAGAAGTCAAACCAGTGTCGTTAGCAAAAAGAAATCTCAAAATCTGAAAAAGTTTTAGAAAGAAACGTATTTATGTTATTTGGAATAAACCCGGAAAAGAAGAATGGTTGCCTCTCCTCTAGGCTACAGAAGATTTATATTATATAGGATTTAGCCAAGGGTGCAGCATACAAGCCACACCTACACCATTAAGCCAACTTACCAAGGAGGCAACTTGAAAACAAGTTAGATTGAGGTAGATATGAGTAACATTCAATAAAATGTGGTGAATCTGAAGAAGTTTGGGGTTGCTGGGAACCAACCCCCTCCCCCCCCCCAAAAAAAAGCTTGGGCCAAATTCTAGGGAACTTGCAAACTAATGAGAATGAGACTGACGAGACTAATGCTAACATACAAAAGGAGAGTGAAAGGATCTGGGAGGGATTAAGGAGTGGCCAGTATATGAAAGTAGTCTGGAGTAGCCCAAGTGCCTTGGGCAGAGGCACCAGTGATCTTGGTTTCTAAAATGTATGGGAAAATTCCGTGATTGGGTTGCTTCCAGAGACATGGTGTATGTAAGGTGGATTTTTCTTTTTAAGATACTAATTCCCAGGATCTATGGCCATAAATAGTCTACTAGTTCCCAGGATTTCACATCATGAACAATCTTGTTGAGCTTGTGTATCATTATGTAATGATACATAATATAAGGATTTGAGTTAAGTTGTAAACCATACCCTGCTTAAGCCACAATGATATTGCTAAAGTTAATGTAAACTTCTGAGACTATTGCTGGTGAATTGCCTTCTTTGTGTGCTCAAGTAAGTGGTCAGTAAGTAGGGAATGTAAATACTGTACTTGCCTCTACCAGCCCCCATTGAGGCTTAGGGGCATGTGTCTACTTGTCTCAACTGGCCCCCATCAAGACTTAGGGGATGTTGTAGGAGTTGGTGCTCCTACTTTTACTCTTACTTGCCCCTTTGAGAAGAGTAATTAGGGGATGCTGTAGGATTTGGTGCTTCCATTATCTACAACCCCCTTGAGAAGAATAAAGCAAATTAACCTCTATCATGTCTCCATGGTTGTCCTTCTGGCTGCCAGGATCACGAGTGTACCTGCGAGAGGCCAGAGCTTGAAAGCTCCTGTCTTACACATGGTCTTTTCCTTTTTGGGGTCCGGATCCCATCATCCTATCAAAATCTAAAACACAAGAGAACCCAAAATACAGAGTTTTGGATGTGGTGACCAAAAAACAAGAATGTTCTAGATCCAGGACCTGGGGAAACTCAAAATACTTTGTAGTCATTTTCAGAATTTCTAGAGAGTTACTGGGGTCAGGGACATTCTGGGTGTGGACAACCCTCAATCACATTTGACTTAAACAGTATAATAATTTTTCCTGAACAATATAATCAATCATTTTTCCTATACCAGCAAATTAGTGTTACGAAAACCCAGAGAAGAGAGATTACCTAAGAGGATGGGATGGTCAACTGTGTCAAAAGCAAAAAGTATCTTGAAAAGGATTAGGAAGAACCATAAGATCTGGCAGCTGAGAAATTACTGGTAACTTTAGAGCACTTTCAGTTGAGTAATGAGATTGAAAGCCAAATTTCAAAAGGGTGAGTAGTGAATGAATGGAAAGGAAGTAGAGGCAGCAAGCATAGAAAACTTTTTCAAGGAGTTTGGCTGAGAAAAGGAGAAGAGATAGAGCTCAATAGCTGCAGGAGATGATGGGTCTAGTGACAATCTTTTAAGGATAGGGGAGACACCAACATGCTTGAAGACAGCAGAGAAGGAACCAGTTGATAGGGGGAGGTTGCAGATTACAGAGTGAGGAGGTTGATTGAGAATTTGATCTTCTAGAGAAGATGTAAGAGAATGAGATTAAGGATATATGAAGAGGGAGTGCATGTTGAATTGGCCTCAGTTTTTTTTTTCAGTAAATCAAGAGCCAAAGTGCGAGTGGAAGGGAGGGGAGGAAAAGGTGTTGTGAGCTTGAAGAAGGAAGAGGCTTGAGATGGCTTCTGTAGGTAGAGAGACGGGTAATGGATTAGGGAAGAATCAGAGATCTGCTCTTGCTTGCAGGGAGAGCTCATATTGAAGAATGTGACTTTTAAAAAGTAACGAGCACAATTATAGATTTTCTCCAGCCTTGGTCATTCTCTCATGTTACTTTCAAAGATGCTTGTCTATGTTTCCTTCTAAGCTTCTTTCTTTTATATTCTGGGCATTTTTAAAAAATGTTTGAACAATCCTCTTCTTTTTGTAACAGGAGATTCTAGATGCCACTGTAATTTTCATCACTTCTCTCTCCCCTACCTGATTTATCTCTGGAAATTTAATCAGCTACACCCTATTAGAATTAGTTAGGGTTTACCATAATCCTGAGGGCAATATAATGGCTCCTCAGGTCTACATGATCTCATCCTCAGTTGTTTTATGTAGTTTATATTAAATGAACAGTTTAAAAGTAAAAACAGAGCAAAAACAGAGCCTCCAGTTAGGAAAATTCCTAAATTTAGGTAGAGTTTTGGCTCTTTGCCTTAATAAAAATTTATATTTACTCCCATCCAACCCCTGATCTCTTTATAGTTGAGGCAAAATTCAGGATAATGGAATTGTTTGGGTAAAGAAGCAAAAAGGAATCATGGGAAAATGGTGGCATGTGAGGGTGCAGAGCATCCCAGGTCCTCTGCAGACATTCCACTGAAACTTAAAGATGAATCACTTCATTTTTCTGTTGTTTGGCCACCATTTCCAAAGAGGACCAGTGACCTCATGGGGTGATGTCTTCACCACTAGATTTGGATTTAAGTGAGGCAGAATTGCATAAAGTTATCAGCCTCACTCTCTCTCATTGTCACCCAAGTCCAGTGACCAGACAAAAGTCAAGATGACTGGTGATGGCCTGGGATACAGTGGATGATCTTAGAATCTTCAATATCTGACTAAGCTATAAGCACTGCACTGCATCTGCTTCAGCTGCCTTCATGGCCATTGGACCAAACTGTTCTCATCTTCCTACTCCACTGGAGGAAGTCTTCACATACTTGGGGTACACATCCCCCTATTGGACCAATGGATTTGAGGCCTGTTGGTTACTGTCAACTTGGTTTAGCACTTCTGCTGAGGTTGTTTTACCTTGGTGTGGCCACTGCATATGCTACAGCTTCTTGGAGTCACAGGTGAGAGTTAGGTGAAAGGTGGACACCAAAGGTGGATGAGCAGCCCTGAAAAGGGTTTGGCAGACCTCTCACCAGAGGTGCTAGTTCTCCCTAAATACCCCTGTATAACCCAAAGATGTACCACCTCTACTCAGTGAATAGAAGAATCAGCTCTACACTCCCCTACACAAACTAGAAATTCAGAGGCAGCCCTGCAGAGACAAGCAGGGCAGGTCGAGAGCTAAGCACAGTATATGGAGAGCATCTGTCCCTGGGGCCTTTAGGCTAGTTCCATTACTCCCTGTCTGCACTTAGTAACATGCAAACCCAGACTTACCCAAGGCTTTGGCTACAGGGGAACAACTTTAGGGCATTCTGGATGCTCTAGCATGACACTCTGGGTGGGCTAAATGGCACCAGTGCCTAGCCAAAGAGAGTAGCCTAGGCTCCTTCCCTTTGGAAGGGTGTCACAGTGGCATTCAAGCCAAGATTCTGGAGTAAAGCTCTGGGCAGATCCAACCTACATAGCCCCTGAAGCCTTTGGTAGAAGTCCATTGTACTTAGTTCTCAGGCTGGGAGGAAAGACCCCAGGAAGACACCACAGCAGGGAGAGACCCTAGAGCCCTATAACAAGAGGTATTCTCCAGCCAAAGACTAGGACCACAGCAGCCTAGCCAGAATTGAACAGACATTTTGGGAATGAAAATGTAGGTGCAAAGAGAAACATAGAAAGGAACATATATTCGTTTGGTTGAAAGGGAATACATAGAATACATGGGGATACATGCTGTTTTCAACCTCTCCTTGACACCATTTAGGGTATTTTTTTGGCAAAGATACTGGAATTATTTGTCATTTCTTTTACAGATGAGGACCTGAGGCAAACAGGGTTAAGTGACTTACCCAGGATCACAGAGCTATTAAGTATCTGAGGCAGGACTTGAATTCAGGTCCTCCTAACTCCAGGCCCAGGGCTCTACCCACTGTGCCACCTAGCTGCCTTGAATGAATTGTTTGCTTACATGTTAATGGAGGGATAAGAAATATGTCTTCCCAGAACCCTAATAACTTTAAGGGTCATAGAGAAAAGCTGAAATGCCAGAGGATCTTTGGGTGGCTTTGATCTGTTTTAAGTAGGTGTTGAACCATGTTGTGGAGGAGGAGAGTAGCTATTTCACCTTATTCGCTAACATCTTGACCATCTTTATGTGGGGATCACAGATTTGTAGCTGGATAGAATCTCTGAGGTCCTCTAGTCTAACCCCCTTTTTTACAGATGAGGAAACTCAGACAGAAAGATTGTGGTTTGCCCAAGGTCATACAGTTAGTCAGCAAATGACAGCAGAATTAAAACCTGAATCTTTTACTTTTCTTTCTAGTGTTCTTGCACTACACCTCACTGCAGCTCCTTTAGAGCAATATATGGATGTGTAAGTGTCCTGCCAGAGCCATAATTAGCAATTTCTATGCCTGATACAAGGGACACAAGAAGGTCCCTTAGAAGGCTCTAGGTTGGGGTAGGTCAGGGAGCAGTGACCCTCTGGTAACTTCCTGCTTTACCTAATCATTGTTGTTGTTGAGGCTCTAAGCTCTTATTTCCACACAGCTAAAGGACAAGTGTTCACAGTCCCTCTAAATTTGGTGCTCTGGCAATCGTCAAAACTACTTGGTCCTGGCTAAAAAATAGAGTGATAGATCAGTGGAACAGGTAACCACTATCTCTAATACTCACCCTTTTTAAGAATCCCTCCCTTATCCTCTCCCCTTAACCTCTTATTCCTTAATCCACACACCCCTCTAAGAACCCCTCTTATCCTCTTTCCCCACCTTCCTGCTTCTTGACCGACATACCCTTCTAAAAATCCCTCCCTTGTCCTGCCCCTTTGCCTTTTATTTCTTTATAAATTTAGAAGACTCTTATACACTTCTAGATGTATGTTACACTCTCTTTAACCCAGTTCTAATGAGAATAAAATTCCATCACAAGCCTTCACCCCACCTGCTTCCACTGTAACAATTCCATTTATGCCTCATTTGTATGAGATAATGGCTCCATTTTACCTCTCTCTACTCAATTTTGTGTTTGGTTTTTTTTTTTAATCATCCCATCATACTCAACCCCAGCTCCTTTGCTCTGCAAAATATGTTTCAAGCCCTTTGGTCTTTTAATATAGAAGCTGCTAGATCTTGTGTTATCTGGACTGTAGCTCCACAGCATTTAAATTGTTTTTTTTCTTGTTGCTTGTAGTATTTTCTCCTCAACCTGGGAGCTTTGGAACTTGGCTATGATGCTCTGGTGAGTTTTCATCTTGGGATCTCTGTCAGGTGGTGATCGATGGATTTATTTTTTCTATTTTTAATCTACTTTTAAAAAAAATTCTGACTTGTGTCCTGAAATTGAAGAAATACCGATACTAAAAGGATGATCTGTGCTGGAAAAAACTTAGTCAAAGACCAATTATTATACTGTGCCATCTACCATCTCTCTGTCTCTCTGCATGTGTTTGTGTATGCGTGAGCTACATGATGCAGTAGATAGAGTACTGGGCCTGGAGTCAAGAAGACTGATCTTTCTGAGTTCAAATTTGGCCTCAGACACTTACTAGCTGTGTGACCCTGGGCAAGTCACTTTACCCTGTTTGCCTCAGTTCCCTCGTCTGTAAAATGAGCTGGAGAAGGAAATGGCAAACCACTCCAGTATCTTTGCCAAGAAAACCCCAAATGGGTCATGAAGAGTTGGACACAACTGAAAAAAAATGAACAACAACATATAATATCAAGTAAGTAGATACAAATATACGAAGTAGCTAAATGCAAGGTAGTTGAGTGGATGGATCATGAAAGGCTCTACGCAGATATGTGGGCTTTCTCTTAAAGGCAGATAAGGGCCCTGTGAGATGGAGATAAGGAGGGAGCATTGCAAGCATGTGGGACTACTGGTGCCAAGGGACAGATAAGGGAGTTGGCCTGTCATGTGTGAGGAATAGAGAGGAGGCCAGTCTGGCTACATTAAGATAGAACTCAACTGGGGGGCGGAGCCAAGATGGCCGCATGAAGGCAGAGTCTTACCGGAGCTCTCTCACAAGGTCTGTCAGATTCCCATAAAAAAGTGAATTTGAGCAGATTTGAGAGAGTCAGAAACCGCAAATTTCCGAGCCGGGAGAGTTTGAAAGGCCGGAGGAACGAACCTGCAGGCTCGGAGAGTGCTCAGTGCGGAGCTGCTCCAGACCAAGGCGGAAGCGGCTGGCCGGGAAATCCACGTGGGAGACGGGCTGGGAGAAAGCTGGGCGCGCGAAACCGGCGGAGATCCCCAGGACTCCCAACACAGGACGGCAGCGCAGCGCCACTGGCCGTGAAAACGCCTACTCCTGACGCTTGCAAAACCCAGGAACTCGGCTTCTTGAACTTCCGCAAGACTCAATGGCCAGGTAAATGGCTCTAACCCCTCCCCCCCTCACCCAGAGAATTCCTTGGGAAAAAAAAAAGAGAACTGAAACAGAGGAGAGAGTAGCAGGGCCTCACTGGACAAATACCAGCAGCTTATTAGTCCCAGAGGGGAAGAGTGGGCAGGGGTCAACGCTAGGAGCCCAGACGTAATCTTGCTCCCCCAGGGGAAGCGCCAGTCATCAGCTCAAACAACAAACAGCTGAGACCATTGCTGAAAAGCAAGTGCTGGAGAACACCCATAGGGAGTGAGACGCCAGGGAGCCAGACCCCTCCCCCACACCTCAGGAAACTGAAGGTTATAATTCTAGACTCACAACCCCCAGAATAAGAAAGCTGGGACAGAAAGCCCTGAGACTCACAGATAGAAAATCGTTCTAACGCCAGCAAAAGGCAATCCAACATGAAGAAGAACACAAAAAAACCGAGGACAATAGATTCTTTTTATGGAGACAGGCAGGATCAAAATATCGACATAGAAGAAGATAGCAATGACACGGTAGATACATCAGATACCTCAAAAGCTAATATGATCTGGTCTCCAGCCCAAAAAGCACTGCTGGAAGAGCTAAAAGAGGACTTTAAAAACCAAATTAGGGAGCTAAAAGAAAATATGGAAAAAAAATTCACTGATGAAATCAAGTCCCTAAAGAATAAGATTGGCGAAATGGCTACGGAGATTCAGAATCTAGAGAGAGAAAAGGATACCCTGAGAGGTGAAATCAACCAATTGAAAATGGAGGCTCAAAAGCAAAATGTAAACACTAACTCATTTAAAATTAGACTTGAGCAAGTGGAAGCTAATGAATCTATGAGGCATCAAGAAGTAATAAAACAAAACGTAAAGAATGAAAAAATAGAAAAAAATGTGAAATATCTGATTGGCAAAACAACTGACCTGGAAAATAGATCCAGGAGAGACAATTTGAGAGTTATTGGTCTACCGGAAATCCACGATGAAAAAAGGAGCCTTGACAGTATCTTCGAAGAAATTATCAAAGACAACTGCCCAGAGGTCCTAGAATCAGAGGGCAAAATAGTTATTGAAAGAATTCACCGATCACCCCCTGAAAGAGATCCCAAACTGAAAACACCAAGAAATATTATAGCCAAATTTCAGAGCTATAAACTTAAAGAGAAAATACTGCAAGCAGCCAAAAAGAAGCAATTCAAATATCGTGAAACTACAGTCAGGATCACGCAGGATCTCTCAGCTTCCACATTAAAAGACAGGAGAAATTGGAATATGATATTCCGAAGGGCAAAGGAGCTGGGACTACAACCAAGGATCAACTACCCAGCAAAACTAAGCATAATTTTCCAGGCAAGGCGATGGACATTCAACGAAATAAGGGAATTCCAGACCTTCCTGATGAAAAGGCCAGAACTCAATGGAAAATTTGATCTCCAAATACAAACCTCAAGAGAGACATAAAAAGGTAACCAGGGGGAAAAACCCCACAAACCTCATTAACCAATAAGCTTAGGTTGTTTACATCTCTATGTGGGATTATATCATCTTATGTATGTTTTTTATGTCTGTATGTATATATATATATGTATATATATATATACACACATATACATATATAAGTCATTCTAGGGAATGGTACAACTATTGTGACAAATGAAAGGGATATACATAGGTTGTGAATGCCTGTATAAATTAACTGATGTAAAGATATAAAATATAAATAAGAGATATAAAGGGAGGGCTATGAGGGAAGTGGTAAGGAGGTTGTAGAAAAGGGTAAATTACACCAAAGGAAGTGGCAAAAAAACATATTATAGTAGAGGGAAAGAAGGGAGGGAGAAGAGCAGTATTTGAGCTCTACTGTCATCTGATCTAGTTCAAGAAGGGAATAACATACTCTGATAAGTTTAGAAATCTAACTTGTCCTACGGGAAGTGGGAGGGAAAGGGGGGAAAAAGGGAGGGGGGAGGGCAGAAGGAAGAGGAGAAGTAGCAAGTGGGTAACGGTAAGATAAGGGAGGGGAATAAAGAGGGAGGGTTAACTGAGGTAAGCGGTGGTCAAAAGCAAAACTTTGTTGGGGAGGAGAAGGGGAAAGGGAGAAATAAAAGCATAAACAGGGGGAATCAGGATGGAGAAAAAGACACAGATAGAAATCATAACCCTGAACGTGCAGGGGATGAACATTCTCACAAAACAGAAGCAGATAGCAGAATGGATTAAAAACCATAATCCTACAATATGCTGTTTACAAGAAATGCATCTGAAACAGGGGGATACACATAGGGTTAAGGTAAAAGGCTGGAGTAAAATATATTGTGCCTCAGCTAAAGTAAAAAAAGCAGGTGTAGCAATCCTAATCTCAGACAAAGCAAAAGTAAAGATAGATCTAATTAAAAGAGATAAGGAAGGACATTATATCCTGCTAAAAGGCACCATAAACAATGAAGCAATATCATTGCTTAACATATATGCACCAAGTGGTAAGGCATACAAATTCTTAGAGGAGAGGTTAAGGGAGTTACAGGAAGAAATAGACAGCAAAACTATAATATTGGGAGACCTCAACCTCCCCCTTTCTGAACCTGATAAATCTAACCTCAAAATAAATAAGAAAAAAGTTAAGGAGGTAAACAGAATTTTAGAAAAGGCACATATGATAGACCTCTGGAGAAAACTGAACGGGGATAAAAAGGAATATACTTTCTTCTCAAAAGTACATGGCACATACTCAAAAATTGACCATGTACTAGGGCATAAAAACCTCACAATCCAGTGTAGAAAAGCAGAAGTAGTCAATGCATCCTTTTCAGATCATGATGCAATAAGAATCATTTTTAATAAAGTACCATGGAAAAATAAGCTAAAAACTAATTGGAAACTAAATAATTTAATTCTAAAGAGTGAGTGGGCCAAAGATCAAATCAGAGAAACAATTAATAATTTCATTCAAGAGAATGACAATAATGAAACAACATACCAAAACTTATGGGATGCAGCAAAAGCAGTTCTTAGGGGAAGTTTTATATCTCTAAATGCCTACATGAATAAAATAGGGAAAGAGGAGATCAATGATCTGGGCAGACAGCTGGAAAAGCTAGAAAAAGAGCAAATTGAAAACCCCCAATTAAATACCAAATTAGAAATACTGAAAATCAAAGGAGAGATTAATAAAATTGAAACCAAGAAAACTATTGAATTAATAAATAAAACAAAGAGCTGGTTTTATGAAAAAACCAATAAAATTGACAAACCTTTGGCCAATTTGATTAAAAAAAAGAAAGAAGAAAATCAAATCACCAGTATAAAAAATGAAAAGGGTGAGGTCACCTCTAATGAAGAGGAAATCAAAACAATAATTAGGAATTATTTTGCCCAACTGTATGCCCATAAATTTGACAACCTTAGAGATATGGAAGAATATCTACAAAAACATAAACTGCCCAGACTAACAGAGAAGGAAGTGAAATTTCTTAATGACCCCATATCAGAAAAAGAAATTGAGCAGGCCATCAACGAACTCCCTAGGAAAAAATCTCCAGGGCCAGATGGTTTTACATGTGAATTCTATCAAACATTTAAAGAACAACTAATTCCAATACTTTGTAGACTATTTGGGAAAATAGGTGAAGAAGGAGTCCTACCAAATTCTTTTTATGACACAAATATGGTACTAATACCCAAACCAGGTAGAGTTAAAACAGAGAAAGAAAATTATAGACCAATTTCTCTAATGAATATTGATGCAAAAATTTTAAATAAAATATTAGCAAAAAGATTGCAGCAACTCATTACGAGAATAATACACTATGACCAGGTAGGATTTATTCCAGGAATGCAAGGCTGGTTCAATATTAGGAAAACTATTAGCATAATTGACCATATCAACAACAAAACTAGCAGAAACCATATGATCATCTCAATAGACGCAGAAAAAGCCTCTGACAAAGTACAACACCCATTCCTATTAAAAACACTAGAAAGCATAGGAATAAGGGGAACCTTCCTCAAAATTATAAATAGCATCTACCTAAAACCATCAACAAGCATTATATGTAATGGGGATAAACTAGATGCATTCCCAATAAGATCAGGGGTGAAACAAGGATGTCCATTATCACCCCTATTATTCAATTTGGTACTAGAAACATTAGCTGTAGCAATAAGAGAAGAAAAAGAAATTGAAGGAATTAGAATAGGAAAAGAAGAAACTAAATTATCACTTTTTGCAGATGATATGATGATTTATCTAGAGAATCCTGGAGAATCAAGTAAAAAACTACTTGAAATAATAAACAACTTTAGTAAAGTTGCAGGATATAAAATAAACCCACATAAATCCTCAGCATTCCTATACATTACTGACAAAGCCCAACAGCAAGAGATAGAAAGAGAAATTCCATTCAAAGTTACTGAAGGCACTATAAAATATTTGGGAATCTATTTGCCAAGACAAACCCAGGGCCTATATGAACATAACTATGAAACACTTTTCACGCGAATAAAATCAGATCTAAATAAATGGAGAAATATCAGTTGCTCATGGTTAGGCCGAGCTAATATAATAAAAATGACAATTCTACCTAAATTAATCTATCTATTCAGTGCCATACCAATCGAACTACCAAAAAATTTTTTTACTGAGCTGGACAAAATAATAACAAAATTCATTTGGAAAAACAAGAGGTCTAGAGTATCTAGGATGTTAATGAAAAGACATGCTAGAGATGGTGGTTTAGCCACACCAGATATTAAACTGTACTACACAGCAGCAGTCATCAAAACTGCCTGGTACTGGTTAAGAAACAGGGGTGTGGATCAGTGGAATAGGATAGGTACACAAGTAGGTGAAATCAACAAGTTTAGCAATCTACTCTTTGATAAACCCAAAGAAGCCAGTTTCTGGGCTAATAATTCACTATTTCACAAAAACTGTTGGGAAAATTGGAAAATGGTAGGGCAAAAACTGGGCATAGACCAATATCTTACACCATATACCAAAATAAAGTCAAAATGGGTTCATGATTTAGGAGTAAAAGTTGATACTCTAAGTAATTTGGGAAAGCAAGGAATAGTTTACTTATCAGATTTGTGGAAAAGTAAAGAATTCATGACCCAACAAGAGATAGAGAGCATTACAAAATGCAAAATGGATAATTTTGATTATGTCAAATTGAAATGTTTTTGTACAAAAAAAGCCAATGCAACAAGAATTAGGAGGGAAGCAGAAAATTGGGAGAAAATCTTTGCAACTAGTATCTCTGATAAAGGCCTCATCTCTAAAATATACAGGGAGCTAAGCCAAATATATAGGAATACAAGCCATTCCCCAATTGAGAAATGGTCAAAGGATATGAACAGGCAGTTTTCAGAGGAAGAAATTAAAGCTATCTACAGGCATATGGAAAAATGCTCTGGATCGCTGCTGATTAGAGAAATGCAAATCAAAACAACTCTTAGATACCACATCTCTCCTGTCAGATTGGCTAAAATAACAAATCAGGAGAATGATAAATGCTGGAAAGGATGTGGGGAAATTGGAACATTGTTGCATTGCTGGTGGAGTTGTGAGCTGATCCAGCCATTTTGGAGGGCGGTGTGGAACTATGCCCAAAGGGCTATAGAAATGTTCATACCCTTTGACCCAGTAATACCACTTCTAGGGTTGTATCCCAAAGAAATCACGCAAGCGGGAAAAGGACCCATATGTACAAGAATATTTATAGCAGCTCTCTTTGTGGTAGCCAAGAATTGGAAAGCAAAGGGATGCCCATCAATTGGGGAATGGCTGAACAAGCTGTGGTATATGAAGGTGATGGAATACTATTGTGCCATAAGAAATGGGGATGATGTAGACTACATAACAACCTGGAAAAACCTACACGACATAATGCTGAGTGAGCGGAGCAGAGCCAGGAGAACGTTGTGCACAGCCACAGATATGTGGATTCCGTGAGGACCAACCCTGACATACTGCGCTTTTCTCAGCAACCTAAAGGGCAAGGACAACTCCAAGGGACTCACGATGGAGAATGCTATCTTCATTCAGAGAAAGAACTGCGAAGTTTGAATACAGACTGAGGCACACTACATGCTCGCCTTTTCTGCTTCTCTTTTGTTTTTGTTTTTGGGTTTTTTTTTTTTGGTTCTGTTTCTTCTTTCTCATGATTCATTCCATTGGTCAAAATTCTTCTCCACGACCTGACTAGAGCATAAATTAATTCAATGCGAAGTTATACATGACAGTTATATGGGACTTCATGCCGTCTTGGGGAGGGAGGGGGGAGGGAGGGGAGAAAAACTGGAACTCAAAACTATGTAGAACCGTGTGTGGTAAACTAAAAATAAATAAAGAAATTTATTTAATTAAAAAAAAAAAGATAGAACTCAACTTCTAGGACTTCTCTCTGAAGATCTTAAACAATTTACATAAAATGTTTTCTTAACAAATTAACCAGGGAAGCAGGACTTCCTTGTTACATAGGGCACAAGGCCACAGGATTTTAGAGCTGAAGCTGCCATATTTCATGTTCCTCTTACTGTACCTTAAGGACCTTAGGGACCACTGGCCTTTGTCATCAGCCCAGGCACTAACCTGTGTGGGGATTATAATTACCCAATCTGCAAGAAGAACCACTGAGGCATAGCTCTGAGCCAACGGCAAAAGGGTCCATGGTCCCCTCTAATGAACTGGAACTCAGATCTTCCTCACATTCTGAGATGTCCTTGGTCCGCAGGACCTTGTCTTTATCGGGTTTGATACCCAAGTATGCAAAAGAAGCATGGTAAAACACAGAATCTCATTGGTCAATAGACCTTGATCTTGAGGGCTAAAAATGATGCATCAGCCAAAAAAGTGGTTGAAGTAGGCGGGTCTTGGGTTAGGCAAAGAATGGAGCATCTCCACTAAGTGGTCATAAGATGATCATAAGTTGGTCACTTGCTTATGTATAACACCAATGTTACTAGCAGCTGCTGTGGAGGTGTAAAACCAACAACACCAGCACACAGGAGGGCTGCTAGCACAGGTTCTTTGATCTGCTTTTCTGAAGGAAAGCAACTTAAAGGAGTTTATAATCTCACTTTAATTAAACATACATATATCATTCACTTAGTTCAGTGGGAAAAGTCAGCACCTTGAACTTCAGAGAAAACACAAATAGAAACTACAAGCAGAAATTATATAAAGAGAGCAAATAACACAAATCAGCAGACAGGGCTTCTACCTGTCCGTCCACAGCAATACATACATAGTTACCACAGAGAGAAGCACCAACATCTGGGTTTTCAAAGCCGGGGGACTCCTTAATGGCCACCCAGAGTCTTGTCTGGCCAAATCACATGAACACTCTTCCAATGAGTGAGCCCCCCCAGCAAAATGCTAACCTCAGAGTATATATACACTTTCTTCAGGGTCAGAGGGCATCACAACCATGTGACTCAAACTCCTTTGACTTAGGCTTTCTTGTGACTTAAGCAGGTCATCAAAGACTCTTGATTCAATCAAAGGCAAAACTCAGTCAAAGGCACTTAATTGCCTTAGTGCTGAGAACTAGAACTCCAAAAGAAAAAAACAGCAAAAAGTCCCATTTTGCTTGCCCTTAAATCATATTGGACAAGAGTGGTCCAGAGGTACAAAAATAAGGTGGGGGAATTTCCATGTAATTGAGCTACCTCTGCCACTCAGAGTTTGGCCATCATAACAAGGAAAAACAAGAGTGGAAGTCCTTTTAGTTAGCTTTCTGTGATTAAGCAAGTGAACTTACAATCTATAGTTCATAGCTCTGAGGCCTAATATACAGAACTTATAATTGCTATCTCTATGAAATCATATCAAACTGATTAATACTGATTAAAATAGAGTGGGAGTCCAAATGAATTATGTCTCACACCTGCCTGAGGTCTTCAGTCCTCTCAACTCTTCCGAGGCCTTGCTTAGTCTGAGCAGTGCATGTGTCCCAGGCCTCTGTATCTGACTGGCCTTATACTTTGTGCCACACTGGCCGAGATAGAGCTAAATTGAGCCCAAGAAAAGAGGGAAAAAAGAAAGAGAAGCTTTATCTGAAGGATGAGAGAATAGCTCACTGAAAGTCACTATTAAGTGTCTCACACCCATTGAGGTAAAATAAATGAGTTGGGAGAAAGAGCCCCATCTACCCCAACACACACTTCAAGCTGGCATTAGAAGATTAGGTCTCAAGAAGGATGGCTCCCCTTGCTCTCTAAGTTTTAGAGGTAACCCTTTGGGAGGCTTTTCTCCTAACTGTAACTCAGAAGCTCTTATCAATACACTTTCCTTAACAGTCAGCCAGGAAATTCAGTTCTTAGCAATGACATTTCCCCTAAAACATGGACTACACTCTCACACACAGAGTCAATGGGAAGAAGACTAAGAACAAGTTTATGGTGTAATGGTAGGTACACTTGGAAGGATCACACATGGCCAAGGAAATTCACAACTGAAACTATAGGCCTAGACATTTTTGATGTGGATTATGGTGCCAGTGACAGATGAATCACTTAGCTGACTCCTTGAAAGACATGGCTGGATAGGTTAGTCTTCTGGACTCCCTGAGATTGCCCTTCAAAAGGACAGTTATAGTCTTTAGAGCTTTTGAAACTGACTTTTAATAAGTAAAGCTTTAATAACTCTTAATACGTTAAAACTACACCGAGACTTTTGGGATATCCTTTGCATATTGTCTCCCCCATTAGTTTGTAAGCTCCTTGAGGTCAGGTACTGTTTTGGCTTTTTCTTTGTATTGCTGGCACTTAGCAGAGTACCTGACACATAGTAAATACTTAAATAAATGCTCACTGAGTGATAGATTAATTTAATAAAAATAATTGACATTTATATAGCATCTTGGGTCACATAGTAAATTCTGAGCTATATAAAACCTCAGAAGTCATCTAATCCAATGTCCTCATTTACAGATGAAGAAACTGAGGTCCACAGAAATAAAGGTAATTATCTTTTTTATGTTTTTAATAAATCGATTTATTTACAGAAGACATTTTTCCATACAGACCACTGTAAATCAGTATAAACACCAAGTGACAATAATTGTTGCTAACAGCTTAACATTATACAAAGGTACTTGCGTTACTTAAGCTAGTTGACTATGAATCCGTAAATTACTGTACAATATTCAAAATAGCTCCAAACTTAAAAAAAAATTTTTTAATCTACAGTTTAAAGCAGCTTTAGATCCTGGCAGAACTCAAGTTTTATTAGTAACTGGTATATTAGTGCACTTTTAAACTTGCTTTACTGACAATTTTGGAAAATAAGATTAAAAGATGTATACTTTAAAAGGCTCAAAAGTTTGGGAGGCAAATTATAAGTAGTTATTTAATGTTAAATAATAAGATTTCTAAAAATGGTGTGGAGTTCACACACAAGTAGTGGTCAATAAATATTGACAAACTGAAGTGTTTAGAGTTGTTAGTAACCGACATTCATTAATATCTCAGCAGATAAATATAACACATTAAGATTTACGAGTAGTACAAAATTTATAAGAATAAGGGCTTTAAGTGTTGAGATGTTTCTTGTGTAATTCTTCCCAAGACTAGTATAGTCCACTTAAAAAATCTCACTCATGGCATTGTACAAGTATCAAACAAGTCAAATAATGTTGCAAAGAACTTATTTGTCTATACTGAAGAGATTTGACAACAATCAGGTTACAGGCCCAGGTGAATTTTTAAGTTACCTGTAATTACCACAGCATACCACAGACCATTTTTCCTTTGCCCAAGAAGGCAAAACTTGTGATTATTTGAAGACAATAATGTTTTAGCAAGCCAATGAGAGATGCTCAAGAGGAGATACAGCCAACTCTTTGAGGAAGTTTCTAAAGGCAGCTAGTATAAAGGTACAGATAGCGTACAGATATTTCCAAAGTGGGAGTGCCACTAAAAATGTGAAGTATTGCTCCTTTAAAAAAAAAAAAGGGAAACTTTACCCATATATTGCACTTGAGTACCTCAAAAGCCGGGGGTGAAAAGTTAACACTTCCATTTGCATTCTAAAGGTCATACCAGATGTATGATCTGAATGTGTTATCATTCAACATTCCTTAGGAAAGCCTTGCAATTCTCATTTTTTTCAAATACACTATTAACTCTTGAACTATAGTTTATTTTTTTTAAGTTTGTTCAACTTAGTAATAGCAAGTTTTTAACTTAACTTTTGAAATATTACATATAAACACCATAGCCCTGTTGTTCTTAAGCCTTTATCTTATGTATGTGTTAGAACAAGAGAATCCAAAACATTTCCTTGTTTGATAGAACACAAAGTTACCCAGGAAATAAGTACCTAAGTACCAAAGCTGAAATTTGAATCCAGATCTTTTTATTCTCAATCCAGTTAGTTTAACACTATACCATAATTCCTTGGAACAGGGGTGGGGAACCAGTCTCCTTGAGGCCACATATGGCCTTCTAGGTCCTTGGGTACAGCCTTTTCACTGAGTCCAAGTTTTATAGAACAAATCCTTTTATTAAGGAGACTCATTCTGTGAAGTTTAGATTCAATCAAAGGGCTGAACTTGAGGACCTAGGGGGCCGCGTGTGGCCTTGAGCTTGCAGGTTCCCCACCCCTGTCTTGAAAGCTTACAAAGTATATTACATATGTTATTTCATTTGAGTCTTATAACAGAAATAAGGTAGGTACCAAACCCCAAATTTTTAAATGATTTATTAATTTAATTGCAGTCTCCTGCAAGGTCCCAGGAAATTAGATATGGGAAGATGGGTTTAAGACATTTTGATGATTCATCAGAATGGATTCTGTACACTTAAGGTAATTGGTACCTTCCCTCAAAAAAGGCAAGGTGTACTATTTGAAGTTGAGTTTCTATTGCTTAAAATTCACTAATTCCCTTTAAATTATTCATGGTATGGAGATTTGCACGTGTCTATGATTGGTGATGTTGAAAGGGAAAATTCTTTGTTCTGGCTTTTCTCCTGATTTCATCGTGAGGCAAAACTCAGGACAAAGAGAATTAAAAGGAGTTTATTAAATGCATCAAGGTAGCAAAGTGAAGGGCTGATCACTGGGGATCAGCAATGGCTTCAAGATGGAGCCAACTTTTGTTGATAACTTTTGTAATGAGTTAAAAGACAATTCAGATAAGTTCACGTCAGCAAAAGGGGATGGGCCATTACATCTCAGCTCCTCCCCAAGGTAGCAAATATATGACAATTTCCAGATACAAAGCGGTAGGGAGATGACTTACTATGTGACAAATATCAGGTAATACAAAACTGTATAATGAATGACACCTCTCCCCAGCACTGATTAACAAGTAGATGTGGAAACAGTGGGTCGCTGAGTCTGAATAACTTTCAGTAGTAGTGCATGTATGTCCAGTGGTGTATGACAGTTGAACCTTTGAGATTATCAGATATAAAAGTATACATTTGAGGAGCTGCCATGAATCCAAGGGGCAGACTGATCTCAAGGCACTCTTGACCCTATGGTAATAGGTTTCTGGTAATAAATTGCATTTTCAGCAATATATACTCACAGTGTCTTCATACCTTTCCATCTGAGTTTCCCAAGATCTGATCAACTTCAGAGCTTTGAAGGCTGAACAAGAACAGCCTATTTATAAAAATAGAACAGGAGTAGAAAGTAGGGAAACATTGGAAACTACCATTATTAAGAGCAGTCAACCCAAAGTTGTGAAGTAGCCAGCAATGTAGAATACGTTTAGAATTAAACATTCTTTTTCATTGTTTATGAATACATATAGAATGGGGGTGAGAAAACAGAGGGAAGGGCTTACTGAAAGTTTGTATTGGGCTGAGCCAAGGAAATGAGCTTTAGGCCCTAGCAGAAGAGCCATGATACAAGTTTGTCTTGGGCTAGTTAAAAAAAAAAAATCCTTGAGAGATTGTATTCTTTGTACACACAGAATCAAAATCTCAGTTGGAAACAACCTCAAAGTCATCTAGCTGTATCTCTATCAAGTGGTCATCTAGCCTCTATTTGATGATGGCTTCCCATAATGGGGAACCCCACTAATTGCCAAGGTGACTCACTCTATTTTTTTAGAGTTCTGATTGTTATGAATAGACCTCATATAAGACCATCTCCTCCTTCTCTCAGCAAAGGATTTGCCTCCCACTTTACTGCTGAAAGAGAGGTCATCTTTATTTCAGCTCCTTAACTCAAAACCTTTCATTATCCTGAATTCTTTCCTCCTTTGCTGTAGTTTTGGAGGAAGAGGTAACCATTCTTTATTTGCCAAAATCAACCATTCCACTTGCACTCTTGCAATCCAGTCCCTTCCTATAATATCTTAGAGCTTGTCTCCTGAGTCATTCTCTCTCTTTTTTTATCTTCAATTTCTCTTTATCTACTGGTTCTTTTCCTACCACTTAGAAACATGCTCAGATTTTCCCCATCCTTAAAATATCTCTAGCTGACCTTGCCTTTCCCTCAAGCTATCATATCAGACTGTGTTTTCAGTTTCACAACCCAAGTCTTGCCAAGGGTTGCCCACAGTAACTATCTCCCATTTCCTCACCTATTCACTACTAAACTTCAATGTTTTTTTTTTCCTTATTCTTCATCCTTGGCCTCTCCACAGCATTTGACTCTGTTGACTACTGCTTACTCCTTCTGGTTTCCATGACACCACTCTTTCCTGATTCTTCTCCTACCTGTCTGACCACTCCACACTCTCATGCTTCCTTATCCATGTCTCTGTCCCTATATATGTGGTCATACCTTTTGGCTCTATCCCCTCTCTCTTTCTCTCCCTCCCTCTCTCCCTCCCTCCCTCCCTCCCTCTCTCTCTCTCTCCCTCCCTCTCTCTCCCTCTCTCTCCCTCCCTCCCTCTCCCTCTCCCTCTGTCCTTCCCCCCTCTCTCTCCCTTTTTTCCCTCCCCCCTCCATTTCCTTTTCATGAGTTTATCACCTGCTATAAGTTTAAAAATTATTCCAAATCTATACACCCTCACCTTCATCTCTCTCCTAAAATCCAGTCCTTTATTACCACCTGTCTATAGGATATCTGCACCTGGGATGTCCCTGGGCAGCTCATGCTCAACATATTCAAAACAGAACTCATCATCTTTCCCTCCAAAACCTACCCCATTCCTAATTTCTACTTGGTGCCATCATCCTCTTCACCACTCAGGTTCAGAACCCCAGGGTCAGCCTTGATCCTTAATTACTCCTCACCCCTCATATCCAGTTGCCAAGTCTGTCTAATTCTACCTACACAACATTTCTTGTATCCCTTCTCTTCTCTTCAATTATATAGCCACCACCCCAGTTCAGATTTTATCACCTCTTACTTGTACTATTTTAGCAGTTTCTCAATTGGTGTCCCTGTCTCTAGCTTCTCTTTTCTACCATTCATCCTCCAAATAGCTACCAAGTTGATATTCATAAAGTACGTCCAACCACATCACTCATCTGACTACCCTTATTATTGGCCCTAGAATCTCTATTGTCTCTCAGATAAAATACAAACTCCTCTGTTTAGATCACAGAATCATAGATGTGGAGCTGCAAGGATTTTTGAGGGTATCTAGTCTAACCTGCCTTCTGTCATCTTACAAATGAGGAAACTGAGGCCCAGATTGCTTAAGTGACTTGCACAAAATGAAAAAGGTGAGGTGCCGTTTAAAGCCCTTTATAATCTGGCTCCAATCCATAGGTTTGTAACCTGTGTTCTTGACACACGGGTCTACTTGCTGTTCCCTGACCTTTCTGCCTCGGTGCCCTTGTACAAGCTGTCCTCCATGCTTGAAAAAGTCTTCCTCTTCATCTAACCTCTGTCTTTAGGAACTCCAGGCTCAACTCCAAGGCCACCTCCCACACAAGGCCTTTCCTGTCACCACCCCCCCACTTGTTTGTGTTCTCTCCCTTGACCCCAAGTTATTTTGTATTTACTTTGTATATCTTTTATATTTCCTTGTCTACCAGTACATTGTTTTCTCTCAGTAGAACAAAGCCTCTTTTGAGGTAGGGACCGATTCATTTTTGAATCAGTCATCTCTCTAAGGAGAGGCAATATGCTGCAGTGGATGGAGAACCAGTTCTTGTAGTTGTCATTGCTATTTATTGAAGTCAGAAAGACCCAGATTCAAGTCCCAGCTCTGCCACATATTGGTTGTGTGACCCTGGAAAAGTCATCTAACCACACAATAAAAGTTGTAGCTATGGAAGGAGATACTTGGTTCATTGGTAAAGGGAGTTTCCTCACCTCGGGGTTCCCTATACAAATGAAATCCCAGGTCCTATTCCCAACACCTAGTAGAGGACCCGGCACCTAGTGTGCCCTTATTAAATGGTTAAGATTAGGGTTAGAGTTAGAGTTGGAGGGTTAGGGTTAGAGTTGGAGGCATTTAGGGTTAGGGTTAGTCAGAGTTGGAGCTCGTGACTTTTTTTTTTTGGGTTAGGGCTAGGGTTGGTAGTGGTTGTGGTTGTTGTTTTTAATTCAAGGGATGCTAAAAATCTGTCCCTACAACTGTAATAGCAATTTAGATTTGGAGATCTTTCCCACCCATTAATAGGCCATGTGACCTGCTTACATCACAGGAGGCCTAAGTCACATGTGGTGGAAGGAGCTTACTGAGAGGAAAAGGAAGTTGTGTGATAGAAAATGCTGAGACAGAGAGAAAGCCATTATGGCTGCTAATGGCCATTGTGACTGTTAAAGCGGAGGTAAAGCAAGTCCACCTCTGATAGCTGAACAGACTGTGACAACCTACTGTGAGTTTGTTTTTGGGAAGACCCCAGCAGGGGGTCTGAGAGGTTTTGGGATGGAAAGCCTCCAGGTTGTGGTATTATATGTCGAATGCTTCACTGCTGTGATGGGTTGGGTAAATGACTTGTGGGATATGGTTCTCTGGTGTCTGAATAAACGGTTTACTTCTTCTACCTTCTATGTGGAGAGTCTCATACATTTTGCGATACAGAACTACATAAGCATTTTGACAATTATCATCTACATTGTTGTTACTGCCTTACTGATACAACAACTTCTACTCATTGTTACTAATTCTGTCCCCTAGAGCCAAACAGAACAGGACTAATCTCTCATGAACATGGTAGCTGGCATAGTATCTCTTCAAATACTGTCAGATACTATACCAGCTACCATGTTCTACCTCCCCAGACCCTAAGGCTTATCCTCCATAAGCCAAAACCCCTAGCTCTTTCTCTCAGTTCTCAAATAGCATGGTTTTCATTCTTTCCACCATCCTAGTCTCATTCTAGTATGACAATGACCTCCCTGAAGTGTGGTGGTGAGTGCTGAACCCAGCAGCTCTCCAAATATGGTCTGCTTAAGGCAACTGGGTCATCCTACCTTTTGTTCAGGCCACTTGGCTTCTTTTGGCGCATAATAAGCAGGGATGTGCTGGTCAATGTCTAACAATCAGCTTTCAGAGCGGGGAGGATGTACATAGGACACGCAGGAAGGATTACTGGTTTGTTTGTTTTTTCTTCATTCAGCCCTCTATCAACTATACTGTGCTGCCTCTTCCCTAGGATTTGATTCATCTATTGTTTAGCTTTTGAAGCCCTTCATGACCTTGCCACCAACCTACCCTTCCAGCCTCAGTGGAAATTACCCCTCCTCCTGAACGTTGTGTTCCTGACAAATAGGCCTTCTCTCTGTTCTTCACACATGACTTTCAAGCTCAAATCTCCACACCTTCGCCCTAGTCATCCTCCATGCCTGAAATGCACTCTACCTCATACCATCCCTCTCTTCCTTCAAGGCACAGCTCAAGTCCCATCTTCTTCATAAAGCCTTTCCAAATCCCTTCAACTGCTCGTGTTCCCTCTCCAAGACTACCATGTATTTACAGCATCATATTTATTTGTGTTTATTTTCTTTGTATTTGTCTTTGTCGTCTTCCTCATTAGAAGGTAAGTAAGCTCTTTGCTTTAGTAGGGAGTTTCATTCATCATATTTGTACATTTGGTGCCCAGCACACAGTAGGTACTTAATACTTGTTGACTGTTTGATCTGGACCTGGTGAGCTGAATTCATTGAGGTTCTCTTTAATATCTTCTCAAGTATCTGTTGATCATTTTTGTTTTATCCTTCCTAGTCTGAAGATCATTTTCCTTTAAGTTAAGGAGAAAACAAATTTTAAAAAGAGTTGCTCTTTTTTTTCCAATTTCTTTTTAAAAATTCTGTTATTGTTTGTTCATCATAGTCTTTACCAACCATTCATTTCCCAAATCCATCTGCCCTATCTGACAATTTTTGTTTGTTATGATTGAAAGCTCCATTCTGGCCTCAATTCTTCTTTTTTCCTAATTTATTTTAAACTTAAATACTAAAACTTAAATACACAATAAGAAAAGAAAAAAGAAACATATTTTAAACTTAAATTGAAAAGACAAAAAGAAAAAAAGCATCACTATGTGCATAACAGAACATAAGAAAAGATTCAACAACAATATTGATTAATATGGCTGATGTACAGTGTGATTTCCCTATTTTTCTCTTCTGATTAAATCTATTTTAGCTTTAACCTTGTCTGAGATTATGATTACTACCCTTGCTTTTTTTTCTCTAATAAATTCTACTTCTGATCTGTATTTTATGTTTGTGTGTACCTTCTATTTCCTATCCCTACTGACTCCTCTACTTTATGTCTACCCACTTACTTGCCCTCCTATTACTTAACCTACCCCCCAATGAAAGGTCCCTTCCTTATCTTCTCTCTCCCACCCTAAAATCATTCCTTCATCCTCTCCCCTTTCCCTATCCCCTAAGCCTTTTATTTCTTTCTGAATTCAGAAGACTTTTATGACCTAGATATATATGTATTATTTCCTCTTTAACCCACTCCTGATGAGAGTAGGGTTACAGAACTACCAGCCCTCCTCTCCCATCTAATTCCTCTATGTCAGTTCCTCCTCTTGCACCTCATTTGTATAAGATAATTACTCTTTTGATCTTTTCCTAGACGGTTTGCTTTTTAATATCATATCATATTCAACTCTACTTTGCCCTTTCAAACTACCCAATTACTAATAATAATCTTAGACATACAATTTATATTCCCTCATATAAAAAGTGAACAGTCTGTCCTTATTGAGTCCCTTGTAGTTAGTCTTTGATATTTACCTTATATTTCTCTTGGATTTTACATGTCAGATTTTCTACTCATTTCAGGTCTTTTTACAACAAAATCCTGAAAGTCTGACCATTCATCAAATATCTGTTTTTATTCATTTAGCATTATGGTTGACTTTGTACAATTTGATATTTTTGACCACAACCCCAGTTCTTTTCCTCCTTGATACATCGTGTTTCATGACCTGTGGTCTTTTAGTACAGCTGCTGCTAGGTTTGTGTGATTGTAATTGTGGCAATGTCATCTTCAAATTGTTTTTTTCTTGTTGCTCATGATATTTTCTCCTTGAGCTTTTGGATTCTAGCCATGACATTCCTGTAGATTTTCCTCATAGGATCTCTCTCTGGTAGTGACCAATGGATTTTTTCTAGTTCTACTTTTCCCTCTTGTTCTAACACTTCAGGATAATTTTCTTTAATTATTTCTTGTGTCATTATATTAAGATTCTTTTTTTGATCAGAGCTTTCAGGTAGTCTGATTATTCTTATGTTTTCTCTTCTTGATTGGTTCTCCAGATCAGTTGTTTTATTTTGAAAATATTTTTTGAATTTTTTTTGAATATATTTTTTCTTTCTTTATATTTTGTTTTGTTGTTTCTTGGTTTCATAACTTCGCTGGCTTCCCCTTGCCCAATTCTAATTTTGAAAGAGTTGTTTTCTTCCTTAAGATTTTGGATCTCCTTTTCTAGTTAGTTGACTTTCTTTTCATAATCTTCTCGTTTTTCTTGGATTGTTCTTATTTTTCTTTTTAATTTCTCCTAAATCTCTCTCATTTGATTTTTTCTTTTTTTATATAGTATTTTTAGTTTTCAACATTGATTTCCACAAGATTTTGAGTTACAAATTTTCTCCCCATTTCTACCCTCCCCCCTACCCTAAGATGGCATAAATTCTGATTGCCCCTTTCTCCAGTCTGCCTTCCCTTCTGTCACCCCACCCCACCCCCACCTTATCCTCTTTCCCCCTACTTTCTTATAGGGCAAGATAGATTTCTATACCCCATTGCCTGTATATCTTATTTCCCAGTTGCATGTAAAAACAACTTTTTAAAAAAACATTTGTTTTTAGAACTTTGAGTTCCAAATTCTCTCCCCTCTTACCTCCCCACCCACCCTCCTTGAGAAGGCAAGCAATTCAACATAGGCCACACATGTATCATTATGCAAAACATTTCCATAATAGTCATGTTGTGAAAAACTAACTATATTTCCCTCCATCCTATCCTGTCCCCCTTTATTCACTTTTCTCCCTTGACCCTGTCCCTTTTCAAAAGTATTTCCTTTTGATTACCTCCTTTCCCAATCTGCCTTCCCTTCCATCATCCTCCCCATTCCCTTCCCCCCTACTTTCCTGTAGGGCAAGATACCCAATTGAGTGTGTATGTTATTCCCTCCTCAAGTCAAATCTGATGAGAGCAAGATTCACTCATTCACTGTCACCTGCCCCCTCTTCCTAACTGCTTTTTCTTGCCACTTTTATTTAAGATAATTTACCCCATTCTATCTCTTACTTTCTCCTTCTCCCAATATATTCCTCTCTCACCCCTTAATTTAATTTTATTTTTTTGGATATCATAACTTCATATTCAACTCACCCTGTGCCCTCAGTCTATATGTGTATATATATATATCTGTATATTCCTTTCAACTACCCTAATACTGAGAAAGGTCTCATGAGTTACAAATATCATCTTTCCGTGTAGGAATGTAAACAGAATGGTTCAACTTTAGTAAGTCCCTTATGATTTCTCTTTCCTGTTTACCTCTTCATGCTTCTCTTGATTCTTGTATTTGAAAGTCAGATTTTCTATTCCGCTCTGGTCTTTTCATCAAGAATGCTTGGAAGCTCTCTATTTTATTGAAAATCCATATTTTGCCCTGGAGTATTATACTCAGTTTTGCTGGGTAGGTGATTCTTCATTTTAATCCTAGCTCCTTTGACCTCTGGAATATCATATTCCAAGCCCTTCTATCCCTTAATGTAGAAGCTGCTAGATATTGTATTATTCTGATTGTGTTTCCACAATACTCAAATTGTTTCTTTCTGGCTGCTTGCAATATTTTCTCCTTGCCCCAAGGACTCTGGAATTTGGCTACAATATTCCTAGGAGTTTTCTTTTTGAGGTCTTTTTCAAGAGGCTATCAGTGAGTTCTTCCAATTTCTATTTTACCCTCTGGTTCTAGAATATCAGGGCAGTTTTCCTTGATAATTTCTTGAAAGATGATGTCTAGGCTCCTTTTTTATCATGACTTTCAGGTAGTCCAATAATTTTTAAATTTTCTCTGCTGAATCTATTCTCCAGGTCAGTGGTTTTTCCAATGAGACATTTCACATTATCTTCCATTTTTTTATTCTTTTGATTCTGTTTTATAACTTCTCGATTTCTCATAAAGTCACTAGCTTCCACTTGCTCCATTCTAATTTTTAGGGTAGTAATTTTCTTCAGTGGTCTTTTGGACCTCCTTTTCCATTGGCCTAATTCTGCCTTCTAAGGCATTCTTCTCCTCTGGCTTTTTGGAGCTCTTTTGACATTTGGGTTAGTCTATTTTTTAAGGTGTTATTTTCTTCAGTATTTTTTTGGGTCTCCTTTAGCAAGTCATTGACTTGTATTTCATAATTTTCTTACATCACTCTCATTTCTCTTCCTAATTTTCCTCTACTTGTCTAACTTGCTTTTCCAAATCCTTTTTGAGCTCTTCCATGGCCTGAGACCAGTTCATGTTTTTCTTGGAGGCTTTTGATATAGAATCTATGACTTTGTTGACTTCTTCTGGCTGTACGTGTTGATCTTCTTTGTCACCAAAGAAAGATTCTATAGTTGAGTCTCCTTTTATGCTGCCTGCTCATTTTCCCAGCCAATTACTTGACTTTTGAGCTTTTTGTTAGGGTATGACTGCTTTCAGAGTGGAGAGTGCTTTTTCCCCAGCTTCAGGGGTTTTGCACTGCTGTTTTCAGAATTACTTCTATTCTGAGGTGGTATGATCCTCCTCTCCTGGGCTGTGCTCTGGTCTGTGAGTGCAAGCACTCTTTTCTGCCATGTAACTACCAGGAGCACTGCCTCTCCACAGTCATCACAAGCTCTGCCACACCAGCACTTCTCCTCCCCCAAGGACTGCCAACTAGGACTGCAACACAGATCCAGGCAGGGCAAAGCAAGAGAACCTTGCCTCACTGCCAGCAAAGCCATCTCTGCACTCATGCTCTGATCAGCCACTTGATTCCCACAACATGTAGGCCTGGGACTCCAGAAGCAGCTGCCACTGCTGCTGCTGTTGCTGCCATTGCCACCACCACTACAACCACCTCTTCCACCCCAGGGCAGAGGCTGGACTGCACACTTCCCTCACCCAGATCCAGCAGTTTTCTCACCGATCTGCTCCCTTGTCTTTGGTGTTTGTGGGTAGACAAGTCAGGTAACTGCCATAGCTCAGTGATTCAGGGCCCTGAGGCCTGCTCTGCCCTATCTATTCTGGCCTAGTTTGTCCTCTTGTGGCCCTTGCTGGGCTGTGCTCCATTCCCAAAATGGTGCAATGGACCCTTCCCAGGAACCATCCAGGCTGTTGTGGGCTGGAGACTTGTTTCCCTCTGTTATTTTGTGGGTTCTGTAGCACTAAAATTTGTTTAGAGTTATTTTTTACAGGTCTTTGAAGGGATTTGGGGGAGAGTTTAAGCAAGTTCCTGTTTTCAAGCTGCCATCTTGGCTCCACCCCCTCTCATTTGATTTTTAAAGTCTTTTTAAAGTTCTTTCATGAATTCTTTTTGGGCGGGTGATCATTTGACCTTACTCTTTGGGGTAGGAGAGGGTTATTTTGCTTTGATGACAATCCCTGGTCTTCTCTATTCTCATAGTAACTTTCTATGGTTAGGTTCTTTCTTCTTTGCCTACTCATTTGTTTTTTTTTATTTATAGGAATTTGTTATTATGATCACCTCTAATCCTGAGATACGGGGCATGGTGTCTCTGCCCTTAGATCCTCTTTCAGTTCTCCCCTCTTGCCTGGGACAGAAACCAAGAACTTTACTCTCCTGTAAGTATCCACAGCTAGCAGCATCCTGCCCAGCTGCTTCTGCACTCACCAGGAGTCAGCTGGTTCCTTCTCACCCAGAGCTGCATAGCTGGGGCTGGCAACCCTAATCAAGAGAGATTCCCTCAATCTTCTCCAGCTCAGACGCCCAACTCTCCACACTGTCCAGGAAGTGAAATTCCTATGGCTGGAGCCAAGATTACTTCCCAATCCAGCTAAACCCAGGTCTCACTGCTTGGTGTTTTAGTGGAACTAGCCTAGAAATGTTTGCTCTTCACAGGAACCAAACCTCAGTCTTCGGATTTTTCTTCCGTCCAGGGATTTTTCTTTCAACTGTCCCAGGAGGACCACTGTTCTGCCCCAACTCTTGTTTGTTTTTACCACTCTACCTTTGCCCTGAGGCACTGTTTTGTCTTTTCTGTGGAGGAAATCTAGAGAGCTTGGAATTTTCTTACCTATTCTGCTATCTACCCAGAATCCTCTCTGTGGCCTCAATTCATGATCTCTCACTTCTGGAGGGGGTAAGACATAATGTTTTCTCCATTGTCTTTATCATCAATCCATCAACCCTAAGAAGCAGACTATCACCTCTTTGATCTTCCTGTTTCCCCAATAAACCACTATTATTCACCAACATGTTGTTTTTTTAAATCCATTTTTGGTGTTCTTAGCATTCACAAGTTTTACACTTCCTGACATTATTCTTACAGGATTGCATTATGTCTTTGTATTCATTTCTAGTTCTTTCTTCTGGCTTCCATCTGCTATATGTGTTTTTCAAATCTAAATTAGTAAGACCAACAGGCATCTATCTCAGCATTTTCAAACAACTCCCACTTTTCTCCAACAGAATTTCTGCTTGTATCATCAGATTTTTTTTTCACTTGAGAGTCAAACAGACCTGTTAGTACAACTTCTTCTGTAGGCCATGGAATAGATGCTGCCTTTCATTTCTCTGAGCCCTTTGAAACCCATTCTTCCTCAATCTGAGATAGTAAAAAAAAAAAAAGACTTTCCCCTTCTCCTCTATTACTATATCCAAGACAGAATGGTCACTACCCTTCAGGGTTCCCATTTTTTCTGCTTTAGCAAACAGTTCCTCCATATTAGCCAATTTCAAGTTCAGAGTCACAGATCTCTTCATTGCTTCTTCCACCTTTACAACCATGTAATTCTCATTAAAGCAAATCAAGAATGATCCAGGAATCTGTACCCTCTTCTCAATCTGTATTGACTTTTAGTACTGAATACTTCCCTTTCTAAATGTTCACAAACCACCCTTTTAATTTTGTGTGTATACTTCGATTTTGTTCATTTCTTTACTAATCATCACCTCTTCTCAGACTAACTGTTGATCTCTTAGATCCACTCTTCTTATCTGAAGCCCCTAGCTCTATTTAGCAGGAGAGAATAAATATGCTTTGTGTTGCCTAGGACTTAATCTTCCTCAGCACTGCTTCTTAGGTTCCTTATGGTGTCAATCATGTGTTCCTAAGTGAAGCACCAAAAGGGATAGTAATTTTGGGGGCTTTTTTCAATTGAGGAGAAGGGGACAAAGAAAACAGTGATTTATTTGTTACTCCATCACAATAAGTTGCATGCCAGTTGTTATTCACAGCCCACAAATTAAGGAAAACAAAAGAAATACAAAAAAAATCTTATTTTAGAAAACATTCTGTATAAATGAATTCATAGTTTGCATATATGTAGATAAATATACACACACTTTGATTTACTTTTTTTTCAAGATGCAAATCAATTTAATACTCCTTTGGAATATATTTGTGCACAATGTTATCTCTCTCATAAAGAAATAAGCAAATGACATCTGAAATGCTATTTTGATGGAAGTGTGAAATTATTTTACTATTTCTTTGTCGTAGATCTTCCAAAAAGTCTGCCTTAAGCTTGCTAAGTTCTTCTGCTAGAAGTTTCAGTGTGTAGGCAATCACTTTTTCATCTTTGACTTTCTTCATCGTCTGAGAGATCACTCCTCTGAATTTCTGATCAGCTTGATGAAGAATATTAGTTGAACAAATAATTCAATCAGTTTCCTTTTGTTCCATATTTTCCTCAAAACATTTTATAGGATTCTTCAAAGCAGAAATCAGTAAAGCAGACATTTCTATGTTGTCCTCAGAACCAGATCTTGTACTCTCAACAGGGAGACTGTTGTGTTCCCATGCATTTTTCTGAATGTTTGGAGATTCTATCTTTTCTTGCATAAGCTGTATGATCTCATCCAGAACTGGTTTACTTCTCTGCCAATTCCTTTCCAGACAGGACTCAAATGGACATTCTAAAAATAATTGGCCAAAGCCTGAGGAATATTTTCAAGCCAGTTGGTATACTTCATAACTCATGCTCTAGTAATAAAAATTGATGTCCAAGATTAGATACAAAGGTTGAGACAGAGCTGCATTGGTTAAGCAATAACCCTGGGCCTTTCCTGTTCCAGAAGATATAAGATCTTCATCTTTCAAGAAGTTGACAAAACTTTCCCACATGACTTGAGGTTGGGGAAGATAATTTGTATCCATTGATGATGGCCATCAAGAAATGTTCAAGGTATGTCAAAAGTTCATGTCGGAACGATTTCCACTGGGATGGCAGCAGCAGTTAAGTGTTCTCGCCCTCAAGAAACGTATCTGGGATGATGTCATTGTAAGTTATGATGGCAACGTGCCAGCCCTGCTTCCTCCTCAGGTGGTCGCTAAGAGAGCTGGCAAGGCTAGATTTTCCCTAGCCTGGCAGGCCACAGAGGACGCAAAATTGCAGCTGAATGTGCCCCTCACTTCTGGTCTCCCCTGGGGATTCTCCTTTCTGCACGGTGACCAGGGCAAGAGAACCCCAGCCGACCGCGTAGGGTTTCTCAGAAGGCCCCTCAATTTACTTTTTTATTAATATTTTTTGGTTTTCTATACCATAATCATTTTCTGACATAATCCTCTTCCCCCCTTAGAATCTCCTTTTGTAAAAAAGAAAAACTTAAACAAACCAAACCAACATGGAGCCCCAATCTGGTAGCATGTGCAACATTCCTTGGGCCTAATAATTCCTACATTTGACAAGTCTTGGAGGGGGACCTCTGTCACATCATGCCCCAGTGAAAAAGCATAATTCCCTCTTGTTCCATGTGAGATGAGCATAAAGCCCCCTCAGAAGGGAGTTACCAAACAATATAATTTTCTTCTTGCTCTGTCTAATACTAAATGGTTTCTTTCATGGTTGTACCTGTATGTCTTCATCATCATTCTTGGGAGCACAAATATTTCTTCCTTCTTAGGGGGTTAAGATAAGAGACTCATAGCTGTTACACGTCACCAAAAGTTAATTGGTCCTCTTCCTTCTGTGCCACATTTTTCTATCCTACAACCTCTTGTCACAAATTAAGATTTCATTCCATCTCGTCTCTTCGGATTCTTTTTTCTTTCCATTTGAAGTTCATTGTTGATTCTTTCAAGGAATGCTATACTTCATCTTCCCTGATAGTCTGGGGAGTAAAGAAATATTGCTTTAGTTTTTTCAGCTTCTCCTCTACAAGGGAAACCTACATGGATTCTGTGCATGTATGTTGCTGTTACTTCATACTATAGAAATACAAGCATAGCATATTCTGCATAGGTCACTTCAAAATTCCTTTTGCCTTCCATATTCACTGACACTGAAATCCTCAGTTTTCTATCACTCTTAATATTTAATAATATTTTATTATAATATTATAATGCATATATTTTATAATATTGGCAAATTCTAATGGCTAACTGCCATAGCAAACTGCCTATTGGACACACTTATTCCCTGCACTGGTGCTCTGTCCCTGAAGGGTCTTAAAGTAAGGCCTTTTACTGAAGAGCAGGTGTTCCTGCCTTTTTTTTCCCTGTCTTTGTTCTTCTTTTGTTTATTTAATTTTTTTTTCTTTTTGTAAGGGAGAAGGCAGGGCTATTGGGGTTAAGTTACTTGCCCAAGGTCATACAGCTAGTACATGTGTCAAGTGTCTGAGGTCAAATCTGAACTCAGGTCCTCCTGACTCTGGGGCTGGTGCTCTACTCACTGTACCACCTAGCTGCCCCTCTTGTCTTCGTCCTTCTTAAGGTGTTACAAGAAGAACTGCACAAAGTTTTCCAGGTTCAGATGCTTCATATTCTTCTAATATTAACTTCTTCCTTTATCCCCAACAGTGACTGCTCTAAACTTTTCCTTTGTTCCCAAGCCTTTGACTGCATCCTACCTCCTATAGTTACAGCAAATCATTGTCTCTTTCTAAAAACACTCAGACTTTCCAATGTGAGAGCCCTCAACTCTCCACTATTTCTCAAAATTTCTCAATACCGTTACCTACTCTCTCTTCCTCTGTGGACGCAGAAGGCTAACTCCTTTACAAGGCTGCACCCCTAACTCTATCGCCTGCCACCATTTCTAGGATCTTGTTCCAACAATCAGACATTCTCTTTCATATATCATAAATTATTCCTTTTCACTAACACCTTCCCACTTGTCTATAGATCTTGAAAGAATCATCTTTTCTACTATCATCTGGTTTAAAAAGGATTAGAAAAACAAAGACAGATATGTGACCTCGTGGAATAGGAAAACAGGATTGTTCCTGTGCTTAGGTCTAGTGGCATGGAGACATGCAATCAACCAAACCAAAAGCATATGTTAATTTATTTACTAAGTGCAACGCATTGTACTAGGTGCTAGGTATACAAAGACAGAAGCAGCTAGGTGGCTCAGTGGATGGAGCCCTGGGCCTGGAGTCAGGAAAACCTGAGTTCAAATTTGGCCTCAGGCACCTACTAGATGTGTGACCCTGGGCAAGTCACTTAACTGCTGCTTGCCTCAGTTTCCTCATCTGTAAAATAGAGATTATAACAGCACCTGCCTCCCATGGTTGTTGTGAGGATCAAATGAGAAAATATTTGTAAAGTGCTTAACACAGTGCCTGGCACATAGTAGGTACTATGTAAATGCTTGTTCCCTTTCCCAAAGAAAAAAATGCAAGTCTCTGTCCTTAAGGAGCTTTCATTGTATCTGAGGAAACATTATGTACACATCCAAGGTAGATAGCTACGTAGATGGATAGACAGATAGACAGATAGACAGACAGACAGACAGACAGACAGATAAATAGATAGATAGATAGATTTGGTAGCAATGCAGACACAGTATACATACGTATCTAGTATGTATGTATATACTATATGGAATGTATTGTTACAGCAAATGGAGAAGTTTAGAATGCTATGAATAAGCTCACTTACCTTGGTAGTGTACTTTCCAGGGATGTCCACATTGATAATGAGGTTGATGCACGCATTGCCAGAGCTAAATCAATGTTTAGGAGTCTCCAAAGGAAAGTTTGGGAGAGAAGAGGTACTAGACTGACTACTAAGCCGAAGGTCTACAGAGCCATTGTGCTGACCTCATTGTTGTATGCCTATGACACCTGGGCAGTCTACCAGTGCCATGCCAGGAATCTGAATTGCTTCCATTTAAATTGTCTTGGGGGGCAGCTAGATGGCACAGTGAGTAAAGCACCGGCCCTGGAGTCAGGAGGACCTGAGTTCAAATCCGGCCTCAGACACTTGGAACATGTACTAGCTGTGTGACCTTGGGCAAGTCACTTAACCCCAATTGCCCTGCCTTCCCCTCTCAAAAAAAAAAAAGAAAACAATTGTCTTAGGAAGATTCTGAAGATCATCTGGCAGGATAAGGTACCAGACACTGAGGTCCTTATACAAACTCTACTGCTAAGCATTCAAACTCTACTTCAGAGAGCTTAACTCTGATGGGCTGGCCACGTTGTTCAAATGCCAAGCATACATTTGCCAAAAAGACTATTTTATGGAGAGCTCACACAGGGCAAGCATTCACATCGTGGACAGAAGAAGCAATACAAAGACACTCTCAAGACCTCTCTTAAGAACTTTGGAATTGATCATGTGACATGGGAGACACTGGCACAGGACCATTCAGCATGACGTGCCCTCATCAGAGAAGGTGCTGTGCTCTATGAGCAAAGCAGAATTGAAGCAGCTCAAAAGAAATGCGAGATGCATAAATTTAAAGAATCTACCCCAAATGTTTACGTGAATTATTTGTGTCTGACCTGTGGTAGAGCATTCTGAGCTCATGTTGGTCTGATCAGCCACTGTCAGACACACTGTAACTTGACTCTAGTATTAGTGATATCATGTTGGGAGAACTAAAGGACAACAAGCAAAAGGTACTACTGTGTGTGTGTGTGTGTGTGTGTGTGTAATACATATTAAGTATGTACTATATATGTGTGTGTATATGTTTAGTATGCATATATACACTAAATAGCATATACATAGTATAGATATGAGATATAGTATATATAATATGCATGTATGTGTGTGTGTATATTTAACCAGACCTATGATGTCACTGGCATAGAGGACTCCTAGAGAAGAAATTCCTTCTACCAATGTATATCAGCACTTGTACTGTGATTTATAGTCTTAGAGAATTACCTTGGGATATTGAGAGATTAAGTGATTTGCCCAGAGTCGGTATATGTCAGAGGCAGGACATGACAGTTTTATTGGCTCTAAGGCCAGTTCTCTGGCTGTTCCATGCTGCCTCTCCATATATAGAAATTTAAAGGGGAGGAGGGAGGCTAGCATGGGAGGTTGGGGATCAGAAAAGGCCTAATATAGGAGATGATGTTTAAGCTCTGAAGGAATCTAGGTATTAGGATAGCCCAGACCACATCCCCATTCTAAGCCTCCAGAATTCTAGCCTTCTAACTGGACGCACCAATCACCACAGAACTCTTGTCCAGTAAGAGCAGAGAAGCTGATATACCCAGTATTTTGGCCCCAAATATTAACTCCTCATTCAACAGGTGGAATAATGCCCTTCCCATGACCATAAATTGTGACCTTATTTTATAGTTGAAGGCAGGAAGGAGTGGAATAATTGATAAAAATGAAAGTCAGGTCCTCCTCCAAGGCTCAGCTGAGGTATTGCCTCCTCCTTGAAGTCTTCTTCCCCATTCACTCTCTCCCCTTCCCTCTAATTTTTAATCCCCCAGCTGAAAGTGTGTTCTTTCCTCAGATTTTCCCAGATCATTTTGTCCGGATCTCTCCTTTGCTTTCATCATGCTGTCCTAAGATTTGAAATGATTCCTAATCTTAGAGATCATCCAGTCCTAGTCAAAGACCTTTTTATTGTGTTCCTCTGTGTATTCAATGCTTCTCTCAAGATCATAAACTATTTGAGAGCAGGAACTCTATCATTTAAAAAAATTTTGTATCCTTAAAACTGACTTAGCATTGTGCTTTGTTCATAGTAAATACTTAATAAATACAGAATTTTATAAAACACACTCATGCTTCTCCAATTGTAAAAAAAAACCAACCTTCCCTTTATCATTTTACCTAAGATACTATCTCAACTCTCCCTTCCCTCTACTGCCAAGTTTTAAAAAATAAATGGCCTTTATCTATGCCTCTATTTCTTTACCACTTATTTCCTCTTCAGGTTTTAAAAATCTAGTTCCCATTTTTACCACTCTACTGAAATTACTTTCTCAAAGTTCGCCAGTGATGTCTTAATTACCAAAGATCGTGATTTTTTTTTCACTCCTCACTTGGCTTTCCTGCTTTTGGTATTATTGAACATACCCTACTACTGTATACTCCTTTCTCCCTTATTTCAAAGTTGTATACTGTCCTGCTTCTCTAACTAGGTCTCTGATCATTGCTTTGTCTTCTTCACTGACCCCTTGTTCTTCTATTGATGCCTTAAGGTAGTTATTTTCCAGTGTTCTCTCTGGTCCTTATCTCTTCTCTCTCTTCTTATTCCCCCCACCACCACCCCTTCCAACTCTACAATTTCACTTCCTACGCAGGAAATGGACGTCACCACCATCATTTAATGAAACATTTTAGTGGACTTATATATTACTGTGTTTTATAATAACCTATGTACATGCCTTCTTCCTATTGTGCTGTTTGTAAGAATATAAGATTTAAAACTGAAAAAGAACATAAAGATCATCTAGGCCAATCCCGTTATTTTTTTAAAATGTTTTCTTGATTTTTTTTTTTGCATTTCTATTACTAGCCACTAACTCTGCCCTTTTTCCCCAACTAAAACTTTCCATTGTCTCAATCAGCAACATATATATAGGTATAGTTTGGGTATGGTTCCAAATCATATGACAGATATTTTAAAGGAAAAAAAAGAAAAAAATAAATGTGAAAATATGTGTGATACACCACACCCATTGACCTCCCACCTTTGCAAAAGAGGGGATGGGAATGTCTTCTCATATCTTTTCTTTGGAGCCATGCTTATTCTTTGCAATTTTGCAACATGCCCTTTTAATTGGTTTGAGGCTGTTCTTTCTATTTGCAGTGTTTTTATCAGTGTATCTTGGCCCACCATTTTACTCTGCATCAGATAATGTAAATCTTTCCACACTTCCTTGTAACCATCACGTCCATCATGTCCTCTAGTACAGTAATATCCTGTTACAATAATGTACCAGTATTTGTTGAGCCTTTCCCCACTTAATGAACATCTACTTTGTTTCTAATTCTTTGCTATCATATAAAGTGCTGCTATAACTATTTTGGTGTACATGGGAATTTTCTTCTTACTTTTTATAGTAGTAGAATCTCTGGATCAAAGGTTATAAACATTTTAGTGACTTTATTTTAAAAATTCCAATATCTTTTTGGAATGGTTGTAATGATTCGCAGCTCCACCAACAATGCATTAGGGTGCCTGTTTTCCCACCGCTACTTCAACATTAAGTATTGCCATCTTTTGTCGTCATTATCAAAAGATGTCTTTTTGGTTTTTATGAGTTGAAACCTTGTAACACACCAATGTTACTAGTAACTGCTGTGGAGGTGTAAGACCAACAGCACCAGCACACAGGAGGGCTGCTAGCACAGATTCTTTGATCTGCTTTTCTGAAGGAAAGCAACTTAAAGGAGTTTACAATCTTATTTTGATTAAACATACATATATCATTCAGTTAGTTCAGGGGAAAAAGTCAGCACCCTGAACTTCAGAGAAAACACAAACAGAAATTACAAGCAGAAATTATATAAAGAGAACAAATAACACAAATCAGCAGACAGAGCTTCTAACTGTCTGTCCATAGCAATACATACATAGTTACCAGAGAAGCACCAACATCTGGATTTTCAAAGCTAGGGCGGGGGGGGGGCACTCCTTAACAGCTACCTAGAGTCTCATCTGGCCAAATCACACACTCTTTCAATGAGTGAGCCCCCCAAAGCAAAATGCTAACCTCAGAGTATATATACACTTCTCCAGGGTCAGCCCACAGAGGGTGTCACAACCATGTGACTCAAACTCATATGACTTAGGCTTTCTTGTGACTTAAGCAGGTCATCAAAGATTTGATTCAATCAAAGACTCTTGATTCAAACAAAGGCAAGACTCAATCAAAGGCACTTGATTGCCATAGTGCTGAGAAGCACTCCAAAAAAAAAACAGTAAAAAGTCCCACTTTCCTTGCCATTACAAACCTTGGGGCTGTTTTGATTCTCATTTCTCTTAATTATTGCTGTTACCAATTTTGAGCACTATTTCATATTGTTTATAGTCTGAGATTTGAAAACTATTTGTTCATATTCTTTGACATTTTATCTCTAGACAATGGCTGTTGGTTTTATACATATACACACACACACATATACACACATGCACACATGCACACTTATATCCTTTAGATATTAAATCCTTATCTGAGAAATTTGATTCAAAGATTTTTTTCCTCCATTCACCTGCTTCCCTTCTTATCCTAGATACTTTATTTTGTTTGTGAGGAATCTTTTCAGTTTCATGTAATCAGTAATCTATTTTATGTTTTGTAATTACCTCTATCCTTTGTTTTGTTAATAATACATGTCCTACTTCAGAAAAACCTGGAAAGACTTACATGAACTGATTGATGCTCAATGAAGCAAGTAGAACCAGGAGAACATTGTGCATAGTAACAGCAACACTGTTCAATGACAAACTTTGACAGACTTAGCTCTTCTCGGCAATGCAAGGAACTAAGACAACTCCAAAAGACTCATGATGGAAAATGCTATCTACATCCAGAAAAAGAACTGTGGAGTCAGAATGCAAATCGAAGCATCTGACTTGCTCTTTTTTGTTGTTATTAATCTTTCTCATGATTTCTCTTTACAATGTGACTGATGTGAAAATATTTTTAGATGAATGTATATGTAGAGTCTATATCAGATTGCATGCCATCGTGGGGAGTAGGGAGAGGAAGGAGGGGGAGAAAATGTATAACTCAAAATCTTATGGAAGTGAATGTTGAAAGCTAAAAATTAATTTAAAAAATACATGTCCTATCCATAGTTGTTAAATGTATATGATCTACTTCTCTAATTTTTTATGACATGACTATAATGAAGTATGTCTTATCTAAACTGTGTATCAGCAAACCTAGTAACAGTAGTAGTGCATTTCATGTAAGGGGTTAAGTTCTAAAGTCAGTATGTAAGCCAAAATCAGGCATAGTCAATTGTCCTTGAAAATTCCTTAAATTGTCCATAAAATACAGTGTAGTATTTCTAATTGTCTGGAAAGGGGTAGAAATCTCTCTAAACACAGGCAATTTATGCTAGAAAGCAGATGGATTTCAGATGCAGGATAAGGAAACAATTACTTTAGATGTAAATGTTCTTTTTCCCTACATCACACAGGAGAAAGGCAGGAGCCAGGATTTCTAATCAAACAGAAGAAAACAAAAACAGTGAAGACTTAGTTGGCAGGAAAACTGAAAAATGAAGAGTATGGGGCAGAATGCTCTTCACATCTAAGAATGATTTTACTAGAGGGAGATTGTACCAACATATAATGGATTTTTCCCCCTTATACTTTATTATGAGAAAAGAAAGAATACAAGGAAGTCAAAAGAAACAAAGCCTGTAAAAAATTTTTTTTAGTTAATCAGGAATGCAAAGAACGTCTTTTAAGGGCATTCCTTCCCTAGACTCTACCAGCCTAAGTAGAATGAATAAACTTAGAGTAAGAAGAGGAGATCCTTTAACTCACTTTCAGCATGCAGGATGCTCACACTGTGAGAGGCAGAGAGGAACCAGATCAACTAAAGGAACAGCTGATCCATGTCTCCCATAGCACCATCCTCACTCCAGGACACTTGCTCTTTGAAGCAGAAGGTTAGATGGAATTGTGAATGACAGGTAGAGTCAGTACATTATTTAAATCATGTTTCTCTCTCTCTCTCTCTCTCTCTCTCTCTCTCTCTCTCTCTCTCTCTCTCTCTCTCTCTCTCCCCCCTCTCTCTCTCTCTCTCTCTCTCCCTCCCTCCCTCCCTCCCTCCCTCTCTCTCTCTCTCTCTCCCTCTCCCTCTCCTGAATTCACACATTTGAATCTGAGGTTAAATGCCTATATGATGCAGTTCAATTGTACAAGTGCTTTGCATGACGTGGGACCTTAATGCTTACTTAATTGAGTTGAACAGTACAAATTCAAGATGATGCATTCTACTTTATTTGCTATTTTCTTCTTGATATCAGCCAGCACTCTACTGGACTTTGTCTTAGTTACATCAGGTCAATATTTTCAGGGGATAGTACCATAATACCTTCATATGTCCACTTCCTAAATTGTAATTGTTAGCCCAGAACCCATCATCCATTACATTTAAGCTGTTTACTTTTCCTTAAATTCATTATCTAGTACTTGTCAGACATATAATTGTTTTAAATAACAAATGGACATCTCATATGCTGGATTGGTACCAATGTAATATTAAGAGACTTAAAGGAGGGCACTTAGCACAATGGGTGTAACACATGGTGAACTCATAGAATCCAAATTACTATTACATATGCTTATTAGGACTAATGGTACACTAATATGATTTTCAATCATCAATGCATAAAATCAAACTTTATTGATTACTCAATAATACAAACATCAAACCTTCACCAACTTGATTCCTAGAGGTCCTGGTAAGCCTGTCTCATACTGGCTCTCATGACAAGGTTTCCTCCCTGCCCAGCTGGAAACCACGTATCTTCCTCTAATGTGATATTCTGCCGAGTCTCCATTAATCGGCACTTCTTTCAAGCTAATAGAGGATGCTCACATTTCTAAGCGCAGGGAGAACACAGGAGGGTGCCCTAATCTTTGACTCTGGAGCAGATAGTTAGGGTCTCCAGTCAGGTTTTATGGTTCTGGCTAAGGATGTTTACATATTACCTCTAAGTTCCAATTGATGATAGATTACCTGATTGTTGGTTGTTTTCCTTCATTCTCAGAGAGGACCAAAATGACATCACTATGCTTCATTCAAATTTCAGTGTGTGTGACAGTGGCTGATCAGACCAATACGAGCTCAGAATGCTCTACCACAGGTTGGGCACAAATAGTCCATGTGAACATTTGGGGTGGATTCTCTAAATTTGCACATCCTGTATTTCCTTTGAGCTGTTTCAATTCTGCTTTGCTCATAGAGCACAGCACCTTCTCTAATGTGGGCACGCCATGCTGAGTGGTCCAGTGCCAGTGTCTCCCATGTCACACAATCAATTCCAGAGTTCTTAAGAGAGACTTGGGGAGTGTCCTTGTATCGCTTCCTCTGCCCACCATGTGCATATTGCCCTGTGTTAGTTCTCCACAAAATAGTCTTTTTGGCAAGCGTATGTTTTGCATTAGAACAACATGGCCAGTCCATCAGAGTTGTACTCTCTGAAGCAGAGTTTGAATACTTGGAAGTTTAGTTTGATAAAGTCTGGTACCTTAAAATTCTGCCAGATGATCTTCAGCTCAGCACAATGGCTCTATAGCCCTTCAGTTTGGTAGTCATTCTAATACCTCTTCTCTCCCACACTTACCTTTGGAGCCTCCCAAGCACTGAGCTAGCTCTGGCAATACATGCATCAACTTCATTATTAAAGTGTACATCCCTGGAAAGTACACTACCACAGTGAGTGAACTTGTCCACAGCATTCAAAACTTCTCCATTTGCTGTAACCTACAGTTCCACATATGAATAGTGTGGTGGTGGCTGATGGAGCACCTGTGCTTTCTTGGTGTGCAATAGCTGACCTTGATGCTGTATTCATCCTCATTGTAAACATTTGACAGCATGGCTGAAAACATTATGTTAAAAAGCATGGGAGCAAGTACATAGCTTTGTTTCACTCTATTGGTGTAGGTTATGTATAATTTTTCTCCCTGAGATTTGTGAAGTAGGGAAGAAGTATGGTATGACAGAAAAAAAGCTGAATTTGAAATCAAAGGATCTGGGTTCAAATTCTACCTTTTCAACTCCCTGGCCGTGTGTGACTTTGGGCAAGCCACTCAATGTCTCAAGTCAAGGCCTCAGTTTCCTCATTAGCAAAATGACAAAGTTAGACTAGACGGCCTTTAACGTACTGACTAGCTCTAAGTGTATGATCCTTGCTGATACAAGGTGTGTGATTAGAGCAAATGGACTAATAAGGGCACTTGGGTATTTTCCCAACTGCATCCAGGAAGGGTAACAATTCTTCCTGTCAGGGCTCCACAATCTCTGACATAGGAAAACCTCCAAAAAAGGGAAGAGTTCAAAAGTGACCCAGCTGTCATCAACACCATGATTACTAACTAATCCACTGGTGTTGGCTCATCCACTGACCTTAAGACTATTAACAGCTTGCAACATGATCTACTTTCACAAGAGTCTCCCCCAGAATACCCACAAAATGGTACCTCAAGAACAGACAAACCAAGAAGACCACAAAAAATAACCAGACTCCCCAGAACTGTAGTGATGTTCTCCAAAGAGATCGCACCTTGTTCTCTTGTCCTACAGTCAACACTAGCAACACTGTAGAAGAGGGATCAATTTAAGAACATTAGCCATGTCCTTATTGTGGTGGAACAGCTTGTGTAGCTCAGCAAAACTATGAGCTATGCTGTGCAGGGCTACCCAAGAGGGACAGGTCAAAGTGGAGAGTTCTGACAAAAGGTGAACCACTGCAGAAGGAAATGGCAAACTACTCCAGTATCTGCCAAGAAAACCCCATGGACAGTACTGGTGTGCTATGGTCCATGGGATCACAGAGAGTCAGACACAACTGAACAACAATAAAACCGTTATATATTAACAATGTATATTCACGTATGGAAATCCAGGAATCAGAGGGGAAAAGCATGCCTAAAAGTATTTGGGCAAAAGTCAAAGGAGCGAGAAACAGAAATTATTTTGTCATTGTAATATACTAAAGAAAAAAAAGGAACATGCATGAGTAGTCTGGGAAACAGATTAGAAGCCTAGCACAGAGTAGGGGAATTTGAGTTATCCAGACATCTATCTGCTTCTAAATTTCTCTCTCTCTCTCATTCTCTCTCTCTCTCTCTCTCTCTCTCTCTCTCTCTCTCTCTCTCTCTCTCTCTCTCTCTCTCTCTCCCTCTCTTTCTCTGACAGAGAAAATAGAAGAATTCCTACACTGGATCTGATTCTCTCTTCCTTGGCAGAGCTGGTTGCTGGTGAGGAAATGATGGGGATCTTGGTGAGAACCACTCCATCCTAGAGTTTATGATAGAGAAGAGGAAATCTAGGCATAGTCTGACATACACTCTAAATTTGGGGAAAGCATATTTCAAAGGATTCAGAGGAAAGATAAGTAGGATCCCATGGACTAAAATGCTTCAGGAGAGGTTGGAGATGCTCAAGAATTAAAAGACACCAAAGGAAAAAGTTCAAATGAGGAGGAAAAATTGGATTTGTCTGAAGATATTGATGTAGATGCACAAGGGATTCACCAACCAACTCAAGTTTTAAAAAGAACAGGAGGGTACAGAAACATATAAACAGTACAGGAGATAGAAGCAAAGAAGAAAAACTTTTTGATAAACCCAAAGAACCCAGCTTCTGGGATAAGAACTCACTATTTCACAAAGACTTCTGGGAATACTGAAAAATAGTATTGCAGAAACTGGGCATAGACCAATATCTTACACCATATACCAAAATAAAGTCAAAATGGGTTCACAATTTAGATATAAAGGCAGATACTATAAGCAATTCGGGAGAGCAAGGAATAGTTTACCCATCAGATTTATGGAGAAGGGAAGAATTTATGACCAAACAAGAGATAGAAAGCATTACAAAATGCAAAATGGATAATTTTGATTATGTTAAATTGAAAAGTTTTTGTACGACGCAACCAAGATTAGGAGGAAGCAGAAAATTGAGAAAGAATTTATGCAACCAGTGTCTCTGATAAAAGTCTCATCTCTGAAGTATACAGGGAACTGAGTCAAATTTATAAGAATATAAGTCATTCCCCAATTGATAAATGGTCAAAGAATATGAACAGACAGTTTTCAGAGGAAGAAATTAAAGATATCTATAGTCATATGAAAAAATGCTCTAAATCACTATTTATTAGAGAAATGCAAATCAAAACCACTCTTAGGTACCATATCTCACCTGTCAGATTGGCTAACATGACAAAACAGGAAAATTATAAATGCTGGAGAAAATGTGGAAAAATAGGGATACTATTACATTGTTGGTGGAGTTGTGAACTGATCCAGCCATTCTGGAGAGCAATTTGGAACTATGCCCAAAGGGCTATAAAAATGTGCATACCCTCTGACCCAGCAATATCACTTCTAGGGTTGTATCCCAAAGAGATCATATAAGTGGGAAGAGGATCTGTGTGTACAAGAATGTTTATAGCAGATCTTTTTGTGGTGGCAAAGAATTGGAAATCAAGGTGATGCCCATCAACTGGGGAATGGCTAAACAAGTTGTGGTATATGAATGTAATGGAATACTATTATGCTATAAGAAATGAGGAGCAGATGGACTTCATTATAGCCTAGAAAGACTTACATGATCTGATGCTGAGTGAGAGGAGCAGAATCAGGAGAACATTATACACAATTACAGACACATGGTATCTGTGATGACTAACTTTGACAGACTTGGCTCTTCTCAGCAAAACAAAGTTCTAAGACAGCTCCAAATGATGGAAAAAGCTATCCACATCCAAAGAAAGAATTACAGAATCTGAATGCAGGTGGAGGCAAACTATTTACTCTCTTTTTTTTTTCTTTTTTGGTTTTGTTTCTTCTTTCTCATGGTTCATTCCATTGGTTATAATTCTTCTTTACAACTTGACCATTGTGAAAATAACTTTAATGGGAAGGTATATGTAGACCCTATATCGGATTACATGCCATCTTGGGGCGGAGGGGGAGGAAGAGAGGGAGAGGGAGAAAATTTGGAACTCAAAAACTCTTGGAACTGAGTGTAGTAAACTAAAAATAAAAAATAATTTTTTAAAATTACCTTAAAAAAGAAAGAAAAAATAAATAATTTTTTTAAAAAGAAGAAAAACTTTTACAATGAAATGGACAGAATAAAAAATGACTAACAGGAAGTTGGAGCTCAAGATAAGTCAAGAGCTTTTAAGAAGGTATTCAGGAGAGGCAGAGCCAAGATGGCAGAGAAAAATCTGAGATTCACCTGAGCTCTTCCAAATTCCTCTCCAAATAACTGTAAAATAATCTCTCAAAAATAATTCTAGAATGGCAGAAACAACAAAAGGATGGAATGAAATACTTTTACAGCCGAAGATAACTTAGAAGGAAAAGCAGGAAAAGTCTGACTGGGTTGAGAGTGGAGTACAATCCAGCCAGGCTGCACCCCAATGAGCCAGCAGCAGGCCTTGGGAATGATTAAATCAGCAACTGCAGCTTCCAGAGTTCTCAGCCCACAAATGGTAAGGGAGTTGGACCACTAGTCAAAAGGGGGTGGGGGAGATCCTTTGCTATCTCTGGGAGCAGGACTCTGTTGCATTGCCCATATGTGGTTTCAGGTAGCATTCCCAGGGTGAGGAGGAGCACTAGCAAGAGCAGGGACCCTGGATGAAGGAAAAGAGTGCTTGTGGTCACTCACAAACCAAAGCATAGGCCAAGAAGGTAGTGATCACTTATCTCCTTAGACCATACAACTTTGGAAGAACTGAGAGGTTACAGACCCCCTGAGCTAACATTGAAAATAGCAGCACAAAAAACCTGAAGCTTGGAACAGTGTCCCCTCCACCCTGGGAGCAGAGCCCAACTTCAACACAAAGTTAAAAGTCAAGAAATAGACTGAAAAATGAGCAAACGACAAAAAAAGAACCTGCCCACAGAAAATTACTATGGTGTTAGGTAAGATCAAAACACAAACTCAGAAGATAATGAAATTAAAGCAGCTATATGCAAAGCCTCAAAGAAAAACTGGTCTCAGGACCCCTCAAAAAATTCCTGGAAAAGCTCAAAAAGAATTTTAAAAATCAAATAAGAGAAAATAATACCTTAAAAAACAATATAGGCACAATATAAAAAAAAATATAAAAAAAAACAATATAGGTAAAAGAGGAACAAAAATCCACTGAAGAGAAGAATTTCTTAAAAGGCAAAATTGGTCAAATGGAAGATGTACAAAAGCTCACTGAAAAAAATAATTCCTTAAAAATTAGATTTGGACAAGTGGAAGCTAATGACTCCATGAGACATAAAGAAATAATAAAACCAGGGCAGCTAGGTAGCACAGTGAGTAGAGCACCGGCCCTGGAGTCAGGAGGACCTGAATTCAGATCCAGCCTCAGACACTTGACACACTTACTAGCTGTGTGACCTTGGGCAAGTCACTTAACCCCACTTGCCCTGCCTTCCCCTCTCAAAAAAAAAAAAAACAAAGAAATGACAAAATGAAATCAGAAGAACGAAAAATAGAAGAAAATGTGAAATACCTCATTGGATATTGAAATACATCAACAATTGAAATTTAAATATTTCAACAAATTGAAATATCTCAACAACTGACCTGGAAAATAGATTGAAAAAAATTGTTTAAGAATTATTGGACTACCTGAAAGCCATGATTTAAAAAAGAGCCTAAACATCATAATTTAAGAAATTGTCAAGGACAAAAGGTATCCAGGTGTTGATGAATTTCAGTCACTTGACCCAGACCAACTCCATTATTGAGTCCATTAGGACTTGTCAGATGGGATTGCCAAGCCACTGTCAGTGATATTTGACACACTACACAAAATGGAAGGTTACCACAAGATTGAGAAGGATAAATGTCCTGATTTTCCAAAAAAGGAAAGTGAAGCATCTGCATGCTATAGGTCAATGAGTTTGACTTTGATTTCTGGGAAAATTCTAGAAAGACTATCTAGAGAAGTAGTTGTAGAACACATAGCTAGAGAAGCCAGCACAGCTTCATGAAGATCAGCTCATACAAGACTAACCCCATTTCCATTTTTGACAGGATTACTAAACTAGAAAATAAAGACAATGTTGTGGATATAGTTTACCTAAAGCTTTTGTATTTTATGCTATTTTTGTGGAGAAGGTAAACAGAGATGGATTAGATAATAACCCAACAAGATGCATTCAGACCTGGTTTTATGGCTGGACACAAAAAGTAGGAGTTAATGATTCTATAGCTTCAAGTTTCAAGATGGGATGAGGAGAGTATGAGTCATGGGAATATGCTAACTATTAAGGAATGAGTCTGGGCAGAATGTGGCCGTGTCTAGAGATAGGTCCATTGATGGAAGTAAGTAAATAGACTATGCAGAACCTTCTCTAAAGGTCCAACCTAGTGGCATGTGCTAATGTTGTGTGTGTTGAGGGCCAGGAGGGCCGTCTTACAGTAGACAGGAGATGGTAGTCTAGGTGGGTCAGGTCCTGAAAGGCTTCCAAAGAACTAGAGAAGTCTCTGGAACAGAGATGCCCTAGTTAAATGTTCTGGATCCAGGATGATACAGGGCTCATTAGGAAATCTCTGAAGAGAGACAGTAAGGTGTGTAGCCTCAATGAGGGTTGAAATAGGGCTTCAGCCCTAGGGTTGGGAGAGAAGTCTAGGGCCTGGTGACCTGACTCAGTGTTCCCTAGGACAACATTGGTACATAGCACTACCTGAACTTACTATGTACTAACTGGTACATAGGAAATGCTTGATAAAATGCCTATGGGCTGACTAACATCATGGCAGGAGGTCTTTACTAGAGTAACATAGAAATCTGTGGTTGGCTCTAGGCTGTTAAGCATTTTTTATCAGTGATTTAACTAAAGATATCAATGGCATGCTCTTTGAATTTGCAGATGATGCAAAGCTGGGAGGAATAGTTAATGGATGACAGACTTAAGACTCATGATAGATCCCCTTACCTCTTCTGGGGACTTTTTGGGGAATAGTACTGTATCTCTTGGAGAAAAGACCAAGAACTTTATGCTCTAAAATGCTCTTTAATGCTCTAAAATAGGCACAAGATGGAAAACCACTACCCCAAGCTGAGCACAGCTCTTAGAGTTAATGAGGAGGCCTGACCCTCCAGCCTACAAGAGCATCACACTGGTCAGTATGACCTAAAAAAGAAGGTAGAAATGAGAATGGTCTCACAAGGTAATACCCTTCTGAATGATGGTAAGGGAATGGGCAATAGTAGGTGGGAGACTACCTGAGATTTTCTGAAACAATCTAGATAAATAGTAGGTCATTTTGGGAGCAACACTAAAAACCTTTGATATGACCATGTCCTTCATGAGTGCTGTATTTTAGTCTGTGGAGACAGTCATTGAATAACAGGCACAATTGTATATGTGACTTAGAGAAGTATCGCAGCCAGTATAAAGAATACTGACTTTTGGGAGTCTAATCATGAAGTTCAGGCTGTGAAATGCAGCCAAGTGGCAAAAAGTTATGGTTAACCGACTAACTGATAATCTCTAGACTGGTCCATCCTGACCAAATTGCTCTGAGGTAGCAGAGTGGGCCACAGAAGGTGACAAGAGAACTTTCCAGCAAACTTTCTATCAAGCAAAGTCAGAGGGGGACATCAGGATTGATTTGATTGTGTTTCCCACAAAGGGAATCATACAAGTCTAGGACCATACTACTTATACAAAGGCAACTGAGTTCCCACAAAAAGTCAGCAAAGGGATGAGTAGCCCTAAGAGTGCCCAAGAAAGTTCAATAAATTGGACTAAAAATCAGGCAAAGTATATCCCAGTAGAAGTCTGTACTCATAGGACCAGATCTCTCAGATCCACCTTCTTTTTTTTTGTAGTATTTAATATATAGGCTTTCTTAAAATGGAAATTTATTGTTATATATATATTTTTTATTTAATTTATTTAACATATTTAGTTTTCAGCATTGATTTTCACAAGACTTTGAATTACCAATTTTCTCCCCATTTCTACCCTCCCCCCCACTGCAAGAAGGCATATATTCTGGTTGCCCCTTTCCCCAGTGAGCCCTCCCTTCTGTCCCCCCACTCCCCTCCCATCCCCTTTTCCCTTCCTTTCTTGTAGGGCAAGATAAATTTCTATGTCCCATTGCCTATGTCTCTTATTTCCTAGTTGCATGCAGAAACTTTTTTTTTTGCTTTTGAACATCTGTTTTTAAAAACTTTGAGTTCCAAATTCTCTCCCCTCTTCCCTTCCCACCCACCCTCCCTAAGAAGTCAAGCAATTCAACATAGGCCACATTCGTATCATTATGTAAAATCCTTCCACAATACTCATGTTGTGAAAGACTAACTACATTTTGCTCCTTCCTAACCTATCCCCCTTTATTGAATTTTCTCCCTTGACCCTGTCCCTTTTCAAAAGTGTTTGTTTTTGATTACCTCCTCCCCTATCTGCCCTCCCTTCTATCATCCCTCCTTTTTTATCTTCTTCCTCCTTCTTTCCTGTGGAGTGAGTTACCCAATTGAGTGTGTATGGTATTCTCTCCTCAGGTCCAATCTGATGAAAGCAAGATTCACTCATTCCCCCTCACCTGCCTCCTCTTTCCTTCCTACAGAACTGCTTTTTCCTGCCTACTTTTATGCGAGATAATTTACCCCGTTCTATCTTGCCCTTTCTCCCTCTCTCAATATATTCCTCTCTCATCCCTTAATTTGATTTTATTTTTTTAGATATCATCCCTTCATATTCAACTCACCCTGTGCCTTCTGTCTATATATATATATGTGTGTGTGTATATGTATATATGTATATGTATATATACGCATACATATATACATACACATATATACATACACACACATATATACATACACATATACATACACACACATATACATACATATACACACACACACACACACACACACACACACACACACTACATATATATATATATATATATATACACAATATATATGCCTATTCCCTTCAACTACCCTAATACTGAGGTCTCATGAATCATACATATCATCTTTCCATGTAGGAATGTAAACAAAACAGTTCAACTTTAGTAGTCCCTTGCGATTTCTTTTTCTTGTTCTTTTTCTTGATTACCTTTTCCTGCTTCTCTTGATTGTTATGTTTGAAAGTCAGATTTTCTATTCAGTTCTGGTCTTTTCACTGAGAAAGCTTGAAAGTCCTCTATTTTATTGAAAATCCATATTTTGCCTTGCAGCATGATACTCAGTTTTGCTGGGTAGGTGATTCTTGGTTTTAATCCTAGCTCCATTGATTTCCAGAATATCGTATTCCAAGCTCTTCAGTCCCTTAATGTGGAAGCTGCCAGATCCTGTGTTATCCTGATTGTTTTTCCACAATATTCAAATTGTTCCTTTCTGGCTGCTTGCAGTATTTTCTCCTTGATCTGGGAGCTCTGGAATTTGGCAATAATGTTCCTAGGAGTTTTCTTTTTGGGATCTATTTGAGGAGGCAATCTGTGGATTCTTTCAATTTCTATTTTACCCTCTGGCTGTAGAATATAAGGGCAATTCTCCTTGATAATTTCTTGAAATATGATATCTAGGCTCTTTTTTTGATCATGGCTTTCAGGTAGTCCAATAATTTTTAAATTATCTCTCCTGGATCTATTTTCCAGGTCAGTGGTTTTTCCAATGAGATATTTGACATTGTCTTCCATTTTTTTCATTCCTTTGGTTCTGTTTTATAATATCTTGATTTCTCATCAAGTCACTAGCTTCTACTTGCTCCAGTCTCATTTTTAAGGTAGTATTTTCTTCAGTGGTCTTTTGGACCTCCTTTTCCATTTGGCTAATTCTGCCTTTCAAGGCATTCTTCTCCTCATTGGCTTTTTGGAGCTCTTTTGCCATTTGACTTAGTCTATTATTAAGGTGTTATTTTATTCAGTATTTTTTTTTGGGTCTCCTGTAGCAAGTCATTCACTTGTTTTTCATGGTTTTCTCACATCATTCTCATTTCTCTTCCCAATTTTTCCTCTACTTCTCTAACTTGCTTTTCCAAATCCTTTTTGAGCTCTTCCATGGCCTGAGACCAGTTCATGCTCTTCTTGGAGGCTTTTGGTGTAGGCTCTTGCACTTTGTTGACTTCTTCAGGCTGTATGTTTTGGTCTTCTTTGTCACCGAAGAAAGTTCCAAAGTCTGAAACTGAATCTAGGTGTGTTTTTGCTGCCTGGCCATGTTCCCAGCCAACTTACTTGACCCTTGAGTTTTTCATGGGGGTATGACTGCTTGTAGAGCAAAGAGTACTTTGTTCCAAGCTTGAGGGGATGCGCTGTTGATTTCAGAGCTATTTCTATATAGCCAGCTCTACCACCGCAGCACTCCTCCTTCCTCAAGAACCACCAACCCGGACCTGAGGCAAATCTTCAGCAGGCTCTTCACTCGGGCTCTGATCTGCCACTTAATTCCTCCCATCACGTGGGCCTGGGGCCAGAAGTGACTACAGCTGTAGTTCTGTAGCTGCACCTCCCCCGCTGCCCCTGGGGCGGTGGCCGAACTGAGAACTCTCTTCCCCGCAGCTTTTCCCACTAACCTTCTCTGTTGTCTTTGGTGTTTGTGGGTTGAGAAGTCTAGTAACTGCCACAGCTCACTGATTCAGGGTGCTAGGGCCTGTTCTCCCCAGCTCCTGGTCTGGTTGGTCCATGAGGCCCCTGCTGGGCTCTGCTACCCTTCCGCTCCCAGCTCTCTGCACTATAGACCTCACCCCGTGACCATCCAGGCTGTCCTGGGCTGGATCCCTGCTTCCCTCTGCTATTTTTTGGGTTCTGCAGTTCTAGAATTTGTTCAGAGCCATTTTTTATAGGTTTTTTGAGGGCCTTGGTGGGGAGGTCATGCAAGTCCGGGCTTTCCAGCCACCATCTTGGCTCCACCCCCTTCTCAGATCCACCTTCTTAAGTTTCCCTATGAGCCAGAAAAAAACCTGGTATACTTATTCAATTCAATTTTAAAACATTCATTGAGCACTCACTATGTGCAAGGTATTATGCCAGATACTGCAAATAAAAGACAAGAATTAAATAATCCTTGATCTCAAGAAGCTTATCTTCCACTGGAGGGAGGAGGGAGAGAGGGATAAATTATAAAACAGATTGCCCACATCCTTACTCCAAAATCACAATCAATATTTTTAATCTTGGGTGTGACCTCCAAGTCAGGACCAATTATGACTGTGCCTTGTTTGATAATTACCCTGAGTGTTAAATAAGATTCTGCATTCTCCTCTGAATATCTATCATGTGCTAGGAGCAAGCTGAAACTGTGTCCACATTGAAAGCAGGGGTGGTGACTAGCAATTGTACCTATACCTTGTCCTGTGAAAAATGGTAGGTACAATAGAATGATGAAACCTGGGTTCTAAAATCCATAATGGAATGCCTCATCCAACCAGAGGAGTGTGTGCTCCCGTAAGAGAAAAAGTATCCCTAATGCAGAAGTTAAGGCGATTGGCACCTGGGTAGCAACCCAACTTATTGATATCTCTTGACCATAGATGTAGCCATATAGTTTGTCTCTGGCCCCATGTATTTTTGAGCTGTATCACTTCTATTCCCACCCCCAACCATGGATAATTATTGGTAGATGGCAAGGCTATATATAGCAAAGGATCTTTATCCTATGTAGAACTCTAACGAGCCCAGGGCCACTAGGACTTTGCCCAGGGCAAGAAATTTAGAAGGTGCAAAATCACAAAAATTTTACTTACACATTCCTGTAGGAAAATAGAAGGAAGTGAGAGGAACTTGAACTCATAAGCTGAGTCAAGGTATGAAGAAAAGGAGCTTGGGGTTCTGAGTGACTGTGGGGACTGGGAACTATCCTTCCAATTTATTCCTTCACTCTTTCCAGTCTTCTTACACTTGGCTCCTCTCCATTTCCTTTACAATACAGAAACGCCTAGCTAAGCTACTTACTGTTTCTTATATGTGGCACTCTATGTCCGGACTCCATTGACTTTTAATTGGCCATCCTCGGTGCTCAGAATGCTTCTTCTTCTGGACTTTCCTGGCTTTCTCTAAGACTCAACTCAAATCCCACTTTCTGCAAGATGCTCCCACTGCATGTGCCTTCCTCTGAAATTGCCTTCTATTTACCTTGAATATATCTTGTATGTACATAGTTGTTTGCATATTGTCTTCCCCATTAGAAGGTGAACTCCTTGAGGGCAGGGGTTGTTTCTGCCTTTCTTTGTATCCCTAGCACTTAGTACAGTGCTTGGCACCAAGTAAGCTTTGATGTTTGACTGATGACACTCTCTCTCTATGTCTCTGTCTCTTTCTATCTCTTTCTCTGTCTCTCTCTGTCTCTGTCTCTCTGTCTCTGTCTCTCTTTCTGTCTCTCTCTTTCTCTGTGTTTCTCTCTGTCTGTGTGTGTCTCTCTCTCCCCATAAAAGAAATCTCTAGCTTGCCATACCCCATCCCATCTATTAGACAGGGCTTCTCTTTCCCTGCTTCCTTTCTAGGTAGACAAGCCTTTTCCCCTGCCCTTCTGCCAAAAACAGTGGCACATCTCCCTAATGAGAGCAAGTAATAATAGCTAGCTAGCATTTATCTAGGTAGCACTTTAAAATTTGCAAAGTGCTGTAGCATAGGTTGTCTCATTTGATCCTCATAACAACTCTGTAAGGTAGGTCCTACTATTATCTCCATTTTATAGATAAGGAAACTGAGTCTGGGAGAGGTTGAGCTACTTACCCAAGGCCACACAGCTAGCAAACTGTATGAGGCAGAATTCAAATTCGCATCTTCCTCATTCTAAATCCAGATCTCTAACCACTAAGCCACCTAATTGCTGAATGATCATGGTACTACCTTCTATTTATTGTGATGAATGAAAGGAAAGGGGGAGGGAGCCTCATCGAAGCCATTCTGGGAAAGTTTTCAGCACGGGAGCCAAAATCTCAGAAGATGGACTAGATGACCTCAGACATCCTTTCTGAGGTTCTACTCTCAATAACTCATTTTTTCTCAATTAAAAGTATTATTTTCATAACATGAATCACAAAGTTGATTTGAGGATTCTGCCTGGCCCAGTTGACTAGCAGTTTGCAAGAGTGCCCAGATCGCTGGATAATACTCTGATCCTATTCCACTTACCTCCAGGTGACAGATGGGGAAATTCAAGGGAAATGAGATGTGGGAGGATTGAGTAAGGAGTCAGATGTTGTAATCAGACTGAAAAATTTTGGTCCTATTAGACTAGAGACAAGTTTGAAAGGAGATGGAGCAATCCTCCAGCTTAAGGCAGAGATGGTAATAACTTGAAAACAATCAACCAACATTTTTTGAGCAACTACTACATGCCAGATACTGTGCATATTGAAAAAAACAAAGACAAAGTTGAAACAGCCCCTGCTGTCCTGGAGCTTCCAGTCTATATAGAGATATAAGCACACAGACAATAAATACGGGTAATTTAGGAAGGACAGGAACTAACAGTTGAAAACAAAAGTATGCTAGAGCCAGATAATCAGGATCATATAGCTGATGGTGAAATTTTCAATGTGAGCATTTATAACTTGGAAACCAAACACTATAAACCAGGATGTGATTTATTGTTTTGTTGACTGTCTAGACTTAAGAAAGTGATGAGATGTAAATAATGCAGTTTAAACTTAAAAGGATGTCGTGCCTTTTCGGAGATCCAGTTGTTAAACATGTACCAGCACACTCCTGGTTGGAAGGATCTGCAAAGGCTTTCTGTAGAAGATGGTGCTTGATCTGTGTCTTGAGGGAAGTAAAGGATTCTCCCAGACAGTAGTGTGAAGGGATTGCATTCCAGGCAGGGAGAGAATCTAGTGTTAAGGCAGAGATGGGAAGTATGGTGCCATGTGTGAGAAATAGCAAGAAAGTCGGTTTGGCTGAACTGTAGAGCATGGAAAAGGGAGTAACGTATGGATCTATGGAAAGGTAGGTTAGGGCCAGATTGGTGAAGGCTTTTAAGAGTTAAATGGAGGAGTTACTATTTGATCTTAGAGGCAATAAAGAGTCACCGGAGTTTACTGAGGAGAGTGGGTGGCATGGTCAAATCTATGCTTAAGGAAAATAATTTCAGCAACTGTCTCAAAGATGAGTTACATTGGAAGAGACCTGAATCAGGGGAGCCAATGAGGAAGTTATTGCAATAGTCCAGGGGAGAGGTAAAGAGGGTACGACCCAAGTGGTGACTGTGTGATTAGAGGGAAGGTGGATGCAACCGATTGGATAGGAGGCTTGAGAGAGAGTCAGTAGTGGAAGATAACATGGAAGTTGGGAACTGGGGTACTGGACATATGGCAATGCCTTCTTCTAATCCACCCTTTAACCAGTGCAGACATCATAAGCCTTGGTGGTGAAAGATCCTAAGCCTTGGTGGTGAAATTTTTAGTAAAAAGTAAAAAACGTATTCGGAGAGCTGGAACAAACTGAATCTTGGGGCTGGGGTTGATGGGACATGGGTTGGGGAGGATCATGGAGCTTGTTGGGCACTTGGGTTGTAGGCTGCCATGCCTGTGGGAGCCACCTGAAGAGCTAGAGGGGCCAAGCTGATGCATTAGTGGGGGGGGGGGGGGACGAGCACCGTGTCCTGACTGCCCAGGCCAAAGCTGTTTGGGAGTTTCTCAGCTCAAGGAACCTTCAGGTTTCCTTCTAAGCTATCTAGCCCAGTTTATCAGGATAGAAAAGAAGACAGGTCTTTGAACAGACATTCTATCCAAGAATGAAGATGTAATGTTGAAGAAGAGTTTGTCTCTCTCTCAAACTTGTATGAGGTAAGTGAAGTTTAAGAAGGCAAGAAACTTCTGACATTTTCCCACCTTTCCAAATCCTGACTTTAGAACCCATTTGAAACATATTCTGTCTCAATATAGAACAGGAATCAGTTGAAAAGAGCATGGGAATGTGTGTGAGGATATCTGGGTTCTAATCTCAGCTCTGCCACTAACTGTCTGTGTAAGCTTGAACAAGTGGATTTACCACATGGGCCCTCAGTTTCCCTGGCAGTAAAATGAGGGAGTTGGGCCGGATGAGTACTAGCTTCCTTCCTGTTCTCTAGTTGCTGTTCTATGATTCTGCTGGAATGGTGGGCAGCAGTGTCTGTGCTGGCCCTTACCAGCCCTCCTCATCAGCTTCTTATTCAACCACTGACCGAGTTACTCAAGATGTCATAAAAACTGAACAAAGAACAGAAGGCAAAAGCAATAACAATTTCAACACCAAAGATGTAAGAAGATCATCATAGAGTACCTGCTCCCTTGTTTAGGAAAGAATGAACAAAAATAGAGATGAGATAGGAGAAACACAGCCCTAAAGCTTCCCAGAGATCCATACAGAACACCGATCTTTGCCCTGTGACCATATTTATTTGCATAGTTTCACTGCCACAAACATTTCCCTAACCAATTTTTAATTAAGAAATAATAAATGTGGTTTCCCCCACACATTCCATGCATAATTAGGGTAGCAAAGGTGTTGTAATAGATAGAGCACTGGGCCTATAGTCCGGAAGAACTGAGTTCAAATCCTGCCTCAGACACTTACTGGTAATGGGACTGTGCGGAGTCAGTTGAACCCCATTTGTCTCAGATTTCTCATCTGTAAAATGGAGATAATAATAACAGTGGCCTCCTGAGGTTGTGAGAATCAAATGAGATAATAGTTGCAAAAAGCTTAGCATAGTGCCTGACACATAAGAGTGTTATATAAGTTTTAGTTATTACTAGGATTAGTTGAACAAGTGGGCATGTTGCTAATAAACTCCGGTTTTAGATGAAATAATTTTACTTTTATATCTAAGGTCACACTTAAATTCTGGTTTTTGGTTATGTTTGGTCTATAGACAGTCTGGTACAGGGGGTGTTGGACTTGGAGGGAGGAAGAACCAGGTTCAAATCCTGCCTTTGAGAAAACTTTACTAGCTCTGTGTCCATGGCTGAGCCACTGAGCTCCAGTTTCCTAGTCTATAAAATAAGGATAAAAAGAAAACTGCATCCCACAGTTGTTGTGAAGCACAAATGATATTATGTCTGTAAAATTCTTTGCCCACATTAAAATGCCCTGTAAATGTCACTTATTATTTAACATTTTCTCTTCCATACTCTGGTAATATTTTATTTCTAGAAAGTAGTTATTTGCTGGGCAGCTAGATGACCTGGAGTCGGGAAGACTCATCTTCCAGAGTTCAAACCCAGCCTCAGACACTTACTAGCTGTGTGAGCCTGGACAAGTCACTGTTTACCTCAGTTTTCTATCTGTAAAATGAGCTGAAGAAGGAAATGGCAAATCATTCCAGTATCTTTGCCAAGAAACTCTCAAATGAGGTCATAAGAGTCAGACATGACAGAATGACAAAAACTTCCTGTTCTTTAGTGGTGGGAAGTAAAGGAATCAGGCCCAGAGGGGACAGCTCTCTGCTTAGCAAATAGTGGTTGTGGGTTTTGTTTTTGGAACAGGAAGCATGGAGACTTTTGCCACTCGATTTCTCAACTGTGAATGTATGGTAAAGGCACATTTAAAATATCTTTTTCATTGCCTTTATGTTTTTGTGAGATACATTTAATTATGTCTTATTGCTCTTCCTGTTATCTGGTAAGATCTTTTTTTTTTTTTTTGTAACAACAACAAAAAAAGGGGGGGAGTGGATAGGGGCAGAACGTACTATCCTTTGGTACAAGGAATTCTCTTGCTAATGTAGGTCAGCCCTTTCTCTGCACATTATAGTCTTAAATAGTTTCTTAGAGTAGCAGTAGTTCTCAAGCTTTTTGGTCTTAGGACACTTTACACTCTTAAAAATTGAGGACTCTTCCAAAGAACTTCTATTCGTGTGAGTTTATATCTTTCAATATTTTCTGTATTAGAAGTTAAAACACCTTAGTATTGTTATGAAAAGAGTTTTGACTTCCTGGACTACCAGAAAGGATCTCAAGAAACCCCCACGGATATGCAGACCACACTTGGGGAATCACTGTCTTAGAGCACCTAGATATTACCTGTCTTTCCCAGGGTTACAAAGCTAGTATGTATCAAAAGTGGGATTTGAACCCAGATTTTCCTGGCTCTGTGGCTGACTCTGCCCACTGTGCCATGCTGCTTTTCTTTTCTAGCAACAAAAATAAAAACTAACAACCCTAGTCTTAGGTAATCATAGCCATTGGTTATTAAACAATATAATTTCCTTGGGTGCAGACATGATATTTCTTTTGTTCAGCATAAGAACATGTGGACTCCTATTACACGTAAGTGGTTTTCAGCATCTTTTGAAATTCTGATCTGCCATTTTCTCCCACTAATGCACAGCAACTTAGAACATATCCCAAAGGAGGCACAAAAAGGGAGGACATATGCTCTGTAAAGGCATTTATTACTTTCATGGAAGTATGGAAGTCAAATGGAAGAAGAAAAAGATGGTGAGCTTCTCTCCCCATGCTCCTCTTTGCAAATGATATTATGCTGATTACATCCAGCACTGGAGCACATTGGATTCATAATGGCACAATGCAGAGAGAGTTGTGCCGGAAGTCAGGAAAGCTCATCTTCTTCAATTCAGATCTGGCCTCAGACAGTTCCTCGCTATATGACCCTGGGAAATTTATTTAACCCTGTTTGCCTCAGTATATCACCAATGCCATACCCACAGTGCCTCTTGTGAATATGCCGGCGTATTCCCAGGTTTGAATCACAAGATATAACAGACTCTCTCCATGGAAGATGAAAGCAAGACATTTATTCAAACACCAAGAAGCCAAATTCATCATAGTAACAAAGAAATCTATACACATTATCAATGCAGAGAGCACTGCCATTCCCAAGCCTTCCCTCCATCAGGCCGCCCCACAAACAAACTCCCTCTCTCACTCCTGCTAGCTGCTCTGCCTGCTCTCTCTCTCCCAGCTCTGCCTACTCTGTCTCACTTCCTGCAAGCTCCTCCCACCACAGGCTCCACCTGGCTCAGACTCATGTGACTCAGGCTTCCATGTGACTCAAGCAGGTCACATAGGCCTATTAATGGATGGGAAAGATCTTCCTAGTCTCATTAACAATATACTCAGCTTCCTCACCTGTAAAATAAGCCGGAGAAAAAAATAGCAAACCACTTCAGTATCTTTGCCTCAAAAACCCCAAACAGAGTCACGAAGAGTAGGACATGACGGAAACGAACAAACAATAACACTGACAACAAAATCCACCCAGGAAAATCCAAATAGATATAGAATGTCTGTTGACTAGGCTGTGACATGCTGGTGGATGGATTGCCCATAGAACTGGTGCATCGATACATGTATCTTACCCAAGCATTGTAGGTGGACTGTGAACTGGGCCCAAAATTGAATAGGAGGAAAAGAGCAGCCTGGTTTGCATTTGAGATGTAATGCTATTGCTTACCCCAAGTTACTCACTGACACAAAAACCTACATCTTCTAATGCCAATATCCTCACAGGAATGTTATACAACAATTAACCACGATTTGTAAAGAATCAAAATTGCAAGTGACTCATACTTAAAAAGAAGGGAAAGCAGCAGTTTTTTCCCCCCAAGTGTGATAGTAGGTATGAGAGGGTACTGCATTTCTAAAGGAACCAGAACTTAAATCTCTGGGTTTTAAGCTAAAAAGAGAGATGACAGAACCTATATATCTTATAGGGGAAAAGTAGCACATTAGCTGAAGGTGTCTCCAAAATCAGAATTTTGAAAATTTGAGGCCAATTTTGCAATGTTGAACTCAGAGGAGCTTCACCTTAAGAACAGGAGTGCTAACAGGACCAGCACAGGGCTATTATAAAATGACCATGTAAGGTCAGCAGGTAACAACATCCAGCTGATACTATAATCCCATTTGGCAGAGACTACACATCTTATAGAAACTGTGCAACATACCAAAGCTGGGGTGAGGCTGGGGGCCAAGGGGTATAAGTAGTCCTGGTAAAATAAGTACAATGATATTACCAAAAGATACTGGCAGCCCTATATCATTGGAGGTGTGAGTTGTCCATCCACAAGATTACCATTGTCATAAGTGACCCCACATGGGTAGGAAACACTACATGTTCCTTTCCACATATGTCCCCTGGATGTGTCTATTCTTCCCCCGATGGTGTATAGATTTTTGGAAAAATTTGATCTAAGTTTAAGGAGGAACTAATTTATTGCATTTTTTTTTACTATGTTGCCCCATTAAATGCCTTTGTTTTGAATAAATTTTCTTCACTGGCTGACTAATAACAATAAATACATTGATATGGGCTCATAAAGTATAGTTTTGAATAAATGTGGACCTGCAGAGTCCATTGAAGTTGGGATATTGTGTCTGAGGAGAACAACATGCAAGTGGGGGAATGCTCCCAAGTACTACATTGGCATCAGACAAACTAGGCAAAAGTCTTAACTTTTTTTCTCCCTTCCTGTACCTTTGCACAGAGGACAGATAGGGAGGCAGGGGATGTGTTTGGAATAATTGCAGAAGAGTGCATTTCCCATGAGACTTTGGACTCAAGACAAGGGCACTGAAGAGAGAAGAAATGGGGGTCATTTCTCCAGGTACTGCTTGGACAACAGAGAAGGAAATTGCTAGGGAAAAAGATACCTCCCCAAAAAATGGATGGATGAGAAAGTTTGTTGTTGGTGTTTGTCCTTCATTCTCGAAGAGGACCACGACATTAGGAAGGAAATGTTATGACTTGCAAGTGAACTGAATGAGAAAAAGTGATGCAGTGGGAGAAGGGAGAGGCAGAATGAAGAAAATTTTCTCACATAAAAGAGGTACACAAGAAAGAGTTTTTACAGTGGATAGGAAAATGGGCAGTGGTGAGCAATGTTTGAACCTTACTTCCATTGGAATTCGTTCAAAGAGGAATATATACATATATATATATATGTGTGTGTGTGTGTGTATGTATATGTATATATACATACACACATATGCATGTGTATATATATATATATGTATATGTATGTACGTACATACATTCAGTTGTGTATAGAAATGTAACTTACTCAATAAGGAAATAGGAGAGAAAGGAAATAGAAGTGATAGGAGACGATAAAAAGAAAGGCTTATTTAGGGAGGCAGTAGTTAGAAGCAAAATATGCTTTCAAGGAGAGATGGTATAAAAAGCGAGAGAGAGAAGAAGGAACAGAAGAAAACAGGATGGAGGGAAATACATAGTTAGTAATCATAACTATGAATGTGAATGGGATGAGCTCACCCGTAAAATAGAAGCAGAATTCAACAGAACAAGAATTCAACAGAATTCAGCAGAATCTAAAATACTTTAGCTGAAGTACAAAAGGCAGGAGTAGTAATCATGATGTCAGACAAAGAAAAACGAGAACAGATCTAATTAAAGGGGGTAATCAGGGAAACTATATTTTGCTAAAGGGTACCAAAAACTTGGACAGCAAATTTCGCTGATAGAGGCCTTATTTCTTATATACATAGAGAACTGAGTCAAATTTATAATATGAGTCATTCTCCAATTGATAAATGGTCAAAGGATATGATCAGGCAATTTTCAGAAAAAGAAATCGAAGCTGTCTATAGTCATATGAAAAAATGCTCTAAATCAGGGCTGTCCAACCTTAGGTTTTTATTGAAACAATAGTCAATATATTTTGACTTGCCATTTTAGTGAGAGCTCTGCCATAGCTTGGTTTCGTTTACTAAAGCATTTATGTAAATTTCTACACGCTTGTAGGCAGGCTGCATAAATCACACTGTGAGGCATGTGGCCTGCAGGCCGCATTTTGGACCGCCCTGCTGTAAATCACTATTGTTTAGAGAAAGGCAAATTAAAACAACTCTGAGATACCACCCCTCATCTGTCAGAAATGACAAATGCTGGAGGTGATGAGAGAAAAATAAGTACAGTAATGAATTCTTGGTGGAGTAATGAACTAGTTCAAACCATCCTGGAGAATAATTTGGAACTATGTCCAAAGGACTATAAAACTGTCCACACCCTTTGACCCAGAAATACCACTACTAGGTCTGTATCCCAAAGAGATAAAAGAGAAAAGGGAAAGGACCTACAGGTACAAAAATATTTAAGCAGCTCTTTTTTGTGGTGGCAAAGAATTGGAAATTGAGGAGATGCTCATCAATTGGGGAATGGCTGAACAAGTTGTGGTATATGCTTGTGATGGAATACTACTGGGCTATAAGAAATGATGAGGGAGGTGGTTTCAGAAAAGTATAGCAAGACCTATACTGTTAAGGGGGCCCCTGAACTTGTATATTTGAGTTGTCATATTTTCCAGAAACACTGGATGCAAAGGATGCTGGAGGCCCTGAATGTGTCAAGGATGAACTGTCTTCCCACCCCTAATCCCCAGCTGCATAATTTGATGTTTGCATCCCAAACTGGACTCCGTGTGTGTCCTTGAGAGTCAAGACAGCACCACTCAATCTATGCTAGGCTGAGAAACTGCTTGTGCAGCTGGGACCCTTGCAAATAAGCAGACCAATGTATCTTCATGGTCTAACTATCACCTCTATTTCTTGAGGTCCCTTAATATAGGCCCAGATTGCGTTAACATTTCTGGCTTCCACACCGTACTGCTGACTGATATCGAGCTTCTAATCCACTAAAGTGTTCATATACTTTTCAGAACTGCGATCTATTTGTTCTATCCCCACCTTAGGCTTTTGTAAAGTTGATTATTTGTAACCAAGTGAAAACTTAGCCCTGTTGAATTTCATCTCATCAAATTCAGCCCAGTGGTCTCACTAGTCAATTTTCTTTTGGTTCCTAAGTATCAACCAGTCTGTTAGCTGCATGTGCCATCTGTATATTTGATGAATATACTATTTGTTCCTTTATTCTAGTCATTAATAAAAAAAAATATTAAACAGCAGAGGGGAATCAACCACAAATTTCTGGAGTGCTCACCTGGAGGTTTCCTGCCATATTGATATTTAATCATTAACAACTACTCCTGAGTCTGACTGTGCAACCTGACCTGAATCCATCTGATTATAATATCATCTAATTCACATCAATCCATCTTATCCACAGAATACTATGAGATACTTTGTCAAGTTTTCAATCCATCACCAAGCATTTATTAAGCACCTACTATGAGCCAAGCACTGGGCTTGATGCTAGGGATATAAATGCAAAGAAGGAGACAATCCCTATTTCACTAAACTCAGACTGTATCCCCATCATCCCCCTTTTAATTATTTAGTAATCCTATCCAAAAAAGAAAATGAGATTAGTCAGCCATGAACTTCATGATCTTGATGCTATTTTAATTTAATTGTGGCTACCCTTTCTAGATAATTCAATCATCTCTTTAATGATCCTTTCTAGAATTTTCCCTAGCAAACAAGTTCACTGGTTTATAGTGTTACCTTGTTCTATCTTGTTTTTGAAAATCAGGACGCTGGGCCTTCTCCAATCTTCAGAGCTCCATCTGATATCAGTGACAGTGGCTCAGCAGTCCCACCTGCCAGTTCTTTCAGGGCCCAAGGGTGTAGTCTGGAATTTGTCAAGGAGTACTAAGTGTTCTCTTGACTATTTCCTTAATTATCTTGGCTATCAATTCCCTCTTAGTCATTTTTATTTCATCACTTCTAACATAAAGGTCATTCTCCTTTGAAGAGAAAACAGGGGGAAAAAATCTGAGGAGCTTTGCCTTCTCTTGTTGTCCCAAAGCAGTCTTCTGTCTCTCCTTTCATCCTGTTCGGGCTACACTCTCCAGCCTTCCCAATCTTGAATGTGAATCTATTCTACACTATGCTTTATTTTCAAATTCCTTGGTCTCTTGGCCTCTCTATCACATTTGTGCCTTGCCAAACAAACCCCAAACCTGGATTCCTACTCCTACCAGTTCCCTCCTTTAGTCATATTCACATGTTGGAGGAAATATTGTAACTGTATTGTGTATTGACTGGGTCCATTATGAATTTATTATCTAATCACAACTGGTCCCTCTCTGCAGCAAGGCAATTTATTTTTTCCTCACTAACAACTAACCCAAACCTTCTCCTTTTTCCTCCCTCCCTCTACCCAATCAGCTCAGGTCCTCCCCTCATACTTTATTGAAATGAATCAATCAACCAATCAAAGATGCTGATGATGTACATTCTCTGAACTAGGTTCCAGGGATATAAATGCAATGAGTGAAGCAATCTCTCTTGCCAAGGAGAGTGCATTCTAACAGAAATACAACAAGGATTATGGGTATATGTGAATATATACATGTATATAAAATGTATGTGTGAGTGTGTGTGACTATACAGAATACATAGAAATAAAACAAAGTACCTAAATACAAGGTACTGTGAGAGGGAGTGCAATTGAGGGAATTAGTAAAAAGCTTCAGGTAGAAGAAGGTAGTGCTTCAGGTCTAGAAGGAAGAAAAGACTTCTTTGAGAAAGCAATCTAGATATGCAAGACAGTCAATGCAATGGCATGTGACATCATATGTAAGGAACAGAAAGACCAGTTTGGAGAGATCACAGAGTTTTGGAGGGGGAGTGGTGTCCACTGAGGCTAGAAAGGTGAGTTGGGACCATGTTGTGTTAAAGGCAAAACAGAAGAGCTTATATTTGATCCTAGAGGTGATAAGAAGCCATTTTAGATGATTGACTAGAGGAGTGACATGGTTAGTCTTCACTTAAGGAAAATAATTAGAGTCCTGAGGCAGGAAGACCAATTAAAAGGCTATTGCAATAATTTAAATGAGAAATGGTAAGGGCCTGACCTAATAAAATAGTTGTATAAGTAGAGAGGGGATCAGATGCAAGAAATGTGGAGAAAGAAATGGTAACTGATTAGAAATGTAAGGTGAGGAAAAGTGGGGAGTTGAGAACCTCGAGGTTACAAACATGGGAGATGAAAAGAATGGTGGTATATTCAACAGAAGGATGGAAGTTAGAGGGATGGGTTTTATGGCAAAAGATAATAATGAATTCAGGTTTGAACTTATCAGAGTGTGTGTGTGTGTGTGTGTGTGTGTGTGTGTGTGTGTGTGTGTGTGCTTCATTAGAACATTACGTACAGATGTTCTATAGTCAGGGAAGAAGGGTGGGGAGATGTCTTCTCATATCTCTTTTTGGGAGTGTCAATCAGACTGAACCGGCCTCTAATCTAAGGATGGCCAGAGCCAAACAGAGCAGTCTAGAGACAGAAGAGTCAGGAATCAAACAGAAGTTTAATTTCAAATTTCAAATTCCTTCAAAGTGAAGGAAACAGCTTGCAAGCAAGGATACATATTCCAGGGCCCCACCCCTGTTCCTGTATCAATCAATCAGGCCACAGCAGAAAGCTATGGTGTGAGTTCCCTACCTCCTATTTTCTCATTCCCATTCTCCTCAACCATATAGTATACATGTCCAACTCCAACCCTGTCCAAACTTTCCACTGTGCCCTCTTGGAATTCCAGTTCCATAGTTAAAAAACAAAACAAAATGCACTTCCCATTATCATGGACCTCATTCTCTCATACTTTTTACCTCTACTAGCTTTCACTAAGACAAGGATCCTCTGTGAAACACCATGTGCCTGACCCTCTTCTTCACCACTGGCAACACCTTCACCTACACTCCCTGACACATAGTTGCAGAGGGACATATAGGTTACTCCTTATTCCACACTGTACTGTCATACTCTCATTTACTACCATCTTGCAACAAACTCTTCCTTTGAAGTTCACAGTATCAACATTTTCTACCCAAACTAAATTGTGGTGGCTGTTGTATACTGACCCCAGGATTCTCCCTTCCTTTTCAAGGAGTTTACAGCCTGGCTCACCATCATTCCTATCATTCCATCTCTTCCTCTCTTTCTCCTTCAGCTGAGGATATTGACTCTAACTTTACTGAGAAAATTGAGGCCATTTAGTATGAGCAACCTTTTCTCTTCTCCTTCAAATCTCTTGATACCACTCTGACTCTGTCCTCCTTCCCTGTTTATTCCTTCTTCCTCATCTCATATTCCCTTAACATCATTCCCTACTCTCTCTTCCCTCTTGCCTGACTAAGGCCAATCCATCTACCTGCACCCTCAAATCTCTCACCCTCTACTTCTCCAGCAGATTGGTCCTGCTATTGTCTCCACTATCTCTCTAATCTTCTCTTCTTATATAATGATTCCTACTTTACTTTACAAACACGTCAAGTATCCCCCATCTTTAAAAAACAAAGAAAAACAACAACAAAGAAAAACAAACAAAATCTCACCCTAACTAGTTTCCACTATCCAGACTAGCACTGACTCAGCCAAACTCCTAGGAAAAAAAAGCTATCTCTGCTCATTGCCTATGTCTTCCTTTTGCTTACTTTTTAATCTTTTGAAATCTGGCTTCCTACTTCACCACTTAACTGAAACTACTTTCTCCAACGTTACCAATGATTTCCAACTGTCAGATCTGGTGGTCTTTTCTCAGTCCTCAACCCTTTTTTTTTTTCAACCTCTCTGCAATTCCTGGATATGCTCTCTCTGGGCTTTTTTGATGCTTCTCACTCCTGGTTTTCCTCTCAGGCCTCAGTTTCTTTTTGCTGATTCATTATCTACATCTTCTAACTGTGGGTGTTCTCCAAGATTCTGTCATGTGGCCCCTTTTCATTTCTCTCTACCTTCCTTGTCTTGGTGGCCCCATCAGCTCCCAAGGGGTGGATTACCATCTCTATGCAAATGACTCTCAGATCTTTATGCCTAGCCTTGGTCTCATTTTTGAGCTCAATTTCCACACCACCATCTGCCTTTTGGACTTTTTGAAACTGATGTTTCTGGTACAATTCCCTACCTGGAAGACACTAAAGATCAGCCTACCTCCAGGAAAGCCATTATGGCATGTAATGTAAGTGCCCTGGAAAGAATCTGGAGCAAACCTAGACATTCACTAACTAGTTTCAGATGACTAGATGTATGGTAGACAGTAGACTCTTTGGCTGCAGGGGCAGAACTGGACTGAGGAGTGCCTTCAAAAGAGTGAACTTTGGCTGCACTCTAGATTGTGCTTTTTCTCTTGGTTTGATTCTATTGACACCGTCTGATGAAAGGCAGAAATGTGAGGAAAGAGGCCGTGGGCTGTCTTCCCTCCAAGGCTGACACGTGGCCTAGTGATTAAGTGCTTTATTTCTTTGCCTTAGCATTTACTCTTTTGTTTTTAGATGAACTAAAAGTACCTTGAGAGTTTCAAGAGGTCATGGGAACATGAACTTGGAGAACACGGATCTGGGAGTTGAGTGCACATTGAGTTTTGCTGCCAGTCCAGCATCATTGCCCCAATGATCAAGGAACAACATTTTGGGCTCAGACCAGCAGAAGCTGAGATGAGGACTTAACTGGCACTTATGCTTCCTTTGGACATGAGCTTGGTAGAAGCAATGCTATGAAAAAACCATGTTAAGTGTGAGCCCACTATCTCCATTTTGGAGTGAGGGGGATGGTCTGGTCTGGCTTTATTAACAGTAAGGAGCTGGGGCAGCTAGGTGCCTCAGTGAGTAGAGAACCTTGGAGTCAGGAGAACCTGAGTTCAAATCCGGCTTCAGACACTTGACACATTTACTAGCTGTGTGACCTTGGGCAAGTCACTTAACCCCAATTGCCCTGCCTTTCCCCCTCCAAAACAAAAACAAAAAACAGTAAGGAGCTTGAGAATGGGATGATGTTACAATGGTAAAAAAAAGAAGGCTGGAGAAGGATTAAATGGGTCCAACTCCAAGAGGGGCAGGGAGGGTTCTTCAGTGGTGAAGCAGGGTAGGAGAGGAATAGGGGACAAGTAGGAGGGAGTGGGGGCAGAATGGGCACTAGACTCAAAGGGGAGGGGTATGAGGCAGAAAGCTAGCAAGGTAGGGCTCAGGAAGGAGCATCCCTGGGAAGCATGAGTGGCTATCAGGGTCCGTTTCCCTTGCTTATAGGTGAGAAACATCACTACGTTCCAGGAGCCCAAGCAGAGGAAGGAAGGCATGAACCCTTTGTAGAAGGCTTAGAGTCCACCGGTACACTGGCCCTCCACAAAGTTCATGCGTCTCATCTTGACCATGTCCATGGGTGAAGCAATAGTGGCAGTGCTGAAGCCAGCCCCAAAGGCTGATGTGAGGGGCCCTCAGGCGAGCATCTTTGGTGAAGTCATAGCACAGTTGATGATAGCACTCTGGGCAACATCATGCCCATAATGACTGAGGAGGTTAGAAGGAAAAGTCTATGATACTGGGGTGGGGGTTAGCTGGGAGCACAACTTGCCTGCAATACCAGCTGTGGGTCTTGGAGGCCACAGTGGCATCAGCAACAATACTAGGAGCTTTTAGTGCCTGGGGATAGTAAAGGGATTGAACATCTGGTCAAAAAGAGATTCCAGGAATGAGTTCATGACTACACATGTATAAACTATGTCAAATTGCTTTCCTTCTCAAGGGAGGGGGCAGGAAGGAGGGAGAGAATTTGGAACTCAAAATTTGGGGGAAAAAAAAGAAAGAGATTCCAGGGGATTCCAGTGCTAGAACTGAGCACACAATCAGGAATCATTTGGCCACTCTATTGCACATTACCCAGTTCTGAGTCAGTCACAATTCCAGGGCAGAGAGGAATGCTTGTGGTAGCAAGAAAGCAGGGGCCTTAGTTCTGGTTCATAGTTCCAAGTGGAAAAAAAAGTTGTGGTTGAAGAGAACAGAGGCCCTAACTGGGTATGGATGAGAATGCAGACCATGAGAGTAGTGACCATACTTCTCCCCAGATCACACCAATTTGGAAGTACCAAAAACTTACAAGCCCCTAGAACTATCTATGAAAAGATCAGGGTGAAAAAGCCTGAAGCTTGGGATAGTGACAGTAAGGTGAGGAGTTCAAAGTTAAGAAAAAAAGAGCAAACAACAAAAAAAGAACCTGATCATAAAAAGTGACTATGGTAACAGGGAAGATCAAGACAAACTCAGAAGACAATGATGTGAAAACGGTTACAAACAAAGCCTCAAAGAAAAATGCAGATTGGAAAAAAGCCCAACAAGAATTCCTAAAAGCGCTTAAAAAGAGATTTTTTTAAAAAGCAAAAAAAAAAAATTTAATCAAATAAGAGTGAGAGAGGAAAAATTGGAAAAAGAGAGAGATGCAAAAAAAATTGAAACAAAATTAAGAGTTTGGTAAAATAAACCCAAAAAAATACTGAAGAAAAGAAACACTTTAAAAACATAATTGGCCAAATGGTAAAAGAGGTACAAAATCTCACTGAAGAAAATAACTCAGGGCAGCTAGGTGGTGCAGTGACTAGAGCACTGGTTCTGGAATCAGGAGGACCTGAGTTCAAATCCAGCTTCTGACACTTGACACATTTACTAGCTGTGTGACCTTGGGCAAGTCACTTAACCCCAATTGCCTTGCCTTCCCCCCTCCAAAAAAAGGGAGACTTAAAAAAAAGAAAATAACTCATTAAAAATTAAAATGGGTCAAGTGGAAGTTAATGATTCTCTAATGAGAAATAAAGAAACAATAAAACAAAGTCAAAAATGAAAAAATAGAATAAAGTGTAAAATATCTCATCAGAAAAACAACCTACATGGAAAATAGACTGAGGAGTAATAATTTAAGAATTATTGGACTTTCTGGAAGCCATGAACAAAAAAAAAAGCCTAGATATTATATTTCAAGAAATATAAAGGAAAAGCTACCCAGATATCTTAGAACCAAAAAACAAAATAGAAATTGAAAGAATCTACCAATCACCTCCTGAAAAAGATAACAAAAGGATCCCAGGGAGATTATAGCCAAATTCCAGAACTTCCAGATAAAGAAAATACTACAAGAAGCCAGAAAGAAACAATTCCACAGCCGGGATAACACAAGATTTAGCAGCTACCACTATAAAAAAGTGGAGGCCTTGGAATATGATATTCTGGAAGGCAAAAGAGCTAGGATTATAACCAAGAATAATCTGCCCAGCAAAACTGAAATTAAAAAAACCATTGAACTAATACATAAAATTAAGAACTGATTTTGTGAAGAAAAAAAAGAGTAGGAGGAACAAAAGGTCAAAAATATCGAGGTAATCAGTGAAATAAAAATGTGAAGGAAGGAGGCCTAGCAGTACCCAGATCTCAAACTATACCACCAAGTGGTAATCATCTGGTACCACATAAGAAATAGAGTGGTTGATCAGTGGAATAGATTAGGTACACAACATAAATCACCATAGTAATTTGTTATTGCTCAGTCACTTTTTCAGTCATGTCTGACTCTTTGTGAACCCATTTGGGGGTTTTCTTGGCAAAGATACTGGAATGATTTGTCATTTCCTTCTCCAGCTTTCACTTCCATACAATATAGTACAATGGAAAGAGTGTTAGATTTAGAGTGAAAGGGCCTAGGTTAAAAATTCAACGGCCACTTCCTATATATCCAATCTTTCTAGGTCTCGGTTTCTTCATCAGCAAAATAAAGGGACTGGACTAATCTATAATTCTATGTGTAAGGGGGTGCTGTGCCCCATTTTCTGAAAACTAGAAGGGGAAAACACTGAGATATTGAAATCAAAAAGAAGGTCTTTCAGAAGTAAAGGAAAACATTTTATATCTTAAAAAAGGTCAGAGGCTCAGTTGGATACAAGAGGCCAGAGGTCTCTCCTATAACAGAAGTATTAAAGAAATGTGTGCCCCAGAAGCAAATTCAATGATCCCTAATGGCCTTACCTCTGGGGCACACATTTCTTTAATACTTTTGTTACCAGTCAATTTGTTACCAGTCAACCAGCTGTCCAGAGTTTCCACATGATTGCAAAAGAAGCAAGGAGAGAGTATCTGTGCATGTAGGCCACCTGTTACACATGATTTATAAATGTTCTTAGAAAAATCTGGTTCGGTTGAGACTTATGCCAGACTTTCTTCAGGCTCTCTGAACTGGATGCAAAAATAACAACACCTCCAAATGAACAAGGTGCTGGCTCTAAAAAATGGGACGTGGGCTAAAGGCCAAAATTTGTACTCTGCTTTACATTATGCAATCGAAGTTTGGCTCATGCCTGTATCACATAAGATGGCATCATCCATATGGGAGAAACTGGGGACCATTTCCAGGAAAATGAAGAACTATAGCACGTGTAGACATTCTGCATTGGCCTCCTGTGTGATTGGAAGGAGCCTTTTTATCATTGGCTGCAAAGCTAGAACTGTCTGTGTCTTTAAAATGGCCTGACCCTACCCTGGCCATGGCTTTTGCTGCATCCTTTATGAGTGGATACATGGATCCTAGAGTCTTGAAAGAATTTACTCGGACAGTCTCCAAGTTAAGGAAAGGCATTTATTGGGGTAATGGGCCCAGCAGAACCTGCTTCCACGTGGGAGAGACAGAGCCATTAGCCAGGGTAAAGGTCTAGTTTAAATACGGTTTTGCAGAACAGGGGGAAGCAGAGCAAGACAATGGAGGAGGGACCAGCAGGACTCTGGAATGCCTGGACTATCAAGTAGTCCAGGAGGTGTCTTTGTCATACAGATAAGCAAGGAGAATAGGAAAGGGGGAAGAGGGGTGCTGCTCTGGAGTCTATGTAGAGAAGCAAAGAGAATAGGAAAGGGAAGGGGAAGAGTTGTTCTGGAATGTCAAGTAATTGGGGGTGCTTTGTGAAAGCACACAAATAGGTATCCAGTGGGGGCATCAATGCATAGTCTTCTTTGACCGCTTTTCTGGCTGGTCTCATCCTGCATCTTATCTCATATCTCACAGCCTGCATCCTGCTTGCTCCATCTGCCTCAAGCATTCCTTTCTACCTCATCACCCTCATATGAGGGAAAAGGTGATTCCTTCACTCATACCTTGTGGTAAAGGGCCTGAGGTCTGAGTCTTTGGCCTTCTCGTTGATTCTTTTCCATTCTAGATACAGGCAGCGGAATCTCTAATCTCTGCCAGGAGCATGAGCCACAGAGATCTGAGAGTCTAGGAAGCCAGGCCAGGTGTTGCAGCCCAGTAGAAGACAACAGTGATGAAGACTTTGGACTTGGACTTACTGGGAACAGTGCTATATAGGAGGTGAATTAAATCGTAGGCCTAATCCCCCCACCACCATAGATAGAGGTGATCTATGGGGGGATCGCATTGCCCAAGTAATGGAAGAAACATTTGTATGTTTGTTTTTGTTATATCTTTGAAGTTAATCTGATAGAGGTCTACCTTTAAATTGAGTGTGCCATCTACTATACCATGGTTTCTCTTATATGGTTAGTAGTGAATAAATTATTTTTTGGTTGATTGACCGAAACTTTCCTACTGCTGGACTCAATTGGCTGCCACATCCCCAGAGAACAACTAGATCAAGCAGAGAATCTTCTTTCAGCTGCTCAGGATGAACTTGCTTATGACATGACAAAGTGCTGAGCATTAAAGCATTTACAAAATATTCCAAAATCCCTGGAAGTGATTATGCTAAAATTAATCAGCAAAGAAATGGGATCAAGATGGTAGAGTAGCAAGAAAAAATATAGCAAATTCTTCTCCCCTCCCCAACTCCTCCAAACAGATTTAGTAAAAGCACCAAGCTGAATCTTGATTGGGAAGTCCAAGAAAAAATCATGAGTTATTTTTCCTGATCAGGTTGGCATAAAGAGGCAGCCATGGAGGTCTGTAGACACCGGGATAGGATCTAGCCAGGAGTACAACCCACAGAGCATTCTGGCACAGATAGAGGCAGAATACCAGAGCCAGAAGAGGTCCCAGATTCATCATAGAGCAGTCAACACTGGTATAGGGAGTAGGAACAAGTGCCCACTGGCAGCTCTTTTACCCCAGGTCACAGATACAGATAGAGGGAACCTTGACCTAGGTGTCATATCCAAGGGTTAGGAATTGAGGAATTTGGGAATTAGTTTAGGGTTCTAGGTTTTATAATGAGGAAGCAAGAAGTTTAAAAGTAAATAGCAGCAGGGTGACTCAAACTTCAGGAGCAGAGTAAGGACTTAGTTCTAGCCTCAAGTCCAGTCTCAAGCCTGTAGGAGAATAACCAGTGAGATTCCCAAATAAATAAGAAGCCTGAAGCTGTGTGACCTTGGGCAAGTCACTTAACCCCAACTGCCCTGCCTTCCCCCCTCCAAATAAAATAAAATATTAAAAAAATAAGAAGCCTGAAGTTCTATCACTCTGGAGCAGCAGAGCTTTCTAGCTCGGTTGTACTGGCTGAGTCTAGGAGCAGTCTACTGAATCTCCAAGGAGAGCAAGCCCACAGGCCTATTGCTCAAATCTATACTCAGACCTGTGCAGAGTTCAGACCAGGAAGGCAGTGGTCAGACTTTGTCCTCCATCAGACCACTTTGGGAGCACTAAAAGCTTGCAGGTGCCCAGCTGAGCTGTCTCTGAGATCCTGGGATAGTATCTCCAAGAAATCAGCAGTAAGATCAGCCAAGACATTTGCTCCAGAATTCTGCAGAGCCAGATCCTAACCTCAACCTTAAAGTGAGGAAGCAGGCTAGAAGAATGAGTGAACACCAACAACAAAAATAAAATCCATCATAAAATTCTATTGTGATGACAGAAGCACTCATCACAAATCCAGGAGAAGAGAATGATGCTAAAACATCTACAGGTAAAGACTCAGAGAAGAACATAGCTTAGGCATAAATTCAACTAAAATTTCTGGAAGAGATGAATGAAATGAGAGCACTAGAAGAAAATTTAGAGAAGAAGTGAGATCTATGGCAGAAAGAATTGGAAAGAGAATTTAACAGCTTTACACAAGAGGTATGAAACCTTACCTAAGCAACAAACTCCCTGAAAAATAGAATGAAGCAAAAAAAGTTAATGACTCTATGAGACAACTAAAAATATTAGGAAAAAGCCAAAGACTGGGGAAAAAATAGAAGAAAATATGATAGTCAAGTAGTATTTATTAGGCACCACTATGTGCTAGCACCTAGGCATTGTGATAATCATAGGAGATACAAATAAAGGCCAAAAACAAAAAATCAAAACCAATCCCTTTTCTCAAAGTATTCACAGTCTAAGAGGGGAGAGAACATGCAAACAACTAAGCACAAACATTACATAAACAGGGTAAGCTGGGGGTAGTCTCAGGAAGATGGCACTAAAGTATCTTATAGCAAAAACAACTGACCTGGAAAACAGATTGAGGAGAGAAAATGTAAGAATCGTTGGACTCCTCAAAGCTATAAACAAACAAAAAAAAAGAGCCTAGACATCATATTTCAAGGAATCATAAAAGACAACTGCCCCAATCTCTCAGAATCAGAAGACAAAGTGCAAATAGAATCTACCAGTCATCTTTTGAAAGAAATTTCAAAATGAAAACTCCCAGGAATATTATAAACAAAATACAGCAGGAAAAAAAAATACTACAAGCAGCCAGAGAGAGAATCCAAGTAGCAAAGAGTCACAATCAGTATCAAACAAGATTTAGCAGCCATTACAAAGAAATGGAGAGAAGATGTCCGAGAACTGGTCAAAAAATTCCAAGTTCTCCAAATTTCTTCCACAAACCAGACAAAATAGCACCTCAGCCTGAATGTAGAGCAGCAAAAACAAACAAGAATTGGGGAAGAACAATGATCCTCCAGGAACAGCTGGAGAAGACTGGAGGAAAGAACTGGGGACAGCCCTTTGGCCTAAGTGAAGCCCAAACACTTCTAGCCTGTCTCACCTGAAACAATAAATGAGAAACCCTGGGGGCAACTGGATTGAGGAGTAGCCTCAGCCTCAGCCTCAGCCACAGGAATTCTTACCTCACAAATAGTGTTGCAGGTGAGATATCTGAGCAGGGGAAGATTGAAGGACCCTCTGTTGTCAAGGGATGCCAGGCCCAGCTGTGCTGTGGAGACTAGTCCCCAGCAGTGGCTGAAGGTGAAAAGGAACTAGCACATGCTCGATGAGTGCAGAAGCAGCAGGGTGGGGACTTTGCTGGTTGTGGACACTTAGAGGACAGATGAATTCTTGGTTTCAGTTCCAGGCCAAAGGGAAGAACTGAAGGTTCAGCCTCTGAAGGGTTCAGGATGCTCAAGAGCATTTCTAGTGTATCGTATCTGGGATCCTAGATGTGTCTTGGAGGGGGAGAGGATAGCCAATGTTGGGCCCTGGACAAAGCTCAGAAAATAACAGTAAGAAGGACCTGAGACCAGAAGCACCATTGCCCCACACCCTGGGCTAGAGATGGCTATAATGACAAGCAGCCAAAAATTAAAAATAAGTAAATAAATGAAATGAGTATACAAAGGAGAAAGAACCCAACCATGGACAGCTACTATGAGAATAGAGAAGAACTGAGTTCACTTTCAGAGGAGGATACTGAAGCCAAAAAAAGCCTCTCCTACCCCAAAGATCAACATCAAACGGTCATGTATCCAAAACAAGTTCTTGGAAAAACTTGAAAAGGACTTAAAAAATCAAATAAGAGAGACAGGAAAAATTAGAAAAAAAATAATAATCCAAGAAAACCAAAAAATTATGAAAAGAAAGTCAACCAACTGGAAAAAGATATCCAGAATCTTAAGGAAGAAAACAATTCCTTGAAAATTAGAATTGGACAAGGGGAAGCAAATGGCATTACAAAATACCAAGAGATAATAAAAACAAAATGAAAAGAATGTGAAACATCTCATAAGAAAAACAACTGATCTGAGGACAGATCAAGAAGAAAAAATGTAAGCATTATATATATATGTATATTATATAAAATATATTATTTTTAAAATATAAGAAAGTATAAGACTTATTGGACTAACTACAAAGCTACAATTTAAAAAAAAGAATCTTGATACAATATTACAAGAAATAATTAAATAAAATTGCCCTGAAGTTTTAGAACGAGAGGGGAAAGTAGAAATAGAAAAACATCCACTGAGCACCTCCTAAAAGGGATCCCAGGATGAAAACCTACAAGAATATTATAGCCAAATTTCAAAACCCTCATGTTAAGGAGAAAATACTAAAAACAAGAAGAAAAAAATAATTCAAATACTGGGAAGCCACAATTAGAATTACACAAGACCTAGCAGCTGCTACACTAAAAGACCACAATTTTAGAACACTATATATTGAAGAGCAAAAGAACTGTGGTTGTGGCAAAAAATAATTTACCCAGCAAAGTTAAGTATAATCCTGGACCAAAAAAAAAATGAATATTCAATGAATTCACAGACTTTCGGGTTTTTGTTACAAAAAGACCAGAACTTAATAGAAATTTTGACATATAAGATCCAGGAAAAATATAAGGTAAACAGCAAAGACCAATTACAAGACATTCAGTAAGGCCAAACTGTACTTTTTATACATGGAAATGTAATCAATATTCTTAAGACTGTCATTTGTACTTGAGTAGTTCAAAAGAAATGTTGGGGATGAACTGAGTATGATGTCATTTTAAAAAGCAAAATTGTGTAGGGAAAGAGCAATTATCTCATACAGATGAGGCATGAGAGGAAGAACCAATGTAGAGAAGTCAGGTAGGGGTGGAGGGCTAGAAGTGCTGGAACCCTACTCTCATCAAAGCTTTGTTAAAGAGGGAACAACACACAGACCTAGAAGAGTACAAAAGTCTTCTAAATTTATAAAGAAATAAGAAAGTGAGGGAACAACATGAGGGAAGGGGGCTAGAAGGGTGTGTAGATTAAGATTTAGGAGGGTGGGGGAGAGGAAAAGGGAGGGATCCTTAGAGGAGTGGGTCAAATAAGAAAGAGAAGGATTAGGGGAGAGGAGGGACAGTAAAAAGAGAGGCTAGAAAGGACAATAGTGAGGAAAAATAGGATAGAGGGAAATACAGAAATAATAATTATAACTTTGAATGTGAATGGGATGAATTCACCCATAAAACAGAAATGGATAGCTGAATGGATTAAAAATCAGAATCCAACAATTTTCTGCTTACAAGAAACACATTTAAAAATGAGAGATACACAGAGTTCAAATAAAGAGCAAGAGTATTTGCCTCGGCCAATGTGAAAAAAGCAGGGGTAGCAATCATGATATCAGACAAAGTTAAAGCTAAAATAGATTTAATTAAAAGAGATAAATAGGGAAACTAGATTATGATAAAAGGTACCATAGATAATGAAGCAATATCAATATTAAATTTATATACAGCAAATACCATAGCATCTAAATTTTTAAAAGAAAAGTTGAATGAATTATAGGTGGAAATAGATAGTGGTACTATAATAATGGGGAAATTTAATCTTCCCCTCTCAGATCTAGATAAATCTAGCCAAAAAATAAATCAGAAAAATAAATAAGTTAAAGAAGCGAATAGAATTTTGGATAAGTTAGATATGATAGATATCTGGACAGAAATGAATGGAAATAGAAAGGAATACATCTTTTTCTCAGCTGTACATGGAACCTTTACAAAGATTGACCATATATTGGGGAACAAAAATTTTTATAGCTAAAAGCAGACCAAAATGTAATAAAAATTATATTTAATAAGGGACCATAGAAACATAGAAAAAATCAAATGGAGACTAAACAACCTAATCTTAAAGAATGTATGGGTTAAAGAACAAATAATAGAAACAATCATTATTTTCATTAAAGAAAGTGACAATAGCCTTTTTTCAGTCGGTGGCCGGCGCTAGCGTGTTCACACGTTGCGCTCCTTCCCTACCCCGCGCTCGGTGACTCGGTCGCCGCCGCCGCTTCCTCCTCTTCCCGGTCCCTCCCACCACCACCACCACCATGGGCTTCGGGGACCCCAAAACACCCGCGGGCCTGCAGCACCTCAATGACTCCCTGGCGGACAAGAGCTACCTCGAAGGGTTTGTGCCGCCCCAGGCCGACATCAAAGTATTTGAAGCCGTATCCGGCCCCCCACCTGCCGACCTCTACCATGGGCTCCCTTGGTATAACCACATCAAGTCCTACAAGAAGCAAAAGGCAAGCTTGCCAGGAATAAAGGCGGCTTTGGGCAAGTATGGGCCTGCTGATGTAGAAGATTCCACCGAAAGTGGAGCTACAGATAGCAAAGATGATGATGACATTGATCTCTTTGGGTTTGAGGAGGAGGAAAGTGAAGAAGCAAAGAAACTAAAAGAAGAATGCCTTGCTCAATATGAATCAAAGAAATCAAAAAAACCTGCAATTGTTGCCAAGTCTTCCATCTTACTGGATGTAAAACCTTGGTATGATGAGACGGATATGGCAAAATTGGAGGAATGTGCCAGAAGCATTCAGGGAGAGGGCTTGGTCTGGGGATCTTCTAAACCAGTTCTGTGGCATATGGCATCAAGAAGCTTCAGATACTATGTGCAGTTGAAGACGATAAAGTTGGGACAGATACGCTAGAGGAACGGATAACTGCTTTTGAAGACTGTGTGCAATCCCTGGATGTTGATGCCTTCAATAAGATCTAAAACCTAACATCCTCAAAAATGGCATTTAAATAAAAATATTTGCAAGCAAGAAAAAAAAAGAAAGTGACAATAATGAAACAACATATCAAAACCTATGGGATACAGCAAAAGGAGTAATCAGAGAAAAATTTATATCTCTAAGTGCTTATAACAATAGAAAAGATAAAGAACAGACCAATGGATTGGGTATGCAATTAAAAATACTAGAAAAAGAACAAATTTAAAACCCCCAATTCAACACTAAATTGGAAATCCTAAAAATTAAAGGTGAAATTAATAAAATTAAATGTAAGATAACCATTGAACTAATAAATAAAACTAGGAGTTGGTATTATGAAAAAAAATAAAATGGATAGACCATTGATTAATATGATTTTTTAAAAGAGAGAAGAAAACCAAATTACTAGTATCAAAAATGAAAAGGGTGAATATACCACTAAAGAGGATGAAATCAAAGCAGTTATAAGGAGTTATTTTGCCCAATTACATGCCAATAAATTTAACAACTTAAATGAAATGGAAGAATAGTTACAAAAATACAAACTGCCTAGCTTAGCAGAAGAGGAAATAGAATATTTAAATAGACCTATTTTAGAAAAACGAAATTGAACAGGCCATAAATGAGCTTCCTAAGAAAAAAGCACCAAGACCAGATGGATTTACAGCTGAATTCTATTAAACATTGAAAGACCAACTAATTCCAATATTAAATAAATTATTTCAAATAACAGGAAAAGAAGGGGTCCTACCAAATTCTTTTTATGAAACAAATATGACACTGATACCTAAACCAGGAAAAGTAAAAACAGTGAAAGAAAATTATAGACCAATTTCTTTAGTGAATATGGATGCAAAAATCCTAAATAAAATACTAGTTGAAAGACTGCAACAATATATTAGAAAGATTGTACATCATGACCAAGCAGGATTCATACCAAGAATGCAGGGATGGTTTAACATGAGGAAAACTACTAACATAATTAATTATATCATTTAAAAAGTAACAAAAATCATATGATGATATCAATAGGTGCAGAAAAACCATTTGGCAAAGTACAACACTTATTTCTATTAAAAAAAAAAACACTTGAAAGTATAGGCATATATGGACTTTTCCTTAAATTGATAAGAAGCATTTACCTAAAACCATCAGCAAGTGTCACTTGTAAAGAGGATAAACTAGAAATCTTCCCAGTAAGATCAGGTGTGAAACAAGGATGCCCACTGTTACCAATATTATTCAATATAGTATTGGAAATCCTAGCAATAGAATAAGAGAAGAAAAAGAAATAGAAGGAATCAGAAAAGGAATGCAGTAATAAAGCTATCTCTTTTGCAGGTGATATGATGATATACTTGGAAAATCCTAATGACTCAACTAAAAAATTAAGTGAAATAATTAATAGTTTCAGTAAAGTGGCAGGATATAAAGTAAACCCACATACATCATCATCATACCTATATATCACCAATGGGATCATGCAGGAAGCTAGAGATATGCCATTTAAAATAACTCTAGACAGTATAAAATACCTGGGAATACACCTACCAAAACAAACCCAGGATCTGTATGAACAAAACCATAAAAAACTTTGTACACAAGTAAAATCAGATTTAAATAGATGGAGAAATATTGTCTATGGGTAGGCAGGGTGAACATAATAAAAATGACAATTTTAACAAAATCCATCCCAATTAAATTACCAAAAAATTATTTTACTGAGCTAGGAAAAAATAATAATAAAATTCATTTGGAAGAACACAAGGTCAAGAATATCAAAGGAACCAATGGGAAAAATTATAAAGGAAAGAGGTTTATCAGTACCAGATCTTAAACTATATTATAAGGCAGTAATTATCAAAACTGTCTGGTACTGGCTAAGAAATAGAAAATTAGATCAGTGGAAAGGAGTAGACATACAATCTACAGCAGCCAACAAATATAGTCACCTAGTACTTGACAAGGGTAACGACTTAAGTTTTTGGGATAAGAATTCATTATTTGGTAAAAAAAAAAATTGTTGGGAAAGCTGGAAAGTAGTCTGGCAGAAATTGGGCATAGACCAATATCTTGTACTATTTACCAAGATAAGGTCAAAATGGTTCATGACCTAGGTATAAAGAAAGGTATTACCAAAAAATTTGAAGAACATGGAACATATTGCCCATCAGACTTGTGGATAGGTGGAGAATTTATGAATAAACAAGAGAGAGAGAGCATTGTGAGATGTAAAATGGATAATTTTGATTACATTAAATTAAAAAGGGCTAGTAAAATAAAACAAATGTAGCCAAGACCAGAAGGAAAGCAAAAAACTGGAGGAAAAGATTTTGTAGACAGTTCTTCAGATAAAGGTCTCATATCTCAAATATATAAAGAACTTTGTCAAATCTATAAGAATGTGCATCATTCCCCAATTGATAAATGGTCAAAGGATATGAACAGGCAGCTTTCTGATGAAGAAACCATAAAGTTTATAGTCATATGAAAAATTCTCTAAATCATTATTGGTTAGAAAAAATGAAAATTAAAACAACTTTGAGATACCATTTGACACCTATCAGCGTGGCTAAAATGGGAGAAGGAGAAAGCGACAAATGTTGGAGGGAATGTGGAAAAATTGGGACCTTAATTCATTGTTGGTGGATCTGTAAGCTGATCCAACATTTTGGAGAGATATTTGGAATTATTAAAGTGCCTATACCCTTTGGCCCTGCAATTCCACTATTAGGTCTGTTTCTCAAGATGATTATGGAAAAAGGGAAAGAATCTATATGTTCTAAAATATTTGTAGCAGCTCTCTTTGTAGTGGCAAAGAACTGGAAATTGTGGGGATGCTCATCAATTAGGGAATGGCAAAACAAATTGTGATATATATTCATGATGGAATATTTCTACTCTGCTATAAGAAATGATGAGCGCTATGATTTTAGAAAAGCATGGAGAAACCTCCACAAACAACGAAGAATGAAATGAGCAGATCCAAGAGAACAGTGTATAAAGTAATAGTAGTACTGTTTTAAGAACAACTTTGAGCAACCAAGTCATTTTATTATAAATACCCAAATTAATCACAAAGACCCTATGAAAGAATATGCTGTTTGAATCCAGAAAAAGAAAGTATACATATATAGATTTGTGTCTAATGGTATCCATCTTGAAGGGTTTTTGCGGGGTGGGGGGGGGAGAGGGGTCCAAGGAAAAAAGTTACATGGTAACTTTGTTGTATATTTGAAATGAATAGCAAGTTGTACATAATGGATCTGTAATTTCAGGTGCAATCTTCTGTTTTTCCATCCCTCTTTGTTATGGAAATGTTTGTTTTATTTCTCAAGTTCAGAATAAAATAAGTAATTTTTTTTAAAAAAGGAAAAAACAGAGAATATAGGCAAGAGATATAGGCTTACAACCAAGAGTAACTTACCCAGAAAAAGTGAGTATACTCCCACAGGGGAAAAAATGGGCCTTTAATGAAACAGAAGACTTCCAAGTATTCCTGATGAAAAGACCAGAACTGCTTAGAAACTTTGAAATGTAAACACAGGAGTCAAGAGAAACATTAAAAGGTAAACGTGAATGAATAAGCATAAAGGATTAAACAAGGATAAACTGCTTATGTTCTAATAACAAGAGTGATAACATGAATCCCCTCTGTACCCTATCATCAGAGGTCATGGAGGAGTCTAGTTAGACAAGATATCCAGGAGTAATTCTGTTATGTTTTGATGATGTTAAAAGAAAAATGGAAAGGGAATGGAATATACTGAAGTGGGGGAAAGGAAGAAGAAAATTAGCATAAATTGTCTCACATAATGGGGAATGTGGGTAGAAATCTATATAAACAAGGAGGAAGGGGTAGGGGAGCAGTTAACATTTGAATCTCACTGTCATATTAACTGGTCAAAGGAGGAAAAGAATACACACACACACACACACACACACACACACACACAGAGTTGGGTACAAAAATACTTAGCCAGCAAAACTGAATAAGGTAAACAGGGAGTAAAGAGGAGAAGGAAGAATAAGAGAGATGTTAGAGTCAGAGGGAGATCATTCCAAAGTAAAACAAATTCTAACTCAGAATATATAAGATGCCCATCAAATGAGAAGTGACTGAACCATACTGTTGTGCTATAAGAAAAGATGAAAGGGATGGTTTTTAGAAAAAACCTGGGAAAACTTCTATGAACAGATGAAGAGTGAAGTAGAGAGAACCAGGGGAACAATTTATATGGTGACAACGATATTGTAATGACAAACAACTTTGAAAGACTTAGGAAAGTCCACTGATCAGCATAATGCCCAATCATGATTCTAGAGGTCTCATAATGAAACACACTATTCACCTTCTGATAGAAAGATAAAGTATTTAGAGTGCAGAATGAGGCTTTTTTTTAAAGGATGGTCAGTACAGATATTTGTTTCACTTGACTGTATATGTTTGTAACAGGGAGTTTATTTTTCTTTCTTAGTTAAGAGAGTGGGGTGGGGTGAAAGAATGTAGATTTTTGCTGATTGAAAAAAATTTAATTGAATTTTTAAAAATACAATACTATTTTCTACCACTACCTTATTCTTTAGATATCCTGTTTATTATGAATAAAATATATGATTCCGGGGGGAAAAATGAAATAAATCACTAAGAAAAAAAAGTTTAAGTTAATTTGACATTAAGCAGTTAAATGGAATGAGGATGCTTGTCACTGAGCCCCTAAATAATAGAGAGAATATAATCAATGGGGGTTTAAATCAATGGCCAAAACAAAGATTCCCCTAATTCTCACAAGGTACTTGAAAACCTTGTAGGGATAAAGTACAATAGTGCTGGCCTTGAGGGAGTAGGGCCAGGGCAACCATTTTACAATTGCATATAATATTATGTTTAATATTATATCCTAGTCTAGCTATATCTGGAGAGACTTATCACCAAAAGGTAGTCACAGGTGACTTTTTTTAAAAATTACATCAACTAATGAAGACTGTCTACTAAGATGTAGAAGGCTTATGTCCTAGGTCAGTGGAACAGAAGTTTTTAGAAATGTATTATACAAATATTTGAAGGATCCACAATTTCCTCAAGTAGAGAACTCCTTCCACCAATACAGATCCCAGCCCATTTATGGCTTGGTAAATAAGCTCTAGGGAGTTGTCTAAAGTTCAGAAAGGTAGATACACAGTCAAAAACATTTCCTGGAACAGCTTCTCTACGAACCAGCCTGAAATAAACCTCCCTTGAGGCAAAACTATAAGGAAAAATGCCCTAATAGCTAGAGCTGTCCAGACATGAAATGAGCCATCTTGTGAGATAATAAATTCTCTTGCACTTGACCTTTAAGTAATATGTGACCATTTCCCAAAGATCTTTTAGAGGAGATTCCTGTATGTCACAGAACATAATGTGCTCAACTTTAGAATCAGAAAGACTCCCGGAGAGGTTCTCATGGGATGTTCACCTAGGAAAAGCCTGCCAATTCAGATTCCACCTCAGAAGCTCATCTAATCTCTACTGCCATAACTTGCAATTGCAAGTCATGTTATCATTTCCCTGATGTCATGGTCCTCTTCGAAAATGAAGGACAAACACAACCTGTGAATAGTCCGAACTGCCTGAATGGGGATTCAGTCAGGGGGGTAACTTGGCTCACCTTCTCCCTCTCCCCTGCAAAGGAAGGTAAATTTTAATGGCCAGGGGCTGCCCAGTTAACTTGGAGTTTACTGACCAGATTGCTTCCTTCCTTCTGTCTTCCTGTCTTCCTGTTTTCCTGTCTTCCTTCTTTCCTTCCTTTCTTCCTTCCTTCCTTCCTTCCTAACTTTTTCTTTCATTCTCTTTCTTTCTTTTTCTTTTCTCAAAGATCAAACCTTAAAACCATTTCACTCTGGAGCTCATAGATTGGACCACAATAGGTCCCGACCCAGGATCTACTTAATGGCTATATTTTGGGCCCTCCTAGCTCAGAGTGAATGTCAATTGGTAACTGTTTCTCTTTTGACCAGCAACTCTGAGTGAGGGTCTTCCCCTCCCAGTTTGATTTTTTTTAATTAATTAAAGGGGTCGTTCCTTGCCTCATTTCTTCAAGGAGCCTATTCACTGAATGGGTGTTATCTCACTCAAAGTGAGAACATGAAAAGGCCTTAGCCTGAAAGGGCCAGGGTCTCCCATTGCATCCTGGGCCATCTCCAGTCATCCTGATCTATATCTGACCACTGGACCCAGATGGCATTGGAGGAGAAAGTGGGGCTGGTGACCTTACACAGCTCTCCCTCACTCAAATCAAAGTCAACTGCAAGTCATGTCATCATCCCCCTGATGTCATGGTCCTCTTCAAAAATGAAGGACAAACGCAACAACAATATCTATTGCCTCAGTTTCCTTATCTGCAAAATGAAGATAATAAAACCACCCTGCCTCACAGGTAGTTGTAAAGAACAAATAAAAGTATACTAAGAAAAGTATTTTTTAAACATCCAGCCATTTGGGGATTTAGAGAAGTGTTCACCAAATAATAGCTATAATAGAGCTTTTAGATTGTGTATTTATGAGGTATTTTAAGATTTGCAAAGCACTTTACAAATAATATCTCATTTCATCTTCAGAACAACCCTGAGAGGTAGGTGCTATCATTATCCCCATTTGACAGACGAGGAAACTAAGGTAGACAGAGCTTAATTTACTTGGCTAGGGTCAAAGAATTAGTAAATACCTGAGGGCAAATTTGAACTCAAAGCTCTATATAGATGTGAGCTAGCCTTATTCAGATATAGGTTAGACTGAGGATCCTAACACTGGTTTTCTGAGAACTGTCTTTCAGAAGTAGCCACTCCTCTTCAGAAGAAGATGAGGTACAAGTACAGGCTGCAACCTCTTAGAATAAGCATTCAATAGTCAGGATCTCAAAGCTCTGTAAATTATTATTCTTGGATATGGAACCAGAAGCAAAGAAACCAGGAAAGAGATAGTCCTCCAGAAACCACTCTGTTCTGGTGACTAGTAGCAACATGCCATTAGAGATGACAGCTGAATTTTAACAAAACGTCAGGGAAACGATGCCAGGATCAGAGAAATCAGTCTCTGTGAAAAATAAATAAACAAATGAATGAATGCATGAATGAATAAACAAATAACTAAATGGATAAATAAATAAAAATTTAAAAACAAGGATAAAAAATAAAGTGTTTACAAAATGCTCTAAGATCTTTGGAAGCGAATGCTAAAAATCAATTCTCAGGGAAGTAGAGCCAAGATATTGGAGTAGTAGGGAGGAGTATGCCTTCGACTTCTCCAGAAAGATCTAAACACTACACCAAATCCTGAGCAAGAAATGCAAGAAAAAAAAATTGCGGTTATTGTTCCAGCCCAGATCAGCACAGGGAGACAGGAGGAGAAATCTCTGGATACTGGACACAGGCACACCCTATGGAGCATTCCAGCCCACAGGGACTGAAAGAGATCTGAGGCTGCGCCCAAGAGCAAGCAGAGGCCTTTGGGCACCTGCAACATTGGGCAGGATATGAGGCCTAGGAAAGGAAAGCTTCTGTTTCTGGCTTTCAGCTACTAAGTTTCAGGCTCTCTTCAGAGGAAGAGTGCCCCTGATCTCAGCCAAGGGGAAATCTCCAAGGTTTCTGGTGTGGCAGTCTAGAAACAGGGATGTGGCCAAGGTGCTGGCTCCTCTACACGTCAGTTTCTTCCCAAGTCTTTCTCTCCTTCAGGGACTTCCATGTTCTTTCTCAAATGCTAAAGCAGTCCTCCTCTCCCAAGTTCTCACTAACTTGGCCTCTCTCACAGGCAAGAAGCATCAAGTAATCATTCTCGATTAATAAGAAGAGACTTGTGCAAATGCTCAACCCCCAAGTTACATAAATTCAACAAAAATATTTTATAGCAACTCCCCTTTCTAAAAGAAAAGATTATTCTTTTCTACCTCCATCGCACTCCGTAGACGACCTTGTTTTTGGCTTACAATTAAAATATTAATTTCCCAGAGATCAAGATGATTCTCTTCATTCCATCTCCTTTCTGTCATCCATTCATGTGCACCTGTGACATTCTTGGTTTTTTGTTGTTTTTTAACCATTCTGGATTTTGTTTGTTTTTTATTAAACTTCTCTTGCTATATAAGCTGCCTCTCCTCTGACTACAACCTGTCCTCCTGCTTAAACACACTCTTCTCCTCTCTAACACCTTCTGCCCTTATGTGGAAACTTCCAAGCCTCATGGCTTCTCCATACCTCTAATATTAGAGCTAGGAAACCCATCAAGAAGTACTTGTGGCTCTCATTGGCCTCAATGCGCTTCCCTGTTATGGATGTGACAGTGCCATACTTCACACTAGGCATACCACACTTCGAATAGAAGGATTGGTGGAAAGTTTCTGAAGCCTGTGTGCCATGTTCAAGGGCAGCCTCTCTGCAGATTCTTTTTTTTTAATTTAATTTCTCTTTCATTTTTTCTCAATTACATGTAAACAAAAAATTTTAACATTCTTTTTTTTAAATTTTGAGTTTCAAATTCTCTTCTCCCCTCCATCTCCTCCCCGCTCCTTGAAAAGGCAAACGATTTGCTATAGATTATACACGCGCAATCATGCACAACATTTTCATATTAACCGTGTTGCAAAAGAAAACACAGACCAAAAAAACAAAAACAATAAAGTAAAAAAAATATGCTTCAATCTGCATTCAAACTCCGTGAATTCTTTCTCTGAAGGTGAAGAACATTTTTCAGCGTAAGTCCTTCAGAACTGTTTTGGATCATTGTATTACTGAGAAGAGCTAAGTCATTTGTAGATGATCATTATATAATATTGCTGTTACTGTGTATAATGTTCTCCTGGTTCTGCTCATTTCATTTTCAACAATCCATGTAAGTCTTTCCAGATTTTTCTGAAATCACCCTGCTCCTCATTTCTTATAGCACAGTAGTGTTCCAACACAATCCTATACTACAACTTGATCAGCCATTCCCCAATTGACAGGCATCCCCTCAAGTTCCAAGTCTTTACCTTCGAAAGAAGAAAAGCTATAGATATGTTTGTACATACAGGCACTTTTCCTTTTTCTTTGATCTCTTTGGGATATAGACCTAATAGTGGTATTGCTGGATCAAAGGGTATGCATGGTTTTGCAGCCTTTTGGGCATAGCTCCAGATTGCTTCCCAGAGTGGTTGGATCAGTTCACAACTCCACCAGCAGTGTATTAATGTCTCTATTTTTCCAGATCCCTCCAGCATTTGTCATTTTCTTTTTCTGTCATATTAACCAATCTGATAGATATAAGTTGGTACCTGAGAGTTGTTTTAATTTGCATTTCTCTAATCAATTCTCTGTAGATTCTTCATGAACATACTTCTTCCTCCCATCATAGCATGAAGATCTTCATGTCCAAGGTCTTAAGAACCTCTCTTATTTTTTATCCTTCCCTTGTTTATCCTGTAACCATTCTCCTACTCTTAGTGTCTCATTTCAAGCCTTGAGGCTTCCTTTTGGGAAGTTAAAAACATTACATAATAAAGGTCTATTGCTTTAACCTTCACTGGCCTATTCGGCTCTAGGTAGCCTAGTGGAGGGAGCATTGGGACTGGAGTCAAGAAGACTTGAGTTCAAATTTAGCCTCAGATATTTACTAATTCTGTGACCTTAGGCAAATCCCTTAAGCACTGTCTGCCTCAGTTTCCTCATCTGTCAAATGTGGATAATAATGGCATCTACCTCCCAGGATGGTTCTGAAGATGAAATGAGGTATGATTTGTAAAGTGCTTTGCCAATCTTAAAGTGCTATGTAAATGCACAATATAAAAGCTCTATCATAGCTATTATTTTGTGAACCTTTCTCTAAATCCCCAAATGGCTGGAATGAACTGGGACAGCTCTGCACTGTGCTTGTCCCTTGTAGCCTGACTAAAATGCCCCTTCTTTACTTCCAGAGCATACCCAGCAATTAACCTCTTGAGCAACCACACAATTTCTTCCCACCTGACATGTGATTTCCTCATAAAACAAGCCAATGAACATTTTCAACAGATTACTCATGTGAATAATGCCCCATATACCCCAAACCTAGTTTCACAACACACCTCGATGAACAAAATCTATCAGTAATTTTTTATGTCTCTAGGCCGATAATCCTAACTCAAAAAACAACTCAGAGCAGGTTCCCTGATTGTTCCTTCTGTTCTTACTAGCGCCATCTTAGAAGTGGAATGGAGTTTAACCAAGTCACAGAGACACACATGGAGAGGCACATGAAGCAGAAAGAGGTAGATGTCTGATCTGGGATCTGGCCCACTCTGTCTCTGGTGAGGCTGATTTCTACCTTTGGGAGCAGCAAGAGGAAGGCTATGGCTGGGTGCTCACTCCTCTACTCTAGTATTTCTAAGTGGAGTATTGGGCTACAATTATATCCACTATACACCAGATATTTACAGTCTAGGAGTACGTCGCTGTTTTCCCTGGGTTCTGGATTTAGTCAGTAAACATTTATGAAGTGTCTGTGCCAGGCATTGTGCCAAGCACTAGGGATATACGGAAAGGCGGAAGACAATTAGTTCTTGCTCTCAGGGTAAATTGGAGATAATCAACAGAGGAAAAACTAGAATCAAAGGGGATCAAGAAAGGTTACTTGTAGAAGGTAGGATTTTAGCTGGGACATAAAGGAAGCCAGGGAAGCTGGAAGGTGGAGGTGAGGCAGGAGAAAATTACAGACATGTGGGCACAGCCAGTAAAAAACACCTAGAGCTGGGGGATAGTGTGTCATGTGCAAAGAGCAGCACAGATACCAACGTCACTAGATTGAAGATTAGGTGGAAGGGAATAAGGTGTAAGAAGCCTGGAAAGTGGCAGGCAGAGGCAGGTACCAATGGATTTTGAACGGCAAATGTAGGATTGTATGTTTGATTGTGGAGGAGATAGGAGGCCATTGGAGTTTACTGAATAGAGGGGTAACATGGTCAGACATGCTTCAGGAAGATAATTTAGCAATTCAAAAGTTCACACTTTGTCTTGGTCTCCCTCTCTTTCCCCCTCCCCCGCTCCTTCCTCCCCTGTCCCCTCCCTCCCTTTTCCCCTCCCCCTCCCTCCTTTCTCCCATCCCCCCTCCTTCTCTCTCTCCTTCCTTTTCTCCTTCTTTCTCTCTCTCTCTCCCTGCTTCCTCCCCCATCTCTCTCCTCTTCTATGCTTCTTTTCCCCTTCAGGTATCCTCTTTCCTCACAGGATGAAAGCATCTCTCAGCCAATCAGGGATCTTTTCTCTCTATAGATACTCAGCATCCTGGAACTGTTTTTCAGGAAACCTGGACAGGAGTGTTAGTAGAAGTTTTGCCTGCTTCCAGGGAGAGCTGACCCTGAACAAAATTGTGAAATTATCAAAATCTAGCGTCTTGTGGTACAATGGATAGAACACCAGGCCTGCAGTCAGGAGGACCTAAGTTCAAATCTGGCCTCAGCACTGACTAGCTGTCTGGGCAAATCACTTAATCCTGATTGCCTCCAAAAAACCTAAAAACAGTATCTAGCGTCTTTGGGCACCCCCCACCATGTACTTAGTGATCTCATGATGCCCACAATCACAACCATTTTCACCTGGCTGCCCAGGAGTCATTACTAAGGTAGTTCAACAGGATCTCTCCTTCCTTTGATGAAGCCCAGACACTCTAGAACCCCCCATCTTGCAGTGTTCTGTGTTCTGAAGCACCCTTTCTCTACTTTCTTAAATGGCAGCTAATTTCGAAAGAATCACAGTATTGTAATTGGAATTCCACAGAAGCCATTTAGTGTAACCCACACCTAAATAAGAATCTCCTCTAAAACATACTGGATGAGTGGTCTTGTGGGTTTTGTGGGGGACCCTGCTGCCACTCAGGACATTCCAAGGTGACAGTTCTGGATCACACTAATTGTTCAGACGGTTTTCTTTTTATCAAGCCTAATTTTGCCTCTTTGTAACTTCCACACATCACTGCTACTAGAGTCAATCAGGACAAGTCTAATACTCATTGCCTGGGTGCCAACCCACCACTGGATCTGTCCATCTATTCTCCTTGCTTTGACTGTTTGGCAACTTTTCAGTTCACACGTTTTTCAGATGGGTCAGTTTATACTGCCTTGTGCATACAATTTATCATTGGTTGTAAAGGCAATCAGTAAATGAAAAGATCTCCCCCTTCCTCCCCATTTGAATAAACTTCAGGTGAGGCTCCAGGTAGGGCCAGTGAAGGGAGGTCTGATTATATCTTTGCTCCCAAGTAGGCCCAAACCCCTAGCTACTAGGTGCTAAGCCTATGTGGGTGTGAAGCCCCCAGGGTCCTAAGAGGAGTTGCTAAGACCAGAGCGAATAGTAGGTGCCTAACTTCTGGTGTATCAGATGATGTTCTAGCCAATTGGATGATGGCTAACGACTGTACAAAAAGAGACAGCACAGCTTGGAGAGGGAGACTGTGGTGGAAGCAGGTGAAGGAGGAGTGGCAAAAGCAGAGACAGCAGAAGCCGAAGGAGAAGAAGCCGAAGCAGCAGGCGCTACTGAGAGCAGGACTGACCTGTGTGCAGACTGGAGAGTGCTGAGCAAGGACTTGAGGCCAGTGGGTAATCTTCTTACCAGAGGGCCCTAGCACTGGGGAAAGTACAAGTATGATTTGGCTTACTGCCATAATATTTCTCTGTAACCTCTTGGTTACTATTGTGAGGCAGACTTATTGGGCCCGGAAGGTTTTGGCCAGGATATTCAATTGGGGATATTGGTCCGTGGGTCTGCTACTTTGGAGCTTGAATAAATGCTTTAATTCCTCTGCCTTCTACTTGGAGAATTCCTTATATCCTGAGATCCTGAACCATTCAGGCAAATTCGTGTTTTTCTTCAAAATCATGAATTCTGCCTTTATGTTATATCATCGGTAAGATTCTTTTTTTTTTTAAGGCAATTGGGGTTGAGTGACTTGCCGAGGGTCACACAGTTAGTAAGTGGCTGAGGTCACATTTAAACTCAGGTCCTCCTGACTCCAGGGCTTATGCTCAACCTACTGCGCCACCTACCTGCCCCCATTGGTAATATTCTGCAGCCTTTTTACATCCACCTTGCATCTATTTCTCTTTGATGGTGACACACAATGCTGATTCCTAGGAGACTATGGCTTCAAAACCATGTGAGTATCGCTAGAAAAATATTAAAGTTAGAAAGTTGGGTTTTTGTTTCAGGGGAATGTTCACAGCTAGTAACAGCGCTACATGAATCCCCAAATTCAATAAAGCTCATTCTCGTCCTTCTTTTTGATTCCAGGCTCAGTTCGTTATCCATCTTCAAGCCTTTCTTAAGATATATCTACTGATAGATGTATCTACTAGACCTTGAAGAGAAAATTCAAACTGTTGTCTTTGAATGTGGTCCAGCCCACAGATTGAATCTTCTCTTCAAGGCCAGCCTAGCTAAGCACAGCATGACTCATCACCATACACTAGTCACTTGGTGATAAACTCTTTGACCATGGCAGACCCCCAAATAAAGAAAAATACTACTTATGTGCTTTGTATTATCATCTAGCTTTCTTTCCCAACCCAACTCTTCTCTACTCTCTACTGGGTTTTCTTCCTTGCCTAGCTTTTCTACAGATCGGGACTGCTACTCACAAACGAGTGACTATATGCAGGTGTCACAGAGAATAGAGCACAGGGCCTGGAATCGGGAAGACCTGAGTTCAAATGCAGACTGTGACACTTACTAGTAATGTGACCCTGGGCAAGTCACTAAAACCCTGTTCATCTCAGTTTCCTCATCCATAGCATGGGGATAATAAGAGCACCTACCTCCGATGGTCATAAGGATCAAATGAAATAATAATTGTAAGGCACTTAGCACAGTGCCTGGCACACAGTAAGAACTACATAAAGGTTAGTAATTATGATTATATTTGTTTTCCAGATACAGGTTCATCCACCAGCTACGCCACTGCGTTGACAAATGAACATGGTGGGAAAGGTGAATAATTTATAAAAAACATTTTCATTTGTGTCCAGCAGGGACTGAGGTGGCATAGAGGAAAGTGTGTCCCTGATCGGGGGGGCGGGGAGGGGGAGCTAATGACATTAATCGATTCAATGAAATCATGGCACTCATCACTTGTGACTGACAGTGGGAGGACCACCCAAGAATCAAGCTTGAACCAATAGCATTAAAGAAACCACATAACCCCTGAAGTACCCCTGGACTCCTGAGGGAAAGAAATAGCCTTGCTCTGTGGGCCTTAATTTCTCCTATGGGAATGAGAGTTAGAATAAGGACCCCCAGAGTTTATACAGGCTACACTTGGACTTCTCCTGCATCATCCCTTGTTCGTAACATGTTGCAGCCCACTCACCTCCCATGTATCTTCACCATTGCCCTTCAGGAGGTCTTCAGCCTCAGTTCTTTAGAGACTCCAGGATTCCATTGTTTACAACCATACAACAACACTAAATGATGACTGGTGTTTTAAAAAATGGATTTTTGTTTCACAGAGAAGCTTATTAGTCATTAGAAGCACTGAACAGGCCGTCCAGGGGCGGAGCCAAGATGGCAGCAGGAAACCAGAGACTAGCGTGAGCTCCCTGCTGAGTCCCTCCAAAAACCCATAAAAAATGGCTCTGAACCAATTCTAGAACTGCAGAACCCACAAAAACAGCAGAGGGAAGCAGGGCTCCAGCCCAGGACAGCCTGGATGGTCTCTGGGTGAGGTCTATCCCACATGGAGCTGCGAGCTGGGAGCTGGAAGCGGAGTGGAGCAGAGCCCAGGGTGAGCAGCATGGACCAACCAGACCAGGAGCCAGGTGGAGCAGGCCCTAGCGCCCTGAATCAGTGAGCTGCAGCAGTTACCAGACTTCTCAACCCACAAATACCAACACCAAAGATAGCAGAGAAGGTTAGCGGGAAAAGCTTCGGGAGTGGAAGGAGTTCGAGGGCCCCGGGGGCAGCGGAGGTGGGGCAGCTACAGCTGCAGTTGCTTCCGGCCCCAGGCCCACCTGGTGGGAGGAATTAAGTGGCGGATCAGAGCAGGAGTGCACAGCCTGCTGAAGATTTAAGCCCAGTCCGGGTTGGGGGTTCTTGCGGAAGGAGTAGTGCTGGTATGACAGAGCTGGCACCTCCCCCCCAAACGTGGAACATAGAACTCTTTAGTCTACAAGCAGTCATACCCCGCTGAAAAACTCAAGGGTCAAGTTAGTTGGTTGGAAATATGGCCAGGCAGCGAAAACACACCCAGATTCAGTCTCAGACTTTGGATTCTTTCTTTGGTGACAAAGAAGACCAAAACATACAGACAGAAGAAGTTAACAAAGTCAAAGAGCCTACAACAGAAGCCTCCAAGAAAAACATGAACTGGTCCCAGGCCATGGAAGAGCTCAAAAAGGATTTGGAAAAGCAAGTTAGAGAAGCAGAGGAAAAATTGGGAAGAGAAATGAGAAGGATGCGAGAAAACTATGAAAAACAAGTCAATGACTTGCTAAAGGACACCCAAAAAAATACAGAAAAAAATACTGAAGAAAACAACACCTTAAAAAATAGACTAACTCAAATGGCAAAAGAGCTCCAAAAAGCCAATGAGGAGAAGAATGCCTTGAAAGGCAGAATTAGCCAAATGGAAAAGGAAGTCCAACGGACCACTGAAGAAAATACTACCTTAAAAATTAGAATGGAGCAAGTGGAAACTAGTGACTTTATGAGAAATCAAGATATTATAAAACAAAACCAAAGGAGTGAAAAAATGGAAGACAATGTGAAATATCTCATTGGAAAAACCACTGACCTGGAAAATAGATCCAGGAGAGATAATTTAAAAGTTATTGGACTACCTGAAAGCCATGATCAAAAAAAGAGCCTAGATATCATCTTTCAAGAAATAATCAAGGAGAACTGCCCTGATATTCTAGAGCCACAGGGCAAAATAGAAATTGAAAGAATCCATAGATCGCCTCCTCAAATAGATTCCAAAAAGAAATCTCCTAGGAATATTGTCACCAAATTCCAGAGCTCCCAGGTCAAGGAGAAAATACTGCAAGCAGCCAGAAAGAAACAATTTGAGTATTGTGGAAACACAATCAGAATAATCCAAGATCTGGCAGCTTCTACAGTAAGAGATCGAAGGGCTTGGAATATGATATTCTGGAGGTCAATGGAGCTAGGATTAAAACCTAAAATCACCTACCCAGCAAAACTGAGTATCATGCTCCAAGGCAAAATATGGATTTTCAATAAAATAGAGGACTTTCAAGCTTTCTCAGTGAAAATATCAGAGCTGAATAGAAAATTTGACTTTCAAACACAAGAATCAAGAGCAGCATGAAAAGGTAATCAAGAAAAAGAACAAGAAAAAGAAATTGCAAGGGACTTACTAAAGTTGAACTGTTTTGTTTACATTCCTACATGGAAATATGATGTGTATGATTCATGAGACCTCAGTATTAGGGTAGCTGAAGGGAATATGCATATATACATATATATGTTTATGTGTATATATGGAGAGAGAGAGAGAGAGAGAGAGAGAGAGAGAGAGAGAGAGAGAGAGAGAGAGGACACAGGGTGAGTTGAAGATGAAGGGAAGATACCTAAAAGAAATAAAATCAAATTAAGGGATGAGAGAGGAATATATTAAGAGAGGAAGATAGGGAGAGATAGAATGGGGTGGATTATCTCGCATAAAGGTGGCAAGAGGAAGCAGTTCTGGGGGAGGAGGGGAGAGGGCAGGTGAGGGGGAATGAGTGAACCTTGCTCTCATCAGATTTGACCTGAGGAGAGAATACCATACATACTCAATTGGGTATCTTACCATACAGGAAAGAAGAGGGAAGAAGATAAAAAAGGTGGGAGATGATGGAGGGGAGGGCAGATGGGGGTGGAGGTAATCAAAAACAAACACTTTTGAAAGGGGACAGGGTCAAGGGAGAAAATTCAGTAAAGGGGGATGGCTTGGGAAGGAGCAAAATACAGTGAGTCTTTCACAACATGAGTATTGTGGAAGGGTTATACACAATGACACACATGTTGCCTGTGTTGAATTGCTTGACTTCTTAGGGAGGGTGGGTGGGAAGGGAGGAGGGGGGAGAATTTGGAACTCAAAGTTTTAAAAACAGATGTTCAAAAACAAAAAAAAAAAGTTTTTGCATGCAACTAGAAAACAAGATACACAGGCAACGGGGCATAGAAATTTATCTTGCCCTACAAGAAAGGAAGGGAAAAGGGGATGGGAGGGGAGTGGGGTGACAGAAGGGAGGGCTGACTGGGGAACAGGGCAACCTGTTTATATTCATACGCCATGTTGGAGTGGGGGGGAGAGCAGAAATGGGGAGAAAATTTGTAATTTAAACTCTTGTGAAAACCAATGCTGAAAACTAAATATGTTAAATAAATAAATTAAAATTTAAAAAAAAGTAAAAAAAAAAAAAAGAAGCACTGAACAGTTTCCTGAAGGCAATCTAGCCTTCTCTCCTCTGCCTATTCATTTCTGAGCTCAGTTCATTCTATATTTGCAGCATCTGTCCATGAGTTATATGCTGACACATGAATTCTATACGTTGTCCATCCAGCTGAATATCCTAGTCTGGGTGGGGGCGGAGCCAAGATGGCCGCATGAAGGCAGCCTCTTACCGGAGCTCTCTCACAAGGTCGGTCAGATTCCCATAAAAAAGTGAATTTGAGCAGATTTGAGAGAGTCAGAAACCGCGAGCAGTCTGCGTGGGGCAAATTTCCGAGCCGGGAGAGTTTGAAAGGCCGGAGGAACGAACCTGCAGGCTCGGAGAGTGCCTGGTGCGGAGCTGCTCCAGACCAAGGTGGAAGCGGCTGGCCGGGGAAATCCACGTGGGAGACGGGCTGGGAGAAAGCTGGGCGCCCGAAACCGGCAGAGATCCCCAGGCCTCCCAACACAGGACGGCAGTATCTGGGAGCGACAAGAGGCAGCGCAACGCCACCAGCCGCGAAAACACCCAGCCCTGACGCTTGCAAAACCCAGGAACTCGGCTTCTTGAACTTCCGGAAGAATCAATAGCCAGGTAACCGGCTCTAACCCCTCCCCCCCTCACCCAGAGAATTCCTCGGGAAAAAAAAAAAGAGAACTGAAACAGAAGAGAGAGTAGAGGGGCTTCACAGGACAAATACTAGAAGCTCATTAGTCCCAGAGGGGAAGAGTCGGCAGGGGGCCAAGCCAGGAGCCCAGACGTAATCTTGCTACCCCAGGGGAAGCGCCAGTCATCAGCTCAAACAACAAACAGCTGAGACCATTGCTGAAAAGCAAGTGCTGGAGAGCACCCACAGGGAGTGAGACGCCAGGGAGCCAGACCCCTCCCCCACACCTCAGGAAACTGAAGGTTATAATTCTAGACTCACAACCCCCAGAATAAGAAAGCTGGGACAGAAAGCCCTGAGATCCACAGATAGAAATTCGTTGTAAAGCCAGCAAAAGGCAAACCAACATGAAGAAGAACACAAAAAAACCGAGGACAATAGATTCTTTTTATGGAGACAGGCAGGATCAAAATATCGACATAGAAGAAGATAGCAATGACACGGTAGATACATCAGATACCTCAAAAGCTAATATGATCTGGTCTCCAGCCCAAAAAGCACTGCTGGAAGAGCTAAAGGAGGATTTTAAAAACCAAATTAGGGAGGTAAAAGAAAACATGGAAAAAATGGAAAAGTCCCTAAAGAATAAGATTGGTGAAATGGCTATGGAGATTCAGAATCTAGAGAGAGAAAAGGACACCCTGAGAGGTGAAATCAACCAATTGAAAATGGAGGCTCAAAAGCAAAATGTAAACACTAACTCATTTAAAATTAGACTTGAGCAAGTAGAAGCTAATGAATCTATGAGGCATCAAGAAGTAATAAAACAAAACGTAAAGAATGAAAAAATAGAAAAAAATGTGAAATATCTGATTGGCAAAACTACTGACCTGGAAAATAGATCCAGGAGAGACAATTTGAGAGTTATTGGTCTACCGGAAATCCACGATGAAAAAAGGAGCCTTGACAGTATCTTCGAAGAAATTATCAAAGACAACTGCCCAGAGGTCCTAGAACCAGAGGGCAAAATAGTCATTGAAAGAATTCACCGATCACCCCCTGAAAGAGATTCCAAACTGAAAACACCAAGAAATATTATAGCCAAATTTCAGAGCTATAAACTCAAGGAGAAAATACTGCAAGCAGCCAAAAAGAAGCAATTCAAATATCGTGGAACTACAGTCAGGATCACGCAGGATCTCTCAGCTTCCACATTAAAAGACAGGAGAAATTGGAATATGATATTCCGAAGGGCAAAGGAGCTGGGACTACAACCAAGGATCAACTACCCAGCAAAACTAAGCATAATTTTCCAGGCAAGGCGATGGACATTCAATGAAATAGGGGAATTCCAGACCTTCCTGATGAAAAGGCCAGAACTCAATGGAAAATTTGATCTCCAAATACAAACCTCAAGAGAGACATAAAAAGGTAACCAGGGGGAAAAACCCCACAAACTTCATTAACCAATAAGGTTAGGTTGTTTACATCTTTATATGGGATTATATCATCTTATGTATGTTTTTTATGTATATATATATATGTATATATATATATATATATATACATATACATATATAAGTCATTCTTGTGAATGGTACAACTATTGTGACAAATGAAAGGGATATACATAGGTTGTGAATGCCTGTATAAATTAACTGATGTAAAGATATAAAATATAAATAAGAGATATAAAGGGAGGGCTATGAGGGAAGTGGTAAGGAGGTTGTAGAAAAGGGTAAATTACACCAAAGGAAGTGGCAAAAAAACATATTATAGTAGAGGGAAAGAAGGGAGGGAGAAGAGCAGTATTTGAGCTTTACTGTCATCTGATCTAGTTCAAGAAGGGAATAACATACTCTGATAAGTTTAGAAATCTAACTTGTCCTACGGGAAGTGGGAGGGAAAGGGGGGAAAAAGGGAGGGGGGAGGGCAGAAGGAAGAGGAGAAGTAGCAAGTGGGTAACGGTAAGATAAGGGAGGGGAATAAAGAGGGAGGGTTAACTGAGGAAAGCGGCGGTCAAAAGCAAAACTTTGTTGGGGAGGAGAAGGGGAAAGGGAGGAATAAAAGCATAAACAGGGGGAATTAGGATGGAGAAAAAGACACAGATAGAAATCATAACCCTGAACGTGCAGGGGATGAACATTCTCACAAAACAGAAGCAGATAGCAGAATGGATTAAAAACCATAATCCTACAATATGCTGTTTACAAGAAACGCATCTGAAACAGGGGGATACACATAGGGTTAAGGTAAAAGGCTGGAGTAAAATATATTGTGCCTCAGCTAAAGTAAAAAAAGCAGGTGTAGCAATCTTAATCTCAGACAAAGCAAAAGTAAAGATAGCTCTAATTAAAAGAGATAAGGAAGGACATTATATCCTGCTAAAAGGCACCATAAACAATGAAGCAATATCATTGCTTAACATATATGCACCAAGTGGTAAGGCATACAAATTCTTAGAGAAGAGGTTAAGGGAGTTACAGGAAGAAATAGACAGCAAAACTATAATATTGGGAGACCTCAACCTCCCCCTTTCTGAACTTGATAAATCTAACCTCAAAATAAATAAGAAAAAAGTTAAGGAGGTAAACAGAATTTTAGAAAAGGCACATATGATAGACCTCTGGAGAAAACTGAATGGGGATAAAAAGGAATATACTTTCTTCTCAAAAGTACATGGCACATACTCAAAAATTGACCATGTACTAGGGCATAAAAACCTCACAATCCAGTGCAGAAAAGCAGAAGTAGTCAATGCATCCTTTTCAGATCATGATGCAATAAGAATCATTTTTAATAAAGTACCATGGAAAAATAAGCTAAAAACCAATTGGAAACTAAATAATTTAATTCTAAAGAGTGAGTGGGCCAAAGATCAAATCAGAGAAACAATTAATAATTTCATTCAAGAGAATGACAATAATGAAACAACATACCAAAACTTATGGGATGCAGCAAAAGCAGTTCTTAGGGGAAGTTTTATATCTCTAAATGCCTACATGAATAAAATAGCGAAAGAGGAGATCAATGATCTGGGCAGACAGCTGGAAAAGCTAGAAAAAGAGCAAATTGAAAACCCCCAATTAAATACCAAATTAGAAATACTGAAAATCAAAGGAGAGATTAATAAAATTGAAACCAAGAAAACTATTGAATTAATAAATAAAACAAAGAGCTGGTTTTATGAAAAAACCAATAAAATTGACAAACCTTTGGCCAATTTGATTAAAAAAAAGAAAGAAGAAAATCAAATTACCAGTATCAAAAATGAAAAGGGTGAGGTCACCTCTAATGAAGAGGAAATCAAAACAATAATTAGGAATTATTTTGCCCAACTGTATGCCCATAAATTTGACAACCTTAGAGATATGGATGAATATCTACAAAAACATAAACTGCCCAGACTGACAGAGAAGGAAGTGAAATTTCTTAATAACTCCATATCAGAAAAAGAAATTGAGCAGGCCATCAACGAACTCCCTAGGAAAAAATCTCCAGGGCCAGATGGTTTTACATGTGAATTCTATCAAACATTTAAAGAACAACTAATTCCAATACTTTGTAGACTATTTGGGAAAATAGGTGAAGAAGGAGTCCTACCAAAATCTTTTTATGACACAAATATGGTACTAATACCCAAACCAGGTAGAGTTAAAACAGAGAAAGAAAATTATAGACCAATTTCTCTAATGAATATTGATGCAAAAATTTTAAATAAAATATTAGCAAAAAGATTGCAGCAACTCATTACGAGAATAATACACCATGACCAGGTAGGATTTATTCCAGGAATGCAAGGCTGGTTCAATATTAGGAAAACTATTAGCATAATTGACCATATCAACAACAAAACTAGCAGAAACCATATGATCATCTCAATAGACGCAGAAAAAGCCTTTGACAAAGTACAACACCCATTCCTATTAAAAACACTAGAAAGCATAGGAATAAGGGGAACCTTCCTCAAAATTATAAATAGCATCTACCTAAAACCATCAACAAGCATTATTTGTAATGGGGATAAACTAGATGCATTCCCAATAAGATCAGGGGTGAAACAAGGATGTCCATTATCACCCCTATTATTCAATTTGGTTCTAGAAACATTAGCTGTAGCAATAAGAGAAGAAAAAGAAATTGAAGGAATTAGAATAGGAAAAGAAGAAACTAAATTATCACTTTTTGCAGATGATATGATGATTTATCTAGAGAATCCTAGAGAATCAAGTAAAAAACTACTTGAAATAATAAACAACTTTAGCAAAGTTGCAGGATATAAAATAAACCCACATAAATCCTCAGCATTCCTATACATTACTGACAAAGCCCAACAGCAAGAGATAGAAAGAGAAATTCCATTCAAAGTTACTGAAGGCACTATAAAATATTTGGGAGTCTATTTGCCAAGGCAAACCCAGGGCCTATATGAACATAACTATGAAACACTTTTCACGCGAATAAAATCAGATCTAAATAAATGGAGAAATATCACTTGCTCATGGTTAGGCCGAGCTAATATAATAAAAATGACAATTCTACCTAAATTAATCTATCTATTCAGTGCCATACCAATCGAACTACCAAAAAATTTTTTTACCGAGCTGGACAAAATAATATCCTAGTCTGGGTAATAGACATTCTTTACTCACTTGATTTTTCCTTCATAATGAGGTCAAATTCTTTTTTTTTTAGGTATTTTTTTTTTATTTTTAGTTTACAACACTCAGTTCCACAAGATTTTGGGTTCCAAATTTTCTCTCCTCCTCTTCTCCCCCTCCCCCCAAGACAACATGTAATCCGACATAGGTTTTACATATACATTCACATTGAACTTATTTACATAATAGTCTAGTTGTAAATAAGAATAATAACCAATGGAATGAATCATGAGAAAACAGAAATGAAATGAAAAAAGAAGGAAAAAAATGGCAAATAGTTTGCCTCAATCTGCATTCAGTCTCCATAATTCTTTCTCTGGATGTGCATAGCTTTTTCCATCATGAGTCTTTTGGAGCTATCTTTGAATGAGGTCAAATTCTTGTAAACAGTTGCGGACATTGTTTAAGAGGCACTGCAATTTTCCAATTAACCAATCAAAAATATTTAAGTGCCTACTATGTTCCAGGCACTGAGCTGGGGCTCTAGGGATAAAAAGGCAAAAATGAAATTGTCCCTGCTCTCAAGGACCTTGCATTCTATCAAGGTAGACAATATGTACATATATGAGAATATACAAAAAGTATGCAAAATAAATACAAGATAATGGGAGCTAGCAGTTGGGAAATCATGTAGAGAGTGGTGCTTGAGCTGAGTTTTGAAAGAAATAAGGAATTTTAGGAGGCAGAAATGACGAGGGAGTGCATTCCAGGCATGGGAGACCACTACCACAAAAGTACAGTGACAAGGGATGGAGCGTTATATGTGAAGAAGAGTAAAAAGACTAGTTTTCTTGGGCCATTGAGTCTGGGAAGGGGAGTAACATATAAGAAGACTGGAAAAGTAGGTTATGACCAGCACATTGAATGCTAAACAGAGGAAGCAATAAAGATTAGTTTTGTTGGGGAGTGACATGGTAAGACCTAGACTTTAGGGAAATCATTTTAGCAGTTGTGTGGAGCTGAGATTAGAGTGAAGAGAGACTAGGAAGCCAATTTTCAGGCTATTGCTACAGTGAGGCAAGAGGGGATGAGAACTTGAACTAGATTGGTGGTCACATGAATACAGAACAAGGGGCGAGAACCATTGTGGAAGCAGAAATTTGGCAACTGATTGGCTACATGTGGTGGAGAAGTGTGAAGAGTTAAGAATGATGCAGGGTTTGATGGATTCCAGGACTGGATGCACTCAGCTCAAGGCCATCAGCAATATGGAACATGTGGATGGCCTCACTATTTATAGGAAATCCCTCTTCATTTTAGACCCAGCAGGGCATTTCTTCCATGACAGTAGCAAACGTGTGTTTCCCTGTTTAATGTCAACATCATTTGATATTAATAATCAGAAGGTCATCGTACAAGATCGTCTCTCTTGTTATATCTTTCAAGGAATCTTCACTAATGCTAACATATGCATGGAAGACACCTTATTGAAGGAGAGCCTTTAGGGTGGTGTTTTGTTTGGAATCATGCTTTTTTTAAAAAAATCAACATAAAACAAGCACAGTGGAATCTCATATTTTCTATATCTTTAAGTTAAAAATGTGATGGTAAAGAAAAAACTACCGTGTTTCCTTCTATTACCATCATCAAGCATGCCTTTTATGCAAGAATAAATTATTCTTTTAAAAATTTTGTCTAAATCAGAAAGTAGGTATCTGAGTTGGTAGTTCCCTCAATTGCCTTGTTTTTTTTAAGGTGTAGCATATTTTCCATATTTTTCTATCTTCCACTTCTTCAAATACCTTCAGAATTGTTCCTTCAGTGCTTTCGAAATTGTGTAGTCTCCAAGACCGACCACCTCTACCCATCACGGTGAATGTGGTAAGCTGCTTTTCCCATCTTTGTTTTTTTTCTATGTCATTTTCTCTTCTCCAAGAAATATATTTGAGACCGTGATATTAGAGACTGAGTATAATGGTTCCAACTGTCCTTGATGGTGAAAAAAAGTTCATTAGGAAAACCTTTACAGACATTTTCAATCTTTCATCTCTTTGTTGTCTTCCTTCCAGTCTTATCCTTAAATGGTCTTGGAATGACTGCTTCATTGTGTCCCTCGCCAAGCTTTCTTTACACTTCTTTTGTCCTTCCACAGCTTCTTCCTATTTTGTGAGTCAATATTGCTCATAATTTTCCACCATCCTTATCCATAAGAATTTTACAAACAAGTGTCACTCTAAATTGCTGTTGTTCCCAATTACTATATTTCTGCTTGGCATGTAGATCAAATGTTTGTTGACTAAGGCAGTTTTTAGGTTCTTTGATCTCCTCTTTATAGTAGTTAATTTATATACATTAAATGTCAATATGAAATTACTGTAATTCATGTCAATGCCTTTTCTCCTTGGATTTTCCATTTTTTGATGTTAATAACTTGTTTAAATGGGGTAGTGTGGAGTTGCTTTAATTATACAACTTATCTTTTCTCATTTTTATTCTACTTTTTTATCTTTTCTCTAACTAGTCAGTTATCTAACTGTACATGGATGATTGATTCAGGGACATCTTCCCCAGCAATAACAAATCTCTTAATAATATCAACCCTCACAGACCTAGTGGTTTCCTTAAAACTCTCCTGAGAGGTAGGTAATACAAATATTACTGTACCCCCTAAATGGCAAAGAACAGAAAGGTTCAAATAACTTGAGACATTCTGGATCCTAGAGAGTGAAAGATCTGTCACCCTGTTAGGTTAGACATCAATGTCATGATTCCACTCTGTTAGCAGATTCTGGAAATAACTATCATCTGCTATAGTGACTGCAGCAAGAAGATGCTACATTTGCCTGAAATAGATGGTGGTAGAGTAGTCAACATGTTCTGAGAGGCAGAGAGAGCTAAAGCAGTGAGAACAGGGAAGCGCAAACTCTGACCTCCCCTTTGCTGGAGTCCCTTGTTATATAGGGTGGGAGTATAAATCAGTTTTGTCACACCAAATAGAAATGAGGCCACTAAATCATATGTAGGGATCCCTGCCTGCTGCATATGGACTTAGAAAACAACATATTAACATTATCTTTGTTTTATTATGTTTTTACTAATTTTGTTAAATATTTCCCAACTGCAGTGTAATCTGGCCTGAGCTGACTTGGGAGTGTTATGGGTCACATGTAGCCACATGTTTGACATCTCTGCTGTAAATCCCAGAGACTATAAAGATCCCTGCTGGGGGTTGGGGGATAGAGGGGGATGGTGACTCTTATGTGGAATACAGTTTGGCTTTCTAGAAGCTAGTCTATTGCTTTGTAAATAAACTGTTTTGCATCTTCAGCCTTGTGAGACTGAGTGCTTTTATGGGGGAACCTGGTAGCCTACCCTTGACGGAGTGCCAGATGCTGAATTTTTCAGGTTTTCCTTGATAACAGCAATTGTGCAGAGAAGTGAGAGGTCCTAAAAAGGAACTGAGTGTTTCATGTCATGAAGGAGTCTCTGACACAGGAGCCAAACCTTAATACTTCAAGGATCCATGATTTTGTTACTATTGTTTGCATGAACTAAGGCCTCCATTGATGCATGGTGCCTCCACATCCTAGTAGATAGTTCCATGAGTTATTGGGGATGAAAAAACTCCAGTGATCAACTTTTCTATATTTAGCTAGGTTAGTCTTTGAACAACAGACACAGTCCATCCCTAGGCTCATACTTGAAGACTGTTCTTCTTGCTAAGGCCTGCTAGAGCCTGAGCTCCACAAGGTTACCTACCTCCACACCATGATGAGCCATTATAATAGGCCTTGGAGTTTAGTTCTATTAACCCCATTCTTCAGATAATGCTCATAAAGGTCAAAGGTGCTTAGCCAAGGTTACAGATCTAGTAAGTGATGGAAACAGTACTGAAACCCAGGTCTTCTGGCTCTAAAGCTAGTCTTCTTTCCTCTTTACCACATTGCTTAATTCATTCAATGTCATAAAGATATAGAATAATATGTTACACTGTGAAAACATTCATGACATAGAATTTTTTTTCCTGATGTTCTCCCAACAGCTAGTGCCATTTGGGACATATGGAACAAATCTTAGCAAACATGATTATCAGGTGCTTTATATCCTAGAACATGTGCCAGTTTCCTTAAAAAAATTAAACATAGTAAATGTGCACTACTGTTGTTAAAAGAATGAGAATCTCAGCCATCTGGAGAGCAATTTGAAACTATGCCCAAAGGGCTACAAAATCATGCATACCCTCTGATCAAGCAATACCACTGCTAGGTCTGTAACCCAAAGAGATAAAAAACAGAAATAGGGGTGGGGAACCTGCAGCCTTGAGGCCACATGTGGCCCTCTAGGTCTTCAAGTGTGGCCCTTTGAGTAGATCCAAACTTCACAAAACAAATCCCCTTAATTTGTCCTGGATTTGTTCTGTAAAACCTGGACTCAGTCAAAAGGCTGCAGCCAAGGACCTAGAAGGCCACTCGTGGCTTTGAGGCAGCAGGTTCCCCACCCCGAACAAAAAGGAAAAGGACCTATATATACAAAAATATTTATAGCAGCTCTTTTAGTGGTGACAAAGAACTGGAAGTTGAGGGAATGACCATCAACTGGGGAAATGGCTAAATAAGTTGTTGTATATGATTTTTACGGTATTATTCTATAAGAAATGATGAGCAGGATGCTCTCAGAAAAACTTGGAAAGACCCACATGAACTGATGCAAAATGAAATGAGCAGAACCAAGAGAACATTGCACACAGTAAGAGCAATAATGTATGATGATCTACTGGGAATAACTTAGCTATTCTCAGCAATACAGTGACCCAAGACAATTTTGAAGGACTTAGAATAAGAGGTGCTATCCATCTCCAGAGGAAGAGCTGGTAGAGCCTGTATGCAGATTAAAGATGCTTTTTATTTACTTCCCTTATTTTTCTTGGGTTTTTTTGTCTGTGTTTTCTTTCACAGCATGACTTACCTGGAAATGTATTTTGCATGACTACACATGTATAATCTATGACAAATTGCTTGCCTCCTCAATGAGAGAAAAGGGAGAAGGAGAGAGAGAATTTGAAACTCAAAATTTGAAAAAGAATGTTTAAATTGTTTTTGTGTGTAATTGGGAGAAATAAAGTAGTAAACTAAAGAGAAAAAATAAAAGAACAAGAATGGGAGAAGAGAGATCAAAAGAAAGGCAGATAGTAACAAAGCTTTGTTATAACAGTTATATCAAATGAGATAATATCTACAATGCTTTGCAAACCTTACAGATGTTAGTTACTCCTCCTCATGCGCCGAAACTTCTGGGGCAGCGAGGTGGGACAATGGATAGAGTGCTAGACCAGGAGTCAAATCTGCCCTAGACACTTATTAGCTAGGTGACCCTAGGCCAAGTTACTTCATCCTGTTTGCCTCAGTTTCCTCCCCTGTACAATAAGCTGTAGAAGAAAATGGCAAACCACTCCAGTATCTTTGCTAAGAAAACCCCAAATGGGGTCACAAAGAGGTGGGCATGACTGAACAACACCACCACCACCACCACCACAACTACTACTACTACTACTACTACTACTAATAATACTACTACTACTACTACTCCTGCTGCTACATTGAATACCAGATTTTTTAAATCACAGCTAGCAGCGTATTTCTTTTTAAGTTTCATTTAAAATGATTAAAAATCCATTCTTTGATGCTTTTTGCTTTTACCTTACAATCATTTCTTTAGATACTTTTCCCAACCGTCCTTTCTAAGAAAGAAAAAAATAAACAAAACCCATCAACAAAATGATCCCCAGTGACAGTATATGTGACATTCTATACCCCTAGCTAATACGGTTATGATTAGAGCTAGAATGAGACCTCAGAGGCCAACTAGTCCCACCTCATTTTACAGATTAGGAAACTGAGGTACATAGAGACTAATAGACTTACTCTAACCCACATCCCATGCCTCACTCTCCAGTTGCTTTTCCACTGTTCCATACAGCTTTTTAGGCAGGGTTCTCATCTCTTTAATGAAAGGAGGAAGGCTTATTTCTTTTTCTTTTCCTCTAATCTGAAGCTTTGTCATCATAATTATATAGCATTTGGGGCAGCTAGGTGGCTCAGTGAGTAGAGCACCGGCCCTGGAGTCAGGAGGACCTGAGTTCAAATCCGGCCTCAGATACTTGACACATGTACTAGCTGTGTGACCTTGGGCAAGTCACTTAACCCCAATTGCCCTGCCAAAAAGCAAAAAATAATAATAATAATTATATAGCACTCAGTTTTATTGTATTGTTCTTTTCATTTACTTTATTTTCAACATTGTGTAAATTGATCTCCTGGCTCTCTTTACTACACTGCATCAGTTTATACAAATCCCATGCACCTCTGAATTTCTCATATTCATCATTTCTTAAATCAAAGTAATATTTCAGTGCATTCATGTACCACAACTTGTTGAGCCATTCCCTGATCAATGAGCATTTATTCTGTGTCTGGTTCCTTACTACTTCAAAAAATTCTACTGTGGATATTTTAAAATTTATGAGATCCAAAAATTTCAAAGAATATTCTATAGCAAAGTTACAATAAATAAATACCTTAGATCATTTTCTAGAGTATATGTTTTTGTTTTGAGTTTGCTTGTTTCTTCGTATTGGTATACCTGGTTTTATTGCACCTCACAGATATTGCGTTTTTTATAAATTGAAGGTTTGTTGCAACCCTGTGTTGAACAAGTTTTTCTGCACCATTTTGCCAACAGTGTGTGCTCACATGCTGTCTCTGTGTCACATTTTGTTAGTTTTCACCATATTTCAAATTTTTAAATTATTATTATATCTATTATGGTGATCTGCAATCTGTGATCTTTGATGTTATTATTGTAATTGTTTTAGGGCACCATAAACCACGCCCATATAAAATGGCAAACTTAATCAGTGTCCTGATTGCTTCACTATTCTCCCATCTCTCTCCCTCTCCTCAGGCCTCTCTATTCCGAGACACGATATCGAATTAACAACCCAACCAATAACCGTACGATGGGCCTGTAAGTGTTAAAAGGAAAAGAAGAGTCTATAGACATGACAAACTGCATTGTTGGCTTATTTTAAGAAATTGCCACAACCACCCCACCTTCAGCAACAACCACCTTGATCAGTCAGCAGTCAGCAAAATCAAGGCAAGATCCTCCAGGAACAAAAAGATTATGACTCACTGACAGTTCAGATGATTTAGCAATAAAGCATTTTTTAATCAAAGTACGCATATTTTTAGACATAATATTACTGCACACTGCCTAGACAACAGTACAATATAAACATAACCTTTAATGCACTGAGAAACTGAAAAGTTTGTATGATTTTTTATTGCAATAATCACTTTCTTGCAGTGGTCTAGAACAGAACCCACAATATTTCCAAGGTATGCTTGTAATGAGATTTGGTCTGTAATAGGTTGAAAGAGTGATGTAGCCCAGTGTATGGTAAAAGCATTGGATTTGGAGCCAATTTGAGATCCAATCTTAAGTGACCTAAGGCATCTCATTTTATCTATCTGGGTCTGTTTCTTCCTTTAGTCAATGAACTTTTAAAAATACAATCCTAGTCACCAAATGCAGATAACGAGACATTCTTTCAGCCTTTTAGATGAACTTTCCAAATTCTATCATTCTGTGGGACTCTTGCCAGGTACAAATGCCCATCTCCTTGCAAAGTAGCTACTACCAGGACCTTTGTTCCTGAAAATTTGTTATATTTAATAGGAGTGTTCCTGAAGGCTACATGTAATGATATTTTTGTAAATTATTTTAGTTTATTATTTGACATTATTGAGATGATAAAATTTGAGATGCTTTATTTTAATTTAGGGTTAATATTTAATTGGTAGGTCAAAAGAATTAGGTTCTAGTCCCAAGTGCTAGAAAACTAACTGTGACCCCTTGGGTAAGTTATTTTATCTATTTTGAGGAAGAGTAGCACAGTGGAGAGAGTTCTGGGTCCTGTTTCCTCAGTCCTTCCCTTGGGTGGGGCTAGGGTCATCTAGTTAAGGGCTGGGAGGGGCTGAGAGAGTTCTATGGTTCTAAATGAATCTTCTGTTGTAGTTTCATGTACAATCATCTTTTTTATTGTACTATATTACGTACATAGTACATAAATACTATGTACATACTGTGTATTATACTATGTACAATACTATATATTTATTCCATATTATGAGCTTGTTTTATTCCATAAATTTAGAGTAAAATTTAAAAAAAGAAGGCTGGGAAGAGTTTTAACTGAGAAGTTAATACCTAGAGAGAGGGATAGAATAGCAATACAAACAAACCAAGGTCAACACTTGGGCATAGAAATCATGGAGCTGAAGGGACCAAAGGTGGAAAAACTTGTCTGAAGAGAAAGCAAAAGAGGCAAAGTCAGAAATGACAAGATTCAAAAGGGGACTAGCAAGTGTAGAGGTCTGCAACAAAGGCCTTCCCAAGAGGGAAGAGCAGTGGTGGTGACTATACGTTGAGCTGATGAGCAAGCAGGCAGGGGCTGCCTGTCAATCACTCTTATCCTATACCCCTTGCTTCCCATCTTTTTGTGAGCTAGATTACCCCTACCCTTAGAGGTAAGACTTTATCTCTAGCTTAACCCTCAGCCCTTTCCCACTGCATGAGTGGTTTTTACTTCTAGCCAAGCTGAAGTAGTAGCAGATGCCTGCCTCAATGCCAACCCAGTTGATTAACTGCTCAGTCATTTGCCCTGGGTCCTCATTGGGAGTATTCCCTTTCCACTAGGAAGCTGCAAACAAACAAACAAATAAGCAAATAAATTAATAGATAAATGAATGAATGAATGGATAAACAAACAAACAACAAATAGATGAATTAACGAATTCCTCTCTTTTTCAGCTTTAGGCCACCAGCCAGAAATTTTCCTCTGTCAAATCTAGCAGTTTCAGATCTCTTTCTTCCCTCCTAGGCCACTGGCAATCATCCCACTCAGTGCTATATTCAAGCAATAGAACACATAGTTTAGCAGTCCTTTGATCAATAACTTTATTATATGTACTGGCATAAGTAAGCAAAATGAGCTTTTAAATGCAAAAGGACAACCAAACTTTTTTTTTCCAAGTTTTTAACATATTTATTTAAAGTTTTGAGTTCCAAATTCTATCCTTCTTTCCCTCCCTGTTCCCTGAGATGGTAAGCAATCATATCCAGGTTATACGTGTACGATTATGTAAAACATTTCCCTATTAGTCATTTTGTACAAGAAGACTCGAATAAAAGAAAAAGATGAAAGCAAGTGAGAAATAGCATGCTTCAGTTTGTATTCAATCAATATTAGTTCGTTCTCTGGAGGCAGATAGTATGCTTCATCATTAGTTCTTTGGGATTGTATTGCTGAGAATAGCAAAGTCATTCACAATTTTTCATTGAATAACATTGCTGTTGCTGTGTACAGTATTCTCCTGGTTCTATTCACTTCACTATGCATCAAGTCATGTAAGTCTTTCCAGGTTTTTCTGAAATCATCCTGTTTGTCATTTCTTATACATCAATAATATTCCATTACAATCATGTACCACAACTTGTTTAGCCATTCCCCAATTGATGGGTATCCCTTTGATTTGTAAGTCTTAGCTATCATAGGAAAAGCTGCTATAAATACTTTTGTGCAAATAGGTCGTTTTCCTTTTTTTAGATGTCTTTGGGATATAGAACCAGCAGTGGCATTGCTGAATCACAGTTTTATAGCCCTTTGGGCATAGTTCCAAATTGCTTTCCAGAATGGACAACCAAACTTTTAAGACACATTGACAACACTTCCCACACCTTAGGTAAACATGAGAATCAGGCATTCACTCTCTCAGGAGACAGGGAAATGGAAGGGGAAAAAATATTCACCGGCCTTGGTCTGTGGCCCAAACTGATTTGGGCAGTATATACTCTGCCTTGGTGTGTGATTCATCTACACCTCCTTGTTTGCAGAGTCCTGGGACAAGCAATCTCCCAAGCCTTTCTCTCTGGCTGCTGAGACTCTACTTCACCAGTCCAAAAGTCAGAGGGGAGATCCTGCCAAAGCCAGATCTCTACAGGTCCCAAAATCAAAGCAAATCTCTTCAGGGTGGTTAAAGAGGTGAATGCTGTGACAGTTCTGCCTTAATTAGCATCCTTTTCCCATTTAATAGTATTTTATTTTTTTCCAATCACATGCAAAGATAGTTTTCAACATTCACTTTTACAAGATTTTGAGTTCCAAATTTTTTTCTCCCTCCCTCCTCTCCCCTCCCCCCACCCCAAGATAGTATATAATCTGATATAGGCTATACATGTATAATCATGTTAAACATATTTCCACATTAGTCATGTTGTGAAAGAAGAATCAGAACAAAAGGGGGAAAAACCACAAGAAAGGGAAAAAGGGAAAATAGTCTGCTTTGATATGCATTCAGACTCCATAGATATTTCTCTGGATGTGGGCAGCATTTTCCACCATGAGTCCTTTGGAATTGTCTTAGATCATTGCATTGCTGAGAAGAGCTAAATCTATCAAAGTTGGTCATCGCATAATGTTGCTGTTACTGTGTACAACGTTCTCCTGGTTCTGCTCATTTCACTTTGCATCAGTTCATGTAAATCAAGGTTTTTCTGAAATCTGCCTGCTCACCATTTCTTATAGAACAATAGCATTCCATTACATTCATATACCACACCTTAACTAGCATCTTGATCTCCTTGGTCACACCTACAGAAAGCATGATCAGTAAGAGCAGACTTATTTTGCCTCACTCATTAAGTCTATGGGTGTATGTATGAATCTTTTTGCCTGGCCTAGGGTAATGGTTTCTTCTAAAGTTCCTTCAATTGAAGAACTCCTGTCACTAAAGCACTCATTTCCATCATTCCTATATATGGCAAAGGCCAAGTCCACCCAGGGATCCTATTTGGGCCCAGAAGTCCTAGGCTAGCATCCCTTTTAAGGAGATAAAGGTGGTAGGTTCAATCCTAGGTCCTTTTATTAGCAAAAATCTTTCCGTTAAGCATTGGAGGTAACCCTTACATTTTATATCTTAAAGACTCAAGGACTTCCTTCATAAGGAATCCTTCCTGCTGCTCCACCAGCACCAGAGGGGACATGGATCCAGTGCCAGAATTCTTAGGTCTTTCTTTGTTCTGTACCCCTCTGTCAGTCCTATGAAGCCTATGGACCCCTTCTCAGAATAATGTTTCTAAATGCATAAAATAAAATGCATAGTATTACCCTCCCAAAAGCCCAAATTATATGGAAATAAGGATGTAATTTTTTCCCATCTAAGTTCATGGATCCCCTGAAAGCTATCCATGAGCCCCTGGGGGTGGGGATGTTGAGGGGGAAAAACCCAGGGATTCAGGAATCAAATTGGTTTTACCCAACCTTATGGACTCTAACCACTTAGGAAGGGATCTTGAGGGTGGAGCACCTTTACAGATTCTAACTGCTTAAGGTCTTCTGAGTACTGGAGAGGGTTGGGGCTGTCCAGAATGAATTTACGATATCAAACATTCTTTAAATGAAGGTGGCAAAGATTTATTACGCTTTACAGCACGCAAGAGTTCTTAGGGAACTTGTAACCATACAGGAGCACAGGGAAAGTTTAAATACAAGATTTGGGGGTAAAACATGTCAATTAGGTGTTTTGGGGTGGGATTAGGGAGTGGTTAAGGGGTGGTCAGTTCTTAAAGGAACATGTACTTTTTGTATCTACTGTATCTTACCCAGAGTTCACTGGGAAAAAGCCCGGGGGGGGGCCTACCTGGGGGTGTGGTTTTGACCATGAAACGTCACTAAGTCAACTATTAGTCAGGGCAGGCTGAAGATATCCAGGTTGCTTCCAACAAATGTCTTGTTAGACAAGATGAATTTAAGGGAGTATACATTTGACTATGTCTAGGATACATATCAGGAAGGTCAGTAAGTAGTAAATATTGTTATGTCCCAGTGCACAAGCAATTAGCAATACACAGGGAGTCCAAACTAGTAAATTCTATAGGTGCAGCTGGCCACAGTATCAGGAGGAGAGATAAGTGTTTTTCTAAGGCATGTTACCCTTAAACTGGAGAGAAACTGCTAGGGCCAATGCTTTGAAGTTAGGGAGAGATGTAATTTTAGAACTAGGGTCCAGGTACAGGCACTCAAGCAGAGACTAAGGAGAAATGTGATGTTAGAATTAGGGTCCAAGCACAGGCACCCCATGGTGGGGGTTGGGGGGAGGTATCCATGGACCACAGATTAAGAACCTCTAATCAACTGTGTATAGATCCAGGTCAGTGTGCTCTTAATAGAATGGGAGACAGTAAAATCTGTGATGGATGTTCATGAGACACTGAGATAGGGAATCATAGTCAGTAGACCACCATGGTTACTATCTTGATGTCATACTACTAGTGGCCCAGATTCTCTGAGGGCCTATTCTTCCGGAGAGTATAGGTACTCAGTCATATCTAGTCTCCTATTTGTCAAAAGGCAGCCAACTAGCTTATAGGCAGCTGTGACTGGAATTCAACTCTCCTAACCAACCAATTTAATGTCAACCATAAATCATAATAAATCATTTCTTAAATTATCATTTCAATAAAACCATGAACTATAAGTCTCCTAGGACTTTGTGGTTGTCTGTTCACCTTCTATATACCCATTAACCATGGATATCACCCAAGATTGTGTACTAGACCCTTTCCATTTTCCCTCCATACCAGGGATAAACTTTTTTTCATGCCATAGGCTCCTTTATTAATCTGGTGAAGCCTATGAACCTTTTCTCAGAATAATGTTTTTAAATGCATAAAATATATAGGATTACAAAGGAAACCAATTGTCTTGAAATAATTACTAAAACATCTTACAAAGACAAGTTCATGAACCCCAGGTTAAGAACCACTCTCTATACTCTCTTTCCTTGAAAGATTATTAGCTCCCATGGATTTACCTTCATATAGATGACTCCCAGATCCATATACCCAGCCCTAATTTCTCTCCTGAGTTCCAATCTCAAATCACTAACTGCATTTTTATTTTTTACATGATAATTTTATTATATATTTAAAAGGAATAGCAAGTTTTACATAATAGAGTTGCAGTTTCACATGCAATCATCTTTTCGTTATACAACATTATTGAAACACTTGTTTTATTCCATAAATCAAAAATTAAATAAAGAAAAATAAAAAGTATACATAATGACCATAGTGATGTAAATGGAAGAAAAACAATGGAAATCAAAACTTAATGCTATGCTATAATAATGGTGAAGTTCAGTCATCTAAAACAGAAGAGCAATATGAGGATTAACTTCTTTCTGTTCTTTGTAATGACAGGAAATGGAATATTGTATGAACTATAAACTTAGATTCATGTTTTGACAATTTTTTTTGCTGAACTACTTTTTTCTCTATTTTCTTTTTATTATAAGCAATGGCTCTTTGAATGGGGATATTTTGGGAAATGAAGGTGGTACTAAGTGCCTTTTGTTACAACTCAGAATGAATATTCTGGAGTCACTTCAAAACCAATATGTCCAAAACAGAACTCATTCTCTTCCCCCTCCCCCTTTCTGGACTTCCCTAATACTGTTGAGGGCACTACTATCTTGGTTTTCAGCCTCCTGACTGCAGTGTCATCCATAAGTCTACACTTAGTCTCCCTGTATACATGCAATCTATTGCCAAGTCTCTTCATCCTTCACATAAAATCACACACGTATCCCTTCCTCTTCATTCACACGGCTACCACTCTAGTACAGGCCCTCATCACCACATGTCTTGACTATTGCAAGAGCCTAATAATTGGCTTCCTTGTCTCTCTTCTCTGTCATTGGCTGTCTCTCTATGTCCTTCTGTCTCTTTTTCTTTTGTGTCTCTGTCTCCATTTTTCTGTCTATCTGCAGCTAGATATAATAACAATTTATATTTGAAGATCTTTCCCACCCATTAATAGGCCATGTGACCTGCTTACCTCACAGGAAGCCTAAGTCACATGTGGTGGGAGGAGCTTGCTGAGAGGAAAAGGAAAGTGTGTCACAGGAAATGCTGAGAGAAAGCAGTTAGAGCTAAGGGAGAGAGCACACATGCTAGCTGTACTGTGAGTGATTGTTGGTGGCAAGGCCCCAGCAGGGGGTCAGAAGGTTATGGGATGGTGAGGCTCCATGTTGTGAAATCATGTTTTAAGTTCTTTGCTGTTATGATAAAGTGAGCTTACTGGTTTTGGGAGTTGGTTGCTGCTATGATGGATTGGAGTTATTGGTTTTAGGATCTGATTCTCTGGTGTCCGAATAAATGTTTTACTCCTTTTACCTTTTATATGGAGAGTCTCTTATATTTTGTGATACAGAACTACATAGGCATATTTACAATTATCATCGATGTTGTGTTTATTGCCTTGCTAATACACTAGGTAGCAAAGTGGATAGGGTGCCAGAACTGGAGTCAGGAAAACTCATCTTCACGAGTTCAAATCCAGCCTCAGACACTTGCTGTGTGACATTGGGCAAGTCACTTCACCCTGTTTGCCTCAGTTTCCTCTTCTGTAAAATAAGCTGGAGAAGAAAATGGTGAAATGCTCCAGTATCTTTGCCAAGAAAATCCCAAATGGAGTCATAAAGAGATGACTGAACAACAATTTTGTTTCTTTCTCTCCCTCCCTCCCTCTTCGCTCTTTTACCTCCAGACTATAGAAATGATTGCAATAAACAGCAGACCACTCACTGAACTGATGATAAATGGACGATGATGATGATTTATGACATTTGGACAAACGCACTTAGCTGGTTAATGGCCTTACCAGGTCTGGTTACATTTTAAACTCAAGATTGCAGGCTATTTCTGAGTAACTAAAAAGGTCTGTAAACAAGAGGGGCTTCACTAAATGACCTGTGAGATAATTTTATTTTTTTAACCAAGTCATATGATTACATATAATGTAGATTTTTCCTACAGTTAGGTAAGAGGCAGTGAGACTAATTGGGGGGAAGGGGGAGAGAAGAAGGGGAAAGGGAAAGGAACAACCATGTCAACCAGGAATTGATAAATGTTATCCTGCCTCAAAAAATAAAACAATCATAATATCCAGTAAGCCTTTTTCATATTTCAATAGCTTAATGTATACAGGAGCTCATGAGTATGGGTAAATCTTCCACTTGTGCAGATCACAACCCATTCATGAATACTTAATCATAAAGGCAAAAAAAAAAACACCATATGCCACACCATTAGTCAATTATATTCACAATTCATTAAGCTTGTTTGGCAAATATGGTTTGGGATCCAATGTTAGTATTATCAGGTCTTTGTCAAATACCAGATAATATAGCAATGGTGCGTTTCAAAAGGGTACTGAGGTGGAAAACCACACTAAGTAGCCTTACCTAAAAACAGTGTTTATATTATTATGGCCAATAAAATTAAATTCACCTGATAATGATAAAAGAGTGCATGGTTCAGAAAATCAAAAAGTTTAAGATTGTTTATTTAGCACTTTTTATCTGAAAGGTACTGTGTGGAATACAAAGATGGACAGGAGGTAGTACCTGATCCCATGCATCTCAGAATCTAGAAGAAAGATGTTCAGTTGTACCCAATTCTTCATGATCCCATTTTGAATTTTCTGGGCAAAGAAACTGGAATGGTTTGCCATTTCCTTCTCCAGGTCATTTACAGATAAGGAAATTGAGGTAAATAGGGTTAAGTGACTTCTCCAGGGTCTGACGCAGGATTTGAACTCAGGAAGATGAGTCTTCCTGACTGCAGGCCCAGTACTCTATCTAATATCATGGGTATCATATGAGAGGTATAATGGAGGTTCAGATAAAGGAAGATCACTTCCACTTATATAAACTGATGTGGAGTGAAGGGAGCAAAACTAAGAGATTTATATAATAACAATATTGTAAAGGAAAACAACTGTGAGAAACTCAAGAATTTTGATCCATGAAATAACTAATTGCCACTCCGACCTTCTGACAAATACGTGATAGTCCCAAGTTGTAAAATGAGACATACCTCTTATGGACGTGGCCGGTGTGTAGATTTGTTTTGCTTAACTATACTTATTTGTTATAAGTGTTTTCTTTTTTCTTTTTCAATTTGGGGAAGAAGATTTAGGGGAAAGAAGAGATTAGCAATAGTATTGTTTAAAAAAAAGAAATAAAAGAGGGTCATTGAAGTTTTTTTAATGCACAGAAAAAAGTTCAGAAGAAAACAAAGACAAGCAAGACAACTCTAAAAAGCAAAATATGAATTTATTATTATTTAGAGATGTAAGGTGACTGTAATTGAGAGTTGCAATTTCGCATCCAGTCCTCACTGCTTACTCTACTCTATGTATGGAAATGTTCATTTTATTGTCCTTTTTTTTTTTTAAGTTCAAAATTTAAAAAAATTTAAAGATCACTTCAAGCTGGAAGGATGGGAAGGACAGTCAGTCTTGACTCACCAACTGCCTTTTGTACATCTCTACCTGTAGGCATCTCAAACTCAACATGTTAAAAGAAAACTCATTGTTTTTCCATATTTCCCAGTTACTGTTGGGGGAACTACAACTTCTTGGCCACTACCTCCAAACTATGTCTTTTCCACTTTAGCCAACATTACCATCTTCTCCTAAGCAGGAGAAGACCAGTTGGGTATAAGAGAGGGCTTCTATTTGTAGGGATGGGAAGTGGGTGAGTAGTGATAATGATAGAAGAAAGGAAGAAAAAGAGCATCAAGGAAGCACTATAAAAATACATGTGTAATCAAGCAAGTTCTATCAAATATTTAAAGAACAATTAATTCCAGTATTATATAACCTGCTTTAAAAAAATAGGAGGAAAAAGGCCCTACCAAATTCTTTCTATGATAAAAATATTTTTTTTCATACCTAAGTCAAAACAGAAACCTGGTACCTTAAGGGGGTTTGGGGAAGGTATAGCTCTCTGTCCATGGCTCTAACCCCACTGATGTTGTTCAGTTGTATCTGACTCTAAGTGACCCCATTGAAAGTTTTCTTGGTGAAGATACTGGATTGGTTCACAATTTCCTTCCCCAGCTTATTTTACAGATGAGGAAACTGAGACAAACAGGGTTAAGTGACTTGCCAAGGGTCACACAGCTAGTAAGCATCTAAGGCCAAATTTGAACTCAAGAAGATGAGTCTTCCTGACTCCAGGGCCCATTTTCTATCCACTGGGCCACCTAGCCGCCCTCCCCATTAATGATGCTCCCTCAATTGCAGGGATAGGTCCCCTGCACCTCCTTTCCATTTAGCTACTTAACAGTCAGATTAGCTTTTACAAAGCAATACTTCAAAGGTATATTGACCCTGTTCCTTCCTCGCACCACCTTAGCCTATAGGGGACAGAAAGAGCTTTAGGCTCAAAGTTTATCCTGCTTCCTATAGAGCACAGTCCCAGTTCTAAGTCCCAAACCTTCTCAGGGCTTCAGTCCTAGGTATCGTAGTTTTGTGTAAATTATTATGGAATACTATTATGCTATAAGGAAAAGAGATGGATTCAGAAAAACCTGGGAAGATTTGTATAAACTAATGCAGAGTGAAATGAGAAGAATCAGGAGATTTTATTCAATGACAATAATATTATAAAGATTTTGTGGTTTGTCTTTCATTCTCAAAGAGGACCATGACATCAGGAAGATGATGCCATGACTTGCAAGTGAATTGGACTTGAGGGAGGGAGGGCTGTGCAAAGTCACCAGCCTCACTTTCTCCTCCAGAGTCATTAAAAACCACTCTGAAAGATTTAGGAGCTCTGAATAACATGACCAACCATGGTTCCAGAAGACTCATGATAAAACATGCTAGCCATCTCCAAGTACAGAGGTGATAGACTCAGAGTGCAAACTGTGCGGAATGAGTGAAGACCTCTCATAAAAAGGGACAAATTAAATAAATAGAAATAAGTAGGATAGTGAGTCCCATTTGTCTACTTAGATATTTTCCTTTCTGTAAAGCCATTTCTCTACTTAGATGTTTTCCCCTCCATAAGCCAAGCTAGTGACCGAAAGACCCCCAAGGATAAGAATAGGACACAGGATGCTCACATTCTGTGTATTCCAAAGGGTGAGAGGCCTGAAAGAAAGAAGGGTTGAGGTGAATAAGTCAGCAACCATAAAATCCTCTGAGAGTAAGGATAGGACACAGGATGCTCACCTCCTGTGTACTGACCCCAGGATAAGGGACCCCCGGCTTGGGAGAAGAATGGATGAAAAGCCGGAAAGCCAGGTGCAATGTAGACATGCAAGACCAGTTAGGTATGAATGATGGGAGACAAAACATAAGGGTGCTGGGGATATCCATCACAGATGTATGGGTGATGGGAAAGGCTATTTGCCACAGATGTGAAGATGAGGTAACCAACGACTGGCTTCTGCCTGTCACAGATAAACAAACTATTTGGTCATTGTCATTGTCATTAAGATAGATTTATCACTTCAGATTGGTGGGAGAATTGGATAAGAATGGTGGGAAGGTTATGTCCATCACCTGCTTGTCAAAAATAACCACACTATTTGTTCTCTGCCATTGTCACCGGGTAGATTTATCGCATCCAGATTGTACCCTCAAAGCTTACGTCTTCAAGACGAGAGGAAGGAGGTTGGGAGGGGGAACTGCGGTTAGGGACCTATATAAACACCCCAATTCTCTGTGTCTGGTGCGCTCTGACACCGAGAGGTGCCTGGTGTTGCCCTTTCCCGCCAGATCGTAATAAATTTTCCTTTCTACTTTCACCTTGAGACGCAAAACTAAACCTTTTCTTAAAATGTCTCCAATTCTGGAATTTGTTTTGCTCAACTATACACTTTTGTAATAGGAGGGTTTGTTTGTTTTCTTTTGTTTGTTTTTTGCTTTCTCAATTGGAGGGGAAGGAGATATGGGAGGAGAGAAGGCTGATTTTCAATTTAAAAAAAAAACACACATGTAATACACACGCAATGAAGGACTGTCCAGTAGAGGCCCAATTCTTCCAGCATGAACACTGTGTTCTCCCTGTTGCCAGCCCACACGAGGGTTTCCAGGCAGGTGTAATGAAGGATCCTGCCCTCTGCTTCAGAGTTTGCAAAGAAAAAGTGACTGTTTTCTTATCAGCTTTCTTTGTGGTTAAAAAAAAAAAGCCTTTAAAATGGCTGTTTAGCTAGAGTTTACTGTGCATATAAAAGGCTCCTACAAAGGAATTTGACTCTTTTCTACTAGTCTCCTTGAGGAGGAAGAAATGCTGTAAGCCTTGGAGTTGGGGAGCTCTTCCCCAACCCACAAAGAAGCCTCAGACTCATAGAGCTTCTGTTTCTTCTGTCTCTGTTGCTGATTCTTTTCCTGATTCTAGGGAGAATGCATATCAGTGACAAGGTTAGGGAGCCACAAGTTTTTAGGGGTGCTTGAGACCCCAAAATACCGACGCATCAAGTCCTGCCAAATGATTTCAACTCAAGTCTTCTCAGCCAAAGAAAAACAAAGTTCATTAGATTCTCCAATAATCAGTAGACTCTTAGGGAGCCTGAACATTTGTGACCCTAATGCCAGTGGGCCAGATTGAATCTAAACTGAGCTAGATTGAATCTGAGCGCCTTCAAGGAGGCAAGATGAGATTTATATGCAGAAAGACTGTGGGAGGGATCGAGGGGTGGTCAAGTTGTCTGGGGTGACTAGAGGAGAGGTTTTAAAGGGAGGATCTTGAGGAGGAGTCTAAGTGATGAAGGTACAGTCTCTGGGAACCCCCCTGAACTCTCCTTGAATCTTCCCATTAGATCTGGCCTTCCCCTAAAGCCATAAGCCTTTCATTAACTAGGCCCAAATCTCTACCTAGCCTAGCCCTTTATTGTCCAGCTACTTCCCAACCTTGATACTATCAATATCCATGCCTTCAGCTACTTCCCACCCTTAATCCCATTCTCTTGGTTCCTGGAATCTGACTTCATCCCAGTCCCATCAAGCTCCTCCTTAGACTCCTCCTCAAGACCCTCCCTAAACCCCTCCTCCCCATCACCCCAGGACCACCCTAGATCCCTCCTACAATCTTTGTGTATATAAGTTTCATCTTGCCTCCATGAAGGTGCTCAGATTCAATCTAGCTCAGATTGAATCTGGCCAGCTTGTGAAAACAAGCATCACAAAGAGTGGGATTTCTTAAGACAACCCATTGTGGCAAATCCTTAATAAACTTTGTCTTTTTCCTTTGCTGAGAAGGTTTGGGTCGAATTCTTTCTGCAGGACCCCGCGTGTCGGTATTTTGGGGTCTCGAGCACCCCTAGAAACCTATGGTTCCCTACCATCATCATTTTTCTTTAACCTCATCATAAGGAGGATCTTGATGGGACTGAGGTGACTTGAGGTCAGACTACCCGGACCAAGAGAATGAGATCAAGGGTGGGAAGCAGTCAGAGGCTATGGGGAGGTAACAGACAATGCTGGGCTAGGTTGGTTTAAGAGTAACAGAGATTTGGGCCCAGCCATAATGGAAGGCTTATGGCCTCAGGTGATGGCCAGATCTAGTGGGAAGATTCAAGGAGAATTCAAGGTGGGGGCTTCCCAGGGCCTATGGGCAAATGGAACTCAGATTCTTTTGGGTTAGGGAAAAAGGTCTCCCCTTGTGCCTGTACCCTGTCATCAGCAAGAGAATGACCTAGGGAACTTCAAAAGATCAAAATAACCACCAGGGATCCAGAGACCAGAGTCCATAGAAGAATTTGCTGCAGCTTCAGCAGCCAAGCCTGGTGAGCCAGTGCAGCCCAGCTCTGCAGTGGGTAAACTCAGCAGATGAAGGAGACACCAGGTCCCACAAGCAAGAGAGTGACTTGTCCCTTGGCTGTGCTGAACCCAGGAGTGAGCTTTGTGGGAAAATGTTTTGCAGTTACTACTTTATACTTCCTACAGGAAACTCAGGGTCCAGGGCACCCTGGGTAGATAGATACGTTCATTTGAGCAATGCCTGTACTTACCAAGGGGCAACATACAAAGATTCCTGATGCAGTAACTTTAAGAAGGAAAGCCACCTTCCCCTTGGTCCCTTGTGACCCTGGACAAATTGATGGTGTGCTTGTGCTTGGACCCTAATTCTAACATCACATTTCCCCTTAGCCTCTGCCTGGGTGCCTGTGCCTGTGGCAGAATTCCAATTTCAGAACACATTTAGTTCTCAAACATTCTTTCCCAGGCAGCCTCTCTAGCTAAAGGGCAGTGTGCCCCAAAATTATCTCTGCTTCTTCCTCAGTAAGCAGCTATGCCCAATTATAGATTGATTCAGGTGTTGATAACTGACCATATACTGAGTCTAACACGTATCCTAGACATAGTCAAACGTATACTCCCTTACATTAATCTTGACTAACAAGGCACTTGATGGAAACTAGACAGTATCTCCAGCTAGCCCTGAACTCCTGGTGACTTAGTGACTTTCACAGGCAAAACCACACCTCCTCCTGCCCCCCCCCCGGGATATTTCCCAGTGAACTCTGGGTAAGATACCTTTGCAGTAGATACAAAAAGTGCATGTTCTTTTAAGAATGGACCAACCCCTAATCATGCCCTGACCACTCCCTAATCCCACCCCAACACACCTGATTGACAAGTTTCATCCCTAAATCTTGTACTTAAACTTTCCCTGTAGCCCTGTATGGTTGCAGGTTCCCTAAGAACTTTTGCCTGCTTTACTTAAAGCATAATAAATCTTTGCCTCCTTGACTTAAAGAAAGCTTGGGTCCACGAATTCATTCCAGGCAGCCTTGCCTTGGGAATTTTGGTTTGGGATTTCTGCATCCCTGGGTTCATTTCTCCCTCTACAAAATCACTTAACCCTTTTGAGCTGTAATTCAGTAAAATAGGGATATGTATAGGCTGCTTCAGTTGTGAGAAGAGCATTTTGTAAACCTGTGAACCTGAAAATGCTATATAAATGCACTGCTATTATTACTGTTGCTTGTTTGTTAAGAAAACATTGTAAGACAAGTGTGCAATTCAATTTGATAGTGGGCTCTTCATCTTAATGTATAGTAATAATGACATTCATAAAGGATTTATGGTTTTCAAAGCACTTTATATACATAATCTAATTTGATTCTCACAACAACCTTGCAAGGTAGTGTGTGGGGTGAGACCACCCGCTAGCAATTAATTAAGAGTCAGAGGTCTCTCGAAGTACAGTAGAAACAGAAAACTTCTTTATTACAATCCAGGCTGTCTCCGAACCCGATAGACAATAGGCAGGGAGAAGCAGCACCCAGAGGGCAGAACTTAGCTTTATACCCTAACACAAACCCCGCCCCCCCAACACCACCCCACCACTGACCTTTTACTCTCATTGGTGGAGCCCAGGATCACAATCTCCCGAGAAATCTAACCCAGGTACAAGGGACAAGGAAATGCTAATTGAGCCAATAACAATTCTTAAGAACACTTTTACCCTTATTTGGCTTGGACACAGTTCAGGTGATTTTAGTAATTCAAAACTTAGGCCTAGCTGTCAATCAGAAGCCCTGAGCCATGCCAAAAGGTCCTCACCCCCATTCATCCCACTTAACTCACAAAAAGGCGGAGATCCAGATTCCACCAGAGGGCTTCACCATCCCACTCAGTAGGTACTACAGATATTATCCTTCTCATATTACAGATGGAAAAACAGGCTGAGAGGTTAAATAGATTGCCTAGAGTCATAAAGGAAAAAAAGGAGGAAGGGAAAAGGAAGGAAGGAAGGAAGGAAGGAAGGAAGGAAAAAATAAGCACTTGTTAAGTGCCTACTATGTGTCAGACACTGCTCTAAGGGCTTTACAAATATTATGTCATTCAATCCTCATAACAACCCTGGGACATAGGTGTTATTATGATTCCTATTTTACAGTTGAGCAAACTGAGGCAAAGAGGTTAAGTGACTTGCCCAGGTTCACATAGCTAGTATGTCTGAGGCCAGATTTGAACTCAGGTGTTCCTGACTCCAGGCTCAGCCACTACCTAGCTTATTCTCTGCTAAGTATCAGAATCAGAATCCAAGGTCTTTCTTCTGAGTCTAACATTCTTCTAGTGATGCCACATTGCCTATATTCTGGGCTTTTCTCCCTTTTCAAACATTCTAGCACCAGCAATCAAGCAAGGGTGGAGAAATTCCTAAGTTGGTTCAAAACACAGGTTAGAAACTTTCAAGAAGAAGACTTAACTTTTTATGTTTTAAATAGATTTTTATTGATAACTCTTAACTGTATGTTGCCTACATGTCCCTTTCTCGCCTCTCCTAGGTCCATACCTTACCACCATTTTTCTTACAAAAGAAGAATAGAAAAAATCAGCCAAAACAATCAACACACTGGAAAAAAAAATCTAACCTTATATGCAATATCCCACCTCTGCAAAGGAGAGGGAAGAGCAATTTTCATATATCTCCTCTTTGAGGCCAACCTTGTTTTTTTCATAGTTTCACAACATTCAATTTTAATTCTTTTGTGGTTTTGTTCTTTCCATTTACACAGTAACTGTCATTGTATATGTTTTCTTAGTTCTTCTAACTTCATGCTGCATTGGTCCATTTAAGTCTTTCCATGCTTCTCTGTAGCCATCATATTTGCCATTTCTTACCATAATATGCTATTACATTCATGTATCAGTTTGTTAGTCATTCCCCAAGCAATGAGCATCATTTTATTTCTAGTTTTTTGCTCCCCAAAAAAGGGGGGGCTACAATTAATGTTTTGGTTTACATGACAGCTTTCTTTTTGTCAGTGATCTCTTTCACATATGTGCCTAGCATTGGAATCTTTGGGTCAGAGTGTATATAGACATTTTAGTCACTTTAGCATTTATTGCATAATTCCAAATTGCTTTCCCAGAATGGTTATACCAATTCACAGCTCCACCAACAATGCATTAGTATGACTGTCTTTCTACAATCCCTCCAATATTGAATATTTCCATCCTTGCACATTTGTTGAGTATGAGATGAAACTTCAGAGTTGTTTTAATTTTTCACTTCTATTATTGGTGGTTTGAAGCATTCTTTCTCTTGATTTTTAATAGATTGTAATTTTTCTTTTTAGAACTGCTTGTTCATATCTTTTGACCACATCTCTACTGGCAAATGGCTTTTGAAGACCTAAGGTCTTTTTTTAAAATTTTGGTTCATTTTATTGTTTTATTTGATTTGGTTTATTTTTTATTAAAAATGTTTTTGTTCTGAACTTAAACACCAAAATGGTTTTTGTTCTGAACTTGAACTTGAACTTGAGCAATAAAACTTGAACTTGTTTTTGTTGTGAACTTAAACACGAACCTAAACACCAAAACTTAAACACCAAAAATAAAAAAGAATATTTCCATACACATTTCAGAAGATAAAAAGTATCGATATGAAAACCTTGAATCTCTATTTAATTCATTTTTTAAAGTATATAATAAATTTTGTGTGCTACTTTCAAAACCACCTTGCTTATCTATGCTTCCTTCTGAACATGCTTCAATTTTCTTCTGTGCATTTAAAAAAACTATTTCATTAGCCATTTTTTTCTTTTTAGCATCACTATTGCTATCCCCCTTCAAGCTTTCTTCCCACCATTAAATATTAAGAGATAGAAAGATGAAAAAACCCTTATAAGGAATAAGTCAAGTAAAAGAAATACACACAGCAGCCATGTCCAAAAATATGTGTCTCCGCTCCTTGTCTCCATCACTTCTCTTTCAGGAGATGGTTAACCTGCTTGAAGAACTAAGTTCTTAACATGAAATTACTAAAGTTGGCACTTCTAAGAGCTTAGTTTTCCTTTAGGAGGGTGGATGCATGACCCCTATTAGTCTTTGCCTATTATCTTCCAGACACTGTGGAGCCAGCAGCTAAGTAGGGATGGCACTGATTAATAATTCAAGGCATCATCTCAGAAGCTCTCTCAATACATCAAGCACCTGGAAACACCGGGCTGAATCTTGAGAGAGAGACTGAGAGTGGAGAAATAGAACTGAGTCATCTGTCATGGGGTAATCATTGCAGAACAGATGGAATGTGGGGGTGGGGAGGAGAGAAGAGAAGAAAGCTTAGGGCCAAGCCTTGGGGAACATAAATTTATTAGGAGCAGAAGGATTAGGAAACCAGCAAAGGAGAAAAGTAAAGAAAAATCTCTAGGATATGTATGTATAGTAGGCAATCTGTCATTTACCCAGATGGGTCAGAAGACAAAAGATTTCATAAATATCTCACTTTAACCTGGGTCACCAAGGCGGCACAGTGAATAGAGAGTGCTGTGCCTGGAGTCAGGAAGACCTGCGTTCAAATCTAGCCTCAGACACTTACTAGCTGTGTGACCTGAAGCAAGTCAATTCACTTCCATTTGCCTCAGTTTCTTCAATTGTAAAATGTGATATTGGCACCTACCTCCCAAGGTAGCATCAAATTAGATAACACTTGCTAAGTACCTAGTACTCAGGTCACAAGGGGCAGGGCTGGGGTCCTCTGTCTCCAAATCCAGTACTCTTCACTGAACCAATACTGCCCCTTTGTATAATAATAATAAGGTCCTAAAACGGTAGCCATGGACAGTGCTGCAGTCTATTGAATCCAGCTCTTCTTTCTGGGAAAGGTCTTAGTAAAACTTGACCCTGTCCAAGCTTATCAACATAAGTTTATCAATGATGCAATGGCAAACACCTAAATTATCGTGCCTTTGGTTGAGAAATTCTGTTGTCCTTGAAATTTTCCAAAGTTTAATAGAGATCCCATTTTCTCTAATTCCCGCTGTAGGCTGTAATATTTCAATGATTAGGGGTGAACTTATTTGAAGAAATTTGATGTTGTTTTGATACAGTAAAGATCTAAGTTTAAAAGAAATGAAAAATTAGAAATGTAAAATTCTATCATCTTCTTAGGATTCTTCATCAAACCTAACAATGATAAGTTAAGTATGAACAGAATAAACTCTCTAAGAAAAGGGAAAAGTCATGATATTACAATGTAGGGGTGATGGGTGCTCTCAGTGAGTCTTCAGTGAAAGCTGAAGGTTGAAAGATGTCTTTAGGTGTAAAGCATATTGCCCATACCTTAATTGCATATGAAGGGACCAGAAAGGCAATGGATATGCCTCTGGAGCACAAACTTCATTCTCTCCTTTGTCCCTAACCATTCATCTATATAAGATTTCCAAAGAAGTATGTGAAGTGAAAATCACTGAACTGAAACTAATTATCCTAAGGGAACACGGTGCAGCCAGGGGCTTTTGAGAGAGAAAAAATCTTCCAAAGGAGAGACAGAACTTCTCCTATCTCCTGCCAGAAGATGCAAAACAACCTCAAAGCTGAATCTCTGAAGGAGTCAAAGATGTTCCTGTTGATTCTAAGCTAAATGTAGTTGAAAGTGCTATGTAGTGCTAAATGCTATGAAAGTGCTTTGTAGCACTCCTCCTCCATCAAGCCAGTGGCTTACTATGGGGAAAGATCCCAGCCGTCTATCTAAAAATTAGCCCTGAAGACCAGCAAAAAGACCCACCTAGCAGAGTTATCATACACTAAGAAGAGCTCAGCAGCCAAGCAGTGTGCCCAGATCAGGCCAGTAGTAGCTGCCCAGCGGCAGAACAGACTGCCTTACCCAATCTGATGGCAACTACCAGGTCAGCTCCAGGCACCTGGAACTGTCCAGAGGTAGAGCAACCCAGTCCAGCCCCATCCCATAGCCTTAGAGCCTGGTGAGGATTCAGAATAGCCACTTAGTGACTAGCTCAATCTAGCCTAGACTGGCCCATACAAGAAGTTCAGCTGACCTACCAATCAAGCAGAGACACTGTGCCCTACAAAAAAGCCAGACAGCTGAATAGCAGAAAAACTCATTGTGAACTTGGTGAGGACCCTCTGAAGATAAAGGCCTTCAAGGTCTGACAATTCTGGATAGGACTTCAAGGATGGTTCTGGAGCTGTGAGTTAACTGCCTTGGCCACAGGTTCCCTAGGCATCTACCTCGCTACCACTACCATTGCACTTTAACTCCATGACCACCTCCCCATCCTCACCCCCCACTAGTCTCTGGGTGTATTTGTGGAAAAGTCTGAAATTATTTGTAACTACACTTCTTGTGTAAGTCCAGGGCTTATGAAAAATGTTCTCCATCTCCAGAGAAAGAACTGATGGAGTCTGAATGCAGATCAAAGCACACCTTTTTTTTTTTACTTTATTTTTCTTGGTGCTTTTGGTGTGTTTTCTTTCCCAATGTGACTAATATGGAAATATGTTTTGCATGACTGCACATGTATGACCTATATCAAATTGCTTGCCTTCTCAATGAGAGGGCAGGAAAGGGAGAGGGAGAGAATATGGAATTAAACAAATTTTTAAAACAAATGTTAAAAATTATTTTTACATGTAATTGGGGAAAAAATAAAATATTAAAAAGAAAGAAAGTATCCAGGGATAAAGAACTCACTGTCTCCGGAGGTGGCTCATTCTGCTTTTGAGCAGCTCTAATGGTGAAATTTTTTCTGCTATAAGAAGAAAATTGGCCTCTCTAATTTCCACTCATTCTTGGAATTCTGTACTTAGGAATCAATCAGAACAAGTTTAAATCCCCTTGTACATAACATCAGTTTCTATATTTGAAGACAGCTATCAGGTCATCCCCAGTTCTTTCAACCCATTTTCATATAACACAGTCTCCAATCCTACCACCATCTTGGTTGCCCTCTGTGATAGGAGCAATATATATGAAGGCTCTGACTCATAGTTGGAGCTAATGTTTACCTAAAAGGCAAGAAAGGGACCCCAAAATATAATTGGTACAAGGGGCTAAGGCTTGAGTTCTTTATGCAGTTTCTTGGATTCACAGAGCATAAAAAGTACAGACCAAGAGGGATCAGTGCCTCTTAGACTTAGGAGTAAACTTCTAGGAGTTCACACCCATCTGACCCATTACAGATGCTGGCTAGACATGCTTCCATATAGTAGCCAAGTGGGGAGGCAGTGTTTACATCAATCAGAGCCAATTCTTCATTCTTGTAGTGTATCTTTCCCACGCTCTTGTAAAGTAAAATTTTCTCTGTCAAATATTGCCTAGTCTCCTTTTTTTTCCGATCCCAAGCCCAAATCACCTGACAGGCCCTAAACACCCAGCACTGATCACACCATTTCAGGCAGGCAAAGTAGGAGGTACAAACATCGCCTCTCGCTTTCCTGACGCCACTTCTGTTGATGCAGTCTGAGATCACATGAAGTGTTAACCGCAGCTTTTGGCTCAGATTGAGCTTAAAAGCTGTGAGGAGATACAGATCTTTTCCTCTCCTTTTTTAAAGTTTTCTTTTTCATTATGAACTTATCACCAAGCACAAACATTTCAATATACAAAGAACAAAATCTTTTCACACAAACTATTGTCTAACCACGTTTCTCTTATGTTGATTTGTACAATTGATTTTTTTTAACCCCAAATGTTGGATTTTAACATTTATCTCTAGTAAATTTCATCCACTAGAAATGTTGTGGCATAGTAGCTAGGTAGCACAGTGGATAGAGCACTGGGCCTTTAGTCAGGAAGATCTGAGTTCAAATCTAGCTGTGTGACCTTGGGCAAATCATTTAAACTTTGCCTCAATTTTCTCATCTTTAAAATAGGGATAATAATAGTACCTACCTCCCAGGGTTGTTGTGAAGATAAAATAAATAATATTTGTAAAAGTGCCTAGACATTATCAACACATTGAAAAAAGACAGGTCTTTGTTTCCAGGACCAAATGAGATAACATTTGTGAAGTGCTTAGCACAGTGCCTGGAACGTAGTGGATGCTATATAAATGCTAGCTGTCATCATCATCATCGTCATCTTCATCATCATCACCACCACAGACAGAATCCTAGGCTTGAAATCAGGAAGACCTGGGATCAAATCCTCTGACACTTGCTAGTTAAGTGGTCACTTAGCAAGTCATTCAATTTCCATGTCTTTCTGGCAATTCTCTGGGACTTAGCTACTAAGTCATAGAGGATTATAACCTACAATAGTGGAAGGAGTTCTCACAGGACAAGATCCTTGTACTGAAGAAATCATAGATCTTTTGCACGGTTATATAATTTTCATCTTATTAATACCAGATGACTGTTTTGTTGTCCAAATTTAGCTATCCTGGATCTGTGTTATTTGCACACTTAACAAGCATACTATTGATGTCACTAATAAATTGGAGTTACTAATAAAAATGTGGAGCAGCACTGGGGCCAAGGACAGATTTTTGATGCATTCAGCAAAAGACCTCCTCCAGGCTGACATTGATTGGTTAATGATTACTTCTTGTGTCTGGTCATTCAACCAATTATGAATACATCTAACTGTAATATTATCTAGCCTACATGTCTGCATCTTATTCCCAACAGTCTCAAATGCCTTTCTGAAGCCCAGATATACTCTATATGGCATTGTACTGATCTATCAATCTGGAAACCCAATCAATAAAGGAAATGAGGCTAGCATGACTGGTAGTTGAGGAATCTAGGATGATTCTTAATGATTAACACTTTCCTTTCTGAACGCTCAAGAATTATCTCCTGCATTGAATTCAAGATCGCTAGCCGATAGTTTGAATGCCATTTGCCAACCTGCAATCTCATTTCACCATTCCCATTCTCCGTGATTTTTCAGAGATAACCTGCAAGCGCTAGATGATCACATCCATTACTCCTTTGTTACCCCCTCATACCTCATCCTTTCCATTATTGTACCAAAAAATAGTGAGTAATGATGCTTTCTCCAAGAAAGACTGAAGCTTAGTGTTTAAATTAATTCTTCTGTCTTCAACCGTATATTCTATAGACATGGGACTTGGTCCCTGGAATATTAGTACTTACAACTTTGAAGTCAGTGGGCTCAGGAGCCTTGGCATCAGTAGTTCTGACAACCATAAGGTTGGTAGGTAGGATGATCTTGGGGCCAGCAGATGGCAGCTTTGGGGTCAGTGCATTTGATGGTCATCTTGAGTACAGTTTTGAGTACATCTGGTACATCTGGGTACAGTTTTGGGACCAATGGTTTTGTTGATCATGTATCTAAGGATCTAAGTCCTGGGCACCTTTGGGCTGAGATCTTTGATGGCCTCTTCCTGGGTGTTGATGGCTTTGGTGTCAATTGTCATTGGCTGTTTATTGTTATTCTTAGCACAGCTTGTGTCTTCCTCAGAAACTTGGGGTTAATTCATTTGAGAGACTCCTGTTTCTGTGGCTAGGTTTCTTGATATCATTTCTGTATCACTGCAGGACTGGCTGGGGGTGGTTCTTAGGCTTAGCCGTCTTTACACTGACATCTATGCCACCACAGACTACATGGCCTAGAAGAGACACACTAGCTCTTTCAGTATCCTGAAATAGAGTCCATTTGGGCCTGCTGACACAAAATCACGAAGGGTTATCTTCTTAAGCCAACCATCTGTTCACTTATCATTACTCAGCATCCTCATAGCCATTTTTGTCTTGCTCTTCTTTGCATCAACTGAAGAGCTCAGGAACTCCAGAGGCTTTGAGGCTGCCCCTCCAAGCAAATTCATCTCAGAGTTGTTGTTCAGTCACCTATGATCAGACAAAAAAAAAACACAAAGCAGAAATGGCAGTTGGGGGCCCACTTAATGCTCAAGCTCACTTAGGTTAATCCTTGCTCTAGTTTCCAGGTGAGAGTAATTAGCAAACTGCCTGGGTGGGGGTAGCCCTGTACCTCCAGGGAGAGGCTCAAGTAGTACTGACTGTGGGCCAGTGGGAAGAGAGAATTCAAGGTGAGTTCACTCTCTTTTAAGACAATTGAATGGGCTATTCTTCCTCATTTAGTAGTTAAGCCTATCTGAGGCAGCTTTGATACCTCTTTCCCTCACTTCAGTCATCTCGAAGTGGGAGACTAAGGAACCACCTAGGGTTTCTTATATCATCTCAAACTGCCAAGCCCTTCAGCACTGAGTTATGTTTCTCAAAAATAGCCAAAGTGCAAACTCAGCATTCCACAGCTTTAGCAAAAACATATTGGGGTTATAAAATTATATAATAAAAAGTTTGTCCTTAAAATCTTTAGTTTCTTCATAATCCCTAGTGATTCTCTCTCATTTCCTTCTGGCAATTATCATTAGCTTCCACCTAAGTCATCAAAAATGAGTGACTATCAAAGTTTACAAATCTTGAGAGGCTTTTCATCATATACCAGTTAGAGGACCCAGGAAGACAATGATGTTCCTAGCTGGTTGTGAAAGGTCAACACCTGGCCATCTCAGTCCCCCTTAGGAGGGAGTCATCAGTCTCTACTATGTGGGACAGTTGACAAATTAAAATCAGAGGTATCTCAGACAGAAAGTAGAAAGGATTTTATTACAATCCCGTGGGAAAGGGCAACTCAGGCACCAAGGGCACCAAGGGTCCTCTCAGTGTCAGAGCGCACTGAACACAGAAAATTCAGGTTCTTTTATAGGTCCCTAACCATGATCCCCCTCCCAACCTCCTTCCTCTAGGCTTGAAGATGCAAGCTTTGAGGGTACAATGTGGACATGATAAATCTACCCCGGTGACAATGGCAAGGAACAAAAGGTTTGGTTATCTTTGACAAGCAGAAGCCAGTTGTTTGATACCACATCTTCACATCTGTAGCAAACTAGCCTTTCCCACCATCCTTGCTTCTGCAGTGGATGCCTTCCATCACCCTTACATCTGTGACAGATATCCCCCAGCATCCTTACATTTGTTTCCCATCATGCTTACACCTAACTGGTCTTTCTAGCCAGGTCTTCCACGGCTACATTGCACCTGGTTTTCCAGCTTTTCATCCATTTCTCTTTCAAGAGCCCCTTGCCCTTGGGTAAATACACAGGATCTGAGCATTCTGTGTTCTATTCTTATTCTTAGAGGATCTCACGGTTACTGACTTGTCTTCCCAAAGTCACTAACTTGTCTTGCAGAAAAAAAAAAAAAACTTAGGTAGAAAGTTGAATTTTAAATTTCATGAGAGGCCTTACTATCTTACTTATTTCTCACTTACTTAATTTGCCTCTTTTTCTTATGAGAGGTCTTCACTTTCACTACTATTCTCCTTGTGTCTTTGAATTTTCATCATTATTCTGTGAATCATGAGAAACTGATTTGGAGGTATAGGACTGAAATTGAATCTCAACTCTGCCGCTCATTGACAAAACTAATCTATAAATTAAATATAATGATATAACTGAATAAATATAAGCTAGACTAGATGGTTCTAGGGTCCTTTCTAACTCTCAATATTCAATTATCAAAAGGATGAATGACCAAATCAATCTAGATGTTTTCTCCGAAAATGCAAATAGCAGCTCATCCATGCCTCCCTGTTTTGCATGACTCCTGTCTATGTCATCCCATCAGTTTATCATATGATATCCATCCAACATGCCAGAGACTTTCCTCCATTTCTTCTGACAAGTCCCAGGACCATTTTGTCCATCTACCTGTATGCCTTGACCATGTCAGATAACCAGCCCACTCTTTCTTCCTAGCACACATTTCCCTAGAGATATCTTTTACTCTTGCTCTTCAAAGTACCTTATTTGTTACATGTGGCAGCCTGCTCACTGCTACCTTGAGCCCTCTCTCCAATGTCTTTTGTGTGATATTCATTTTTAATTCTTCAGGAACTGTGGGTCCATATTTAGCAATCATACAACAGTAACAGCAGTATATTGACATTCTGAAAAGAAGAGTCTTTGTTTCCAGGATCAAATGAGATAATATTCCAAATGTGCTTAGCACAGTGCCTGGAATTTAGTAGGCACATAACAAATGTTTATTCCATTGTACTCTATTCCAGGAGAATCTTGGGGTTATTAAAGGAACTATGCAATTTCCTGAAGGCAATCCAGCTACCTCTCCTCCTCTTATTTGACTATGAGTCCAATCCAATGTCAATTTGTACTATCTGTTCCACACATGTGTGCACATGTATCTATGTACATACGTGTGTGTATGTGTGTGCACAATTGTTCATCCAACTGCCTGTCACATTCTGGTAAATAAACATTCTTCATTTGCTTGGTCTTTCAGTTGTGGATGGTCAAGCCAAACACTTATACTATGAGTTCCAGTATTCATACTGATAGATAAGCTTCATAGGCTGTTTATCCAATTGCATGGCATAACTTTGTAAAAAGATGTTATTCATCAGTTTGATCTTTCTTAATGTGAATGGTCAAGCTAAACTCGTGAGTGGTTATAGACCTTCCAGGAAACTCAACAATATTTCATGGATTGATGCAACCAGCACAAAGGCACTCACAAAAAAAGAGTCTGAAAGACTTCAGCCTTCATAGAGAATCCTTTTCAACTTGGACCCTGTGCTGAATCTCCTCTATCATGGTGGTAATTAAACATTTCCCTGCTTAATGCCTTGCCTGATGTTTATAATCAGAGAGTCACTGAACAAAGTTATTTCTGTAGTTATATCTTTCAAAGAATCTCTAATAATTTTGCTGTATGGGCAGTACACACTTTGTTAAAAAGAAAGCCTTTAAGGCAGCATTCTGTTCTACCCAGCCAAATGCTTTTTCAAAATCAACAAACAAGCACAATAAGGACCTTGTATTGTAATTTCTTCCAACTGTGAGATGGTAAAGATGTGGTTCACTGCAGAATATCACTTGGAAAAGTCTGCCTGTTCCCTACTGATATTCTCATTAAAGATGTTCTCAAAGCATATTGATGATTCTCATGACGATTCTGTAGACATCAGCACAGGTTTCCTCTATGGCTGTTGCTCTTCAGTTGTGTCCAACTCTTTGTGACCCCATTTGAGGTTTTTCTAGCAAAGATACTGAAGTGGTTTGCCATTTCCTTTTTGTATTAGCAAGGCAATAATCACAATATAGATGATAATTGTCAAAATGTCTACGTGGTTCTGTATCAGAAAATATAAGAGACTCTCCATATAGAAGGTAGAAGTAAACCTTTATTCAGACACCAGAGACAGGTCCAAACGCCAATAAGCCCAATCCATCACAGTAACAAAGAATTTAATACACAATATCACAGCAGAGAACCACTCCATCCCAAAACCATCCACCCCCTGCTGGGGCCTGGCCACCAGCAATCACTCACAGGACAGGACAGCACAGCACAGCACAGCACAGCACAGCACATCTGCTCTCTCCCTCAGTTCTAACGGCTCTCTCAGCATTTCCTGTGACACACTTTCTTTTTCCTGTCAGGAAGCTCCTCCTACCACATATGACTTAGGCTTCCTGTGACATAAGCAGGTCACATAGCCTATTAATGCGTGGGAAAAATCTTCAAATCTAAATTGTCATTACATTTTTCCAGCTCATTTTACAGATGAGGAAACTGAGGTAAGCAGGGCTAAGTGACTTGCCCAGGATCACACAGCTACTAAGTGTCTGAGTCCACGAATGAACTCATGGAGATGAGTCTTTCTGACTTCAGGCCTGGAGCTCTACCTCCTGTGCTACCTACCTGCCCCATCTAGTTGCTTTTTCCATCTTTGTTCTTTTTAGTGACATTTTTACCACTCTGTAAGCACATCTAGGGCTGAGATCTTTGAGTTCAAGTGGGATGATTACTGTCCTTGGTGGTCAAAACAGCTCATTACTAAAAATCTTTGAATGTCTTTTCTATCTTTCTTCTGTTTGTTGGACTCCTTTCATTTTCATCCTTAAAAGCCCTCAGAATAACTTAACTGGAAGCCTTGTCAAGCTTTCTTTAAACTGATTTGACCCTCCACTCCCTTTCTACTTTATGAGGAGATAGGGATTATTATAAGCCATCATCCTTCCAGGAAGCTAGGTGGTGAAGTAAACAGAACACTGGACCTAGAATTAAGAAGATCTGAGTCAAAATCCTACGTCACATACTCATTAGCTATATGATCCTGGGCAAGTCAGTTAACCTCTATTTACCTCGGTTTCCTCATCTGTAAAAAAAAGGGGGGAATAATAGTACCTATCTCCCATGTTTGTTGTGAGGACAAAAGGAGAAAATATCTGTGAAGTGCTTTGCAAACCTTAAAGCACTGTAGAAATGCTAGCCTTAGTACTGTCCTTCTTCATAAGACTTTACAAATTAGTTTGTATTATTATAAACCGTATGCCTTTGGCCACTGCCCCTCTCTCTGCTTGGCAAGCAAGTCAGGTATCTGCTAACTGAGTTATGTTTTCGGCTTCTTTTGGTCTCCTTTTTACATCAATTGATTTCTCTCTGCATTAAGTTACTATAACCTGTGGTCAATATTACTTCTGTTGTCCATTTCCCATTTTTTCTTATCAATTCCTTTTTAAAAATAGCTTGGAATTGTTTCAACTGCATATCATATCTTTGTCTCATTATTATCCCTCCTGGTTTGTTTTTTTTCTCTTGCTAATCCTGACCTTTGTTTTAACAAGTCAGAAGTGTTATTACACAGACAACTGATGTGGAGATAACTCCCATATCTACAACAAATCTTTTTTATCTGTTAAAATTAAGTAAATTTCATTTTAAAATCTTATTCAGTGATTAGTATGGCCAGCCTCTTGTTTCTTTTCTCAAAGAAAGTATTCATGATGTAAAAGCCTGAAGTTTTTACAAGCCTTTGCCTGCCCGCCTTTTTTTACACCCTCATCTATTTGAAATTGAAACAAGTATCAAAGCGTAGGAGGTCTTGTGAACTCATAGACTTTCTCTACCCTTTTGTCCTCTGCAACTAATGGTGGTCCATAGTTGCAGTTATATGCATCATGGTAGTCTTTTTGCCAATACTTACCCAGAGCCATACCGCGGCTATTCAGTCATTTCAGTTGTATCTGACTCTTTGTGGTTTTCTTGGCAGATATACTAGAGTGGTTTGCCATTTCCTTCTCCAGCTCATTTTACAGATGAGGAAACAGAGGCAAACAGGGTTAACTTGCCCAGGGTCACACAGCTAGTTAAGTGTCTGAGGTCAGATTTGAACTCCTGTGTATGAGTCTTCCTGATTCCAAGCCACCTAGCTACCCAATATGAGCTATAAGATAATGTTTTTGTATCCCTGGGGCATATTGAACTGATTTTGTTCAATCATCTTCTTCCCTTGCCTCTACAAGGAATACTTCTATCCTTCCATTTAGATAAAACTTCTTTTTTCTCTTCTCATTCATTTAGAGCAAGAATGTTGTGGTTCAGCTCTTCTATCAGTGTACCTAGCTCAGGGGTGGGGAACCTGTGGTCTGTTCTGTGAAGTGTAGATTGGATCAAATGGCCACACTTGAGGACCCAGAGAGCCGCTGGCCTTTTTAAGCTAAGGTCTTTCCCAGGCCTCAGTTTGTCTGAGGCAATGCCCATTCACCGATTAAGGCTAGGTAAGAAATGAGGTAAAGAATGGCCTCTTTTACCTAGTCAAAAAAAAAGATCAATTTAGGATGGGAAGACCCTCAGAGTTTCTGGCCAAAACAGAAGCAATTGCTATTTATGCTCACTCTGAGCCATCAGGGCCCAAACGATGACAAAGCGGATCTTGGGCTGGGAACTACTGATGGCCAATCAATGACAGCCAGAGTGATGTGGAGACATGGTTCTTGTCTGTCACTGGAAAAGGATCTTGCCTTTGGAGAACCAAGTCACATTAAATTTTATAGACCATCTAAAAACTATGCAACTTTTAGCACCCTCTGCCCACTTTTCTGCCCCTCTGCCACCATTACTACAAAAATAGAAAGGGCCATATAGGACTGAGGAACATTTTGTATTTATCTTTGCTTTGTAGGTCATCATGGCCAAAGAATTGTGGATGACCTGTAGCAAGCCTATCCATATTTAGCTAGACAGGTCCTCAGAAAACAGACTTGGGCTTTTGCTAGGGCTATACTCAAATTCTTTCCAACATGGTGGAAACCAGTGGAACTTACTTTTTGCAAGCATAGACTTCTAGACCCCAGGGGTATGGCCACACCACAATAAAGTATTGGTGTTGGAACAGAGTTTTGTGAAAGTTATAGTTGTGACCTTCTTTAATTCTATCATTCTCTTCTTCTTCTCCTCTTCCTCCTCCTCCTCCTCCACTTCTTCCTCCCCACCACCTTCTCCCCTTTCTCCTCCTCCTCTTCCTTTAGAGAATCCAGATACAGCCTCTGTGGGAGGAGCCTCAAGTCTGTAACATAGCTAAACACACTCAACTTTTTTCCCTTCTTTCCTTTCTAGGATCACAGATTTAGAACAAGAAGAGACTTAGTCCAACTGAGGCTCAGAATTGTTACCAACTGAGATTCAGAGATGTTATGTGACTTTCCCACCATTACTCAGCTAGTAAATGCAGGAGACAGGATTCAAATTCAAGCCTTCCTGACTCCAAGTCCAATACGCTATCCACTGTGCTACCAAGTAAGCTGTCCCTTCCTTCTGTGTCACATTCTTCTACCCTCCAAACTCATTACACAGATTAGGATTCTCTTCTGCCCGTATGGACTCCTCTTCTTCTCAGTCTTCCCTCTGAAGCATTTCCATTCTTTTAAGGAGGGTACAGATCTACTCAAAACAAAGCAAGAAAGTCAAACCTTCATGAGGTTGCTCATTTTCTATCATATCCCCATATTTATCACCCCCATTCCCCACCCAAGGTAGCCACTGTTTAGCCCTACAGGGATATACCCACACAAGATCTTCTCTCAAGCTGCTAAGCCATAGTGGGCTCACCAGCATGGGAACATCCATGCTTGGGGGGCATTTAAATTTTTAAAGGCTTTAGTTAAATTCCCAAGAATGCAAATGTACAAGAGTAAAAAAAAAAAAAACCAAAAACCACAGAACAGGTGGTATTCCCTACTATAAAAGAATAAACAGGTATGCACAAAAAAGTACATGCTGTATGCATACCTTTCTATAGGTGATGTTATTTTTCATATTAAGTGGCATTACTCTTTATGGTGCTGTTACTTTGGTGAAAAGATGTAGCTAAAAAGGTGAGGAGAGAGCTGCACTCTCTGCCTGACCTTATTGGCATTTTCTCACTCCACAGGAATGATGGGTACCTGGTTGAAGGTCCCTGCAGCCGGCATGATTGTTACATGCCAAGTTGGTCTATCTGCAGCTATTTCTTTTCCATCCTTTATGTGTCCAATATTGAAAAACTCTCCCGTTGCTCCTGGAGGAGGAGGCAGTCTGTCCCAAGGCAGTCATTTCTCCTTGGGGGGAGGGGAGGGAGGGATTAGGAGACTGTTAGGGCACAGACTTTTCACTATTCCCTCCTCCCACACAGCTGAATTTCCCTAAGCAAATTTAAAATAAACAAATAAACAGGCAAATAAAGAAGTCATGGGGTGGGTGGTGGTAGTCTTCAAGAGAGCAAGGGAAATTTTTTAAAGGACAGTATTGCACAATGAAAGCCAAATTATGCATTATGTATATAACCCATGCTCAGGTGCCCCCTAACACTGTGAGCTCAGATAAAGCAGATTACATCTCTTTGGCTAGTTTGCACTCACTTGGAGTTACTCCAGGAAAATCTCCCAGTATATTAATAGTTTAGCTCGTATCTAATAGGTATTGAGATGTAGTGGACTGAGAACATGTCCCTTAATCAAGAAGACCTTTTTCAAATCCAAACTCTGATGCATTTTGACTGTATGACCCCAATTAATCAACTCAGTGTTCTAGATGACCCTCAGTTGCATAGAAGTTTCTTATCTGCACTTAACGAGGGAGTTTTCATACACGCAATCAAATCACAAGTCTAGACCACAGCTTATATGCAGGTTTTCCTCCAGAAAATGAAGAAGATTCAAAGGGCTTACAAGAGGACATGAACAGACATCAGTTTTCCCCAGAAAGGAACTGAACTCAGAGTTTCTATTGAAGCAGCGCTTAGAATTTAGGTAGTTTCCTCTTTCCCATAATCTTACATATCCCCTCATGACTAATAATACCACCTTATGCTTTGATTCTCTGCATCTCCTAAATAAGCAATCCTCTTCCCTAATAAGGGATGGCAAGGTTCAGATCTCCCCAATTTCACCCTCAAAGATAAGAGGTGGGGAGGGAAGGGAGGAGGAGAAAGAAGAGGAGGAAGAGAAAGAGAGAGGCAGGGAGAGCAAGAGGTAGGAGGAGATAGAGAGACCAAGAAAGAGGGACAGAGACAGAGAGATAGAGAAAGAGAGACATAGAGAGACGCAGAAAGAGACAGAAAGACAAAGAGACAGAAGCAGAGATAGAGATAGAGAGAGGGCTCCTCTGATGGGTGTCAGTCATTCTGAGTCCTAGTCAGCCAGTCATCTTGAAGGCACCCCATTTGTTGCAAAAACAATCAAGAGCACTTTGCTCTATAAGAAATGCATGTTTATGCATGCCACATTTTTCATAGGCAAGTATGGCTCAGATGCCTCCAAAGAAGGGCTCGAACGCTGTAACTTCATCAAGTTGGTTAGGAAACTCAGAATGATATTTGTGTCTACCCCCAGACTGGACCACACATCTGTTTTGTGAAGTTCAGTCCAGCTAAACAGGAAGTTTACCACTACAATGTTGAATAAATGAATTCTGTGACATCTTCGGAAGACTATCTGCTAAGCTGAGGAGGTGAGGGGAGCAGGGGATGGTCACAATCTGCAGCAGGAGAGTAACTATCTATGATAACAAGATTATGTTTCTTTGAAGTGGGGTAAATGCATGTGAGGAAGAGTAGAAAAGTCGGTGGAATACTGGCTTCAGAATCAGGACCAGGGTTCAAGTGTCACTTCTGACACATTGACTTTGTGACCCTGGGCAAGTCACTGAACCTCTCGGTGAGCATAGCAATAAACTCTTTTAAGATTATTGATTGCAGAGGTGGCCAGTGCATTGGCAAAGGAAGCTCCCTACACCCACACTGATCAAATTATAGGGCTAGTCAAAAAGGAAAAAAAAGAATGTGTCCATGTCCCTTTACAAGACTGAAAACTCCATGAGAACAAGAACTGTGCTACCCAAACAACGTATTGTACTTAGTTCAAATTCAGCCTCAGATCCTTACTAGTTATGTGGCCCTAGACTAGTTGATTAACCTGCCTGACTCAGTTTCCTCAACTGTAAAATGGGGATAAGAATAGCATCTACTTCCAAGGGTTGTTATGAGGATTAAATGAGATGATCACTGCAAAGCACTTAGCACAGTGGCTGGCACAAAACAGCTAATTAATAAATGTTTATTCTCTTCCCCTTCCCCCTGCACACAGCAGGCACTTCATATCCATTGAATGGAAAACATCAGCAGAAATCATCTTTTAGAAACAGAGGTCAAAGCAAAGCATAGGTCTACACTCCATGAAATCCAAACCACAAGGCCTGCCTTAATGACCACGAATCCCATAGGATCAAAACAGCAGTCTCCAAACTTCACAATGGCAAGCTGGCTCACATCTACTCCATTAACCACCTTTTTTTTCTTCCCACAACCAATGTAAGACACAGCGGAATAAGTTCTTGCATTAGGGTACTGCTGGCCATGCGATCCTAAGCATTAATTATAACCCACACAGTTTTAAAGAAGCAACAGGAGTTGGACTGAACATAAGAAGTTCATGAGTTTGGTCCCACATCTCCCATAGACACGGCAGGATCTTACGCAAGTTCTTTTGCCTGGCATATAGTAGGTGTCTAATAAATGTTTGTTAATTGTTATTTTCCCACCTTCAGTTGTCTCACAAGGGGCCACAGCCTTCCTCACAATGGTAAGAACATTGAGCTAAATCTGATCATCTGTCTTTCCTACAAACCACACAATACACCTCCTTACGAACTCTGTGTTCCATTACCTTTCTGGCCATTCCTATGCAGGACATTTCCTATCTTGACTCTATGCTTTGCTGTCCCACTTATCCAGAACACTCTCTTCTTCAATGACTTTTCCTGAAGCACTCTTCGCTCTCTTAACGTTCAGGTCAAGGGCTACTTCCCACGTGAGGTTTTTCCTGATTGCCACTCTTAGTGCTTTCCCCCTGACTTCCCAAAATTATTTAATATCTTCTTCCTTTGTATTTTGATGTGCTTATTCTGGTACCCAGAAAAGGTATCCAGAATAGAATTCCTCTAGTAGGATGTAAGCCAGGGGTGGGGAACCTGTGGCCTCAAGGCTACATGCGGCCTTCTAGGTCCTTGGGTGCAGCCTTTTGATTGAATCCAAGTTTTACAGAACAAATCCTTTTGTTTGTTTGTTTTAAATTTTTATTTATTTATTTAAAATATTTAGTTTTCAGCATTGATTTTCATAAGAGTTTGAATTACAAATTTTCTCCCCATTTCTACCCTCCTGCCCACTTCAAGATGGCATATATTCTGGTTGCCCCATTCCCCAGTCAGCCTTCCCTTCTGTCACCCCACTCCCCTCCCATCCCCTTTTCCCTTACTTTCTTGTAGGGCAAGATAAATTTCTATGTTCCATTGCCTGTATATCTTATTTCCTAGTTGCATGCAAAAACTTTTCTTTTTTGTTTTTGAATGTCTGTTTTTAAAACTTTGAGTTCCAAATTCTCTCCCCTCTTCCCTCCCCACCCACCCTCCCTAAGAAGGCAAGCAATTCAACATAGGCTATGTACTTATCATTATGTAAAACCCTTCCACAATACTCATGTTGTGAAAGACTAACTATATTTTGCTCCTTCTTAACCTATCCCACTTTACTGAATTTTCTCTCTTGACCCTGTCCCTTTTCAAAAGTGTTTGTTTTTGATTACCTCCTCCCCCTATCTGCCCTCCCTTCCATCATCCCCCCTTTTTTTATCTTCTTCCTCCTTCTTTCCTGTGGGGTAAGATACCCAATTGAGTGTGTATGGTATTCCCTCCTCAGGTCAAATCCAATGAGAGCAAGATTCACTCATTCCCCCTCACCTGTCCCCTCTTCCCTTCCCACAGAATCACTTTTTCTTGCCACTTTTATGCGAGATAATTTAACCCATACTATGTCTCCCTTTCTCGCTCTCTCAATATATTCCTCTCTCATCCCTTAATTTGATTTTATTTTTTTAGATATCATCCCTTAATATTCAACTCACCCTGTGCCTTCTGTCTATATATATATACATACATACATACATATGTACATACATACACACATATGCATATGAATATATATACATACACACATATATATGTGTGTGTGTGTGTGTGTATATATATATATATATATATATATATATATATATGCATATTCCCTTCAGCTACCCTAATACTGAGGTCTCATAAATTATACACATCATCTTTCCATGTAGGAATGTGGACAAAACAGTTCAACTTTAGTAAGTCCCTTATGATTTCTCTTTCTTGTTTACCTTTTCATGCTTCTCTTGATTCTTGTGTTTGAAAGTCAAATTTTCTATTCAGCTCTGGTCTTTTCACTGAGAAAGCTTGAAAGTCCTCTATTTTATTGAAAATCCATATTTTGCCTTGGGGCATGATACTCAGTTTTGCTGGGTAGGTGATTCTTGGTTTTAATCCTAGCTCCATTGACCTCCGGAATATTGTATTCCAAGCCTTTCAATCCCTTAATGTAGAAGCTGCTAGATCTTGTATTATCCTGATTATGTTTCCACAATACTCAAATTGTTTCTTTCTGGTTGCTTGCAGTATTTTCTCCTTGATCTGGGAGCTCTGGAATTTGGTGACAATATTCCTAGGAGTTTTCTTTTTGGGATCTATTTCAGGAGGTGATCTGTGGATTCTTTCAATTTCTATTTTGCCCTGTGACTCTAGAATATCAGGGCAGTTCTCCTTGATAATTTCTTGAAAGATGATATCTAGGCTCTTTTTTCGATCATGGCTTTCAGGTAGTCCAATAATTTTTAAATTGTCTCTCCTGGATCTATTCTCCAGGTCAGTGATTTTTCCAATGAGATATTTCACATTGTCTTCCATTTTTTCATTCCTTTGGTTTTGTTTTATAGTATATTGATTTCTCATAAAGTCACTAGCTTCCACTTGCTCCAATCTAATTTTTAAGGTGGTATTTTCTTCAGTGGTCTTTTGGACCTCCTTTTCCATTTGGCTAATTCTGCCTTTCAAGGCATTCTTCTCCTCAATGGCTTCTTGGAGCTCTTTGCCATTTGAGTTAGTCTATTTTTTAAGGTGTTGTTTTCTTCAGTATTTTTTTCAGTATTTTTTTGGTTCTCCTTTAGCAAGTCATTGACTTGTTTTTCATGGTTTTCTCGCATCATTCTCATTTCTCTTCCCAATTTTTCCTCTACTTGTCTAAGTTGCTTTTCCAAATTCTTTTTGAGCTCTTCCATGGCCTGAGACCAGTTCATGTTTTTCTTGGAGGCTTTTGATGTAGGCTCTTTGACTTTGTTGACTTCTTCTGGTTGTACGTTTTGGTCTTCTTTGTCACCAAAGAAAGATTCCAAAGTCTGAGACTGAATCCCAGTGCGTTTTCGCTGGCTGGCCATGTTCCCAGCCAACTTACTTGACTTGAGTTTTTTGTTGGGGTACAACTCCTTATAGAGTAAAGAGTACTTTGTTCCAAGCTTGAGGGGATGGGCTGTCATTTTCAGAGCTATTTCTATACAGCCAGCTCTTCCACACCAGCACTCCTCCTTCCTCAAGAACTGCCAACCCAGATTGGACTCAGATCTTAAGCAGGCTCTGCACTCCTGCTCTGATCCACCACTTAATTCCTCCCACCAGGTGGGCCTGGGGCCTGAAGCAACTGCAGCTATAGTTTTGTAGCTGCCCCACCTCCGCTGCCCCCGGCATGGTGGCTGAACCACCAACTCCTATCACTCTGTCCTGAAAGCTTTTCCCACTATCCTTCTCTGTTGTCTTTGGTGTTTGTGGGTTGAGCAGTCTGGTAACTGCCACAGTTCACTGATTCAGGGCGCTAGGGCCCACTCCACCCGGCTCCCCGTCTGGGGTCTGGTTGGTCCTGCTACTGCCCACACTGGGCTCTGCTCCACTCCGTTCCCAGCTCCATGCTTGATAGACCTTACCCAGCATCCATCCAGGCTGTCTTGGGCTGGAGCCCTGCTTCCCTCTGCTATTTTGTGGGTTCTGCAGCTCTAGAATTTGTTCAGAGCCATTTTTATATGTTTTTGGAGGGACCTGGAGCTCACGCAAGTCCCTGCTTTCCAGCCACCATCTTGGCTCCGCCCCCCAGAACAAATACTTTTATTGAGGAGATTTATTCTGTGAAGTTTAGATTCAGTCAAAGAGTTGCACTTGAGGGCCTAGAGGGCCACATGTGGCCTCAAGGCCACAGGTTCCCCACCCCTGAATAAGCTCTTCAAAGGTCGAAGACTGTTTCATCTTCTTCAGTATCCCCAATTCCTAACAGAGTGCATGGCCCAAAGTAGGTACTTAATAAATGCTTACTGAATTAATGAATTAACAAAAGGATGAATGAATGATAAAATCCAAGCTAGTAGAGATAAATGTAAAGTACTATACTTGAATTCAAAAAATCAATCAGGCATGTATAAGATGGGGGTGTGGTATGACTAATGAGCATTTCACCTAATGATGATCTTGGGGTCTTAGTGGACTCTACATTCAATTTAAAAGATGTCCCCTGCATAATATGGCAGGCAAAATACCTAACAGGAACACAGGCTGCATTAAAAAGCACATAGGACAGTGTCTAGAAGGAGAGAGGTGATCTGCTGTATTCTGCCTTAGTGAGACCTCACCTTGGTGTGTTTGGTTCTGCCCTACCCCCTCCCCAAGTTAGGAAAGGAATTGATTAGCTGGAGATGTTGCAAAGAGGGTCATCAGGACAGCGAAGGGATTTGAGATGCTGCTAGATGAGAATCTGTTAAAAGAATCAGGGATGGTTAACCTCATTGAAGGGAACATTTGGGGGAAGAACTTAATGACTGTCTTCAAGTATTTGCAAGACAGTCACATGAAAAGGGACTAATTTGTTCTGCTTGGTCAAAGATGGTAGAACTTAAAATGTGGTAGCTGCTTAGGAGTAAATTTAGTCAGGCAATCAGTCAACTAGCATTTATTATTAAGAACCTTCTGGGTGCCAAGTGCTAGAGATATGAAGACAAAAGACGTGCCTGCTCTCAAGGGACTCCCAGTCTAAGGAGGGAGACAAAATTCAAGCAAAGTATACGGGATAAACTGGAGGTGGAATCAGAGGGAAGGCACTAAGATTAAGGCTGATAAGAGGGGAATCTTCTTAGTCATTAGAGCTGTCCAAAATGGAATGGGCTTGCTCAGAGACCTCTGGCTGGATGGCCAGGTATGATGTACTGGGCACCGAGGTAGCACAGTAGATAGAGTGCTGGACTCAGTGTTAGGAAGATCTGGGTTCAAATACCTCTGACACTAGCTGTATGATCCTGGACAAGTGCCTCAAGTAATGATGAGACCTTATCTATTCAATGACTTGTGACTAATGTTGACTACAGGATTTCCCTATACAGACAATTCTTGCTTTATGTAAATTCTCATTACACAAAGTCAACTTTATATAATCAATTCTGAAAGAAAACTACATTCCAAAAAACACCTGTTAACTTTGCTATACAGTATTGTGATTAGCTTCCCCCCCACTCCGCCCCAAAAAAAGACCCCAGAAAAAAATCCTCCAAATGAAAGCAGAAGAATAGACACTCAGAGAGACCACTACCACTGCTGGCCTCGGGGCTTGGCTTGAGACCTCTGGCACCTAGAGAGGAGAACTCTCCCCCATCTGTGCTTGGGTACCTCGTGTCTGTCCCTGCCCCCCCGCCATGGTGCCCATGGCGCCCATCCTCTCCTGTCTGTGTCTATGTCCAGCCCTCAAATGGTCGGGTCCTGTCCATGTATTCCTCCTCCTGCTCTCGGGTCCTCACACTGTCCTTGAGCTATGTGCTTGTCCCCTACCCCACATCCCTGGGCAAGTTAGTATTATGCAAAAAAATCACTGTGGAGTGGTCTACTTACCTAATGTACCTATCTGTAATGACATATATCCTTCCTGTATCCTATAATAAGGCAATTAAGAATGTCTGCTACGGATGTCATGTGAATGCTAAGCAGAAAAGTATACGTAAGTGTAGCACAGAGTAAAAAAGAAAAAAGAAAGAAAGAAAAAGTAAAGTTGTCTCCCAGTTTTGAAAAATTTGGCTTTTAGGTAACAATTTTAAATGTTTAAAAAATTTTTCCATGAACAGTATTTATTTTCTGTCCTTTCTACCTTAGAAAAGAAAAGGAAGGCCTTTTAGCAAGTATACACAGTCAAGCAAAACAAATTCCTCTATTGGCCGTGTCCAAAACTGTGTGTCTCACTTTGCATCGCCCGCTGTCAGGAGGTAGGTAGCGAGTGTCACCACTGTTCCTCTGGAATCATGGTTGGTCCTTGCATTGATCAGTGTTCTTGAGTCTTGAAGCAACTCTTCATAACACAGGTCACCATATAACATAATGTGTTTGAAATGGTAAAAATATGTTAGTCTGGGATGGAATCGTGGATGAGCACAAGTACTAGACCGGAATCAAGAGATATTGGTTCAAATCCTGCTCCAGGCTTTTACTAGCTGAGTGATGACAGGCAAGTCACTTAACTTTTCAGAGCTTCCTCATCTGTAAAAACTAGGGCAGCTAGGTATCAAGGTGGATAGCGTCCTGGGCCTAGGGTCAGGAAGGCCTGAATTCAAATCCAGCCTCACACACTTACTAGCTGTTTGACCTTGGGCATGTCGCTTAACCCTGTTTGCCTCAGTTTCCTCATGTGTAACATGAGCTGGAGAAGGAAACGGCATTATCCATTATCTTTGCCAAGAAAACCCCAAATGGGGTCATGAAGAGTCAGACACAACTGATCCACAACAAAAATACTAGTTATCATCATTTTTGTTATCATATAGGGGTTCAAAATCTGATTTATGCTTATTACCTATGTGACTTTGGGCAAGTCCTTTAACCTCCCTGGGCCTCGGTGAGAGAACAGCTGAGAGGGAACAAGCCAAATGCTGGATAGGAGAGACAAGCATAATGCAGTCGTGGCTGATATATACATGATTTTCTCCTTTTAGTACCTATACCACATATTTAGCTTCTGAAGTCATTTGCCACAAGTTCCAGATCCATATCTGTTCTGAGACTGTCAGCTAATCGGGACAGTCAAAATCCTTTCCACTGGCCAGAAGAACATACACCATGCTGGCCATGGAACAGGGAAGGCAGCTCTCAATCCCACCGGCCCCACCATGCCATGATCAGCAATCCAACAGAACATTATTTACTGACCATTCACTGGCTGCCTTGTATTCTCAGTAGGTCCCATGTGACCATGCAAAAAAAGAAGGATGCAAAATGAATAATCTCCATAGACTTTGGCCTCTGGGAGATTACATCTCAGCTGGAGTACAGCTACTAGCTCATATTTACAGAACACTTGACCTTCTTTAACTTTCAAAAGCACTGCCCAGTAGAGGAAAGGTGGGGGGGGGCTAACCCATTCCTTTCTCCACTAAGGGGCTCCTCAGCTCTGGACTCATGAGTTCAGTCCAAGGGATGTAATCCTGGAGAAGCCTGACCTAAAATGGGAGGTGAACTAAGGTCCCTGTTGTCACACTCTATGGTTCTTCATGTCCCCATCCCATCTCAATGGGGCAAAATTGCTTAGTTTAGATGTGAGCTCATGTCCAGGGTCTCCAAAAAAGGCAAGAAGTAGGAAGGCATACCATGTATAATAGTAGTCAAGTATGGGACAAGCAGTGCAATGAATAGAACTCTGGCCTGGAGTCAGGAAGACCTGGGTTCAAATGTGACCTTAGTCACTTATTAACTAGGTGATCATAGCCAAGTCACTTAAGTTTGCTTCAGTTTCCTCATCTGCAAAATGGGCTGGAGAAGGAAATGGCAAACCACTCTGGTATCTTGGCCAAGAAAACCCCAAATGGGGTCACAAAGAGTCAGACACAACTAAACAATAAACAACAATGGGACAGGTATTTATTTCCTGCACACAAGAGAAATGCTAACCTCTGAACATTCACAAGCAGGCATTGGACAGAAGCAAACTCAACTATTAGCAGTACTAACTAGGACTGCTTGGAAGCTTAACTGCTGGGCAGTTAAAACTATCTAAACATGAAGCAATCTTCAGTGCTGCTGATAAGGCATTTTACATTTCACCTCCGTTCTGTACTATCTCCCACAAAGTGCATGTCTTCTAACAAGTTAGGCCAGGAATTGAGCTACTTCCCCTGTCTGTGGGTATCTTCCCTGATGCAGAAAATCCCCCTGCTCCCAGTTAGCTCCCTCCATTAGACCCTAGGCCTCTGAACCTCTGGAACTCACAAGGTAGTCTTCAAGCTTCTCAGGAAGTGATGCTTGATCATCTGAGATCATGAAAGACAAAAGAGGCAGCCCAAAATTCAGGCACTGGCTCATCTAGGGTGGACAGGTGCTCTGAACTGGTGTGTGCTCCACAGTTCAGGACAGCTAGGTAGTGCAGTGGATAGAGTGCCCGGTCTGGAGTTAGGAAATGAGTTCAAATCTGGCCTGAGACACTTATTGGCTGTGTCACCCTGAGCAAGTCACTTCACCCTATTTGCCTCAGTTTCCTCATCTGTAAAATGAGCTGGAGAAGGAAATGGCAAACCGCTCCAGTGTCTTTGCCAAGGAAACCCCAAATGCGATCTGATACAACTGAAACAACTAAACATCACCATGAGGAACCAAGAGATTAAGTGACTTGCCAAGAGTCATAGAGCCAGTGTGTTAAAGGCAGAATTTGAACCCAGGTCTTCCTGACTCAACAGTGGAACCAGCTCTCTATCCCTGACATTATGCTGCTAAAGTAGGTAATACAAGTTAATATCACCCTAAACTTAAAAATGAAGAAACAGGCTTGAAGAGGTAGCATCTTGCCCCAAATCACATAGCACACAAATAGGGGTGGGATTTGAACCCCAGGTTCTCTAAATACAGATTTAGCTGCTCTTTCCTCTACAGCATAATTATCACAAGTGAAAGAAGTTGCAAACAAATACAAACTAATTTAATATAAGCAAATGTATGTATAGGGTGTTAGTACTGCCTTTGTAGGTTATGTGTATGTCCCTGTGGATTTTTCTAAATGTGGCCCACAAGCACGCTTAAACAGGTATCTCAGAAATCTCACCAACTCTCCTCTAAAGAAATCTTGGATTTCTGCCTGGGGGGTGGTAGGAGAAGGGACCACCAGGTCCTCCTTAAGTACTGGTAGGCTAGGGGAAATGAATTTATTTTTAGGTTCAAGCTATTTTCATGGTTACTGTCTCCCAAAGAGAAAGCCATATCTGAAGATTTAGTAACTTTCCACCAAATTCCATTTACACAAAAGACTATCACAAATAGTAAATAGTGAATAAACCCATTTATCCAAGTAGATAGCAAACAAAATTAGAGTTATACAGATTAGAATACAGTAGACAGTAAAAAGAGGGAATGAGCTCCCTCACTAGGATCAACATAGCTTGGCTCAGTAGAGGCGGGGCAGGATGTGGGAGGCAGAGAGAAGGACAGAGAGAGTGAGAGAGAGAGAGAGAGAGAGAGAGAGAGAGGAACTGATTGTGATCTCAGCCAAGGGGAAATGCCCCAAAGTCTCTAGGAAAGGAAATAATTAGAACATAATGAGGCACCAGCTCCTCTACATGCTTGTGGCTTCCTAAAGTTCTCTGCATATTTGCCCTCTCTTAAAAAGGAAACAAGAAGAAAATCTCTCCTCTCCCAAACTCTGTTGCCAACTCCACCTCTCTCGCAGGCATTCAGCATTGAGCAATGCTTTCGATCAGTGAGGAGAATCTTGTGCAAATGCACCAGGCCAGAAACTCAGGTTATGCAGTTAAGTGCTTCCAGGAATACTAGTAGAGTTTTCCAAGGTAGCCTTTACGGAAGAAGTGAGTTTTCGGTTGTGATCTGAAAAGGCAAGATCAGGTCGGTCCTCAGAACAATGTTGCTCCAACAGTTTTAATTACTGTACAGAGAGTAAAGATAAAAGGTCAGATTCTATCTCCTCTGTGAAGCTTTTCTGGCTGGCCAACCTACAATGATCTTTCCTTTCTTTAGATGCCCTTAATACTTGTGGTCTGCACCTGACAATCTAGTCCTGAGAAGACACCGAGATATATCCTGACCTGGACTCTTCTAGTTTTCATGCACGACCATCTCCTGAATTATGTTGTAAATCTCCTAAAAAAAAAGGTGGGGGGGAAGCTCACCCTCTACTTTGCTCTGCAAACCCTACAACAATTCTCAGTGGGAAGAGGGGATGGAGTGCAATCCTAAATCCCCATGTGTTAACCAGCTCAGGTCCTCCAGCCTAAAAGCTTTTCTCATCAAGGTGTTATCGCAAGGCTGGTCTCACCATCATTCAGCCTCATTCAAGTGGAAGAAGGAGGTCAAAGAATGAAAGAAGCAAATTTGATTGCAGTGAGTGACATTCTAAACATTCAAATAAAGTCTTGGATGTCATTAAGCAGCACTAAAGATTGATACTCACTGTCTTTAGCAACAAATTGCAAAGTGATTTGCAAACCTTAAAGCACTATATAAATGTTAGTTATAATAATAATAATAATTATGTACCATGCCCATGTGCTGGAAAGAGTCAGTTGCATGCTTGATGACATAAGGGTTTTTTTATTTATTTAAAATGCGTGCAATTTCACTATGTTCCCATCTACTACTTCCTTTATTGCCTCAACTCTGTAGTTGATACAAATGAGGTTGAAACACCTACAGGGAGGACTTCTAGGATAGCCTACCATTTTGTTTATTCATTCTTTCAAGAAACATCTGTGAAGCTCTTATAATGTGCAATCTGTTTTGGAGCAACTTACTAAACTGTAGTGCCAGATTTAAAAAGACAACATGGTATAGTGAATTAAGTCAGGAAGTCCAAAATCTTCCATTAACACTCATTAACTGTGTAAGTCTAGGCAATTTACTTAACCTCTCTAAGCCTTTATTTCTCCTTTTGTAAACTGAGAATTATAGCAATGGTACCTATCTCATAGGACAGATGGTTAACAGTTCAATGGATTGAATAAGATGATGTGTGTAAAATCTTTTGTGAACCTTAAAGATCAAATGTGTGTTATAGTCACTATTTAAATTTAACAAAAGAGTAAACTGAGGCACATCTCCAAGCAAGATAACATTAGCAGGGGCATGCTGCCTGTCAATAAACAGGTCAACAGCTTGTCTCCATTTATAGCACAGAACCCAAACAAGAAGCCTGTTCCCCTTTTATAGGTTTTAGGGAGTAGAGAACTAAGAACAGAACTGCTATTTAAAAATAATGAATAGAGATAAATCCATAGATTAGGAAGTTGAGGCATAGATGTCAAACTAGTTTGCTTATGCTGATACTCTCTGTCCTTGGCATGCTATCTGAAACGGGAAAAGAATAATGCCAACAATTGGGGTTATCTCAGTTATGGCAACAAGAAAAACTAGGGAAAACAAACTTGAACAGACCAGTTCATAAGCCTGCATGGCCTCTTCAATTTCAATAAACATTTTTTGTATGGTGATTTCTTTTTATTCTTTGAAGTTGCAGCTAAAATTTGCTTTGGAAAGGAATGAATAAGATGCAATTGAAATAGAAAAGTGTCAGAGCCCAGCTACTCAGAAACATGAGAGGGATCCTGCATGGTTTTAAGGCCTAGAAGAAATGCAAAATTACCATGCAAATAAAACAGTCCCTGCCTGCAGCAAGTTCACAATTGGGGTACCAAGGCCGAGGCAGAAATGGCACGTACACGAATAACTATAAGACAAAATTATACGTAAGTGCATAATTCTATCCAAGATCTAAAGGGGGAAGGGGAAGGATTTTTTTTCTCAGTTTTATTACTTTTTAAATTTAATATTTTATCTTCCCCAGTTACATGTAAAAACAATTTTTAACATTCATTTTTAAAACACTGAGCTCCAAATTCTCTCCCTTCCTTCCTCCCCACCCCCACCCCCATAGAGAAGGCAAGCAGTTCAATATAGGTTATATATGTGCAGTCATGCAAAATATTTCCATAATAGTCATGTTGTGAAAGAAAACATAAACAAAAAAAACCTCTAGAAAAATAAAGTGAAAAAGAGTATGCTTCAATCTGTATTCAGAGACCATCAGTTCTTTGTCTAGGAATGGATAACATTTTTCATCATAAGTCCTTCAGGGTTGTCTTGGATCATTGTAGAGCTGAGAATAGCTAAGTCACTCACAGCTGATCATCCCACAATATTGCTGTTACCTTGTACACAGTACATTATGTTTTTCCCCGGCCCACATAAGCCTTTCCAGGTTCTTCTGAGAGCATCCTGCTCATTATTTCTCAGACTACAATAGTATTCCATCAAAGTCACATACCACAATTTGTTCTGCCATCCCCCAATTGATGGGCATCCCCTCAATTTCTAATTCTTTGCTCCCAGAAAAGAGCTGCTATAAATATTTTTGTACATATAGGTCCTTTTCCTTTTTGCTCTTTTGGGATACAGACCTAGTAGTGCTGTTGCTAGGTCAAAGGGTATGCATGGTTTTATAGCCCTTTGGGCATAGTTCCAAATTGCTCTACAGAATGGATGAATCAGTTCCCAACTCCACCAACGTCTCATTTGTCCCATACCAAGGAGAAGGATTTTTAATGACTTAGGAGACAACTTGGAGAACTTGACATCTGAGTCAGGACTTAAAAGAGAAATAGGAGCAGCAGGGCAAAAACACAAAGGTGAGACAGCACAGGATTTGTCTGAGGTCGTAGGATTTAGAGCTAGAATGGAAGTTTGGAGGGTACCTAATCCAACTCCCAGCTAGGTGGCACAGTGGATAGAGTGCTGGGCCTGGACTCAAGAAGACTCATTTTCCTGAGTTCAAATCTGGCCTCAGACACTTACTAGCTGTGTGACCCTGGGCAAATGTAATGTTAACGGAATATGATGATCTTCCTCCCCCATTAAGGGAGGCTTGCTTGTAGGAAGGCTTTCACACCTTTTGGTGCTAAGTTGATTAGGCACTGAGTCACAAGGGTTGTGATCCTTCTGACTCTGAGAAGTATATGTATATTCTGAATTGATATTTTGCTTTGGAGTTTCACTTATGAGCAGGACCTTTCAATTTCCTGGTCGAGACTGAGTAGCCGTATGTTCAGACCCCTGACTACTCAGATGTAAAGGTTTTCTCAATCCGGTGGTGTATGTAAAGCGTATAGGAATATTGCCCTGTCTGTCGGTCTTTGTGCTAATTTCTTTGCTTGTATTTTATCTAACGTTCAGGGTGCTGACTTTCCCCCTGAACTAGTGAATGTAGTTAAAGAAGATTGTTAACCCCTTTAAAAGCTACCTTTCCTTTAAAAAGTAGATTAAAGAATCTGGGCTAGCAGGCCATCCCGGGTATGCTAGGGTGCCTGCTGCTACATATGACATAGTCAGCAGGATCCGCATAAACTAAAAGGAAAGTATGGGGACTGGGATAATTGTCCATTGTTTCCCAGTTGTGGTGGCTATGATTCTGTGGAGCCCCAGGAGTAGCAGCAGCCTGAGGGAAAACAGGAGAGTAAGCAGTGACAGGAGTGGTTTCCCTGGGTGCCCAGAGCAGGGCTCCTGGGAGATAACCTCTCCTTCCCCCCGCCTCCCCCACCCCGCTAGCACTTGGGAGGAGACAGGCCAGAGCAGTGGCTATGGGAGGAAGGCAGGTTTGTGGGAGGTGGGGATGGCCAGAGCTGGAGCGCTCCAGTGCAGTAGCCCCACCCCCAGACCGTAAAGTGTACTGTATATTCAGAGCCCAGGCAGGAGCTCAGGGGCTTGGAATGGAGCCCTGAATCAGGAACAGAGAGCCGACTCAAGTCATACTCAGACTATCTTTTTTTTTTTTTGCTTGTATCCCAAGCACTTAGCACAAACCTGGTACATAGTACTGCTAGTGGTGGTGAGTTGTTTCAGTTGTTTGGGGTTTTCTTGGCAGAGATACTGAAGTGGTTTGCCCTTTCCTTTTCCAGCTCATTTTACAGATGAGGAAACTGAGGAAAGCAGGATTAAGCGACTTGCCCAGGAGCACACAGCTAGTAACTGAGGCTAGATTTGAACTCATGAAGATCAGTCTTTTTAATAAATTATCTGCCTATCTATCTACAAAGAGAGGGTTAGACTAGATGATCTTTAAGGTTCCTTCTGCCTCTAAATCTATGATCCTGTGATGAACATTTATGAACATAAGGAAGCTTTATCTGGTACCACCATGACTGGGGAAATGAGTGGAGGAGAGAAGGCTGAGTAGGAAGTTATTTCAAAAGCATGGGTGGTTAAGAGTACAGGAATAAGGACCTAAGTGGGGTGATATGAGTTCTATGTCAGAAACATAGACAGTAACTGATGAGAGGAATTTTGGAGGTATAAACTCCACATCCTCCCTCATTTATGTGCCTAATAATAAATAAACCAGGTGGTTTGCTACATCCCCCAATTCTCCTTCAAGCTTCTCCCCCACCCAGTTTCATTCTCACCAAACCTACATCCTCCTAGCATCTCTGATACCACACTCTTCCAACTTTTCATGGCCTTCCAGCCTCATCCCCACCTCCTGTTTCAGTTCCATGCTCCTCTGCTCCTCTCTTCAGAGCCTCCCCTTGAAAGGGAGTTAGGACAGAAAGAGAATCATGGAACTTTTTTTTTTAATACTGAGAAGGGACAAGGCCCACAAGATTAAATTTATCCTTGTAAAATAGGAAAATTGAGGGCCAGAGGAGAAACAATTGAATCACATAGCAAACTAACAGAGCTGAGATCAGAATCTATATCTTGGGTGTTGGAGACTAAGATTATACAAAGAGGTACACTGGTTTGGGTCAGGTGTGGCTAGGTGTGCCAGACACACCCAACCCACAATGTACGCTTTACTCTGGAATTATGGTGTAACACCCGTTGAATTGTGTCCTAAAAAACATATCGTTCTTCACAGTGTTGTATACATGGAGAAGGAAAATTCCTGATTGGCTGAGAGAATGCAGAAATTGATACTTTAGTTCTGGGTAAGTGACTTAGCTGACTGGTTTGCAGAGAGGACCTCCGGGGAAGCTGTCCAGTGAGAAACTTTTGAATGGCAGACTAGAACCCTTGGAACCCCATCAACCTTCCTTAACTTCAAGAATGTGCAGTTCTAGAGATTGCATCAGATAATCTTTCTCCTGGTTTGAGATGAGATCTTATTTCCCTCCAAGCTGAAGAGCCCAGATATAATTCTAGCCCAATTCCCTTAAGGGAGCCTGGAGGAGAAACTGACTAGTTTCCATGGTCTTGGACCTTTGCCTGCCCTTCCCCCCAGCTAGGTGGTTGGTGGTGCAGTCTTAGCCTTCCTCCTAGTCCCCCAAAAGAAGGAAAAGCTATCCCTTTGAAGACTGAGTAGAATAGATCGGTTCTCAGATCATTTTTGGGTGGTTGTTCAATCATTTTAGTCATATCTGACTCTTTGTGACCTCATCTGGGGTTTTCTTGGCAAAGATACTACAGTGGTTTGATATTTCCTTCTCTAGTTCATTTTCCAGATAAGGAAACTGAGGCAAAAATGATTAAGTGACTTGCCCAGGGTCACACAGATAGGAAGTGTCTGAGACCTGATTCAAATGCAGGTCCTGCTGACTCCAAAGCACTAGCACCTATCCCCAGAGTCACATCATCCACATACACATATTCACAGCGTTAGAGTTCTAATGATGAACTTAGAGATTATTTAGTCCAGAGGTATAAAACACAGGCTCACCCAACTGCAGCCAGAATCAGATTAAAATATAATTGGGAAATATTAAACAAAATAAATAAAAATACAACTTAGCATAGATAATGTTAATATGTGATTTTCTAAGTCAATATGAGGCCTGCAGAGGGATCCTCATGTCTGGTTTAGTAGCCTGCCTGTTTCTATTTGAGTTTGATACCACTCATCTAGTCCCACTACTACATTTCTCATATAAGGTCTCTGAAACCCAGGGAAGTGAATCACTGGCTAAATGTCGCACCATTCATCAATAGAAGGGTCAAGATTAAACCAAGCTCCTCTGACCCAAAAATTCAGTAATTTTTCTACTATACCATACCGCCCTAAAGAGCTGGCTACAATGGGATTTGAACTCACTCCTACAGAGACTAGGACCTTAATAGCTGTTCTTTCTCATCATCTTTCCTTTCCCCCTCCCTCCTAGACAACTCCTGCCTTGCTCATCCTTAGGCTAGGGATTTTTTTTCCCCAAAGGTGACAGCAAATGGGTCTGTGACTCTATAACAAAATCTTGAGATACCCAGTATAAAAAAAATAGGAATGAGGGACAAAGAAAAGCCAAACGCCAGTATTTCACATTTGGGCAACTGGGTGAATGGTCAAGCCAATGATGGAAACAGGCAAGTCAGAGGGACAATAAATTTTGGAGGGGAAAAATATAAAATTCTGTTTGTCCTGCACCCATAATGTTCACAATTCAGTGGGCTACCAACCTAGCCAATGTGGTAAGCATATTTTCCAAAACCAAAATTTAGACACATGCTCTGTTAGAGGATATTCCTTGTGCAAAGCATTGCTTAAAGGGGGAGGAAGGATAAATATACTTGCTTGTGAAATTGGAATGGGGTAGAGATGATTTTCATTGGTGGAAGGTGTGTCCACACTGGAAGTTCCCTGACCTGCCTAAATCCCAGAGCATTCACAAATATGTGTATATTCACTAGGAATTTGAGGCTCAGCCTGAGGAGAAATGGCAATCCTCTGTGGACCCAAGAATATGTCTCCTAGATGTAAGGTAGTAGATTCCTGCTGCATCTGTCTTTTGCTTCACACTTACACTGCATAGTACCAATATTTAGCAAGCATTTCTCACAGCATCTCTATGAAGTAAGTCAGTATTATTGACCAAGTGTCTTACAGAGAAGGGAAACATCTCCTGTTGCCTTAGTTTGGACATATTTCTCAATATCAAAAAGCTGTCGGGAAATATGCTTAAATTACAGTAGCAAATACCCCATGTTCAGTGAAATTGTTGAGTATTTGGAGTCTTCTCTCCCACCCAGGAGGAGCTAGGTGGCACAGTAGAGCTCTGAACCTGGATTCAATAAGACAAGTCCAAATACAGACTCAGACACATGCTTAGCTATGTTATCCTGGGCAAGTCACTTAACTTCTGTCTGCCTTAGTTTCCTCATCTGTAAAATGAGGATGATAAATAATAGCATTTACTTCACAGGATTACTGTAAGGATCAGATAAATTATTATTTGTAAAGTAAAGCTATATAAATGTATGCTACTATCATTTTTAAGGTACAATGAACTTCTAGCTATCAGGTCATAGTAACGCAAGGCAAGGCAGAGCTGGATAAAGGCAAAAGCTTCTAGATGGGAGACAGCTGCAGAGTGAAGGAACGGAAGAAGAAACAAACCAGAGAAAATTGAGTTGTGTTCAGGAACTGTACTAGACAGTAACAAGAGTGACAGCTTACAAAAAAAATGCCCCAGAAAGAAAAGAGGGTGATTGAATCCCAGAACATCGTGGTGCTTTCTTTATCTTTAATAGACTCGCACTACTTTGGGTATATTAGTGTAGCAGCCTCTTTGTTTGTCGCTGCTTATGAGGAAAGCTGGGAGCAGGGCAAATGGGCAAAAAGAAGAGAAGGGCAGAAAGAAGAGAGGAGCAGATAGAAAACTACGGCAGAAAGAATGTTACTCAGCAAACAAGAGGAAAGAGGAGCATGGTGGTACAGTAAGGAGTTGTAGATTTCATTAGCTTTGCTAATGTATGACTTGGCTAAGTCCTTCACCACCCTGTACCTCAGTTTCCTTCTTTGTAAAATGATGGGATAGGATGAGTTGACATCTAAGGTTTCTGCTAGCCTTGAAAGCTACCATCCAATGAAAGAACAGCACTTACAGACAACCTCCCTTTTTTCTTGGGACATGTCTTTATCATGATTGGTGCTCAACTACTCTAATCCAACCCACTGGCTGTTGAGTCCCTTGTGTGGGTGGAGGGTGTGACTGTATTTTAAACAATATCCTTTCTTTTTCTCTCCTGATACTGTGGGATGAGAACAGGAGCTAAGCACTTTTTATCTTGGCTGCCACTAAAATCCAAGACTAAGGTGGCAACATGGTGCTCTGGAAAAGGCATTGGATCTGGAGTCAGAGGCCCTGGATGGAAATTCAAACTCTACCACTTACAACTTATCTAACCTTGGGTAAGTCATTCAATCTTTCTTTGCCTTGCTTTCCTCAACTATAAAAGGCCTAAGTTGGACCACAATGTCAGAGTGGGAACCTTCCAACTCTTAAGTCTAAGATTCCATGAGCCCATTTCTTGGCTCCCTCCCACTTTCAGACCAACGATGGGTCCCCAGGCTCTATACTACCATAGGGCTCATCCTGTCACTGAAGGAAGGCCATGTTATCCTGAAAAAGTACATGGTATATGTCCCTGTGCTGTGCGATTCCTCAGTATATCCTGAGCAGGTACCTTGGTTTTCACTGTACCAAAATACACCTCCCCAGAGAACTGCATAAGGACCCCCTAGAGCAGGGCTTCTCAAATTAGGGTATGAGAAAGCTTGGCAAGGTAGTGCCAGCAATATTTGGCAACAACTTATAATCCTATTAAAATATTGGAGAAACTCCAAATTGATCTTGGTGAGCCTATGGAAAAGAAAATTAATCTATTTGGTTTTTTTTGTGCATTTGTATTATAAACTCTAGAATTTGTTTCCTTTCATATTGAAGAGGAGGTAGAGGGAGGTTTACTGAAAACTCTATGGGTTAAGGGACTAAAAAGGTTGGGTATTTTTGCTATGGAGAATTGCAGAGATTAGAATTTTCCATTGTGGTTATTCATTGATTCACATTGCCTAAAGATTACTAAGCAGCTCAGGTTGTAGGTTCACATCAGATTTAAGCCACTAAATGACTTAGGGCTTATGCTTCTTGTTAATAATATAGCTGGTACAAATGCTTAAACAAGTCCTACAAGCCTGAAGATTGTCAACCTGAAAAGGTAGGGCTGAGGTGCTTCATTCAGATGAAAGCTCCACAATCGAACTTTCTAGCCTTATAGCACACACCTCCTCTACTTCTATGTCTCTGTTTATATCTCCCCTATGTATGAAATAGGGACACTCTACACACACACCTGACATACACACACCTTTCCCACCTCTTGAAATCCTTCTCTTCCATCAGTGCCCAGTTTATAGGCTACTTCTTCTGGGAAATCTTCCCTTATCCACCCAAAACAGAAGTGATTCCCACCCCCTCAAAACTCTCCTAGCACTCTGGTACTTTTCAAAGCTCGTATCACATTCTACCTCTCTTGGGGTTGTGTTTGTAAATTATATCCCCTGTTAGATCATCATCTTCTGAAGAACAGAAATCATATCTGATTTTTTTTAATTTTTTTATTTATATATTTAGTTTTCAGCATTGATTTTCACAAGAGTTTGAATTACAAATTTTCTCCCCATTTCTACCCTCCCCCCCACTCCAAGATGGCATATATTCTGGTTGCCCTGTTCCCCAGTCAGCCCTCCCTTCTGTCACCCCACTCCCCTCCCATCCCCTTTTCCATTACTTTCTTGTAGGGCAAGATAAATTTCTATGCCCCATTGCCTGTGTATCTTGTTTTCTAGTTGAATGCAAAAACTTTTTTTTTTGCTTTTGAACATCTGTTTTTCTCCCCTCTTCCCTCCCCACCCACCCTCCCTAAGAAGTCAAGCAATTCAACATAGGCACATGTGTATCATTATGCACAACCCTTCCACAGTACTCATGTTGCAAAAGACTAACTATATTTTGCTCCTTCCTAACCTATCCCCCTTTACTGAATTTTCTCCCTTGACCCTGTCCCCTTTCAAAAGTGTTTTTGATTACCTCCACCCACATCTGCCCTCCCTTCTATCATCCCCCCCCTTTTTTTTAATCTTCTTCCTCCTTTTTTCCTGTGGGGTAAGATGCCCAATTGCGTATGTATGGTATTCCCTCCTCAGGTCAAATCTGATGAGAGCAAGATTCACTCATTCCCCCTCACCTGACTTCTCTTCCTACAGGACTGCGTTTTCTTGCCACTTTTATGCGAGATAATTTACCCCATTCTATCTCTCCCTATCTCCCTCTCTCAATGTATTCCTCTCTAATCCCTTAATTTGATTTTATTTCTTTTAGATATCTTCCCTTCATCTTCAACTCACTCTGTGCCCGCTCTCTCTCTGTCTCTCTCTATATATATATACATATATATATATACACACACACACATATATATATATACATACATACACACTCACATATATATACATAAACATATATATATATATATATATGCATATTCCCTTCAGCTACCCTAATACTGAGGTCTCATGAATCATACACATCATATTTCCATGTAAGAGTGTAAACAAAACAGTTCAACTTTAGTAAGTCCCTTAAGATTTCTTTTTCTTGTTCTTTTTCTTGAGTACTTTTTCCTGCTTCTCTTGATTGTTGTGTTTGAAAGTCAAATTTTCTATTCAGCTCTGGTATTTTCACTGAGAAAGCTTGAAAGTCCTCTATTTTATTGAAAATCCATATTTTGCCTTGGAGCAAGATACTCAGTTTTGCTGGGTAGGTGATTCTTGATTTTAATGGTAGCTCCATTGACCTCCGGAATATCATATTCCAAGCCCTTTGATCTCTTAATGTAGAAGCTGCTAGATCTTGGATTATTCTGATTGGGTTTCCACAATACTCAAATTGTTTCTTTCTGGCTGCTTGCAGTATTTTCTCCTTGATCTGGGAGCTCTGGAATTTGGTGACAATATTCCTAGGAGATTTCTTTTTGGGATCTATTTGAGGAGGCGATCGATGGATTCTTTCAATTTCTATTTTGCCCTGTGGCTCTAGGATATCAGGGCAGTTCTCCTTGATAATTTCTTGAAAGATGATATCTGGGCTCTTTTTTCGATCATGGCTTTCAGGTAGTCCAATAATTTTTAAATTATCTCTCCTGGATCTATTTTCCAGGTCAGTGGTTTTTCCAATGAGATATTTCACATTATCTTCCATTTTTTCATTCCTTTGATTCTGTTTTGTAATATCTTGATTTCTCATAAAGTCACTAGCTTCCACTTGCTCCAATCTCATTTTTAAGGTAGTATTTTCTTCAGTGGTCTTTTGGACCTCCTTTTCCATTTGGCTAATTCTACATTTCAAGGCATTCTTCTCTTCATTGGCTTTTTGGAGCTCTTTTGACATTCTGGTTAGTCTATTTTTTAAGGTGTTATTTTCTTCAGTATATTTTTCAGCATTTTTTGGGGTCTCCTTTAGCAAGTCATTGACTTGTTTTTCATGGTTTTCTCACATCCTTCTCATGTCTCTTCCCAATTTTTCCTCTACTTCTCTAACTTGCTTTTCCAAATCCTTTTTGAGCTCTTCCATGGCCTGGGACCAGTTCATGTTTTTCTTGGAGGCTTTTGTTGTAGGCTCTATGACTTTGTTAACTTCTGTCTGTATGTTTTGGTCGTCTTTGTCACCAAATTAAGAATCCAGAGTCTGAGACTGAATCTGGGTGCGTTTTTGCTGCCTGGCCATATTCCCAACCAACTAACTTGTCCCTTGAGTTTTTCGTTGGGGTATGACTGCCTGTAGACTAAAGAGTTCTATGCTCCATGCTTGGGGGGTTGCGCCAGCTCTGCCACACCAGCACTCCTCCTTCCCCAAGAACCCCCAACCCGGACTGGACTTGATCTTCAGCAGGCTCTTCACTCCTGCTCTGATCCGCCACTTGATTCCTCCTACCAGGTGGGCCTGGGACGGAAGCAACTGGCAGCTGTACTTCTGTAGCTGCCCCACTTCCACTGCCCCCGGGGCGGTAGCCGAACCGTGAACTCCTTCCACTCCCGCAGATTTTTCCACTAACCTTTTCTGTTGTCTTTGGTGTTTGTGGGTTGAGAAGTCTGGTAACTGCTGCAGCTCACTGATTCAGGGCGCTAGGTCACACTCCACCCAGCTCCTGGTCTGGTTGGTCTGCGCTGCTCATGATGGGCTCTGCTCCCACTCCGCTCAGCTCTGCTCCCAGCTCTGTGCCAGATAGACCTCACCCAGAGACCATCCAGGCTGTCCTGGGCTGGAGCCCTGCTTCCCTCTGCTGTTTTATGGGTTCTGCAGTTCTAGAATTGGTTCAGAGCCATTTTTTATAGGTTTTTGGCGGGACTCAGCAGGGAGCTCAAGCTAGTCCCTGCTTTCCAGCCGCCATCTTGGCTCTGCCCCCCAATCATATCTGACTTTATCTTTGTATTTGGGTCCAGAATTGAAAAGGAGAAGTGAGGTGGAATGGATTGCCTCTGGAAAATTGCACAACACCTTTTTTTGTACATATTTTATTTAATATTTTAGTTTTCAACATTGATTTCCACAAGATTTTGAGTTACAAATTTTCTCCCCATTTCTACCCTCCCCCCCCATTCCAAGATGGCATATATTCTTATTGCCTCATTCCCCTGTCAGCCCTCCCCTCTTTTACCCCATTCCTACCCCCTCCATCTCCTTTCCCCTTACTTTCTTGTAGGGTAGGATAGATTTCTATGCCCCTATATATCTTGTTTCTCAGCTGCATGCAAAAAAAATTTTTTTTTAATATTTTTAAGCATCTGCTTTTAAAACTTTGAGTTCCAAATTCTCTCCCCTCTTCCCTTCCCACCCACCCTCCCTAGGAAGGCAAGCAATTCGACATAGATCACACATGTATCATTATGCAAAACACTTTTGCAATGCTCATGTTGTGAAAGGCTAACTATGTTTTGCTCCCTCCTATCCTGTCCCCCTTTATTCAGTTTTCTCCCTTGACTGTTCCTTTTCAAATGTGTTTGCTTTTGATTACCTCCTCCCCCATCTGCCCTCCCTTCTATCATCACCCCTTTTTTATCCCCTTCCCCTTACTTTCCTGCGGAGTAAGATACCCAATTGAGTGTGTATGTTATTCCTTTCTCAAGTTGAATCTGATGAGAGTAAGATTCGTTCATTCCACCTCACTTGCCCCCTCTTCCCTTCCAACAGAACTGCTTTTTCTTGCCACTTTTATGTGAGATAATTTACCCCATTCTATTTCTCCCTTTCTAAATATATTCCTCTCTCACCTCTTAAATTTATTTCTTTAGATATCATCCCTTCATATTCAACTCATCCTGTGCCCTCTGTCTATATTCCCTTCAACTCCCCTAATACAGAGAAAGGTCTCCTGAATTACATACATCATCTTTCCATGTAGGAATGTAAACATAACAGTTCAATTTTAGTAAGTCCCGTATAAATTCTCTTTCTTGTTTACCCTTTCATGCTTCTCTTGATTCTTGTGTTTGAAAGTCAAATTTTCTATTCGACTCTGGTCTTTTCATTAAGAAAGCTTGAAAGTTCTCTATTTTATTAAAAATCCATATTTTGCTTTGGAGCATTATACTCAGTTTTGTTGGGTAGGTGATTCTTGGTTTTAATCCTAGCTCCTTTGACCTCCAGAATATCATATTCCAAGCCCTTCGATCCCTTAATGTAGAAGCTGCTAGCTCTTGTGTTATTCTGATTATGTTTCCACAATACTCAAATTGTTTCTTTCTGGCTACTTGCAGTACTTTCTCCTTGACCTGGAAACTATGGAATTTGGCAACAATATTCCTAGTAGTTTTCTTTTGGGGATCTTTTTCCAGAGGCTATCGTTGGATCTTTCAATTTCTATTTTGCCCTCTGGTTCTAGAATATCAGGGCAGTTTTCCTTGATAATTTCTTGAAAGATGATATCTAGGCTCTTTTTTTGACCATGGCTTTCAGGTAGTCCAATAATTTTTAAATTATCTCTCCTGGATCTATTCTCTAGGTCAGTGGTTTTTCCAGTGAGATATTTCACATTGTCTTCCATTTTTTCATTCCTTTGGTTCTGTTTTATAATATCTTGATTTCTCATAAAGTCACTGGCTTCCACTTACTCCAATCTGATTTTTAAGGTGGTATTTTCTTCAGTGGTCTTTTGGACCTCCTTTTCCACTTGGCTAATTCTGCCTTTCAAGGCATTCTTCTCTTCATTGGCTTTTTGGAGCTCTTTTGACATTCTGGTTAGTCTATTCTTTAAGGTGTTATTTTCTTCAGTATTTTTTTGGTCTCCTTTAGCAAGTCAGTGACTTGTTTTTCATGATTTTCTTGCATCACCCTCATTTCTCTTCCCAATTTTTCCTCTACTTGTCTTACTTGCTTTTCCAAATGCTTTTTGAGCTCTTCCATGGCCCGAGACCAATTCATATCTTTCTTGGAGGCTTTTGATATTGCTCTTTGACTTTGTTGACTTCTTATTTTTTGGTGACAAAGAAGATCAAATCATACAGCCAGAAGACTACCTGGAATGTACTCCCTCCTCAGCTGGGCCTACAGAAAGCCTATCCTATCCCCCTGTTTCCTACTGCTGGTGTTTTTTTCCCTACTCCCATCTCCCCACTGGAAATTACCTTGATTTACTGTGAGGATATTTTGCTGAGGAGGGAGTACATTCCAGACACACAGGACAGCTCTGAGCAAAATCACAGGGAAAGGAGATGGAATGCTGTGTATCAAGAACGGCAAGTCGACCAATTGGGCTGAAACATGGAGGATATGAAGGAAGGTTAAGTGTAATCATTTGGGAAGGGTTAGATGGGGAATACTTTATCCCATAGTAAACTGGGAGCCTACTGGAATTCCCTGAACAGGGCAATGATGTGGCTGGGCTATGTCAATTTAGTAGCTGTGTGGAGGATAGATTGGAATTACAGGATCACAATTTTAGACCTAGAAGGGCCCTACCTCTTTAGAGGCCACTGCCTCCCACCTCTTCATGTTACAGATAAGGAAACTGTTAGACAGAAAAGCGACCTGCCTAGGGTCACACAGCAATCAAATGTCTGTGATAGGATGTTGAACCCTGGATCTTTCTGACTCCAAGTCTAGGACACTATATGACAGCATGCTATCTCTCAAATAGAGAGGGGAGCACAGGATGGGGTATTAATTAGGAAGCTATTAAACTAATCCAACCCAGACATGATGAAGGGCCTGAAACTAGACTGGCTGCATAGTAAAGGGACTTTTCAAATTTGAGAGATGTGATGGAGGTAGAATCAATGATTCAATCAATCAAGAGGCATTTATTGTCTATTATGGGGTACTAAGACAGATGGGGCCCTCAAGGAGCTCCACAGGAACATACAAGGCCCCAAAAGTGACTGAATATGGGGGTGGGGGTTGCGGATAAGGAAAAGGACAGAATCCTGGATGACTCCCAAGGTCTGGGAACCCCAGGGACTGGGAATTGGTGGTGCCTTCAATATAAAGTTAACAAGTGGGTAGAAGGGGGGTGGGGAACGAATTCTCTTTTGGACCTGTTGAGTTTGAGATGACTTAGGGTAATAAATGTTAATTAGATACAACTGAGACTCTTCTGCAATGTATTGGGGAAGACGGGTAAGTTATTTTAAATGCATAAATCTAGGTAATGATAGCTTACCTATTGCTGTACTCTACTTACCTATTTCTTAACCCCAACTTAAGTACACATAGGAAAACAGAACTATAATTTTCAGTTCCTGGTCTATAATATACACTTCACTTTGCTCTCCGGGGTCTGTTTCTTCGCATATAAAAGCACCGGTGGTTGGGCCAGACGTTCTCTAAGGACCCTTCCGGCTGCTAACATTTCACCGTCTATAATCTAGCTTTAGTTTTAGCAGGAATTGTGACAGGTGCTCCTCGTCCCCCGCTGTCCTTAAGCCAAGGAGAGCGCCAATTCAGAGAAGTCTGGCGTCCCGCTCCTCCGCGGTGACTGGGGCGTGTACAAACTAGCCAATGGCTTGGCCAAGACCTTCCAGGTCAATTCTCTGGGTGGAATTTGACCACCTCCAATACTTTAACCCCTACTTCCCTCAGCTCCCTTATCCCCTTCCGTCTTTCCGTCCCTCCCAGCGCCCTGCGGATTTCTTCCACTGGCTCTGCAACATAAGCCTTTTTCTCCTCCTCCGTCACAGCCTCTACCTGTATCTTCACATTCCAGACCTGAAATGATGCCTACGTCACAGTCACCACTACCCCCAGCCACAGCCCAATTTCCCATCCCCATCTTCACCTCCGCAAACCCCTCCCGACCTCACCCTTTACATCCTTTATCCCTTTATACTAGGCTGCTTTGATGCCTATACCCCCCCCAGGGCCCGTTGACCAATGGGCTGCGGCAGCTCCGGGAGCCGGGCTCGCCATTGGTTGGCGGGCCATGGTGAGAGATGGTGCGTTCTCCCTTCTCTGAACCGACTCAGGGCTGTGGGCGGTTGTTAAGGCGACCGCCGGTGAGGTAAGGCCGTCAGGCCGGTAGACGCCCCTGTGATTGGCTGGGCGATCGGACGATCCTCTCTGATTGGCCGCGATCTCTTCGGCTCCCTGCGTGCGTAAGCTGCTGGTTCCTTCCGCCCCGCGTCTCCGTTGAAAGGAGACTGCTGTCCGAGCGCCCAAGCCTGGGATCCCGAAGGCTTTCCAGGGTGGCGGCGAGGTGAGGAAGGGACCCTGCCCAGGGTCAGGGGCGGGATGGACGGAGGCGGGTGGAGATCAGGGTCTGCGCCACGTCCGCGGTCGGGCGTCTTGGCGGAGCCCGGGAGGTGCCTGCCCGTGGCGCCGGCGGCGGAGGACAGAAGCCGGCTCTGCGGGTGCGGGCCCGAGGGGCCCCGAGGACGCAGAGGGAGCCGCCCTCCGTCCTTGAGGCCCTGGCGGGCTGTTCTAACCGCTGGAGCCGACGCGGTGGGTGGGTGCGTGCGTGCGTGCGAGGTCCTTGGTCCGAGCGGTCAGTGCCGCCCGTCCCCGCCCTTCTCTTCTCCCTTGCGGTGAGAACGGCCTTGGGGCTCCCTGAGGCGCTGAGAAGGGAGCTTCGCTGGCCCCGGGGCAGCGTCGGGCGGAGATGAGTGCGGAGGGGGCGGTGGGCCGGGGTGGGGATCGGGGGCGAGGAGCGGTCACGCCCTGTGCATCCGCACCCTCACCCGCTTCTGCCGGACTGACTGGGCGAGCCAGCGCCTGACACACCGGGGGCTCCCAGAAAAGAGCAGCCGCCCCCAGGAAGGGGCCCGAGACTTTGTCCGGAGCGGTGTAGGTGGATGCGGTAGAAGAGGATGCCTGGGGACCCTACCTGATTTTCTTGTAGGGAGACGCGGGGGGAGGGGTTCGAATAGGCTGTCAACCCCTGCACCTCCAGTTCGGCTAGTGTAGATTTCCTGTAATTGATTAGGCTTAGGGGAAAGAGCAAAGCAAATGAAAATCCTTTAAAAAGTCCCAAATACCGATGTCACATCCTTTGGAAGAAAGACTTTTACCCCTATCTTGCCTTTGCTTTTCTTTGTAACTAGTACAGCGCCTGGTATGGTGTAAGAACTTAATAAATGTTTGTTTGACCGACTTTTAAATGTCTAGTTTGGAGTTCTTGATGGGTTGAAGGCTTAGGCAGCATATTTCATCTCTAGGTCAGTCTGAATTTCAGCCTGGATTACCTATTAATAAAATTGGGAAAGTTTTTATTTGAGTCCTAGTTCTAAAATTAATAAATTTATGCTCATGTCACAGAAGTCAGCCTTTTCCTATCATAGTCATGCCGATTACCTTAAAGATCATTTAATAGGCCAGTATCTTCATGTTAAAAGTTAAGGAAGGGGGCAGCTAGGTGGGGCAGTGAATAGAGCACTGGCACTGGAGTCAGGAGAACCTGAGTTCATATCTGGCCTCAGACACTTGATATTTACTGGCTGTGTGACCTTGGGCAAGTCACTTAACCCCAATTGCCCTGCCTTCCTCCCTCAAAAAAAAAGTTTAAAAATAAACTTAAAAAAAAAAGTTAAGGAAGCTGAGAACAAGTGACAGCAGCTAGGGTTGTCGGCTGAGGCAGGACAAAAACCTCCAGATTGGCAATCTCAGCAAATATAACCAAGTGGAGACTGCTTTAATCTCCCATTAGAACTGGTGCTTTAGTGGAAAGTTTGAAAGATCCATTGTCAGGGTAGTAGTACTCAGTACATCAAATAGCCATTAAGCATTCACAATATGCTTAAATAAATCTAGCAATATATTAGATGATGTGGAGATAATAAAACCATTTCCCTCAAAGAGACAAGGCACACACACTTTAAATAATCAGAACAATAAGTACAGAACTTGTTTGATAGCAAGGACTGTTGTTTTTGTCTCTGTAGCTCCACGACCTAGTATAGTCTCTCCTAGGTGCTTTGGGAGGATGAGGGTTGGGGAGGAAAGGGAAGGAAGAGAATGTGGGACTGATAGCATGGGACACAGGCTAAATGACTTGCCCATGATCTCACCGATAGTGTGCCTTGGAAGGAAAGCTTGAACCCAGACCTTTCTGATGCCAAAGGCAGCAGTCTATTCAGTATGTATTATTGCCATGCCACTTTTCTTATTATGTAAAGTCCTTTACAAAGTATTATGTGAATATAAGCTTTATTATAGGTGCTCAATGAAAATTTATTGAATTTAATTTTGGCCCAAGTGCTTGGAACTGCATTTGCTTATGGCAGAATACAGTTTTATGCCATTGAAAGACCATGTTTCAAGGCCGATCCCTCTAAATGAATAAACCAAGGTATATACTGTCTATTGGATAAAATCCCTATTCTGAGTTTCTGTGATCCTATTTTTCTGTAGTTTTGTAGACCAGGTTTATTGTAAGTTTGAAGACTAATTCTTTGACAAATAAATGTATTAATTAATAACTAAGGAAATAGTAGTTGCTTGTGAGAAATGGGTGCCAAAAAGATGGTTTTCAGTTATTGTGTTATAACACTCCTGAGTAAATCTGGCTACAAAATTTATATTCAGTGTTCTACAAGGTTCTATGAGAAGGGGTGGGAGAGTACAGAGTGTGGGCCAGATCAGTTTTTTTTCCCCTAAACGTTACAAAGATTCTAGCCAGAGAAGACAATACTGCAGGATTGTGAGGGATTGATAACTTTTTTGTTTTGGGAGGCTCCCTGGAAATTTTCTTTGTAGTGAGTATGTCTTAAGAATATCATAGAAATTGTGGCATCAGATGATTATTCTCTACTGCTTTCAATTCAACTTACAGTTGAACTAATTAGAGAGCATAACTTTTTTTATTTTCCTGAGGACTGGGAATCATTTTGATATGCTAACTTCAAAAAAATAGGTTAATTCACTTTAAGAATATTCATACAAGGTGCTACATTAGGCTAAATCCCCCAGTATATGATTGCAAATACAAAGGAACTTATATAGTGTAGGAATTGTGCAGCTCACTATATATTGTAAGTTGGTTCACAATTGAAAGGAAAGTTTTCAGATTTATTTTCAACCCATTTCTCTTAAGTCCTGTTCACTGAATAGATTATAAATTTCTAAATCTAATTGATAATGTGCCTTGTCCAGCATCAGTGTGTAGACAGAGTATTAACAAATGCTTTTCAGTCATGAAAACAAATGGTATAGTCACTTTTAGGGTCTAGGGTCTAAGTTGTACAAGTCAAGAATCTCAAGACTAACTAAATTTAGGACTTGTGGTCTCCAACATGCATGGAGATTTTCTAAAGAAAAATATCTGAAAGCAGCCAACCAAATAAACTCATATTTCTTGCAGAATTTAAGAATTACCTTAAAACTGAAAATACTCAGCCTGATGATTTGTACAAGTCAAGAATCTCAAGACGGACTAAATTTAGGACTTGTAATCTTAGAGTCAAAATTTTCTATGCTAAAATGAACATTTATTTTGAGCACACTAATCATACATGAAAATCAAAAGAAAGCTATGTTTGAAAAATTAAGCCTCAAGGGGAAAAAAATAACTATAATGCCATTATAGGCTCACTGTTGCTATTCTGAAGAGAATGTAACATCTGTAGCAGCTAATAGAACCATGTCATCCGCTCTGTAAGGAAAAATGAAATAATAGCAGTAGGTCCCAGCCGAGAAATAAGCATAGTAGATTACTAGAATCTGTTACTTAAAAGCATATGAAAAAGCTGCCTGCGGACTATTTTTAAAGGTGCTTTTCTTAGCATTGATGGTATGCGATGTAAACAGTAAGTTCTCCAGGATGTCAGAAATTAATATGGGCTGAAATGCTACGTATTTCATTGGATCATATGCACTAGTGGTTTCAAACTCAAATAGAAACAGAGGGGCCACATATTGACTTAGAAAGTCCCCAATTAATATTCCCTGCCTATGGTATCTTAAGTTTTTCAGTTCTATTGGCGTTTGGTTCCAGTTGGAGAGTTTTGGGGCAGTCGTTTGACACTTCTGCTGTAAGTAAGTAACTCTCCTTGCCCCAAACAGCGGTGTGAGATTCAGATGAAAAAGTGTATGGCAGAGTATTTTGAATCCTGTAAAGGCTTAGACGTGCTTTCATGTTGCATTTTGCTATGGGGGGGGTGGGTTGTCCTTGTCCTTGTGTCCTTGTTCCCTGAGCTATAAGACATGCATTGTGTTCAGTGATTTTAGATTGTCCCTATGGCTCGGTGGATGAATTACATCTTCATAGCAGTATTTTTTGTTGTTTTGGATCTGTGATTTCATTGATATAAAGAACTCCTGGTGACTTTTATTAGAGTTGCTAGGGCCCTGAGAGTTTAAATAACTTGCCCAGGCATCACGGGTCAAAGGTAGGACTTGAACTCATGTCTTCTTAATTGCGAGGCCTGCTTCCATCTGCTAAGCTAAGCTGGTTGTGGCAGGTATATTATATTCTTTTTGCAGTTCTTTCAGTTGTTGAAGAATTCTGATATTGTTGACTATGTACATCACTGCCAGCCTTTAAATGGGAGTAGTATATTTTTGATCCAAGTGACTTTTTAAAAAAAATTTTTTTTTAACCAGTATCTAAATTGTGACAGAATTCTCTAGGAAACTGTCTCTTTTATTAAGCTTTTTTTTAGTCATGGAAAAACTGTTTATTTCTCTGCTGGGACATACTGCCATTTCATTTTTCCTTATAGATCTGATGACACGGTTCTGTTTGTGGCTACAGATGTTACATTCTCTTCAGAATAGCAACAGTGAGCCTAGTGGCATTATAGTTGTTATTTTTTTCCCCTCGAGGCTTAATTTTTCAACCTTAGTTTTCTCTTGATTTTCATGTATGATTAGTGTGCTCAAAATAAATGTTCATTTTAGCATAGAAAATTTTGACTCTAAGATTACAAGTCCTAAATTTAGTCCGTCTTGAGATTCTTGACTTGTACAAATCATCAGGCTGAGTATTTTTCAGTTTTAAGGTAATTCTTAAATTCTGCATGAAATATGAGTTTATTTGGTTGGCTGCTTTCAGATATTTTTCTTTAGAAAATCTCCATGCATGTTGGAGGAAATCATCTGTGGGAGATTCAGCTAAGACATTGTAATATCAATTAAGTTGGGACTTTCTTACTGTTTTAAAATGATTAGTTAAGTGTCTTTGAGCCTTACTAGGTGCTAAGCCCCAGGCCCAAACCCCTATTAGGTGCTAAGCCTATGTGGGTGTGAATTGGTAACTAAGGTGGGGCTCCAGGTGGGGCCAGTGAAGGGAGGTGCTAACACCAGAGCCAATCGAAGGAGCCTAAGTTCTCCTAAGTTCTGGTCGCTCAGATGACATTTGATGACGTCTGAAACTGCATAAAAAGGGAAGACAGAGCTATTTGCTTAGGGCCCTCACTCTTGGTGGCTCCTTGATGTGGAGACTCCAGGCAACTGTAGTTAAGAACTCTCCATCTTCTAAACCCAGATGTTGGGACTTGGTTAAACTCTTGTAACTGTGCATTGAGATTTGAATCAGACAAGGTCTGTCTGTTGATGTTTGTAATTTGTTTGGATTTGTTCTGAAGTTCAGAGTGCTGGCTTTTCCCCCTGAACTAAGTGAATGATATTTGTATGCTGGATTAAAGTAAGATTGTTAAACCCTTAACGTTGCTTTCCTTAGTAAAGCAGATCAAAAGAACCTGTGAGCTGGTGGTTGTTGGTTTTACACCCCCACAGCAGCTGCTAGCTGGATTGTTGAAACAGACATAAATGGGGGGAAAAATCTATAAAGCTTCTTGGGGATTATGAATTATGTGGACATATAATATGACCACACATGCTTTTTATTCCACGTCTGCATGCTACAGTAGCTGCTTGTAAGTAAAATAGAAGTTACGTAGTTAGAACAAAAGATTTAACCTTATTGAGGAAGCATTGGTTTCTTCATCTTTAAAATGAAGGTGTCAGACTAAATATAGTAGAATGTAGTAGGGACTAGATTTAAAGGGTCTCTTCTAGCTCTTAACTTCTGTGAGTCTATGGACAATAGTCTGGAGAAATTGTGGCAAATGGATGTAATGGAATATTATTGCACTCCAAGAAATGGCAAAAATAACATTCAGAGAAACATGAAAAGAATTGTATGCACTGATAGAGAAGTGTACCAGACAGAAGCCATTCTTTTTGATTTGTATACTTCTGTTTCACTCAGTAATACTGTCAGGTAATATTTTATTAATTTTACATGGGCAAGATACCATACTATATTAAATACAAGGAGTTACAGCCTGTTTCCTCCGAATGCATCTTTCAGCTCTAGTGATGAAAAATAAACTGAATCCTCATTTGATGTCTTTCAGGATCAAAGGACTCAGGGGCTACAATGTTGTCAAGACTCTTCCGAATGCATGGCCTCTTTGTGGCATCCCATCCTTGGGAAGTCATAGTGGGCACTGTGACTCTTACCATCTGCATGATGTCCATGAACATGTTTACTGGTAATGACAAAATCTGTGGCTGGAATTATGAATGTCCAAAGTTTGAAGAAGTAAGTTAAATACATTTTGATACTTTTATTTTGAGATTTTTAAGATTAAAAAAAAAAGATTATCTAATGAGTTATTGTTTAATAGTTTAGTAACAGTCTAAAAATATAATGAATACAATAGTTTTACTGTTTTTAAAAATGTAGACTTAAGTCCCGGACTCTTTGGCGTAGGGGATTACTGATACGGTAATTCCCTTATTTCCATTCATGCAAATAGACAGTTTTCAGTCAGAGAACATTAACCAAGGCCTTGAAAGGTTAAGTGATTTCTCTAAGTCCCACAGGTAGTTTGTGTGGAGGGCGGGCCTTGAACCAGTCTTCCATACTCCAAGGCACTTTCTTTCCACTACACCAGTGTGGCTCACTTTCACTATTGCCTGCATGTATTTATTAGGAACAGTCATTTATATTGACACTCTGGAAATAGGTAACATTTGGGTGGAGGTGAAATTTTCTCAAGTATAAGAAAAGAATACCTTTTCTGGAGTATACATAATTTGGTTTTTGTGGCAGAGTGACTTGTAATTCTACTTCATATCATAGCTAAACTGATTGAATGACACAAAACTGACTTTTCCTTAAACGGGCTTTTTGTGTAAATTTTTTGTGTTTTGGAAACTTGATGTGTTCACTTGATCATGCTAATGTAAAGAACAGTGAAGTGTAAAAATTACCCTTTTGGGCTGTTTTTTAAAATAATGTATATTTTCTTTTTTTCTTCTACTCCCCTTTCAGGATGTTTTAAGCAGTGATATTATCATTCTGACAATCACACGATGCATAGCAATCCTGTATATTTACTTTCAGTTCCAGAATCTAAGACAGCTTGGATCAAAATATATTTTGGGTAATCTTTTGTTTGTTTTTAGCTTCTCTTACCTCAAACATCATCAGGTCTTGTCATACTTTCTACTGTGTTTTACCATGTGGATATACATGACTATATGTTATATGTATATTTTACCTGTACATATGAGAAATATTTGCAGTCTTCTTTTTCTTTATTGGAATGAGCCAAAGATGTTTATTGATACCTGGAAAAATTGCAACCCCAAATCTCCTTTGTAGCTTTTGACACTGTTGAGACTCCCAACTCTCTCCGCCTTTGGACTCCTTAACACTACGTTGTCTTGGTTCTTTTTTTTAATTACCTCTCTCTCTTTCATCCCTCCTGTGAAATATTGGTGTCCCGTAAGACTTTGTCCTGAGTACTCTTTCTCCTCTATACTCTGCCTTGATATCACCTTCCCTGGGCTCACTGATTAACTCAGTGCAGGTGACTTCCAAATCTATCTGTTTCTCCCTAATCCCTTGCCTTACCTCCAGTCTCACATTCCCAGTTGCTTTGCTGGATATCACTGGAGTTTCCATTAGGTTTCTACATTTTGACTTGAAGGCACCATCATCTTTCATTTACAGGTTAACGACCTGTGGCATGATCCTTGACTCTTCCCTTTCCCCCACACTCCCATACGACTTTTAGTTATAACTCGACAGCACTTATTGCATCATTCCTATTTTCTCCATTCACGTAATCATTGCCTGGACTGTTGCAGGAGCCTCCTAATTAGTCTGTTTCCAGTCTCTTCCCCTCTCCAAACCACCCTCTGCACGTTGGTCAGAGAGATATTGGTGAAACACAGATCTGACCCTGACACTCTCCTACTTCTCAGTGACTTCCCTCTGCTTCTGTTTTAAAGTGCAGGTTCCTCAGCCAGGCATATAAAGCCCTTTCACAGTCTGTCACTCCACTACTTTTCCAGTCTTAATTCATAATACTCCTTTTTATACACTTTCCTTCCACTCAGTTAGCTGTTCCCCCTACCCAGTATTTCATCTTCTGCCTCTGTGTCTTTGCATGAGTGGTACCCTCTCACCCCTGACATGAATTGCCTCCATTATCACCTCTGCCTCTTAAAGTGTGCAGCTTTGAAGGATTCCAAGCCCAGTTGAGGCTCAGACTCCTACCCAAAGCCTCTCCTGATTCCCTCTCCCCAGGTATTAGAACTTCCCTCCTGATTATATTATTTTTGTATTACTGTGTATACTTTGTATTTACTAACCTGTAGACATTAGGCCTTTCAGTAAAATATATCATCTCCTTGAGGTCAGACACCATATCATTTTTGTCTTTGTGTCCCCAGTGCTTAGCACAGTGTCTTGCCTATAGTAGGTACTTAAGAAATGGTTATTGAATTATTGCATATAACACACAACTAAATCTTGGGGATATGATTTTTTAAGATGCATCACTTTAATTTTGTTCATGATTTTTTATTTTAGGCATCGCCGGCCTTTTTACCATCTTCTCAAGCTTTGTCTTCAGCACAGTTGTTATTCATTTCTTAGATAAAGAGTTGACGGGCCTGAAGTGAGTATTTAATACCTAAACATACTCTGTGTCTAAATGTAAGTTGCCACAACAGTCCAGAGGCTCAGCGGATGGCATTGGAGTATAGCACTTGCAGACAACATTTCTCTGAATCTAGAGTTGGTCACATGTGGCTGGGTGGATGTGCATATACTCAGTAAATGTAAGCAGGCACTCATTATGTGCAACCTGAGAGGACTAGAAGGAAGTAGCACATGACTCTTGCACCCTAGGAACACATATGCCGATAATGTATTGTTAGCATGTTGCCTTTAAAAAAACCTGTTTCAGTGATGCTGTTTTTTGATATTTTCGATCATCTTATTTTTCAGTGAAGCTCTGCCCTTTTTTCTGCTCTTGATTGACCTTTCCCGAGCCAGTGCTTTAGCAAAGTTTGCCCTCAGTTCTAACTCACAGGTAAGTGCTACCTAGGGGCACAGAGCATGTATTAAGATTCTTTAGCACGTGAATTAACAGGGCAGTAGAGCCAAGTAAAGGAACTTTTGTAGTGGCCCTGTGATTTCATTGGTTCTAGAAGCTCCAACAGCTCCGATGGATCAGCCTTACTCTTCTACTTCGTAGTCTTAGAAGGTTGCCTGGCACACTGAGACACATTACATGACTCGGCCTAGGTTAACAGCCAGTATGTGTCAGGTGGGACATGAACCCAGGTTTTCCTGAGCCCCTAGCCAGCTTAGTATTCTCTATACCATGGTGCTTCTCTATGAAAGGAAGGGTAACTTGAAATTCAGGAGTTGTGAAAATAACAACTGTACTATGAAAAGTCAGAGACCAATTTCGGTGTGGAGGGTTTAGCTCGTGAAATCCCTCATTGCTTTTTATAGTCAGACCATACATGTCACAACTCAGACTTTGCTAGAATTTGGGATCTTCTACTTTCTCATAATGAAGAATTTAGAATTTTAGAACAGCTTATTGGAAGGAGCCCCTTTATGGGGTTGATTGATTTCCAAATTATTTCATTCTTTCCTGTCCAAGTCTAGCATGTTGGAAACGCCAGTGACTTCAAATAATCTAACATTTTAAACCATTGGATATCAGTCAACCTAAACAAAACTTTGATTTGCTTAAAAAATAACAAGACTTCTGCAGAAACTACTCTCCCAAAATTTAGTTCTCATATGATTTGTGTATGAGGTTGATAAAGACCTATATACTCTATCTCAATATACTGTCAAGGATATGATTCTGGTTTTATCATAATAATGAATATGATGTCTCAAGTATAAAATTGTAAGTCAAGTCTTACTACTGATGGAGAAAATATATGGCTGCCTGTGCTATATCATGGCCTCCAATTTCCTTCTCATTACCCCCTACCCTCAAAAAAGTAAAAAATAAACCTTTGACTTAAAGGATTAATGCACCTTTAGAAGAAAGATTATACTTAGAAGATTATGCTTTGTTCACTGGAAGGGAAAGCAGTGTCTGTATCTTTCCTCCTCCATACAGCATTCTGAATTGTAATTTTAGTAACCTTGTAGTTTTCCGTTAGTTCCTCATAACTATTCTTTTTCTAGAAGCAGTAAAAATGTAAGACTGGGGTTGTTGTTGGTACCTATGTCACACTTAAAACATCCACTTCTTTTGCATGTAGCCAACATTATTGAGGTGTTTTGTGTTGTAGGATGAAGTAAGAGAAAACATTGCCCGTGGAATGGCAATCTTAGGCCCAACTTTCACACTCGATGCCCTTGTCGAATGTCTTGTGATTGGTGTTGGTACCATGTCTGGTGAGTAGTTCTTTCAGTAGAATAAATGTGTATGGAATAAGTTAAGTTCCTAGCTCTATTCTGGCCAAATTTTAGTCACTGTCTGAAGTATAACATTTAGAATTTGATTACATATCAGCCTGCCTCGAGAGTAATAGGTACTTGGTATTTGTTCAGTTTGATAGGAAATGGGACTAGACTTATTTAGGTTTGGTTCTCTAGAGTTTACATGTGATGAGCTCGTCTATTTGCCCCAGTAGAATTCATCATTTTTGTAGTTAACTTTTTTTGTCTCCCTTTTCCTTCATCTGTTGCTGTAACCATTGACTAGCCAACTGAGTTAGCTCCCTACCACACTCCTGCCTGAGAATACTGATTGGGATTGATTGGACAATCATTTGTGGGCCTACATTCTTGTGTTATTGACCGATAAGCTGGCATGTATAGTTAGGCTTGGATAATAGTTATCTATCTATCTATCTTATGCTAAGGATAAATACCTCTAGGGCTGGATTTTTTGATGCTGTTTGATGATAATTAAAGGAGCTTTAAAATTTTGTAAGATTATGCTTTCTAAATTTCTGATCCATTGTCATTGGGCCTGAATTTCTCTCTTCTCACTTAGTTAACTACTAATCTAATATAGTGGAAATGATTCCCTTTTGGCATTAAAGGTTTCCCTGTATCTTCAGAAAACAGAACCATTGTCATTACTTAATATCCATGGACTGCAATTCACTAGGCACTGTATTAAATATCAGTTTCTTTTTTTCTTTTACCTTACTACTTGTGCGAACGCTGGCTTTTACTCATTCGTTCACCAAACATCTGTTGGTCACAAATGTTCTGTCCCAGCAAAAAAGGTGCCTGAGTGGATTTTGTTAAGTTATAGAGGCCTTGAAAGGTCAAGGAAGACTTGCTTGTTTGTAGAGAAGGAAATAGGAGAAAATGATAGGGAGTGAGATTAGACAATCTGGGACAGGGGCTCAGTTGAGTACCATGAAACCAAAGATTGCTTATTTGAATTTGATAAAGAAAGCAGTGGGTAGCTAGTGTAAGAGTTTAAGGTGTGCGATCAAAGCAATGGGCAAGGAAAATAACAGGCATTTTGAACTTACTGGGAGAGTCTGAGAAGTGAGGAGAAAGTACTTGTTATCTAAACAGGCTAATCAGAACTTTAAATATAGGGGTGGAGAAGATAGGACAGATTTTAATGGTGTTGAAGCCTGAACCAGCAGGATTTTGTAACCTAAAGGTAAAAGAGAGTGAATGCATTATTTTCTTTGAAAAATAAGGCATTGGTAGTCTATATGGCAGTAATGAAGTGGTGCAGAAAGACAGGCTCAGGACAAGAAAAATTAGCTCATTTTATTATATTCAAGTCTTAAGTGGTACTCTCACTTTCTGATAGTCCTAGTTTTGAAAAACGATAAGCCACTTTAAAAGAATTGGTTTGTATGTACTACTAGTTATATCAAAAGCATTCTCTTAAATTTGCCTGTAATTCAGGTCAAGATTGCAAATGAGAGCTTAGAAATATATTTGTCTCAAATTTACATAAGGCTTTGTTTTGTGCAACAAAAGTTTGTATAAAAAATGGTAAAATGCAAAATTTTGTCATGTAAGAGTGATACAGGCATTTGCAAGCATTCTTTACAATACCTTATATCAGCATTACATATTTTTTAACATTTCAAAGTATTTTCACTTGCCTTAGTGTGTAAAGGACATCAAGACAAGCTTTTTACATAATTGCAGTTTTCTTTGATTTGAGATTATCATATGTCAAAGCCAATTTGAAGCAGAAACAGCTTTCTTAATTTTAGATAGCCTTTTAGCATAACTTTCCTTGTAGTTGATCACATAATAACTAAAATGGAAGGACTATTAAAATTACTAAAAGCGATATATTGAAATTCAGCTTTTCATAATAATAAACCTCATCTCTTTTTATGGTGGGGTACATTTCATACAGTCCCTTGGAATTAAGCTGTACTTTTGATTAAATTCAGTAGTAAAAGTTTTTTTAAAAAATATCTGTTCTTTTAGATTTGGCTTGTTGTCTTTTTTTGTTTGTTTGTTTTCAGTAACTTGTAGGAAGAGTTAGGTAAATAATATTCATGGGATATTATTATCTCGAGTGACCAGGCAAAAGTTTGATAACCTTTGTTGTGAAGAAGAGGGTTAAGTATGCTCTTCATTGAAAGGGCTTATGAAACTCATTGATGAATACAAGAATTCATTTCATGTTGTGAACATTGTCGTTTGGACTTGAGTGGCTAGTTCATCAGTGAAAAAGCTTATTCTAAGACTTTCATTTATCTTTAACTACAGGGAAAACCTTTATCTTTAGCATATTATGTAACTTAAATTTATTAATGTTAAAAGAGGCATTTGTTGAATAGTGATAGAGACTAGACTGGGAGTTTGGAAGACCTACTTTCAAATTCTGCCTTGGACATAGACTATATGATATAATCTGTGTCCTAGAAAATGTTTAACAAAACAAGTTAAAATACAAAAACCATAGATAATGTTAATTTGACTTTGAGTCACCAAAACTGTACTGATCTGCCTTGGTGGAGAGTAGGGACTTGTAGTTGACTAAACCAGACGATATCACAGGTTCAGTTAAAAAAAGTCAAAACTCAGAGACCTCAGAGTCCATCTGGTATGTTATTTTCTAAATTCAAACTTTTCCCTTTTCTCCAAACAGGTGTTCGACAACTTGAAATTATGTGCTGCTTTGGTTGCATGTCAGTCCTTGCCAATTACTTTGTGTTCATGACATTCTTTCCAGCTTGTGTATCTTTGGTATTAGAGGTAAGAGTGGCTGCTGTGGTGATGGCAGAAAGAGATTTCTTACACCTTTAGCTGCAAAAATAGAATCTTTTCTGTGTGATGTGACCTGATGTTTTTTTTTTTTAGCTGTCTCGGGAAAGTCGTGAAGGTCGTCCAATATGGCAACTCAGTCATTTTGCCCGTGTTTTAGAAGAAGAAGAAAATAAACCAAATCCTGTAACTCAGCGGGTCAAGATGATTATGGTAAGTTTTTCTTCTCCTGAAAAGAAAAATGTTCTTATTTTCTGCCCCATTCCTGTTTTTCCTTCATCCTCCTCCCACGTGTACTTGCCCTTTCTTGCCTTTTTTTCTCCTTTCTATTGTTTTTTTCTCCTCCCTGCATTTATTAATCTTTCTTTCTGTATCACCTCTTTCATCATTCTGTCAGTCCTCCTTATATTTCCTATGGCCTTTTAAGTAGCTTGCTGGTACAAATATTTTTAGTTAGTATATATAGCTGAGGCCAAGATGAGGCCTGTTGGTCTAAAGACTATTATTTTCCTTTCAGAGAGGAGAGGTGATATCATACCTTTTTGCTTATTCATTTGTTGAGCATAGGAAAAATACAGTCTCCATCAGTGTATGGGAGAGTATAGTATTTTGGCTTAAATGTACTTGGAAAAACCTTATTCAGGGCTCCACGGACTTCCGTTCTGGCAATGTTGCTTTAGTCCTCTAGAAAATTCTTTAACTTTGCTGCCTAGATAAAGTTAATTTCACTATTGAAACAAATTTTTTTTTTCTGTTTCAGTCTCTAGGCTTGGTTCTTGTTCATGCTCATAGTCGCTGGATAGCTGATCCATCATCTCAGAACAGTACCGCCGAAAATTCTAAGGTTGCTTTAGGACTGGATGAAAATGTGTCCAAAAGAATTGAACCTAATGTTTCTCTCTGGCAGTTTTATCTTTCTAAGTAAGTTAACATTTGCCTGAATTATTATATTTCTTTTCTTCTTGTTAGGTTTGTTCACAGAGGTAGCATTTATGTTGAGTAGAGTCCTGGGCTTGAAGTCACAAAAGCCTGGATTCCTATCCTACCTATGACACCTACTAGCTGTGTGACCCCAACCAAGTCTGTTAAGTTCTATGCATTTCAGGTTACTTCTCTGGACTCCATAAGTATGTTCTAGATGTATTGCAGCTTGTGTTGGTAGAGGGAGCTCTCATGCTAAGAGTTTTTTCAGGCTGATGCAAATCACAACTCATATAGTCACTTATTTTTATCATATCACTACTGTTCTAATATTTTACTATTAGTTGGAACTTTATACTGGTGAAGATTAACACTAATTTTCTTGTTTTAATTTAGGATGATCAGTATGGACATTGAACAAATGATCACCCTTAGTTTAGCTCTCCTTCTGGCTGTCAAGTACATCTTCTTTGAACAGGCAGAAACAGAGTCTACACTGTCATTAAAAAACCCCATCACGTCTCCTGTGATGATTCAAAAGAAGGCTCCAGACACCTGTTGTAGACGGGAACCTGTGTTGGCCAGAAATAAGCAGAAATTCAGTGAAATGGAAGAAGAATCTGGGCATAACAAGGAGAGAAAAGGTGTGTGTACCTCTATTCTGTCAAGTACTAAAAGTAGTTGGTAAGTTCTGTCTGTTCCTTATATTTGTAAACTAAACTTGAGTTTTGTTGGACTTTTCTCTGGTATTTTTAAACAGCTGAAGTTATAAAGCCCTTATTGGCAGAAACTGAAACATCAAAGGTTACATTTGTTTTGGGTAACTCAGCTGCACATCCAACATCATCGAACACTGAGCCTGAAATCGAACTACCCACTGAACCACGTCCTAATGAAGAATGTCTCCAGATACTTGAAAATATAGAGGTAAGGAAAAAAACGACAAATTTCCAATCTTGCTTTAGGCAGAAATTCCCAATTTCCATTGTCAGATGGTTGAGTACCTACTATGTAATCATCCTCACACTGTGTTGTTTACAAGTGTAAGATCAAAGAAATATTTTTAGAGCCTGAAATTATAAAAACATTGCTTATTGATAGTAGTATACCTTTCTCCTCTTACTGCCCTTGAACACAATGTTTTTCTGGCGTGATCTGAAGCTAGCCATACATAAGAGAGAAGACTGTGTTCTAAGTCATATATATAAGTATAGTCTTTATTTGTTATGTATTTAGGTGGGGGTCAGTTTCTCTTAAACGCAAATCTGTTTTCCTTAATACACATGTAAGTTATCTTTCCTGTCTAAGCCTAGGAAAAAGCACAGTGTGAACATCCTTTGCAATTAGGAATTTTACTAGGTACTTAAACGTACATGTATATAAGGTAGTAATACCCTACATTTACTATAAAGCTTTAAACTTTTTTATTTTTTTTCCAACATTCAGAGTCTCATTTGATCCTTAAACTAATTCAATTCTTCTTGTACTACATTCACTCCCTCTTTAGTTATTCATGTGATAATTTTACCCACTAGCCGGGTATGTATTAATAGCATGCTCCCAACTCTCTGGAATAATTAATAGAACAAAAATTTCCTTTACTGTTTTAATCACATGAAGAGACAAATTTTGAGATTTGTGATTTCCATATGAATAGTGTGTTGATTGCTTAGCTACTAGATTTATTTTCTTTAAAAACATGAACAAATTTTGGTTAAGGTGAAAATATACTACCTGATGGATATGCTTCAACTAGATATGTTGCCCATGATGTATGAAATTATCTTCGTTTACATGATTGTGAGTCAGAGGTCCAACTCCATCTAATGGCTGTCTTGATGTTAGCCAGAAAAATCAGGCTTTTAAAGCTTGTTAAGATCTGATGGAGGATGTTCTCCTTCATGATTCCTATGGGCATCACCCATAGCCTTGAAGTGCTAATAACTGTTTGTCTTCAGTGATACTGATTTAGTGGAAATGTAGCAAATTTCTGCATTTTCCTTCTGTCTTCCTCCCCCGACCTAACTTTAACCAGATCACCTTGGATCAAGTCTAAACTCCAGAACATAGATATATACTTCTCCACTAAAGTCTTTTTTTCCAAAGCCGCCTCATGGTGTGGAGGTGACCCTAAACTCTGGAAGGCTGTGCCAGCAAAAGCTGTGGTGGATTCTACCAAGCTGGCAACAGATAGGTCCAATGATTGACCCTAAAATCATCTTAGCTAATTTCGAAGAAGGTTATCACCCGGGTGATAAAGTGAAGCAGGACTTTTAGATGTAGCACCTAGCAAAGCCCATCAGCTGAGTTATGTTTTAGTCTCCCTCAGTGGAGGAAGTACACACAATGGCATCACAGTCCTTTAAGGATAGCCACACATACCACTGCCGAGCCGTGTACATTTTTCTTCCTTAAGTATTGTAATGTGGCCATGGCCAAGTATTTCCAAAATTTCAATGGTGTTTTTATGTGCTATTATATTTCATTATCACTTTCATTTTGTAAGAACTTTAGACAGCAATATCAGATGCCTTGCTGTTGATAATAATGTAAGGGAGAAGAGGTGTAAAGTCCTTTGGTGTAACTTAGTTCACTCCCATCCTTTTTTTTTTTTTTTTTTTAAAGAAAGGTGCAAAATTCCTCAGTGATGCTGAGATCATCAGATTAGTCAATGCTAAGCATATTCCAGCTTATAAATTGGAAACTTTGATGGAAACCCATGAGCGAGGTGTGTCTATTCGCCGACAAATGTTGTCTAAGAAGCTTCCTGAACCCTCTTCATTAGAGTATTTACCATACAGGGATTATAATTATTCTTTGGTAAGTAGTTTTAACAGAGATTTTCTATGCTTTGGAGTTTTAAAAAATGTTTTTCCTTAACTGGATTTCATAATATAAATAATATGTAGATCTTTTTATAAACAGCTAATGTTCTCCAAGCTATAATTCCTATGATACAACATTAAAAATCCAGTATTTCTTTCCCCTCCACTGTTATATATAGGAATATACGTATTTATAGATACATAACATCCAGCAAATATTTCCCTTTATTGAATAACAGATATGTACATATATGTATATGTCAGTTATATATACTGTTAGTTAAAGTATGTTACTACATATGCAAATTATTGAGTAACTAGTATGTATACGTATGATGTTTTTCTGTTACATGCATGTATATATTCAGACATGCACAATTTGTTTAATAAAGGGGAACATTGACTTATATATGGATATATCTATCTATACAAACATGTATATGTATGTGTGTATGTGTATATACGTGTGTGTGTATAAAATAGGAAAGCTTAATTTTGATCCAAAGGTATTTAACCTTTTCAAAATCCATTCTGGTTACTTTAGCTAGATAGAGCTCTAGGATAATCCTTACTGATTCCAGCTGTCTGACCAGATAAGACAATCATTGAGGTTTTGTCCTTTTTTTTGTTTTTACACTTTCTAGAAATGTGGAATTGTTAAGTTTTAGGAAAACCCCACATGAATGAACATCTAACTATATGAAGTATCTAGGAAGAATTGTATATTGAAAGAGAATAGTTAGGAGACCACGCCTGTAGTAATCCCTTTTTTTCTTCTCTGCCTGTTCTCACATAGTTAAACTTAGAGTTAGTTTCTATGTAAAATGGTTTGGAATTAGATGGTGAAGCATGCATATGTCACTGACTTACAGGTGGATGTTCCTTGAAATTTTCTATCTTCTCCACTGAAGTTTAGAGAATTGACTCAAGAAGTGTCCAAATTTGAGAAGTGAGGAGGATTTGGGGTTTATTTGATTACAGTGCATTATTTTATTCTACAAATGAAGAGAACAGTGAATTTGGAATCAGGGCCTGGGTTTAAACCCCTGGTTCTACCACTTATTACTTGTGGGACCTCATACAAGTCTCTTAACTAGCTTTTCTGGGCCTCATTTTCTTCATCTATAAAACGAAGGGGCTTTGGACTTACCAGGGTCCAAATTCTGCCTCTGTCGTTTACTCCTTGTATTGACTTTGAGCAAATCATTATACTGGACTTCAGTTCCTCATCTGTAATAGGAGGGGGATGCTCCTCTAGATTCCTGTCCAGCTGTATTCTCTGGATCCGTGATTCTATGATATATAAAAATGAAGGTACAAATCCTCTATTTCTGTTTCATACATAGAATAAGAAACCAAATGTAAAGAGAGTTTGATTGATAAAAGGTATATATTGAGAAATAGCAGTAGTATAATTGAATGTGTGTAACTACAACCCTGTTAGTATTTCTTTGCATCATTTGACCTTTTAGGTGATGGGGGCATGCTGTGAGAATGTTATTGGATACATGCCTGTTCCCGTTGGAGTAGCCGGGCCCCTCTCTCTGGATGGCAAAGAATTCCAGGTCCCAATGGCCACAACTGAAGGCTGTCTTGTAGCCAGTACCAACAGGGGTTGTAGAGCAATATGTGTAAGTAACTTCCTCGTTTGCCCCTGGTGAGGCCATCAGGGTGGTTTGTGGACAAGCAGAAGAATTCTTTTCCTTATTTAACATGCGAATCTTTAATAATAATAATGAACTGTCTTCTTCCTGGCTTCTTATTTCCTGATTTAGCTTGGTGGAGGAGCAAGTAGCTGTGTTCTGGCAGATGGGATGACTCGAGGGCCAGTAGTAAGGTTTCCCAGCGCATGTGACTCTGCAAAGATGAAGACTTGGCTTGAAAGTCCTGAAGGCTTTAAGATAATAAAGGAAGCGTTTGACAGCACCAGCAGGTGAGTGAGAGTGGGCGGGTGGCAAGTTTCAGGGATGAAGATATTTTCATTAGCTGCCATCATAGTTGCTTAAGATAGTATGATATGTTAATCAACTTTAGAGACACTCATAGAAATTCCGTAATAATAATTGAAAACAAGGGAAAAGAAGACTGAAGGCTGTTTATTTCCCTGGAAGTAGGCAAGCAAGTTTTTTTTTTTAATTGTTATGTGTGGTTTATAAGGATTCTTTGAATCCATTAATTATTTTGCTCTGGGAAAATTTTGACTTTTAGAATTGAGTTATATTGGGGGGGCGCACCTACTCTACAAGATTTTATGCTAGGCTCTAAAGATAGCTTAGGGCTATAATAATAATAGCCGATGCTTTTATAATGTGTTAACGTTTACAAAGCACTTCACATTCTTGAAAGTTGAGTCAAGTATTCCCATTTTGTGTTTGAGGAAACTGATGTTTGCAAGGTCACACATAACATAATATAGGCCTTTGAAAGGTAGGCTGAGGAATTTGGACCTTATCGAATAGGTAAAATTGTGAGGATCACGGGAGTGGTGTGATGGGGAGCAACATGATGACAGTTGTGCTCGGGAAGATTAACCTGGCAGCTAAGAGTATGTGATGGATTGGAGGCGCTGGGGGAGGCCAGTTAGACTTTTGTACCAGACCAGATGAGATGGAGTAAAAGCCTCAGCTGAGGTTGTGGCACTGGGGGTGCCAGGAACAGTCAATCAGTAATAGCAGTTTAGGTATTTGCAACTAATTAGCGTATTAATTGCTAATAATTGCTAATTTTGCAACTAATTCATCAGAGATGAAAATAAGATTGTGAAAGCTAGGCGAGTTCAGGAAAGGTAATGAGAAGTCAAGGTGAGAAGCTGGTTTGTGAGGAAGGCTAAAAGCTTCATAAGAGTATTGATCTGGAAGAGACTTTTATCCAGTTGCCTTATTTTATGAATGAGGAAATGGAGGCAGAGAGGTGCGTTGACATCCATTGTCACAGAAGCAATAACAGCTGGTATTCTAAATCAGGTCCTCTAATTCTAAATTTTTACCTCTATACGTTAAACATTACAAGCCTCATTAACTAGAAGGATGGTGGTGCCATCAACTTAAATAAATGTTAGGTAGAAAGACGGTTTTGAAGGGGGCAAGAGTATTTCAATTTGGGGCTTGTTAGAGGGTGTCACTGACTCGACCAGGTGAAGCTAGCTAACAGGCCCTTGGAACTATGCATTGGAATTGAGGAGCTGGGGTGGGGAGTCATCTACATCTTCACAAAGGAGGTAAGTGAAGTTCTGAGATAGTGCCGAGTGAGAAAGGATAAGAAAGAGAAGATCCAAGACAGACTTTGGAGGAGAATAAGGAGCCAGGCAGTGAGTCAGCAAAGCACCTCGGAGGTAGGAGAAAAATGAAGTGCCAGTGAGGGTCGTGTAGGCCATAAAGGAACAAAGGGAACAGTCTGAAACTTCCCTGCACCCCTTTGAAGAGGTTGACGTTGGGGTGAGAGGAGTCCTACATGGGGGTTGGACCATTGCATATAATGTCAGATTTTTTCCCAATGTATTGATTACTTTTGCTGATTTTTTTTGAATTCTTTGTTACAAGGGATAGTTCTCTGGGAGTGTGGAAGGGGGAGGAGTGATACAAGGAGAAATTTAGATGATATTGAAAGAAAGGATATCAATAAAGAATTATTTTTTAAAAACAAAGTATAATAGCAGTGTCAGGTTGCAAAAGTCAAGGAGGATAAATAGTGGCGAGAGTGGGATAGGAAGGAGAGCACATCAGACTTGGAAATAAGGAACCCATTAATGTTCTTCAAGAGAGCCAAGACCGAAGTCTTACGGTCTGTCCTCAGCATGAATCTGGACATTGCCAAGAATGACAGCAAGGAAGCTCGTTGGAGGTGATGGCTGAATTTATACTGTTTAGTGTGGGTAGCTTGCTTTTTAGTACTGAGAATGGAAGTTAAAAAATAAAATCTCTGTGTAAGAGTCTGGGAATAAAGCAAGGTTGATGCCAGTATATTTTAGTTTTCATTTTTTTGTTTGCTTCCTATTGGTAGCTCATATATCATCTGAACATGAGACACAGTTGAGGCAGTGTCTAGGATTTCATTTGGTCACGAAAAGAGAGCTTGTTAATGATTTGAGTTTCTCTGGGCCTCAGGTGACTCATCTATAGAGTGAGAGTTTGAAGTCGATCAGTCCCAAGACCTCTTTCAACTTTAACGTTCTTTTGGTGATTTCATTTATAGGTTTGCGCGTCTTCAGAAAGTTCACATTAGTCTGGCTGGTCGGAATGCCTATATCCGTTTCCAATCCAGGACAGGGGATGCCATGGGAATGAATATGATTTCAAAGGTATGCTCTGGAGTTATGTGACCAGTGTGTTTGACTTCAATACTATGTACCCATCACATAGTGAGGCACATTAAATGACCACCCTCAGTTCTGTTTGATTTTTTTGCAGTTGTTCAGTTTGACTTGAGTGTTGGTGCTTCATTATTTCTAAAGTAGAACTTGGCTTAAAGAAACTGGGCGGAGGATTTTGAAGTTAACCCTTTGTAGTTGCACACCTTAAACTTAGGTGCTGACCTCATATACATCCTCTTAAGAATGTTTCCTTTCTTCTCATGACTACAAAGATTCTTTCTCTTTGTGACACGACTCAAGCCCCATCTTTTGCGTGGTCTCAATAGCGAGTGCACTTTCTTCCAAACTATCTTGTATTCAACCACTTTGTTATAAATATGTATCTGACTTTCTTTAATTTTTATAAGTACTGGTCTCCCCCATTAGAATGTAGACTTCTTGCAAGTCGATGTTATTTAATTTTTGAAGTATATGCTTGTATCCCGAGCACTTAGCATGGTAACTGGCACAGAATAAGCCTTTAGTAAATGTTGATTGACTTAGGAGACTTGGAGATGTGTTTGTAGTGCCGTCAGCATGTGTTGCTTTTTGCCCGTATTATTCCAAGAAGACTGTTTGACTAGCATTTTATTTTCCCAGCATACCTTAGGCTACTTAATATTTACATATGTGCTGATTGGGCCAGTGACTGATTTTTCATGGTTGCCTGTTTCATAATGAAGTCAAAGAAAAAGGAAAAACAGTGACTAAATCTACATAGGGCTTTAATTGCAATATAAGGATTATTTTCCTATAATTCACCAGGTATATATGTTAGGTATATTAAAAACATATTAAAAGATAACTAAAAAGTAGTCCTTGGAATTTATAGTCACTTAGAGATAAGATAAAAATTCAAATAACTGTACAAATGAAAATGTGAGGGCAGTAGAGAGCATCAAGGAAGACTTCATGAGGGGAAATAGCCTCTGAGCTTACTCCCTAAAAGGAGAGCAAAGATTTCAGTAAGTGGAGATGAATTTTTAGGCAGTGAGAAACAGCTTGAGAATAGGCATGGATGCAAGAAATGTTAATCCTAGGCTAGGAAAAAAAACCAAAACAGGATCTTAGTGTCTTTTTGGAAGCTTGGTAAGTCAGACCATCAGGCAATAGCTTAGTACACCTAAAGAAATAACTTATTCAGTACTCATTTATTGGGTTCAAGTGAGTCATCTGTGACACGTATGCGTACCACTGAAGTATTTTCGGAGAGCCACAACTCAAAATGTGTCCTTAGCTACTCACAAAGAGCCTTTTTCACTTGAGTTGGACACATCTGCTCAGCTTAGGAAAAAAAAGGTGACTTCAGCATAATTGATGGTGGATGCAGGGCTTCTATACTTAGTTACTGGAATAGTTCTTAAAACAGCTATTTATTCCGTTTTGTTCAAGCGGTCGTATGCGCCGTTAAAGTTCCACTAAGGTGGTTCCCTTGGCATGGGATGGCCGTAAGCGAAAATATTTCTGTGAATGCCCACTATTGAAGTCCTATGCCAATGAGTTTGTGTGATGTTGAGGGCCCTCAAAGGCCCAGGCTACAAAACACAAGCTTTGGCACGTCATTCCAGGCTCAAAAGGCTTTGGGCATAGCCTGGGGAGGAAGGACTGTGACTACATGGTCTGTTCAAGGAGCGGCCTAGTAAGTACTGAAGTCGTGTCCAGAGGAGCTTCAGGGTGGTGAACTTTGGGGTCACACCAGTTCTCAAGACAGTCTACTAAGTCTTCATAGAACAGTTGTGATCTTTGTGAAGGGCGGCACCTATGTATGTAAATACATACATTTCATCAGTGTGAAGAACTTAAGCAATACAGATTGTAGCCCATCTGTGACTTAGTAGATAAGCATCCAAGGTGGAATTTGGACCTGGGTTTTCCTGACCCAAAGGCTAGCTTTCTCTCCCCTATCCATCTTGTCCCTGGAGGGAGCTCCTTACATCAATGAAATGATAGACTCTTGAAGTGTGTAAGTAGAGTTTCATGAGAATCTGTGTGAGTAGCTGAAGAAAAGGGGATGTGTGATTTAATGTGTCTCTGTTTTTTTCATTATAGGGAACAGAGAAAGCACTTGCAAAACTTCATGAAGTTTTTCCTGAAATGCAAATCCTAGCCGTTAGCGGTAACTACTGTACAGACAAAAAACCTGCTGCTATAAATTGGATAGAGGGAAGAGGAAAATCTGTTGTTTGTGAAGCTGTCATTCCAGCAAAGGTTGTCAGAGAAGTAAGTAATTGAATCAAATTCAAAGGCTGTTTTATTTTAAGAAAAATTAATGCAGATTATTTATATGCATGAGAAACCAACACCAAAGATGAGTAGTTTCTTATTTGTGGCCTTTATGACAACATGATATGTATTAGTGATTTCTGTGAAAGGGATTCCTTAGGGCTAGAATTCTGCTCTTCCTACCTCATGGGTCTGGGAAATGTGCCCTTTTGACTGGCATGTCCCTCTCCTTCACTCCTGCAAAAAAACAAAAACAGGCAAATATTAAAAATCCTCAGGGAGAACTTAAACATACTTGTTTCTTTCCTAGGTATTAAAAACCACTACAGAAGCTTTGGTTGAAGTTAACATAAGCAAGAATTTGGTGGGCTCAGCCATGGCTGGTAGCATAGGAGGCTATAATGCACATGCAGCCAATATTGTAACTGCCATCTTCATTGCTTGTGGGCAGGTAAATTCCCTGAATTGATTTTCTGTTCTGTTTTACTGCTCAGAATCTCAGGGAACTGTGTGTTACATCTCTCATTCCTGTTCTATGTTCCTTTTTTTCCCCTTTTAAAGGATGCAGCTCAGAATGTGTGCAGCTCTAATTGTATCACTCTTATGGAAGCAACTGGCCCCTTAAATGAAGACCTGTATATCAGCTGTACTATGCCATCCATAGAAATAGGAACTGTTGGTGGAGGAACCAACCTGCTACCACAGCAGGCCTGTCTGCAGGTATAAAAGCCTCAAAAGTGCATGTGTGTGACATTCCCAAGCAGCTTCCCTGACTTTATTCTGTATCCATATGATAGCCAGCTTCCATCACACGGAGCTCACCTAAACACTTTCATCATATTTTATTTACTTTGTCCCCTTTTTTCCTGTAAGCCTAACAAGCATGTTTTCGTACATACCATACTAATCAGTCTTCTTCTGAGATGTCATTTAACAAGTTCTCAACATAGATTGGCAGAACTAATGAGAGTAGTTTTAATCCACCTGAATGTATTACTAGCCATAAAGTGGATTCACATAGCGAGGATAGCCACGTACCTCTCTAGGAAAAATGGTTGTCACCTCTGTGCCATTTGTTCTGTTGTAAGGGCTTATATAGACATACCCCACACCCTTGTAAAAGCCTGTTCAATAGCAACCCTTTGGTATGATGGTAAGGGTAAAATATGTTCTCTGGCTATAGATGCTAGGTGTTCAAGGAGCATGCAAAGACAACCCTGGTGAAAATGCCCGTCAGCTCGCAAAAATCGTGTGTGGTACAGTTATGGCCGGGGAGTTATCACTGATGGCTGCGTTGGCTGCAGGACACCTAGTCAAAAGCCACATGATCCACAACAGGTAGGACTGCAGTGTTCAGTCTGTTTTTCTCACTTTTAAATCATACAGGATTCAGAGTTCCAAAGGAATTGAGAAGAATCTGTTTGTGTTAGTAGTATCTTGTGTCTCATCATTTTTGTCCTTTCTATTCTAGGTCAAAAGTAAACCTACAAAATCTCCAAGGAACCTGCACCAAGAAAGTGGCTTGAGTGTCACTGCATTTCTGAACTCGAGCATTCTCATGAGAATGGGATCTTAAAGAGGACTGATGTATAAAATCTGTGAATTGAAAAAAACAACAGTGCAATGTCTTGTCAAGAGGACAGTTAGGCCTGTTCAGGGAGGCAGCTGGCTTCAGTGGTTCAAGATTACTTCTCCAAGAAAAGTTTCTTTTCCAGATCTGACGGCAGTGTAGTGTTCTGCATACTTGTGTTATTCTGAAAGATACCAACTTAGGTATGAATGCATCAAAGTACCACAGCTAGTAAATACCAGCTCATGTCTGAAAGAATACGCTGGAAAAATAATTTTTGATTTTGGTGAGATTCATAAATATGCAAATTTAATGGTGATCAATGGGAGATTTATTTTCCCCCAGGTAGAAAATGGAATTTTTAGCCTAAAGTAATAGTTCAATTACATTATAGTTATCAAAACTTGTAGGTGATTTTTATATTCAAATTATTAAGCCCAAGTCTTAGGACTTTGAGAAAGAAGAGTAAAATTTTTCATTGTATTCCATTTGGTGCCAGTCTAATTCAATTTTTGGCAGCATTTAAGCTATAACTCTTAAGAAGGGGGCTCTGCTTTAATTTTTTAAGGAAAAAAGCTTTTTGAAGGTTTTTTTTTTCTTACCAGACTATAGAATAATGTGCTACACATAGTACATAACAATTCTGTGCCAGAAGTACCAAAAAATCACTGTGTTTACTCATACAGGCTGTTAAGGTCCTTTTTAGAACTTACTGTGTCCAGATGCAGATTGGTTGTTACACGCCTATCTGTATAAAGCTTTAGCAAACACAGGAGAAGCTTTTGAGCCACTTACTAAAGAAGGATTTGAATGCAACAGTTCCAACGGATGTTTCTCTTTAAAACATCAGACCTTTTAAGTATAGTCATTTAGATTAAGGTGTTTCATAGGATCAGGTATAGGACCTTGGCCGCTTATTTGTGCAACTCAGCTTGAGAAACACAAGTTGTTGGGGAAAAGATACTCTTTCTCTAAGCCAGTTTTCTTTTCTTAAAAGAAAGTTATTGTAATTTATTTAACTAAAAACAATTCCTCATCATTTTTTTGTAAACTATTGTATCAAACTGTATATGTTGTAATAATGCCTCTGATGCTAGGAGTTTATTGAAATTGTTAAATAAATACAAATCAAATTGTACACTGAAAAAATACTAGAGCCTGGGCAACGTAAAGTAGTGTTCTTTAATGCTATCCAGAAAGCCCTGGCCTACTTCTTGTAGCATTTCTAATGAGGGAGAATAAATAGGACTTAACCAGTGAGCCTTCCAGCCAATGAAGGAGCCATAGGGATGAGCACCAGAGGGGGAATGTTTTTTTTTTTTCCTGTAGCCAGGAAGTTGGTAATTGCAGAACACTTGACACAAGCCTTTTTGATGGTCCTACAAAAGCATTTAAGCCTAACTGGGATGAAGAGAGATGCTGTATTTTTTTTTAACATGCAAGTTTTATATAAATGGAAAAGAACTCCTTATTTTGTATTATGTCCATTCTAACGTTTTAAGTGTTGGTCTTATAAAGCTGGTGTCAGATGTAGGAGATGGACGGTGATACATTCCAGTGATGCTGCAGTAGCATGTAATACCCACGAATGTTTCTTTCTATGATACTGTTATCAAAGACTCACCTTTCCTTTTGTATGTGGAGTTTGAGCTGCTTCTTGTTACTGACTATTTTCAGCCAGTGACTTATTTATCTGAACTTTCATTGGATTGACAGTGAAAGGTTAGTTCAGTGTTCATTTTGGTGAATGTAACTTACCAGCCGTTGTCTTGCAAAATTAACATTTTGTACAATTACTAAGTTGTATACGTTTTGGTACAGAATTTTTTTTTTCAGTTTCAGTAAACAATGAAAAATAAGTTAATTCTCTTCAAGTGTAAGTAGTGACCTTTATTGATTGGCTCACCTCAGTCAGAGGACCGAATGACATAAAGACAGCATCCAGTGCAGCGGCTTGAAGAAAGGAGGCATTCAGTAAACCTTTGTAGAATTGAATTGTATTGCTGTAGTCAGTCAACGAGCATTTGTTAAGTGGAATGTGGAATACAGATATAAGCTAAAAAGACTGCCCTTCCAGCCTTCAACAAGGCTTACATTGTTTTCTAAAATATATTTTTGTTTCATCGTGTAAAAATTTTTGACTTTCAAATTCTCTCCTTGCGTGCCCTTATCATACTCTTGTGAAGGCAAGCAATATGATATTGGTTATACATGTGAAGTCATGCAAAATATTTACATATTAGCCATGTTGCAAGAAAAAAAAGTACACGCTTCCCGCCCCCCGCAAAAAAAAGTTTACAAAAAGTATGCTTCAATTTGCACTCAGAGATCAGAGATAGATGACATTTTTCATCATGGATTTTCTGGAACCATCCCTGTTGTCATTTTTTATTGCAAGATAGTATTCCATCACAATCATATACCACAATTTGATGAGCCATTCCCCAATTGATGGGCATCCCCTCAATTTCCAGTTCTTTGTCACCATGAAAAGTTGCTCTAAATATTTTTGTATATAGAGGTACTTTTCCTTGATCTTTTTGAGATAATAGACCTAGTAATGGGGTCAAAAGGTATGTACAGACTTGCAGCCCTTTGGGCATAGTTCTAAGTTGCTTCCCAAAGTGGTTGACAACAATACAGTACTGTCCTTATTTTTCCACATCACCTCTAGCATTTTTCATTTTCCTTTTCTGTCATGTTAGCCAATATGACAGGTGTGGAGTTGTTTTAATTTGCATTTCTTTAATCACTAAAGTGATTTAGAATATTTTTTCATATGACTATTGATAGCTTTGATTTCTTCTGAAAACTGCCTGTTCATATCCTTTTTAACCATTTGTCAATTGGGGAATAACATTTTTATAAATTTGATGCAGTTCCCTATATATTTGAGAAATGAGACCTTTATCAGAGAAACACTAATTTTTTCCCCCAGTTTCCTGTTTTCCGTCTCATTTTGGCTGCATTGGGTTTATGCAAAAACTTCTTTTTTCATGTTATCAAAATAATCCATTTTATTTTCCATGATCTTCTCTACTATTTCTCGTTTGGTTATAAACTGTCCTTATCCATAGATATGACAGGTAAAATTTTCCCATGTGCTAGGGGCTCATGTTCTAAGGGAAAGAAAAAACATGTAGACATCTAGGCATGGAACCAAGTAGAAACAGTTGATGAAAGGGGAGTTCTCTAGCAGCTGACAGAAAAGACCTGGGGAGGGGGAGATCCAAGCCAAGTCTGGAAGGAGTTCAGAGAGGGCAGAGCATTCCAAGGCATGGGGGATGATGTAGTCAGGTTTCTCAGGGCCCCACAGACACAAGTTGTGTTGCTAGTGCTGTAACTCCAAATACTAAAAATTATTTTAACGTGCTTGGTTGGGTCTTCATTCTCAAGGAGGACCAACATGACATTGCTGTCAGGGACAAGATACGGTGCGTCTGGCTGATCAAACCAATATGTGCTCAGGCGCAAAGTCTATATGAACATTTGGAGTGGAGATAACTAAATTTGTGCATCTTGCGCTTCTTTTCCTCACTTTCTCCCAACACCATGAAGGTACCAGTAATACCAGTACTCTGGCTGTCCACCCATGATAGCTCCCTCTTTCCATTCAACCAGGCCTTTCATCCCTGTCATACAATTCCGTGATGACCTTTACTCCTGCCCTCCTGAGGTCCCCTGCTGGTGACATGCTGCAAGTGGCCTTTCTCACATCTGGGTTGATCTGACTAATGTAACCAAGGTACGAACCTAGCTGCCTGGTCTTGATTAGTCTATGATTTACTTTGAGGGACTTTGTTTGACACGTGTCCTTTCAGCGAGAGCTTGTGACAGAGCATTGAGGTGAGCTATAGTGACTCACTCTTATTTAGACCTGTGATTTCCTTGGTGTAGGAACTCCTCCCGAAGGAACTCCTTTTTCTCTGGAATTTCTAGACTGTTCCTGACCGAGGCTGGTTCTCTACCTGCTGTTAAGCCATGCTGCCTCTCACAAATTACAGAAAATAAAGAGGGTACCTTGTGCTTTATGTCTTCAAAGAAAAATGCCATCACTTTAAAATTCCATTCATCATCTATTCTTCATTAGTTGGCACTCATCAAAAATGTTTTTCTCTTCAGCAGTCCTGATGCTATTATCCTTCCCAGGGAATTTTAGTTGTAATTTGTGGCAAGTTGAGCATAAATGGTCACATTCATCCCAAATTCTGTTGCTAAGTCTTGAGTTTGATTTTGTTGTTGAGTCATATCTGACTTTTCATGACCCAGTTTGGGGTTTTCTTGGCAAAGAGCCTGAAGTGGTTTGCCATTTCCTTCTCCAGCTCATTTTACAGATGAAGACACTGAGGCAAACAAGGTTAAGAGACTTGTCCAAGGTCAAACAGCTAGGAAGTATCTGAAGCTGAATTTGAACTCCTAAAGAGGAGTATTCCTGATTCCAAGCCCAGTGCTCTGTCCACTGCTCCACCTAGTTGCCCTGAGTTTGACTAGTTTACCTGTACTCTGGTCTGTGCATTTGTTTCCAATTATTTCAAATTTTTCTTCCCACCCCCGACCCCCAACCCCCAACCGCCTTACATCTACCATTTCTTGAGGCTTAGAACAACCCTGTCAGGTAGGTGCTCCAGGTCTTACCTTAGGGATGAGGGAACAGGTGGCAGGTTAAGTAACTTGTTCAAAATCTTATAGCTGGGAGGTGTCAGAGGCAAGATTCCAACCTAGGTCTAGGTCTTCCCAGGCTTGAAGACCTGCACTTTGTCAGCTACATCACACACTGAAGACATGTGATTGCCTTGTACTTACCTTTATTAAAAGAAGAGGCTAACACGTACAGCATTAGCTGAAAAATAGCTATTGACCCCTAATGGACATAAGCATACGGTTTTGGGAGCGGAGAGGTTATGGGGTTGTGAAGGAGCAACCTGACTCTAGAATTAGTGCTGGGGTTAACAAAAGCAAATAAACAGGTTCATTTAGGAAAACAAACGAGTGAATTTTGTTTTCCTCTAACTAAAATGAACTGATGTACCTACTAATTTGTAATAACAAGAGTCCATTGCTATAACAGTAGTCCACTCCAAAAGGGGTGTCAGTTCTAGTTTATAAGCCAGTGGGAAGAGACCAAGAGAACTACATTAGCTCAGGACCTTTTGGGTGCAATTAACATCCTGTTCTACAATTTAGACATTGAGCCATTAAGATACAGGGCAGAGAAGATCGAACCAGCAAATGGTTTGATATTAACTGAAATGTTTTGCAGTCAGCCTAGTTTGATCAGTTAACTGAGTATTTGAAGAAGAGAGCCCTGTTTAGGTCAACTGTGAACTCACCTAGGTTTGCGTTTTCCCTTTCCCTTATTTCTGAGCTTTTCCAAGCTTGGTCTAAAATCTAAAAGGAACAGGAAGTTGTGACTACCAAAAAACAGCATCTTAGCACCATTCCCTAGGTGACTGTCTTAATGGATGATACTGGAATGGGGCCATCCTAAAATTCAAGGCAGTTTTCTTACCTGTTCTAGTGTCAGATTAATAGACGGCAAGTTGAAGGAAAAAGAGCTCAGAGAATGAGGCTCAGACTGAGTAGTAGAAGGAAGTACCTAGGAGACAGTTTTAAAAGTCTGATACAGAAAATTAATAGAGATTAACATTGCACTTTGCAAGAATGTGGATCCATTTTAAAACTATTACATTCAACAGAATAAAGTCAATACAAACCAATAAAAGAATATACTCTGATAAATGACAACTACAACACTGTAAAAAGAATGATAAAATGACTTGCTTAGAGGCCAAGCATCGCAGAAAAAAGCTCAGAGCTTTGAATGAGTTCCTAATGAGTGCTTGAGTCAGGTGTCTGGCTTTATTTAAAAAAATATATTGAGAATTTTAATTCTAGGGTCAACTTGGATTGATGTATTAGTTTCCATTTAGCCCAAATTTCCTCCTTGAGTATAGCCTGTAGTCAAGTATTTAGAAGTAGGAGAGACTAGATGGGGTGATTGTGGCAAGAGCTATAATTAGAGTATATTAAACGAGTAAGAGAAAAAAAGAAAATCATGACATTCAACTGGAAAAATCACTTCCTTGGGCATGTCCACAGACACTTGGATCCGAGCAAGAGGTGACTTTGTCCTCAAAACAATCATCTTGTAACAGTGCAGTGACTTTCATCTGGAAATGAACCTCCTGTTCCTACCCTCAGGGTCGCTCTTCTAGACATTCAAATGTCACCAGAGCAAGAACAAAAGACAATCAGATCCCTTCATCCCGTGGAATTATGTCTCAGCAATTCTTTTCTTTCACCTATTTGGAAAAGCTGTCCGGTTTTTGGCCCCAGTTTAATCTGTATCTCAGAGATAATCGCAGGTCACTTGAGTCTATTCAGAAACAGAAGGCTGGCACAATAGAGAGATCCTATTTGTTTAAGGAGGTCCAAATAAACGAATGCAGGGCTCCATCTCTCCTAGAAGGTAGTAATAGCTAGCATTTCTATGGCACTTTAAGCTTTGCAAAGCACTTTACATGTCTTCTATCCATTTGTTCCTCACAATTGCTCTGCAGCAGATGGCATCATTATCCCCATTTTTACAGATGGGGAAACCGAGACTGAGAGAAGTTAAGACTGGCTCAAGATCACACATCTAAGTAAATGCCGGAGGCAGGATTTGAATCCAGGTTCTTCTGACTCCAAATTCAGTTGTGCCACCCAGCTGCCCCCAAATCTAGATAGAGTACATGGGTTGCATCATCCACTCATGTTCAATAGAAAGAACAGATTAAGTTAAGAGCTGAATTATTGATTTGGCCTATAATGATCACAGGACTCCAAACTAGCGCTCTGTATGTGGCTGGGGTAACTTGAGAGGGGCGGGAGTGCTTTGACCACAGGAAGCCTCTCCTTGCCTCCATTTCCGAGGTACTGAGGATGAATGAATTAGCAGCATGTGATGGGAGTCCAATCTGCCCAGGTAGAAGAGGAACCAGCCCTAGGAAAGGCAGGAAGTTAAAAGATGGACGGCACAACAGAAAGAGGCCTACCTTCTTATTTCCCCACCCCCCCTTCCGGAATTAGTACTGGATGGAGCAGCAATATTAAGTAGAGTGCACAGCCAGGGCCTAGGATATGGAGGAAAGCAACAGATCCCTGCTTGGTTATCTCCAGATGCCTTCCCTGATTAGCTCTTCAGCTCAGGCCCCTGGTGATAGTATACACCATTGACCCTGGAGAGAGAGAGAGATCAATGTTGAAGAGGAAACTCTTCCTGTCCCAAACCGTCCTCTCCCCCTCTACTGCTCCCAGCACCCAGCTTTCTGTCTCCCTTTCCAATATTCTGCAGAGGGCTGTATTGATAGCAGGGGTGGGTGCTAGAGCCAGTGGTTATAAGCATTTATAACTCAGGAACTGGCAAAATTGTGGCTTTGTTTTGAGAGCCAGTTAAATACTTACCTAGCATGTCTCTCACCAAAGGGAAGTGCCTGAGAATTTTCAAAAGCACACACCACCCTCTTGTCTTCCTTTCAATAGTTAATATTTATTTAATTCAATTATGAAGTTAATCTTTTATTTTTCCCTTCACTTTAATTTCCGAATATATCTCCTCTCTACCCTATCCATCAAGCTAGTCCTTGTAATAAATAATAACGAAAGAGGAAAAATATACCTATATTCCCTTCAGGGAAGACTTATAAGAGTGGCATAGTAGAAAGAGTTCAGGAGACAGAGGACAGGAGTTCAAATCCTGCCTCTGATAAATTAATCTCCATGGTCTTCAGTTTTCTCATCTGTAAAATGAGGGTATCACACTAGATGGCCTCTGAGATCCTTCTAGATCCATGATCCTGGGAATACTGGGAGGTTTTTTCAGGGAAGGGTTTGCATGTGGGTGAAGTGTTGATTTAGCTTTTGTAGTCTGTCAGTTTAGAGTGGAAACTCTTAGGGAATGTGGTTACCTTTCTCAATAAAGTTTAAGCCAAGCTAGGGCTAGACACATGTGGCCCTCTAGGTCCTCAAGTGTGGCCCTTTGACTGAATCCAAACTTCACAGAATAAATCCCCTTCATAAAAGGAGTTGTTCTGTAAAACCTGGACTCAGTCAAAAGACCACACCTGAGCACCTAGCAGATCACATGTGGCCTTGAGGCCCCAGGTTCCCCACCCCTGGGCCGAGCCATATAATGGTGACTGGTTGAAGAATGGGTAGATGCCAAGACCTGTCTTTAAATAAGCTGGCCCATGTGAATACTATCTGCTCTCCACGTAAATGACGAGACTTCATATTAAAGAAAACTTTCCAAAAGAAGAATGAATCCAAGGAAGTGAGGCTGAGAACCCTTAAAATGATATTTCACTTTCTCCTTTTTTTAGGGAACTTGACCGTAGTAGGTACTAAATAAACTCTCGTTGATTGGCTAATTGGTTCAATCATTCTCCTACTGTATCTAAATGGAAGGGGGCCATTTTCAACCAATGCCTCATTCTATTTAGCCCACAAGCGGCCATAAAGAATAGATAGCACTGTACTCTCTTCTCAGTGACAAAGGACCATTCTCAGCAGAGGTATCCCAGCCAATCACGTCCCATTTCCTCATCTCTCCCCAGCTTGTTCTTAACTCTTTGTGGTCCAGTCACAAAGGCAACATTGGTGTTTGCCTTTCTCTTTTCTCCAGAGCACAGCCTTGACTATGGTTATACTACAGACTTGTGCTTCCCAAAAGGGAAGTCCTAGGGGGAAAAAGAGTAATAGCTGTCCTCTTCTTTCTCCTCTCTATGACTAACCTGCCCACCAGGGCTCTGGAACCTCTTCTCTTTGTCATACTCTGGGAGACACTGTGCCTGCACTTTTCCTTTCTGTCTCCGGCAGCCTCCCTCCCTACCTTATACTTTCACACTCTTTTAAAAAATGTTTTTATTGATACCTTTTGCTTTGGCATTGACTGAATTTCCCCCTACATCCCTTCCCCTCCTATAGACCTAACCCTTATAGCACCTAATTTTTAAAAAGAAAAAGAAGAAAAAACTCAGCAATTAAAAAGAGGAGTCTATCTGCAATATCCCATTACTCCCACACCTAGCCCTGCCAACATCCTATGTCGGGTCAAACTCATTCTCTGTAATTTATGACAAGCATTTTCAATTGTTTTGTGCTTTTTTTCCCACTTTATGTTGCTGTAGCCCCTGTGTGAGTTGTTTGCCTGGCTCCGCTTACTTCAGGGTCCTGTAAGTCTTTCCAAGCTTCTCAGTATTCCTCATATTTGTAATTTCTTAGAGCACAGTGATATCCCATTCCAGTCATGCACCATGAGTTGTTCAGCCATTCCCCAATCAATGGACATCTACTTTGTTTTCAATTTTTATTACCATTACATTCTATGTACGGGCTATTTCACTGATGTACTACAGTTTCAGAGGATCTTAAAGACCCTTTCCACTGGAAATTCACATCTCCCTGCCCCTTCCAGCTAGCCAGGGAACTGCACATATGTCACTACATTTTCCCTCCTAAATCTGCTGGCTGTCACCCGATTTCTACCTTTATGACCTGAGTGACACTGTTCTTGTGAAAATCATCATGAAGACCCTGAAAAACCTAATGGCTCTTTCTCCAATCCTTGTTCTCCTCAGCCTCTTTGCAAGATTAACATTGTTTAATACCTCCTTGAAATTCAATTCAATCCTTCTTGGGGCATCTTTGTTACAAAGGTTTTATTTTTCTTTTTGAAGGAGAGGGGAAGAAAATAAAGGCTTGTTAATGGAAAAAAAAATTCAAATTTCAATTCAATAAATATTTATTAAGTGCCAATTATGTAGATAGAGGATGGGCCCCATAAAAATCCCCTTAATAAAAAGATTTGTTCCATGAAGTTTGGATTCAGTCAAAGGGCAACATTTGAGGACCTAGAGGGCCTTGAAGCTGCAGGTTCCCCATACTTGGATTGGGCATGGAGTCAGGAAGACCTGAGTTCAAATCTAGCTTCAGACAACTTACCAGCTGTGTGACCCTGGGCAAGTCACTTACCCCTTTTTGCCTCAGTTTTCTTCATCTGCAAAATGAGCTGGAGAAGGAAATGGCAAACCACTCCAGCATCTTTGCCAAAGAAAACCCCAAATGGAGCCACGAAGAGAGGGACATGACTGAAATGAGTAAACAAAAGTGTGCAGCACATAGAGCTATGGGAAATACAGAGATATCATTTTTAAAATCATTGCCCTCAGAGCGTGTATAGTTTGGCTCTGTGAAGGGCTATCAGTGTTACGTATAAGGGAAGAGATAGGAAAGCACTAGGTGGTGGAGGCCTTGAATGCCAGGCTAGAAAATTTGGACTTTACTTGGTAGGAAATGGGGAGCCTTGAAAAGTGTCAGGACATAAACGTGAAGAAAATCTGGTTCCCTAATGAATATTGATGCAAAATTTTAAATAACATAGCATCAAAGCGATTACCACAGTATATCGCAAAGATCATACATTACGACCAGGTGAGGTTTATAGCAGGAATGCAGGGCCGAATCAATATTTGAAAAATTATAAGCACTATCCTTTTCTGTCTCCTTCAGAGGATAGTCTTCCTTTCTTAACCCTTGATTTGGATGTTTGTCAAGGTTCTTTGCTCAGCTACTCTAACTCTCCCTTTGTACCCTCCATGCCTCAATTGTCACTTCTATATGGATAAATACCAAATCCACATGTCAAGCCCTGAGCTGTCTCTTAGTCCCCAGAGCTATCTCTACCCAAAGGTACCAGTGTATAATGCCAACACATCTGAAACTAAACATTCCTTCTCCCTAAACTCACTTCATCTGACTTCCATTTTTAACAATGGGTCACTACCAATTACCCCACCTCTCCTCCCCCATATATTGCTGGCCCAGGGGAATTATTTTAGGTTCAAAATAAAAGTTGTTGCCGGCTTACTAGCCTTTAAAGTTCTTCCAAGCTTGTGCTTGCTAGCTTGGCCCTTTCCCAACAAATGCCACTCGTACAAAATATTATTACAAATAGAGAATAAGCCTATTTATCCAACCATGAAGCAAATGAAAATCAGAAAGGTTTTACAAATTAGAACATACCAGAAAAATTCACAAAGTGAATGATCTCTATTACTGGGAGTGGAACATCTCAACTCTGATGACAAGAGAAGCCCCAACTTCACCCAAAAGGAAATTCCTTGATCTCTCTTAGGATATGAGTTAGAAATCAGAAACATGTTGAGCAGCTTGCTTCCCTCGCATGCCTGCAGATCCCAAAGTCTTTCTCTCTTGTCTGGAATTGGTCTCAAAGAATGTCTGGAAGCACAGGTGACCACCGCACATGCCACTAGTTTGCCCAGCTGGGATAGCTCCTTGTAGCAGGTTGTGTCTCAGCTGATGGGTCAATATATGTCACTTTAAGGCTTGTATAGAACTTTACAAATATTACCTCATTTAGGTGCTAGTATTATCCTCATTTTACAGATTAGGGAAGTGTGACTTGCCCAAGATCACAGCTAATAAGTGCATGAAGCTGGATTTGAACTCGGGTCTTCCTGACTTCAAGGCTAGCACTTTATCTACTGAACCACTTAGCTGCTTGCCATAGTTGCTGTGAGGAATCTGATGGTTCTTCCAGTTGTTTGAAATTTGCAAGGATGTAACCCAGTCTGTTCTATCTCCAGATACTCATTCGCCTAAGGTCAGAAGAGAATAAACATAAAAGGAACAGGCAGCATGATTCAGGGACACATGGAAGCCAGGTGGGAGATAGAATAGGCTGCCCTTTTGTCACTCAGATGCTAACAGCAAACCTTATCCCTTGAAAACCACCACAGAAGAAAGGAGCAAAAAGGACTGAGAGGAATGTATAGATCCTGTATGTGAACTCATCTCTGGCTCTTTGGCCAATTAAAAGCCTCTTTGTTACCATAGTACCAATTCCTTGATGACTCTTGGCCAGATGAAGGCTCATCAATCCTCCATGTATCGCAGTGAAACTAAGCAGAGAATGTTGTGCATGTTCTATATAACCATCAAGAAGGGAAACTCTAAATCTTAGCATAATCTAAAAACTGGGCCCTCACTGGCCATTCTCCATTACGCTATTTATTAAAAAATAAACACATAAGTTATTATAATACACAATAAATAACAAGTGTATTAGAGTTGCAAAATAAAGGATTTTTTTAAGTATGAGGGGAAGCAGTCATAAGTAACCAGGGCACCCAAAAAGATGTCATGAAAAAGGTGGTATCTGAGTCAGGCTTTAAAGGATGGGTAGAACTCCAATGTGTATAGAGGGGGAGAGAAAAAAAAAGAGTATTGGGTACCATATACCAAGCACTCTGCTAGGGAATGAAGATACAAGTACCAAGAAAATAACAATCCTTACTCTCAAGGAACTTACATTCTAATGAAGACCAATATAATTATAAATTTATACAGCATATAAACATAAAATAAATTTAAGCAAAGTAGTTAAACAGGTGGTAGTTGGGAGAGGTTAAGAGGCAATAGGTATCAAAAAATATGCCAATCCTCTTTCTGGCCATGTGAGTCAAGAGGTGAGGGAGGAGTTGCCTTTGATCAATCTGCATTTATAAAGAGCCTATTTTGTGCCAGGTTCTAAGCTACGGGCTAGAGATACAAAGATATGGTGTTGTCAGGGACAACCAAAACCACTTTTTTCAGGTAAAGCAAGGATATGGAGTAAAGTAGAATAGACAAGGAGTCAAGTTAACAAGGGTGTATAGAACCCAGGAAAAAACTGATGATTAAAATGCGTATGAGGAGAGGCAGAGCCAAGATGGTGGAATAAAGGCAGGGACTTGCTTGAGCCCTCACCCCAAACCCTCCAAATACGTTTAAAAATGACTCTAAACAAATTCTAGAGCAAAAGAACACACAAAATAGATGGAGAAACAAATTTCCAGCCCAAGACAACCTGGACAGTCAGCAGGAATGGTCTGTTGTACCTGAGAGTGGAATGTAGTTCAGAACAGGCCACGCCAGAACAGCCCAGGCCCCAGCAAACCGGGAGCAGGCCTTGGGAGTGACTGTTATTATCAGCAGTGGCAGTGACTGCTTCTGGAGCTCTCAGCCCACAGACTATAAGAGGGTTAAACAACTGGTCAGCACTTGCTAGCACTGAGCAAGACTCTTGCTTTGCTCATACTCAGACCTGGGTCACAGTCCCAGGTAACAGTCCCAGGATGAGGAGGAGCTTTAGCATAGCAGAGCTTGCAGCAACGGTGAAGTGGGTATCCTCCTCACAGTTCTAGAACAGAAAAGAGTACTTGAGGTCGATCACAGACCAGAGCGTGGGCCAGGAGGGGAATAAACATCTCCTTAGATCATACCACCTCAGAAGAACTGAAAACTTACAGGTCCCTTGGAGTATCTCTGAAAACAGCTGCGCAAAACTCCCAAAGCCTGGGACAGTTCTCCCTCTACACTAGAAGCAGAACCTTACTTTAACAAACAGTTAAAAGTCAAGTAATAGGCTGGGAAAATGAGCAAACAAATTCTGAGTATAGAAAATTATTATGGTGACAAGGAAGATCAAAATATACACTCAGAAGAAGACCACAAAGTCAAAGCTCCTATATCCAAAGCCTCCAAGAAAAATAGGAATTGGTCTCAGGCCATGGAAGAGCTCAAAAAGGATTTTGTTCAGTGGTGTTTTGGACCTCCTTTTCCATTTGGCTAATTCTGCCTTTCAAGGCATTCTTCTCCTCATTGGCTTTTTGGAGTTCTTTTGACATTTGAGTTAGTCTATTTTTTAAAGTGTTGTTTTCTTCAATATTTTTTTCAGTATTTTTTTGGGTCTCCTTTAGCAAGTCGTTGACTTGTTTCTCATGGTTTTCTTCCATCATTCTCATTTCTCGTCCCAATTTTTCCTCTATTTCTCTAACTTGCTTTTCCAAATCCTTTTTGAGCTCTTCCATGGCCTGAGACCAGTTCATGTTTTTCTTGGAGGCTTTTGGTGTAGGCTCTTGCACTTTGTTGACTTCTTCAGGCTGTATGTTTTGGTCTTCTTTGTCACCAAAAAAAGATTCCAAAGTCTGAGACTGAATCTGAGCATGTTTTCGCTGCCTGGCCATGTTCCCAGCCAACTTACTTGACCCTTGAGATTTTTGTTGGGGTATGACTGCTTGTAGAGCAAAGAGTACTTTGTTCCAAGCTTGAGGGGATGCGCCGTTGATTTCAGAGCTATTTCTATACAGCCAGCTCTGCCACACCAGCACTCCTCCTTCCTCAAGAACCTGGACCTGATGCAAATCTTCAGCAGGCTCTTCACTCCTGCTCTGATCTGCCACTTAATTCCTACCACCATGTGGGCCTGGGGCCTGAAGTAACTGCAGCTGTAGTTCTGTAGCTGCACCTCCCCCGCTGCCTCTGGGGCGGTGGCCGAACCGTGAGCTCTGTCCCCCACAGCTTTTCCCACTAACCTTCTCTGTTGTCTTTGGTGTTTGTGGGTTGAGAGGTCTGGTAACTGCCACAGCTCACTGATTCAGGGTGCTAGGGCCTGTTCTTCCTGGCTCCTGGTCTGGCTGGTCCTGCTGCCTCCCACACTGAGCTCTTCTTCCCTCCACTCCGTGCACGATAGACCTCATCCAGCAACCATCCAGGCTGTCCTGGGCTGGATCCCTGCTTCCCTCTGCTATTTTGTGGGTTCTGCAGTTCTAGAATTTGTTCAGATCCATTTTTTATAGGTTTTTGGAGGGACGTGGTGGGGAGCTCACGCAAATCCCTGCTTTCCAACGGCCATCTTGGCTCCACCCCCGGAAGTCTTCAAAATGGATTTTGAAAATCAAGTAAGAGGTAGAGGAAAAATTGGGAAGAGAAATAAGAGAGATGCAAGAAAAGCATGAAAAATGAGTGAACAGCTTGGTAAAAGAGACACAAAGGAAAAATATTGAGGAAAATAACACCTTAAAAAAAACAGATTAGGCCAAATGGTAAAAGAGGTCCAAAAGCTCACTGAAGAAAATAATTCCTTAAAAATTAGAATGGAGCAAGTGGAAGCTAATGACTTTAAGAGAAATCAAGAAGCAATAAAACAAAACCAAAAGAAGGAAAAAATGGAAGACAATGTGAAATATCTCATTGAAAAAACCACAGACCTGGAAAACAGATCCAGAAGAGATAATTTTAAAATTATTGAACTACCTCAAAACCATGATCCTAGACATCATCTTTCAAGAAATAATCAGGGGCAGCTAGGTAGCACAGTGACTAGAGCACTGGCCCTGTAGGCAGGAGGATCTGAGTTCAAATCTAGCCTTAGACACTTGAAATTTACTAGCTGTGTGACCTCGGGCAAGTCAATTAACCCTGATTACCTCGCCTCCCCCCTCTGAAAAGAAAAGAAATAATCAAGGAAAACTGCCCTAATATTCTAAAACAAGAGGGTAAAATAGACATTGAAAGAATCTACCAATCACCACCTGAAAGAGAATCCCAAAATGAAAACTGCTAGGAATATTATAACCCAATTCCAGAGTTCTCAGATCAAGGAGAAAATATTTCAAGCAGCCAGAAAGAAATAATTCAAGTATGATGGAGACACAGTCAGGATAACACAAGATTTAGCAGCTTCCATATTAAAGGAACAGAAGGCTTGAAATATGATATTCTGGAGGGCAAAGGAGCTAAGATTACAACCAAGAATCACTTACCCTGAAAAACTACAATCCTTCAGGGGAAAAAAAAGACATTCAATGAGATAGAGGACTTTCAAGCATTCTTGATGAAAAGACCAGAGCTGAATAGAAAATTTGACTTTCAAATATAAGATTCAAGAGAAGCATAAAAGATAAACAGGAAAAGGAAATCGTAAGGGACTTAATAAGGTTAAACCGTTTACATTTCTACATGAGAAGATGACATTTGTAACTCAAAAGACCATTCTCATTATTAGGGTAGTTAGAAGGAGTATATATAGACAGAGGACAAAGGCATGAGTTGAATATGAAGAGATGATATCTAAAAAAATAAAGGGGCTAGAGACGAATATACTGGGAGAAAGTGAAAGGGAGAGGTAGGATGGCATAAATTATCTCACATAAAAGAGGCAAGAAAAAGCTTTTACAGTGAAGGGGAAGGGGGGAAGGCAGAGCAAGTGAGTGAACCTTACTCCCATCAGAATTGGCTCAAAGAGGGAATAACATACACAGTCAATTGGGTATAGAAATCTATTTTACCCTACTGGAAAGCAGAAGGGGAAGGGGATAAGGGGGGGCCACGATAGAAGGGAGAGCAGATTGGGGGATGGAGTAGTCAGAAGCAAAACACTTTTGAGGAGGGACAGGATGAAGAGAGAATAGAATAAATGGGGGAAGAGGGAATAGGATGGATGGAAATACAGTTAGCAATTGAAAAAAATTTTGAAGCAAGTTTCTCTGAAAAATTCTAATTTTTCAAACATATAGAGAACTGAGTCAAATTTATATAAATAAGAGCCATTCTCCTGATAGATGATCAAAAGATATGGTCAGTTTTCAGGTGATATATCTATAGCCTTATGAAATAATACTCTCACTCTTGATTGAAGAAATGCAAATTAAAACAATTTTGAGGCTAGGACAGAAAAAGCAAATGACAAATATTGGAGGGGATGTGGGAAAAATGAGACATTGACGCATTGTTGGTGGAATTGTAAACTGATTCAACCACTCTGTAGAGCATTTGGAACTATGTCCAAAGGGCTATAAAACCATACATACCCTTTGACGGCAATACCACTACTAGGTCTATATCCTAAAAGAGATTTTTTTAAAAAGGAAAAGAACCTATTTGTACAGAAATATTTATAGCAGCTCATTTCCGGGGGCAAAGAATTAGAAATTGAGGGGATGCCCATCAATTGAGGAATGGATGAACAAGTTGTGGTATATGAATGTAATGGAATACTATTGTTCTATGAGAAATGAAGAGCAGGATGTTCTTGGAAAAACCTGAAAAGTCTTTTGTGGGCTGATGCAAAGTGAAATGCACTGTGTACAAAGCAACAGCAATGTTGGGAGATGATCAGCTGTAAATGAGATGACTTAGCTATTCTCAGCAATACAACGATCCAAGACAACTCTGAAGGACTTATAAGAAGAAATGATGGTGTCTGAATACAGATTGAACCATACTTCTTTTTTTTACTTTATTTTTATTGACTTTATTGTCTATTTTTTTCACAACATGACTATTACGGATATGTTTTGCATGACTACACATGTATAACCTATATTGAACTGCTTGCCTTCTCAATGAAGGGCGGTGGGGAAGGAACAAGAGAGAGAATTTGGTATTCAAAGTTTTATAAATGAATGTTAAAAATTGTTTTTATGTGGAACTGGGGGAAATTAAATTAATTTTTTTTAAAAGAAAAAAAACCGTAGTGGTAAAACATGATGTAAAAAATAAAATAAAATAAAATAAAATAAAATAAAATGGGTATGAGGATTCATGAGGAGGTAGTATAGACATGCTATATGACTAGAGAGCTGGAATTGGGCCAACTTTACAGTTCCCCTAGTGACTAGTACAGTGCTTTACATTCAGTGAGTAAGCATTTACATGCTTACTGATTTGAATTTTTGTCAAAGAAATCTCAACAAACTAGTTGGTAATGCATACAAGAGACTATAAACAACACAAAGATGACACATTGTAGCATATGACTGATGGAAAAAAAAGAAAGGTACTAATAAGAAGTCATAACAGGGAAGAAACAGTAGGAGTAGAACAGGAAGACTTCGTAGAAGAGGTGGGACTAAGCTGGACATTGAAAGATAGGTAAGATTTAGATCAGTGCAGGGTAGGAATGTACAAAGACCGTGGCAGTGGATACCTCATTTTGGTTGGAAAAGAAGGAAAAATAGTGGGAAAGAAGGCTGAAAGGTAGATTGGAGCCAGTCTGTAGAAAGTCTCAACTGCCAAGCATTTTCTTTGCAACCCTGTAAGGTAGGTCATACAAAGAGTATTATGTCCATTTTACAGATCAGGAAACAGAGGATCTGAAAATTTGGGTGGTGTATCTAGCAGTTTTTTAAAAATCAAGCTGTCTTTTTCCTAGGTAATTTTCATGTTTTCCACTTTATCAGTCACCCTCATTGAGTTCTATTGTTTCTGATTTTCCTGTCTAGTCTGTTCCATTGATTTTTCTATTCTTTTAACCAGGACTAGCTGGTTCTGATGCTTGCTACTTCATAATATAGTTTGAGATCTGGAAACGCTATTCCTCTTTATCTCAACTTTCCCCTTCCCCATAATTTTCCTTGATAATCTAGATATTTTGTTTTTCCAAATGCATTATCATTTTACCAAGTTCCATAAATATCCCTTCGGTAATTTGATTGGTATAGCATTAAAAGTGTATTTATTTTTGTATCACCATGGCCCAGCAAGCACTGAATTGTTACGTCCATATATTTAAATCATTTTTGTTTCTTTAAGGAGCACCTGTATTTTGTATAATTTTGGAAGACGTATCCCCAGATACATTAATGCATTCTGTAGTTATTTGGAAGGGAATTTCCTTATTATTGCTTGTTGGATTTTGTTACGTACAAATGTAATTGATTTTGAGGATTATGTAGCCTGCAACTTTGCTGAAGCTGTGGTCTCATTATCTTTGTCGATTCCCTAGAATATTCCAAGTATGCCACCCATCAGCAGCAAACAGAGACAGCTTTATCTCCTTGGAACCTATCCTTGTGCCTTTTCTTTTTCTTGTCTGGTTGCTAGCCTTTCCAGAACTGTATCAAATAATAGCGGGAGCTGCCGCGGTCGGGTTCGCCGCCTTCGCTGCGCGGCTTTGCTGCCGCCGCCGCCGCCCCTGGGAGCAACTTCTCCCTCTCCCTCCCCAGCCCCGGCCCGGTAGCTGACGTAAAGATGAGCAGCTCAGAGGAAGTATCATGGATCTCATGGTTCTGGGGGCTTCGTGGCAATGAGTTCTTCTGCGAGGTGGATGAAGACTATATCCAACCTCACAGGGCTCAATGAACAGGTGCCCCACTATAGGCAGGCACTAGACATGATCCTCGACTTGGAACCTGATGAGGAGTTGGAGGACAACCCCAACCAGAGTGACCTGATCGAGCAGGCAGCCGAGATGCTGTATGGACTGATTCATGCCCGCTACATCCTCACAAACCGTGGCATCGCCCAGATGTTGGAAAAATACCAGCAGGGAGACTTTGGCTACTGTCCCCGTGTATATTGTGAAAACCAGCCCATGTTGCCCATTGGACTGTCAGACATACCAGGTGAGGCCATGGTGAAGCTGTACTGCCCCAAGTGCATGGATGTTTACATCCCCAGGTCGTCCAGGCACCACCACACAGATGGTGCTTACTTTGGCACTGGCTTTCCTCACATGCTCTTCATGGTGCATCCTGAGTACAGGCCCAAACGGCCTGACAACCAATTTGTGCCCAGGCTGTATGGCTTCAAGATCCACCCTATGGCCTACCAACTGCAGCTTCAGGCAGCCAGCAACTTCAAGAGCCCTGTCAAGACCATCCGCTGACTTGTCTCCTCCCCTCCCCCCCAACACCTCAGGATGTGACACCGTTCCCCCTCTCCCCAGTGTACACACACACACACACACACACACACACACACACACACACACACACACACACCCCTACCTTTCCAGAACCCCTAATGGTTTTTAGTTTAAATTAACAAGAAGTCATTATTGTGGTGGTGTGGTGGGAGTATGAAATAAAGTAGAGGAAAAGGCTAAAAAAAAATAATAGTGGGAAGAGCAGGCATCCTTGCTTTACTCTCTTTGGAAAATAAATATAGTGTTATCACCATTGCACATGATGCATGCCTTTGGTTTTAGATGGATGCTTTTTATATACTAAATAAAAACATTCCTCTGTACATACTTCATAGTTTTTTTTTTTTTAAGAAAAATGAGCGTTGTACTTTGTCAAAGACTTTCTGCATCCGTTGATATAATTGTGGTTTTGGATAGTTTTTTAATATTATGTTCTTTTCCTAATGTTGAACCATTCTTTGGTTGTAATGATTTCTTGGATAAATCATTATAGTCTGACAGGATTTAAAAATTTTTGAATTTTAACTACTAACATTGGTTTTGTCAGAATGTAGTTTCCTTGTTTATTCCTTTTTATTTTTTGAATGCTTTGCTTTGTCAGATAGCATGATTGCAACTCCTGTTTTTTTAGATTAACTTGATGCCTAGTAAATTTTTTTTCATCTTGTTTTGTGTATGCCTTTGTTTTTTAAACGTATTTCTTCTAAGCAACAGATTGTAGGGTTTTGTTTCCTTATCCAATCTCTTTTTCATTATATTGAGTGGTTAACCTATTCATCTCTAAAGTTATGAGTTAAGTTTATGTATGGTTTTTTTTTTTTTAGGTATGATTTCCTGCCCCCACCCACCCCCTTCTGCTATAAATACTATGTCTCATCAGTACATTAGCACAATCTTTTTTTAAGGTGGCCCTATTCCCACTGGAATTCCCATGTTCTTTTCCCCTCACCCCTCATTCCTCTCTCCCACATTACCTTGTTCCTTTTGGACTTTTCTTTGCCTTATCTGGATTCTTATTCTCTTTTCCCACCTCGGTCAAGTAAATCCCCCTTCCTTCTCCTCCCCCTCTAGTTCTGTTCATTAGTTTTTGTTTTCTACAAAGTTTTCATTGGTAGAGAGCCATCCCATTAGACAAATAGTATTTTTTAGAGAGGAAAAAATAAGTCAGCGCAACTGACAGGTGTATCGAAAAAGTCTGAAAACTTGTGAAATGCGTAACCCCTGTGGACCTCCTGCCTCCACAAAGCTGTAGGTCAGGGGTGCCTTCTCATATCCCTTTCATCTGAGTTCATTAACTTTTAAAATGTCATTTTTCGAGCCCCTTTCCTGACAGGATTTCTTTTACTCTGTTCATTATCTATCCTTCTACAGACCCTCCCTAATTGTCAGGTCTCTCTATTCTCTATATTCCTCGTGTAATCATAACTTCAAAGTATCCATTCTGGACTTTCCCCTCTAGGCAGTTTCTGCCACTACAATGTAGGTTGTCCCACAGATTCCCCTTTTCCATTGTGTCTCAATTCCAGAAAAATTCCTGATTCCCACAGGTCACAGAGGACATTGTCCCTGGGAAGAGCCTCCCCATCACATGCCTGATAATGTAGTCCTCTACTACTTATATATCTGCCCCTGGTTACCTTCTTTCTCCATTTGCCTCAAAAAAAATCTCTTCCCTGAGTCCATGCCCTCCTTCTCCCCCAAGTGCCAGGTGCCCCTGGAGTTCTAATTTCCTCCCTCCAGAGTAAAAGTTTTTTTTTTCCCCCTCAAACACCAAATTCCCCAGACAACACCCAGCACAAAGTTCCCTATCTCCCTTCATAGAATGTCAGGGGACTCCTCACCACCAAAAGGAGACATCCTTCTTCCCTTACTCCCTCTTCCCCTCCCTCCCTTGTAAGCTCTCCTTTTCTGGAGACCAAAGGGGTCACCTTTTTTCATTGCCAACCCTCAATTTGACTCAAGCACATCACACTTGACTTTTCTCCACATTCCCCTTCCCCTTTCCATGCACCCTCCCACTTTTTTTTAGGCAGGGTGACTAGGCTCTGTTCATCTTGCCCCAAGGCTGTCTCTCCATTGTCACTTCCATTTCTTCCTTCACTGTCTCCTTTCGTATGTTTAAGAAATTAGTCTCATACTGGTCTCTGTTGTCACTCCTGGTCTTGCCATTCTTGGCTGCTTTGTTTGTCACTCCTGCATCTGTTGTCTTGGAGTGTTCAAGAAGCAAATAGTCTCTTCCGTTCTGTTTTTTTCACCCCAAGAATGTTTCAGGTGCTTCTTTATTACTCAATGTCCATCTTTTCTGATTTATGGTTAAGCCCAAACTTGTAGGGCAGGTAGCCCTGGGTGGCTTTCTGAGCTCCAATGCTCTTCAGAACGTCATGTCTTTCCCTCTTGCATTTTTTTGGAGGTTTTTTCCCAAACTATAACAGTATTGAAGCATTTCTACAGTTCTTAAAGAACTATATAAATGCCAGCTATGACTATTATTTCTTCTCAACAGTTATACATCTTCAAAGTTAGGAAGCTTAAAAGGCACTAACTGAATATGTGGAAGCATTATTCCTAGTAAGAAGCTGGATAACAAGGCAATCTTGTTTGGACATTTGCTAATCAAACTGGAATAATAATTATTAAGGATTGCTAAGGCTCCTTCAACAGCTAGAATCTTCAGATTCAGTGAAATAGAAGGAAGATGAACACAGGCTAGCATAACCAAGAAGAGTTTAGCTCTATGTTTAAGTAGGCTTTTTCTAAGTGTGGAAAATAATGAGATTCTCAGAAATTTTGTCTGAGGACAGAAAATGCAAACATTCTAACAAAATGGCCTTGCCAGAAACTTTAAATTTTAAAAATAAAGGCACATGTTTTCAAACTGGAGGGAAACAATTTTCAGTGAGTTTACATCAGAGGTGTCAAACATGCAGGCCATACAATACCACCCAGTGAGGCCTGAATCAGATTAGAATGTAATTTGAAAATAGTTGACAAAATAAATACAAATACAATAAAACACAGATAATATTATATTTAAAATCTAAATCAACATGAAGCCCCTAGAGATCTTATGTACAGATCAGTGGCCCCAATTCTATTTGAATGCGAGACATCTGGTCTACACTTCCCCCACAGCTAAATTTACGATTAGAGAACATCCAAAAAGTTATATATGTTTAAAAGCAATCAACCAGGCTCAAACATTCCTCTACAAAAATTAGTATTTCTGTGCCTCTCTTAAAGGACCTTGTGAGAAAAATACAGTTTATAAAGAATTCATTTTTACAACACAATAGTGGCACAAAGAAATATTCTTTCCTAATATTGATCTGTATAAAAACCATAAAACTGGTCATTTCCCCAGCATAAAATCTTCGAAGAAAAAATCCACAAGGGACATTTCACTAACCCTTAGAGCACCTGTCCTTCTGAACATGCTTGAAAATAAAATTTCTCTCGTTTATTTATATTTATCCAACACATACTGCGTGCTCCAAAGGAAAAAAAGAATGGCTGCAATTTTCTACTGGTTTTTCAAATCCATCTTGGGAGAACATTGGCTCAATTAAAAAAAAAAACAGGCAAGGAAACACGTTTTGTCCATAATATTTTAATACTTTTTCCACTTTTAAATACTGGTTTTAATTTCTGATTGTAACATGGAAGATCCAATTTTTCTTTTAACATCAGGATCATAAAGCTATCATAGAACAGTTACACTCTACACACTCTCAAGGTACTTGAAAATGATTTATGTTTTTGAGTCTGTAGATGAACAGTGACAATAATCCTTATACATCTTGATCTGTACAACTGTGACAAAATATTGGTGAAAGATTTTTAACTGAACAAAATGATTAGCAAACTGATTAGCTTAAAGAGAACCCACATAGTTTCACGGGAAAACCAGCTCAGCCCAATGGAATAAAGCTGACAAAATAATTATTTTCAAATGATGAAATTTTCCTCAAAAGCTACTGACACTGATGTATAGGTATACAAATTAGTTGATGGGAACAGACAAAATGGGAAAAGCCACTCCTCCTTCTCATCACTTCGAGAGACACACATACACACACGCATGCACGCACGCACGCACCCCCTCAGGCACAGACACAGAGCTCCTTAGGTCTGGCTGTCCCTGTTTTCAATCCCAAAGTCCTGCATAGTCATCTACCCTCTTAAAATTCAGAGTCCCAAGTCCCCGGTGAAATATTGCACCCTCCTGTTCTGTACCCTGGCTGTGCTGCACGGGGAAAAAGCTCCTGATTCACCAATATTTTGCACATTTTAGAATCCTGCAGTATCTCTATCACAGCACAAAAGGGTATTAGAAGAGATGTGGACGGAGGGAGAGTAGGAGGATACAAATTTAAAAGTTAATATCTCAGGCATGAGAAGTAAAAATGATCTGGGGAAGAGAGCATCATTGACACTCAATATATGGGAATTAGCCTTATGAAAATAGTTCTACAGGTTATGAATATTTACTAAAAAGGTTAGTACCTCTTCTGAATTTTGAACTCTTTCCACATTCTCTAAGTCTCACCTAACTCTGATTGGGTAGGGTTAACACTAGTGAAGTACTAGTGCACTCATTGAAAAGTTATTTATTTATTTAACAAATAGCATCTTTAGTGTAATCATTTTATTTACAGAATAAATTGCAAAAGTACATCACATTTAGTGCAAATGCAACTGATGATATTAAGATTTATATACTGCTTTTGTAAACTTTCCATATCTTTGTAAAATAAAGCTATCCAATTAAATTACTAAACAGTTATTTGACTGTCTTCATGATAGTTATCAGAAATGGAATATTTATAGCTGGGCATAAAGAATTTTTTCCAAGTTCCCAAAAGTGACTATGGTGAATGAAACTTTTTTCCTCCCTCCCCCAACCTGATTGTAAAAGAAGATAGATATTTGAGGTATAAACTTTTCTCTTTGTAACATCACTATATAAAATGTTCACTGGTGATGTAAACAGATATCATTTTTGTCTCATTTGCCTTACTAGTATTACCACCATATAGGCACTTTTCCACATATTCAAATCGTGAACAGCATGTTTCTGTAATAAGGCATATTCCATGCAAATAATTTTGAGAAAGGCAAATTAAAAAATAGAAAAATTTTATGGAGCATGAAATCTGCGTGCATGTAATGTAAGCACGTGTTTATATAAGCATTTTCTCTCTTTGTACAGAATAATAAATACTATTATATCTGATGCAAGTAATTCTCTTCCAGGATTGTGGAGATTTAAGTGATCAGCCTCATCCCGTCATTAAATCATCTTGCATTTAACATCAAGAATCCATTATCATGTATGAAATATATACAGGACATGTTTCATACTACATGACTTTACAAAAAAGTATCAGACTTCTATTTCTACTGAGATGCATAAGTCAGCAAACACCCATGAAACGCTTCTGCGTTCTCTCTCCAAGACATCACCACTAGAAAGATTCTGAAGTTGGCAGTTATTTCTACTTCTTTAAGTACCATTTTCTGCCTCAACTCCAAGCTTTAAAGTTGTTTACAGTCATCTAAAAAGTTATTTTACATTTAAATTTTCACAGCAACTAAGGGGAACTCTGCAATTAAAACTGAACAGAATCCTTTACTGTTCAATGAAGGTTCTGACCAAGAGGCAATAATAAGATAACTCACATTTTCTATGCAAACTTCACAACACAGTTTTGAGACCGGAATCAGAAGGACCAGTAAACATGCCTGTTTTAAGTAGTGGGAATGTTGTCAAATGTCAAACTTGTAAAGTCTGATCTACTTTAATAAGCATTACAGTGCATCCTTTTGCAATTTCAGGAAAACATGAGCTCAATAACTTTAATCATCTTGCCAGAAAACAGTTCTATCTATACCCAGTAAGGGAGAATGGATACTGTTGCTGTTTTCAGGCAGGCAGTCTCTTGTAGGTCATAACAGAACCACTCTAGAAATTGCCAAATTGTGTTCATAAAAACAAACCAAAAAACCTATAGCACATAGTACAGAACTGAAAAATACAATAGAAATATAAAGATATCTGAGAAAAAAATAAAGCTTTTCACACTTCCTCCATCAGAACCAAAGTTCATCATGAGAGTAAGACAATAGAAAAGGCAAAGTCATTGGTTATTGACAGCCCTCAGTTATTGAGACATTTTACATGACAAGATGATTCATTATAGAAATCAGCAGCAATGGACTCTATGATTATACAAAGCAAAATCAGAAAAACCTGGCCACCTAGAATGGACTGCAGGCCTGAAAAAAAGAACCATACCCTTTATGTTTGGTGCACAGAAAGCACATATGTCCTTACGTTATGTGTCTGCATTATGTGCTTTAAAATTTGCACACAAAAACCCAACACATATGTGAGGCTCTTAAGCAGGGCCATAGTAAAATTAAAAGCTTTGCAAAAATTTCCCCAAATTAAAGCATTAATTCCCCAAGTTTGTGATTCAAAGTCTCCCTCCCTCCCCCAAAGCAAGCAAATAAAAATATAGCCATATACATGTATTATTACATGTATTTATAGTTATACACTAAGCAAGAAGAGCTAGCAGGAGAGAGCTAGTGTCAGATGTTCGGTGTCACTGTATTGCAGGGTTTCTTCATTTCAGTGCACAAAGCCAAGGTCGTGGGCCACAGAAAGGGTGGCTGTAAATCCTACGTTCCAGCTTAGAGCATTCGTTTTGGTTAATTCCTCCAACATGGAATGTTCACACAGCCTTGCTTTAGTCACTGCAAAATGTACAAGAAGTTTAAATGTGAGCAACATATTAATGAGCAACATATTAACAGGAAGTCCTCAGAAGACCACTTGAATGAGCTGTTCCTATCCAGTGAATTCACTAATAACTCTGCTGTGCTACTGAAACTATTGGGACCCCAGAACTGTAAATGCAGAGCTGAAATGGAACTTAGAGGAAATTTAATCATCTTATAGATGAGGAAATTTAATCATGTTACAGATAGGAGGAAAATACTCAAGAAACTGAATGGGATAAAGTAGAAGAGACAAAGAAGAAGGTCTATGGGCCAGAAATGGAGATGGATTTTTGGTTTATTCAGTAGATAAACAGGCAGAAGTATTACCAACAAGAAATATATCACCAAGGCTAAGCAAAAATCATTCCAAAACACAGCAATTTTCAAAATGTTTCAAAATTGATGCACAGAGGGCACAAAATCTTATTCAAGGTTGGCTATATCTGAAAATGACAAACGTTGTTATGAACCAGTTTAACAATTCTAGTCAACTGGTATCCTGGACAATTCAGATAATCTGAGATGTCAAAAATATATTAACACTTACATTAGTGTCTGGCAATAAGCTCATTTTATTAAAAAAACTCCAGGATACAAAAACAAATAAGCAGATTCAAACCCTAATCACTGTTATCACTATAATTTTAGCTCAACTGACCATGAATTCGCTAATACTTATAAAGGATAGGAATGGTAAGATTTCTAGCCTTACATATTTCAAAAGCAAATGATGTGGTTTTTTTTTTGTATTAATGGCTGAATTTATTTTTTGACACTTATAAAGAGAAGCTACTAAATACACACAGAAATATGAATACCTGTTAACACTAGAACAAAATTGGTTTCCCTGCAGTTTTTTCTTGGACATAGGATGTGAAACGCTTTAGAAACTTGGGATACTCTCGTTTTGCCACTGCCCTTAACACTGAGGCTGGTGCCCATCCTCCAGGGTTCACTAAATCAAAGAAAGAAAAAAAACACATTAAAACTCCTACTTAAGAATATTCTCCAATGCATGAGCTGGCATCAACATTTATACATAAATTTCTTATGCTGAGATTCTTCTTTCAATCTAGCCAAGACTTCCTAAGTCTAGGATCATTGATTCTTTTACTAAGAGCTCAAAATTACAAGATTAATAGTCACACATTAGCATTTTAAATAATGGGCTCTATACTTTATAAATATGGAATAATATTTATCTGGAAGTCATTTAGGCTGCAAACCTAACTAGACATAGAACAAGCTTTAGTGTATCTAAAATAAGATTTAATCTATAAAAGTATCATTTATGCCCATAACTTCTCAGGAAAATGGTGACTGATGCCAACAGTACCAGACAAGGGATCAAGGGAGATGGGCTTTAGTCCATACTTGCTGAATGTTCTTGGCCAATTCACTTGCCTTCTCTGGACCTCACTATGCTCTTCTGTAATAGCTGAATGAGATAATCTGAGGCCCATTCAGTTTTGTAAAATTCGATGATTCTATGAATTTAATTATTGTGTAAAAAGCAAGGAAGCTGACTTAAGTCTAGCTCACTGAAAGTAGTTACTTGCCTCTCCCCTCCTGGCTCTAGGAACTATGAACAAATGTACCGTACAAAACATATACATACAATAAATATTCAGAGAGAGCAAGAGTATCACCAAGTCAAACTCTTTGGAGACCGTAAAAACAGAACACATTTCCTTCCTCCTAGTCTCATTTAAATTTTACTTATTTAGTCACATTACCTCAAGATAAGTGTTACTCTTACTCTCACATTCAGAGACCTGTGAGGACAGAGAAGTAACTCACCTATTCATAATGTGACTAGATACTAGAGGAGAAAGTAGTCCACATGTGATTGGTCCCTAGATTAGAATTTTATTTACTATTAAATGATATTTGCTAACTTAGAATAAACATACTAGCTGTACAATATCAGAAATATTTACTTCTTAAAAATTAACTACTAATAATGACTAAAGTAGTCCATTGCCCTCTAGTTGGGGTCTTGAAACTCGATTGAGAAAAGCAACTGCCAAACAAGTATACAAAATCATATCAGCACAGAATAGTTATTTCAATTTCCCCTTATCCAAATTTAGCATTATAGACATTCTTCTTCCTTGTCATATGGGCAAAAAGCTGGCTTTAAACTTCTAATCATGTGGTTATGATAAAATGTTGGCAATTACAGTTTTAGAAGTTTTATGTACACAATATGACTATTCACAGGAAAACTATTATTGTTAGAGCTTTAATGGATAACTTTACACATGTATAATTTCGGTGAATACCTGCTCGGAAAATATGTTTCATGTTGTAAAATATTTAAGTGCTTGGCACTGTTGTGATGATGATGAAGATAACAGTACAAACACAACAAACATTTGCATAGTGATTTAAAGTCTGCAAAGCACTTTAGTATTTTATTTTATTCTCAATCAAAACAGCCTTGGGCAGTAGTTACTATTATTATCTCATTTTACAGATGAGGAAACTGAGGGAGACAGAGGTTAAGTGACTTGCCCAGGGTCACACAGCGGGTAAGTGCCTGAGGCAGCATTTGTATTTAGGTTTCCCTGACTCCAGGTCCAGTGCTCTCTCTATTGCTCCATTGAAAGCATAAAGAATATAGACTTGGGAATAGAAAGGATCCTAGATGGTATCAAGTCCAACTCCTGTGTTTTTTATTCCCTAGTTTTTAAAATAAGTGACATTTTTTACCATCGAGGAAACTGAGGGCCAGAGGAAAAAAAATTCATTTCCCATCTCTCAGGTAGTAAGTAGCAGAGCTAGAATGTGATCCTGTCTTGTGACTCTAAATCCAGCATCCTTCCCATTGGTGTCAGCTCTTAAAGAGAAGGCTGGAGCCAGATTCTGGCACACCTTGAAAGACAAGTAATGACGTTTATACTTTTTTCTACAAGAAAATTTGGCAGTGTTGCACTGGAAGAATTGGATGGGGAAAGACTGTAGCACAAAATAGTCAGGGTCTGGAGAGGCAATAACAGAAATGGGCAAGGAAGGGACTGATGAGATATTTAGAAGGAAAAAGTGACAGGATGTGGTGACTAAATTAATGCTTGAGGGGGGAAGGCAAAGATAAAGAGGATTCAAAAGGTGACTACCTGGTTATTGGAAGAGAAGTGCCACTGCTAATAGAAACTGAAAAGTCAAGAGGTAAGTTTTGTTTCAGAAATACCAAGTTTAAAGTGATGAGCAAATACCCAGTGGAAAAAGTCAACTGGTTGCTAGAAATGTAGGGCTGTAACTCAAAGAAATGCAGGGCAAAGGGGAAGGCAAGGAATTTGAAGGTGGCCATCCATGGGAGCAGGTGAGCTGAGGGAACACAGAAGACAGGACCAATGACAATCCCGGTAAATGTAAAGTGTGAGGGAATATAGCAAGGAGAAAGTAAGAGAACGAATTTCAAAAAGGTAGAAAAAAAATTAGGAATGCAGAATCATGGAAGCCAAGGAAATTGAGAATTTCATGAAAAAAACAAATGGACCAAAGGCTGTAGATGTTGATAAAAAGTCATGAGATTTGCCAATCAACAAACATTTAAGTGTCTATTATGTGTAAAATAAGAGGCAAAAGGCTATCCCTGCCATCAAGGACCTCACAATCTAATGGGGGAAACAATAAATATGCAAATAACAACTGAATATGTAGAAAGAAGCTATATACAGGATAAATAGGAAATAATAACAGAGGGAAGGCAATGGAATTAAGAGGGGTTGGGAAAAACTTCCTGTAGGTGTGATTTTAACTGGGACTTAAAGGAAACCAGGGAGGTCATTAGAGTGGAGGAGAGAGAATATTCCAGGCATGGGGGACAGCTGGAGAGAGTGCCTGAAGTGAAAGATGGAGTGTCCTGTTCATGGAACTGCAGGAGGCCAGCGTTACTGGATCGAAGGATATATGTCCAGGAGTGACGTATAACAAGACTGGAAAAGTAAGAAGGGACTAGGTTATTGAGGGCTTTGAATACAAAAGAGAAGATTTTGTATTTGATCCTGGAGGTGACAGGGAGCCACTGGAGTTTATTGAGTAGGGAACTGACATGGTCAGACTTAAGCTTCAGGAAAATCACTTTGGCTGAATGGAGGATGGATTGAAGTGGGGACAGACTTGAGGAAGGCAGAGCCTCCAGCAGCTACTGCAATAGTACAGGCATGAGGTAATGATGGCCTGCCCCAAGTGGTGGCAGTGTCAGGAGAGAAGGGGACATCTATGAGAGATGCTGCAAAGGTGACATTGATAGACATGGCAACAGCTCATATGTGTGTAGGAGAGACAGTGAAGAATCTAGGAATGGGTGTGTATCTGACAGAGACAGAGACAGAGAGGGGGGGGAGGGGAGACAGAGGGAGAGAGGAGAGAGAGAGAGAGAGAGAGAGAGAGAGAGAGAGAGAGAGAGAGAGAGAGAGAGAGAGAGAGAGAGACAGAGACAGAAGAATCCAGGTTGGGAGCCTGAGAGTCTGGTGTTATCCTCTATAGTAATGGGGAAGGTAAGAAGTAGGAGGCATTTGGGGGAAAGAATGAGTTTAGCTTTGGAGTTTAAGATGTCTGACAGATGGGCATATGAGATTAGAGATCAGAAGAGGGGTCAGGGCAGGATAGGCAGATATAAGAATCATCAGCAGAGAGATGGCAATTAAATCTATGATGAGATCAACAAGTGAAATAGTATAGAGGGAGAAGGGATGAGGGCCTAGGACAGAGCTCTGTGGAACACCTACAATTAGAGGGCATAATATTGATTTAGGATCCAGCAAAGGAGGAAGAGAAGCAACAGTCAGATAGGTAGGAAAACCAGCAGAGAATAGTGTCCCAAAAATCTAGAGAGAAAAGAGGATTAAGAAGAGGGTGACTGCCAGCGTCAAAAGTTGTGGAAAGGTCAAAGAGGATGAAGACTAAGAAAAGGTCATTGGATTTGGTAATTCAGAAAAGACTAGTAATTTTGGTGGAATGATACGGTTGGAAGCAAGGGGTCAAGAAAAGAGCGAGAAGAGAAAAAGTGGAGGCACCCATTGCGGCTACTTCAGCCACAAAAAGCAGAAGAGACGTAAGATGACAGCGGGGATGGAAGGATCGAGTGAGGGTCTTGTGATGGGTCAGACATGTTTGTAGGAAGTAGGGAAGGAACCAATAGATGAGGTGCAAGTGAAAATAAGTGCCAGAGGGGCAATCTGTTGGAGGAAATGGAATGGGATTGCTTGAGGAGGTGAAACAGTTGGACTGGAGGCATAAATGAGATTGTTGGGGGTTAAGGAAAGAGCAAGACAGTGAGGAAGTCGAGGCAACACATAAAGACTACTTGTCAGCAAAAACAAGGAGAGCAATAGCACGTCACGTGGGGAAGGTGGGCCAAATGAAAGTGTTCAAGAAACAGCAAAGCTGACCACGTTTGTAGCAGAGAAGGGGCTAGCAGAGTGGAAGAGATTCACAGTGCTAAAGAGGATAAGGAAGAAATGGAATTAAGAATGCAGATGGAAGGGTTAAACTTGGTTAAAAAAATATCTTTTTCTTCAGGCAGGAAGAATGAAAAGCAGTTTAATAAGGCAAACTCATCAAAAGCACTACTTTTAAAAATTAACATTATCTGATAAGAAGAGGAGGTTATGGGAAGTTGGGGTGGAACTGAGATATGGAAAGTAGAAATGGGGTTTAGTAACGCTTACATTATGTTAGGAAACTTGAGAAGAATTAAACAAATTGTCCATCACACTATGAGGAACTGAAATGAAAATATTAATATGTGAAAGGCTGACAGACTGAAAAACATACTGAAAAGCAAAAGGCCAGACAACAAGGTTAGGGAGAATTGTCGTTCATTTCCTTCCCCATTCTTTGCATTCTTAATTCTAAATGTATTGTATAGCAAAATGGTCATTAATCAACACTTTAACACATTTGTCCCTTTTATCCTCTAGTTACTACAAATCCATTATTCAAGCTATAAAGACCAACAATACTAAAAATTCACATACCATTAGCTACATATGTGATCTTGCATAGAATATTGTCTCTGCTTATTTCCTGGTTTCCCTCTGGTGGGCTTACCAAAGTTTGACATATCAAAGCAATATTTATTTTGGCACGGACACATCGATTGTTTACCTGCAAAAATCCCAAACCAATAGTTTAGTAAATAAAAAATATTTAATAAAAACCACTAATTAACTGCCCTAACATGTCAGATGAGTAAAAAAAATCTGATTTTCTCTTAAAACCATTTAAATCAATATAAGGAAGCAGTTTTATAAACCTGGGGAGCACGTGTAGAAAAAACACCATCCCAAGTAAAGCATACAAACTAAGCAGAAGTAAATTCGAGATTAGTCATCCTGGAAGAAAGAGGAATGGCTTACGAACTACTGATGCAACTGTAATTACCATCCTGAGAGCTCTAAAGCCATAAATGCAAACCTAGGTTAACAAATGATCTATATCATTAGTTTAGGAACTAAAGCCTTCTGAATAACACTGAGGATATGATAGTGCTACCACTATCAAATGTTTCTAATAGGTAAGGAAGTGTACTCCAATAGAAAGAGAAAGGCTACATATTAATCCTGTTGACAGAGGTATCCTTTGATACTTCATATTGAGCTAATACCAACATACAACTAAAAATGAATGAAACAATTTTAATTGTAGAATTGCTCAGTTGATGCGACATCAAAGGAAAAAAGAATCAAGATAACACCTGGCAAGTATGCAATCTTTCCCTTTGTTTTAATTTTTTATTCAGAATTATGTCATTTTTGGATTTGGAATTCAGAATTAGCTTTTAGAATTAAGAATAACTAAGCCTAAGTACTCACGGGTGCACTGTCATGATCCACAGAAAAATTACACACAATCCAAGTTTCAGGGTCATTTTCAGTCAATGCTGGTATCTTTCGAATGGCAGAGAGGTATAACACATCACGTTGAGAAGCAGGCCACACCCTCTGTAGAAGAAGTCAAAACTTACTGAAAATCTAGAATATTTTCTATCTAGATGTCTCTGATAATCACATGTCAATGCAAAACCAAACTGGGTGCTGACACATTATGCACAAGTAGAAGATAGAAGCTTATAAAATGACAGCTGAGACTTCCCCCTAAAAGAGGTTAAGCATGAGAATAAATTTATGGTTTTACAAAGCTGTAAACTGAATAGCTGAAGAAGAACAGAAGTTAAGACCATCAAGGAATTTACAAAAGAAAGAGAAGATGGGCTGGTTCAGACAGCAAGAATTAGTGATGACTGGGGGGGCACAGTATCACTGGTACTCTTATAATATTGGAAGGAAGGGAGGAAGGCCTCAAGCACAATAGCCAACTTTTGGAAAGAACATGGACAAGAATTACACAGGCAGGCCAAGCAGCAACAAGTTCTGATCTGTATCAGAGGAAGAAGCTCCTGAATTAATGAGATGGAGGCCTGTTCTACTTCAAAGAAGAGATGTAGCAGAGGGAGTAGATAAAATGCTAGACCTGGAATCAGGAACGTCTGTATGTGAATCCCATAGTTAACATTGACTAGCCATGTGACCAGCCTTTCTAAGCCTCACTTTCCTCCCCTGTAGAACAGGGATAATATCAGGAGCACCTACATCATAGTGATGAGGTTCAAGGAAGATAACATACACTAAGAAATTTACAAACCTTAAAGTGCTATATAAAGGTCAGTTATTATTAGTTTAAAGCCTCATGTTTACATAAGGGCAGGAATTAAAACCAGGGACAATAGGTTTTAAGAGGAGAGAGTACCTTTTCACAGCAAAGGTTATTTAAAAGAATACCAAAACAGTGAAATCTAAAAAAAAAAATAAAACACCAAACCCTTTAGATTATTCTGCCATATACTGACTTCTCTATTTATTGCTGGCACAAAAGGTTTAACACCTTCACGAGGTGATTGAGGAATGGACTTTGTAAATAAAATACAAAGCACTTTACGAATGTTCATTATAACATCTCTCTATGACCTCTATACTTTTCCTTTGACATTCACAAATACGTATGTGTATGTTAATGCTTTAAAAATTTTAACTTTTTCAAAAAATTTTTTAACGTAAGTGCCTATCAAAGAGGAAAGAAATGCATGGTTTAGTTTATTGTCCATATTTATAACTCAAGTCTTTCTGGTAAATTTTCTTGCCTTAAACTCTGAAATAAATAAAATTTGTGAACTATTAACAAAAATTTAGACATACTGGGATATTTAATTTCCTTTCATACTACTAGGGAGCATTACCATATACGACTAAGAAGTTAGTATATTCTCTTTTATTGTGCCTTTTAGAACTTGAGTTCTGTTATTAAATTTCCACTTCATTTTCGACTCTGTTCTCATGATTTTTCAGTTTTCAGGTATTCCTGGAAGACCTGGCTTCCCCCGCATGACACTGTTTCCTTTGTAATCCTTACTGCCACTACTTTCTCTCATACCTCCTAACAAAGTCATTCTGAAGGGAGTGAGAATACTCCTTGCTCTTCACTGCCAGAACTCTCCTTTGTTGTAAACTCTCTCCCTGTGATGTTTTTTCTATGCAGGTTTATGACCCAATTCAGATTCTGGTGGCTCTTACCTGCTGCCCCCATTACAAATGTATATTATCTAATTTCAACTGAACCCACAATGCACAAAGGCAGTCTTTTCACTCTTCTCTAATTGATGCTTTATCTCACCTGCACAGCAAATGTTTGGAACTTTTTCTTCTTTCTTGAAACCTCCTACATCAGTCTCCCTGTTAAACTGAGCTTAGGACTTTATTTCATGCATTACTGAGAAAATTAGAGGGCAATTCTTTTGAGCTACCACTTCTTACCACCTCTTCGTCTCCTATGCTCTGTGTGTCAATCCCTACTAGCTCCTCCTTTACACCCGTTTCTGATGAAAGTTTGACCTTCTCCTTAAAAGCCAATCCTTGTATGTCCTTTGACTCATACTCTCCCAGCCAACTGTCTCCACTGTATAATTCCCATCCCTCTAATTTTCGGTTTCTTTCTGTTTGGTTCTTTCCTTGCTGCCTTTAATCATGCCCAAGTCTCCCTCACCCTTAAAAGACTTTCACTAGATCTTATCATCCCTACCATCACTTTCTCTTTTTTTCTTAGCAAAACTCCTTGAAAAAGGTGTCTATGCTTGTTGTCTCTACTTTTCCTCTCCTCTGACGCTCACTCCTCAAACTCTCAGTCATCTCAGTTCTGATCTCTTCTCTCAGAGGAGACTGCTCCCTCCAGAGTTAACTGTCAAGCTCAATGGTCTTTCCTCAATCTGCATCTGTTGTGCCCATTCCTGCAGTGTGACTCTGTTCACCATCCTCTCTCCTTTTGGTTTCTCTCTTTTCTGGGATTCATAGCTCTGCTTTCTTTTGATTTTCTTCCTACATGACTTACTGTTCAATCTTCTTCACTGGGTCATCATCTATATTATACCTCCTAACGGTGTGTGTACCCCAAGGTTCCCTTCTGGGCCCTCTTCTCTATCTACACTTTCACTTGGTGACCTCGTTAGCTTCTATGGGTTTAATTATCAGCTCTATGCAGATGATTCCCAGATCTGTCTATCTAGTCCTACATTCTCTGATCTCTGATCCTACATAATCAACCACTTACAGGCTATTTTCAAATGAATATCCTGAAGGCATCTCAAAGATCAACATCTCTAAAAACAGAAGTCTTCATCTTTCCCCCCAAATCTACTCCTTTGAGTTTCCTTTTTTTCTGCTGAAATTACCACCATTCCTCTTGTCACCTAGATTTGCAATTTTACCGTTACCTTGACCTCTCATTAATTTATTTAATCAAACATGGATTTTTAAATCTCCACACTATCTATTGCATATATGTCCTCTTCTCAACTCACACAGCCACCACCATCCTAGTTCAGGTTGCCATCATCTCTTCACCTGAACAATAGCCTCCTATTTGGCCAACTAACTTCAAATCTCTCCCCAGTGTTATCTATCCTCTTCTGGTTGCCAAAGTGATTTTCCTAAAGTGAAATCTTAGCATATGTGAATCTACTACTCAGTCAAATGGAGTGGTTCTCTACCATGTCTAGGACCAAATATAAATTCCTCTGGCATTTAAAGTACTTTAGTAGTAACTAATTGCATGCCGCCTTTCCAATCTTACCTCACATCACTCTTCTCAGTGCACTGTACCATCCAGACAAATTGGCGTCTTTTCTGTTCCTTTCACATAAACTAGTCACTTCCTGTTCTTGTGTCTTTCTTTCAACTGGTTTGTCCCACATGCCTGAAGGCCACTTATTTCCTCTTCCTGGAATGCCTAGTTTTCTTGAGATGCAAATCAAGTACCATATTCTCCAAGAGGCCTTTCCTAGTCTCCCCAGGTGCTACTGCCTTCCCTTTTCCTACTCCCCTTGACTCTGGTTATTTTCTATCTGTTTTAAACATACCTACATTTCTGAACATGTTGTATTCCTTGTTAGAACACAAAATCCTTGGGGACAGGGACCTTTACTTTTGTCTTTGTTATCTCCAGGGTCTAATGGTGTTTGGCACATAGCAGACAATAAATAAATGCTGTCTGATTACATCAATTCTCTAGAGCAAAATTTGGTATCAGAATGTAAAAAGTATACAGATGACAAAAAAAAAAAAGGCAGTACCTTGTGAGTCTGGTAAACGATGACTGCATTTTCAGACAACTTTTCCACGACATGGAAATTTTCTATAGTTGCTGAAATGAAGGAAATTAGATCAATAAGTAATGATTTTTTTGGCTCTTAGGACAGAATAACTATTTCACATATGTATGTGAATGTATTTGAGTATGTATGTACCTGTTAGTACTCAAATAAATGAGTTTAATCCTTCCTCAGGCCTTACCAGTATTCTAAAAGCCAGAGGCAATCTGTTGGGCTATTAGAAGAAGAGTAACACAGCAATGAACCTTCTTTTCCCAAGACACTATATATACATTTTAAGAATCCACCTTTCTTCAAGGTTTGTTTTGTAGCAGAATCTAAAGACTTACAATTAATGGCTTCATGTCTAATTTTATACAAAATAAGACAACTAAATGAAGCTCCACAAAGACTAAGAGTGTCATTTTGAATTGTCTTAGTATATAAACAGGAGACGCTTCATAAAATTACACAAAATCAGTGCAATGAGTTCTCACTTCAGTGAAAAAGAAATGCAATATTTCATACTATCATATTAAGAGTGAGTTTAATGGGCAGTCCGATGAATCCAAAATTAAGGGGTTAATTTATTGGTCAAGTAACACCAAACACTCAATGTGTACATATTACTAAATATACCAAATACAAACAGAAAGCATCAATAGCTTCTATATTAAGGCAATAAATTGTGGCTGCTAGTATTTGCACTAGGCAGTCTCATTTTCTAGTATACCGAAATTTCTAACTACTTTCTTATTTATTCAGCACCTACTATATATGTATTCCCTGAAACAAGAGGGACCTGAGTTCAGGTCTCAGCTGACTCATGCTGGCTCTGGGATTCTGAGCAAGTCATCTAACCTCTCTGTGCTCCAGGAAACCATTTAAGATTATGTGGAAGAGCAGCCATCCATCTCCACTGAGAGAAGGAACTACATCACTTCATGATGTAGCCATCGTAACCCAAATCATTTCCTGACATTGTATTGATACTCCCTAGGATACTAATACTTTCTGGTGGAACTGAACAACCACAAACATAGAACGTTAGGATAGATAAGCTTCTGAAGAAGGCAAACAAACAATTTTGATAGAAACCTGCAGTCTGGACTGAATTCTTGCTGAAACATTTTTTTTTATGAATTTAAACGAATATGCATAATAAAGTTTACAAAGGCATCAGGATTCATGGTTTTCATTAGGTTGACAGCATGATTTAGTGAAAAGAAGGGCTGAAAGATCAAGAGACCTGGGTTCTACTTTCAGCTCTACCACTTAGTAGCTATGTGATCTTATTCAAATCAATCTTCTAAGTCCATTTACTTACCTGTAAAAATGAGGATTCTGCCATCTGTCTTGATTATCTCATGTCATTGAAGATCAAATATCAATTTATATGAAAGGATTCTGAAATCTTAAAGTGTTCTACAAATGAAGGCATTTAATTGATTGTCTATAGAATTTTCTGCACATTAATTGCTTTGTCCTCCAAGTTTATTTCAGAGAAAAATTCAAGATTAAGAATTTTTTAAAAGTTAGACAAAGTAGATTAATAGTGACATCTTACTTTCCCAGTCATTGCGAACATCAACATTCCAGAAGTAACTGCAGACCTCATGTCCTGTCACTCCTTTAACGGCATGAGTAGCTTTTAGAGGATCCAGAACGATTCCATTCTCCTCTACCTCTCTTCTATAAACCTAAAGGGAATACATATCAAATTTACTGAGAAAGAAAATCAAGTCCCAAAGACAACATGTCTTCAAACATAGTCTCCTTTTAAGACCTACTTTCAAATCTATTTTTAAAATTAAATTCTCCTAAAATAAATTGGGGTAAGGATAGGAATCACATCAAATTCTAATCTATCTTCAAAGACTTAATGAGAAGTTTCAAAATAAAAAAAATTTTATTAATGTTTGTCATAAGAACTATTAGTAAAGTGATCTTTGGACATTTAAGTTAGGCAGCCATTACTTAAAATTCCAACATATTTGTTCTGTGGAGTTACCACAACTGAGAAGATCATCTGCTAAATCAAAAACTGAGAAAGGTAAGATGGTTCATTAATTTCAATGCAAGTTGGTTAGTCATAAATGAACGCTGCATATTAATACAATTCAATAAACATTTATTAAGCACCTACTGCAAGGTACTATGCTAGCTGCCAGGAACACAAAGAAAAAATTTCAGTCTCTACCCTCAAAGCACTTACATTCTATAGGAGGTAAATGAAAGTTTGCTTACAAAGCTTGTTGACTGACTGATAAATATAAAATGAAATTTATGTGAGTTTCTAAAGGAGGGCTTCAAAGGCAGAGCTGGTGCTTGAGCTGAGCCTTGAAGGAAGAGGATACTGAAAGGCAAGGGCAAGGAGGGAGGAAACATTGGGCACAGGGGGCAGTGCGTATGGAAGCGGAAATGGGAGAAGGTATGCCATTTTGACTGATACAGAAAGAATGTGAAAAAGAATGAAGTGAAACAATGCTTCGAACGTAGAGTTTGATTTTGGTGGGTCTTAGGCATCAGGCTGAGGAGCTGGTATTTTACCAAGGGGCAATAGGGGCCAGTGAAGTTCTTTGGACAGGAGAATAATATGTGAGCAGCCTCTGTGTCTTAGACAGATTTCTGTCCCGTTTAAAAACGTTTGCCTTATACCTACAAAAAAAAAAATCACTGTCACTTTCTAATACCACCCTCTTTCCCAACAGAACCCTCCTGTGTAAAAGAGCAGCTAAGCAAACTGACAAAATGATTGCAACTGACAGCATATGTCTCAAGGAAGATTATTTTGGCAACTGTAAGGAGAGACTGGAGGCTTGAGAGGACTGTTAAGAGACTCTCATGTTGATCACCAACTCCTTCCAGATATGTCTACCCTTAGCTTCCCTAAAACTATGATATCTCAGTTTTTGTGTCTCTCTAGCAATGCCTCTCTTTCCTTTGCTGGCTTCTTGTCCTCTATGACTTAGTAAAGGGAATATTCCTCACCATTCTGATCTTGTGACTTTTCTCTAGCTTTGACATTGCTTCTGAGTTCTAGAACTGAAGGTAAAAATACACTAGTTCAAGCTTATTCTATTTTTCTCTCAATTTTACTAGTTCAGTAGGTAGCATACCTGACTGGCTCACACTATTCACCAATCTTCCATGTGCAAACTTCTGATTTTTTTTCATCACTTCTTTTACCTCAATAATCTGGTCTGTCTTGAAAAAACCCTTGCATTTGTCTCCTCCTTCTCTATTCCCACTCTACCCACTCTAAGTCTTCCCATCTCTAGACTTTCCTTGCCCATCAAAGTCATCATACCAATGCCAGGTGAATTATCCTTATAGTCATGCCATTCCTCTTTTTAAAACTCTTCAGCAGTCTGCCCATCAAAGAGTTCCAAATACCTTAGCCTGGAATTTGAAGCTTTTTCATAATCTGGCATCATCCAATTTTTTTACAATCTCCTTATGCAATTCCCTTCAACATAGTCTAGCCCTCAAGTAAAAATGAACTTCTTGCCATCCTCTGTGCCAATCTTATGCTTTCCTGTCTCTTTTTATTCACTGGGCTAATGCTCTCCCTCTCTATGCCTAGAGTCCCTTCTTCTCTACCACCTCACTGGCTGAAATTCTGTCAACCATTCAAAAAATTCAGGTTAAATGCTACCTCTTCCATGGAATCTTTCACAATTCCTCCATTCAATAATGCTTCTTGTACTGAGACTTTACATAGACTTTCTATGTGGTTATTTTGTGCTAAAGTAATTTGTATACATATCATCCCTCTTATTAAATTATAATCATAGTTATTTGCATATATAACTTCTTTCTTACTGAGTGATAATTATAGTTACACACACACACACACACACCCTCAACCCTTTTAATAGGCTATGAGCTCCTTGAGGGCAGAGTTTTTCTTTTCTAAGCTTTGTACCTTATCCAGAACCCAGCAGTGCTCTGCACATAGTAAAAACCTAACAAATGCTGTTAAGTAACACCTTTCACATGCTCTGGAAGAATAAAGGATAAATGAATCATAACTTTCTGTCATTAATATTCTGCAAAAAATAAGTTTCAAACATTTCCAGAATAAAGTGAAGAAAAATTAAGCTGCCAAAAGACAATTTTAAATCAGCACGGAAAAAACAAAACAAAAATGTTTTGCTCAACTTAGTTATCATTTGGTCTCAATTCATTCATCTTGATTTACTTAGATCCCCAAAGATATATTTTATTAGTAATGTATTTTGTAGAATTTTTCCTCAGTTGGATGTGCTCAGATCTTAAGTCTGCTTTAAATGAAAAACAAACAAACAAACAAACAAACAAACTGCCCCTGTGATTTCATTGGTATAGGTCAGTGATGTCAAACTCAAATAGAAATATGGGCTGATAAAGTGCACTTAAGGATCCCTGATGGCTGCATATTCACTTAGAAAACCACATATTAACATTATCTATGTTGTATCATTTTCTTATTTATTTTGTTAAATATTTCCCAATTACATTTTAATCCTGTTCTCTACTTCATACAGGATATGTTTGACATCTCTGGTATAGGGAAATTCGAGGAAGGAAGCACCTTCTTTCAATGCAGATCTGCATCTAAAATGCAATTTATAGGTTGCTTGAAGAAGTTAAATTACTTTCCCTGAGGTGACAAAGCTAATATGTGTAACTGGAGGGACTTGGTCTTCCTGATTCTGAGGTTAGTTCCCTATTTATCATTCCTGGTCTAGACTACAGAGGGAGAGGAGAGCCTTCATATGTCAGAGAAGGGGCACTAACCATGATGGTAACCATATAAGCACTATTACTCTAAATACCAAAACAACTAACTTTTTTACCTCTCCTTTTTTCTAAGAAAAGCAATACACTGCAACTATTTTTATTAGAATTTTAAAAAGCAAGATGCCACATTGCAACTATGATTTGGTTATCTTGTGGCAGGCATATCAAAGGTAGGAACACTGACAAAGAAAAATACCTTTTCTTTTGAGAAATGAAGTCTGCCTTTTCTGACCTCAAGATGAAGAGGGAGGTCCAAACAAGATCTGACTAATCTTACTGCAAACAGCCTAAATGAACCAGTCTGAATGGAAACAAATTCTATATTCTGGGTTCGGGAAGGCCACATCATTTGTCATAGCTTTCTATTTGAATCTCAAATATTTCACAATGGTGATACTGTATTCTTTGTCTTCCTTGAACTAAACAATAAAACTACTCTTCACTGCTGCTCAGAAATCCTTTTATTCATCTCTTGTTAATTCTCTGATGCATCTGCCAAAGCAGTTGTTCCAAACCTTGACTCAAGCCCCAAATATCCCATATCCCCCTACTTTATTCTCAGCAAATTACTTTACTTCCTATTTTATTGGGGGGGGGGAATTGGCATAAACTCCCTGATTGAGTTTCTAACTTAAAATCTTTGATTTTGGGCTGGTCACTTTCTCAATTATCTCATTTATAAAATCAGAGTTATAATGCACATACTACATATGTCACAAAGTGGTTTTAAGGAAAAGTGACTTTAAAGCACTATATAAATGTAAATTTATATAGTGCTTTAAATGCTACTTCATCTTCTCTACTTCAAAATACCTCTATCTTTGTTCCTCTTCTTAGACCTCCCTTCTGTCTCAGAGGAAAACATTTAATCTATTCAAGGTTAATCTCTCAACTTATGTTCCTCATTCAGTTAACAATTGGGTAGAGAACCTGGTGTATATATCAGGAATTATATAGGACCTTGTCAGCTTTACTTTCTGTCTTTACTGATTGTTAACTCAATTTTATTATGAAGATGATCTTTTCTACCTTGCAAAAAAACCTTTCCACCTACCCTGATGAATACTTTTCTTCCTTTCATCATTGTAATTAAGTAGCCTATACTTACCGCCTCCATTTGTTCACTTTATTCAACTCTAACCTAATCCAATAAATATGTATCAAGTATCTATTATGTGTCAATAACTAGGGATATAAAGATAAATGAATGCCCTCTATGATCTTATATCTGAGGCAGTTTGGCAGCACAGTGCATAGAGTGGAGTCAGAAAGATCTGAGCTGAAACCCAGCCTCAGATACTAACTAGCTGTGTGACCCTGGGTAAGTCAGTTTACCTCTATTTCCCTCAGTTTCCTCCTACGTAAAATGGAAGTGGAAACAGTACCAACCTCTCAGGATCAAATGAGATAATAACTGTATAGCACTTAACACAGTGCCTACCCCATAGTAGGTACTTTATAAATGCTTCTTCCCTTCCCCTTCCCCACTGTAGGATACAATGTGATCAGTTAAGCATGTACATGATAACGTGAGAGGGAAAGGCACTGACACAAAAGAGGGATCAGGAAAGGTTGCCTGGCACATCAGCTCAGCCTTGAAGGAAAACAGGTATTGTAACAGGTTGAAGTAAGGAGAGACTGCATTCTATGTATTTGGGAGGGGTGGTGGTGGAATGAAGCCCATTTACACAAAGGTCCTAATGCAGGGCACAAGATGGAGTCATTGAAGCAAGGTGAATGACAAGAACAGATTTGTGTTTTAGGAAGAGTATTTTGGAGACTGTGTGCAGGACAGATTGGAGATGAGAACAGAAGTCAGCAGAAGTTAGGAGGTTGTTGCAACAGTTTAGGCCAGAGGCAGGATGGACTGAACTAAGATGGTGGCTTTGTGAGTAGAGGGAAGGGAACAGACTGGAGCATGTTGCAAAGCATAACTGGCAGGATTCGACAATGAATTCAGTATGGAGCATGAGGGAGAGGCAAGAGTTAAGGATGATTCTGAAGTTGCAAAGCTAGGTGATTAGACTAATGGGAGAGCTGAGGCAGAAATAAATTTATTAGAAAGAGATATAATTTGGGTCCTGGAAGACAGTGAATTCTACCTTGGACTTGCTGACTTTGAATGCTTTGTGACTGAATGATTTGGAACACTCAAGTAAAAGCGAAGTAGGTATTAGGGTGGAAATGGAACTGAATTTGGAGTCAGAGAAGTGGGGCTCAAATCCTGTACACTGGCTGTGGGAGGGGCATTTAAACCTTTCTGGCTTCTCATTTGTAAAAGGGGTCTTCAAGGTTCCATTCAACACTCAATCTCTGATCCTACATCTAACAGGTCTTTGGTGACGAGGGACTAACTAGTCTTGGGATATAGAAATCTAGGAGTTGTCTGCATAAAGACAAATGAATAAATGGGTAGTGATGACATCACTAAGAGAGAAGGTAGAAAGAGACAGAAGAAAACAGACCAGGGTAGAGCCAGCAGGCACTGAAGGTTAGGGAAAGGAATGTAGATTAAGAGATCACTGGTAGCCTTGAAGAAAGCAATTTCAGTTGAGTGCTAAGGTCATCAAGCAGATTGGGTTGCATGGGTTGAGAAATGATGGTAGGAGAGTAAGAGATGAATGAATACACATGGCTCTTTCTATGAGTCTGGCTGTGAGATACAGGGCAATAGCTTTAGCACCCAACAAAGATTTAAGGACAAGGGTAAACCGTGTCATGTTTGTAGGGAGCATGAAAGAATTCAGCAGACAGCAGAGAGACTGTAGATTAGAGAAAGAGAAGGCATGATTGAAAGGACAAGCTGCTGGAAGAGACAGGAGAAAATAGAATCATGTACACAAGTATAATAAGATAAAATAGAGGGATTGATCTTTGCAAGGAAAATTTGGCTATAACTATATCAGTCTCTCTAAACTGCTCTAAGATCTATAATTGCTTTCTAATTGTCAAACTCAATAGTTCTCTTAGTTACAATTTAGTTGCAGAGAGATGAATAGCCACAAGAGGCAAGGAAATAACTATGCAGAGAATGATGAGGGCAATACACAATGGAATCAGTTTAAAAAAAAAATAAGAAAAAGAATGTTGTATGTGTAAATTGTGAGATTCAATCAGAGTATACTGCTACCTGCTATCTGGTTTGTTTAAAACCCAAATTTATATTTTTTCCAAATCTTCATAACTTTGGCTCATGGATATGGACAGTTTATTATCTGAGTAAAGTATATAAATAATATTACCAAAATCAAAGACTCTAAAAAAACCTGCAGTTCCCCATAGGATACATGACACCAAGGCTAGGAAAAAGTATTTTTGCACTTCCTACTCAATGTCTAAACATTATGCCCTAATGTGTGCTCTTGTCCTGTATTTTAGTAAAATTATAAACAATTCATAAATTCTTACATTGATTTATAAATTATTTTATGGGTGTTACCTTCATCTCTCCTTCTTCCACCACCAATTGCCAATTGGCATCTCCACCTACATCCTGTAATGAGTAAGTCATGTGGTTCTTCACCATCTCTTCAACCTTTAAATGAAGAACAGAAGTAATGTGAGAATCCAGATTCCATTTATAGTCTCACTTAATTTACTAAATCCTAGAAATGGTGCTCTTGGGAAGCTGAGCTCCAGGCATTACAGTTAGTAGTTGTATACAATGCTGTAGAGTTAGCTCACATTCCAGATTTTTCAGGTTAATGAAAGAATTGGGGGTCAAGGAGGAGAATGAAAGGATGCAAATAAGGAAAAATATTCCAGCCAGGAAAAATCTCATATTTCTCAATGTGTACTATGCATTCTGAAACAATACTTTCTTGGAAAAATAAAATCCACATTGTATCTATTCTTCCCTGATAAATGCTTTTGTTCAGACACGTTCTTAAGGAAAATGAATATGGAATCTAAAGAGTAGAATCCTGAGCTTCCTTCAAGGCCCCGTGGAAGCGACCCTTTCTCTGTAAAGCCCTCCCTGATGTCCACAGTTGTTAGTGTTCTCTCCTACCTCTAATTACATGGATCGAGTCCAATGGCCCCATTTTAGGGCAGAACTACAGACAAGATATCCTAGAGAGAGGATTATACTGGTTAAAGATTTTCAAAAGAGATAATGAAATATTCCTTATTTCTCTAACAATACTGTTAGCTTATTCTTCATTATAAAAATTTCTCTTCGTGAAGTTTAAACACCTTTGTCTTGATCAAAAGTTGGCTACTCTTATTCACTTGAAGCCAAAAATCAGTTAAGCTGTTTCATAATCTGCACAAAAGCTTCATTTCTGTCTAACTGCGGCAGTCAAGATAGCAAGCAGTGTTCACCGACCCTGTTTCAGATTTGCGCCAAAGGTGATCCTAGACATGTTTGCAATCAGAAAGACAACTTTTCACTCTCGGAAGGTATGCCTCACTTTATCTCTTCTGAGAAGAAATCATTCACTGTCAATTCATTTTTCCTTCACATTCAACTGTAAAGCCCTTGATATCAATCCTCTATTTCTTTTCCTTCACTCTAGTTTCTGATTATGAGGTAGTTCTTAATCCTTGCCAAGGCTAATCCTTCTACATGACTCCTTGATCACCACACCTCCATCTTCTCTAGCAGATCTCCCCTCCCCTCAATCATATCCACTTTCTCATCCTGTCTTTCCCATCTATTGGTTCCTCTCTTGCTACCTACAAACATGCCCATCTCCCCTCATCCTTAAAAATGCTTCACAAGACCCCAATATCCTCTCAAGCTAGAGTCCTCTCTCTTCCCTTTCACAGCCAAATTACTTTTTAAAAAAAGCCTTCTATAGTTATCACCTCCACTTCCTCTCTTCTTTCTTAATCCTTGACAATACTGCTTCTGGCCTCAAAAACAACTGACATCGCTCTCTCTAAAGTTACTAATGATCTCCTAATTGCCAAATAGGATGGCACTGTCTCAATCCTTATTCTTCTTGACTTCTCTGTAGCCCCTGACACTGGACTATGCTCTCCACACAAAAATTCTCTTTTCTGGGCTACTCCTCTTGGGTTTCCTGTCTGATCCCTCCTCAGCCACTTTTTCTGTACCGTCATCCATATTGTGCCTCCAAGTTCTGGACACTCCTCTGTCTATATTTCCTTTTTTGGTGACATTATCTTCTCTATACAGATGATTCCTAAAACCATATATCCAGCCCCAGTTTCTCTCTTGATCTTCAAGGCCTCTTCACCAACTTCCTTTTGGACACATCGCAAGCTCAACATATCTAAAACAACTTGTGGGCTCCCCCCGCCTAACCATCCTTCTTCTGAATTTGTGGGCACTTTTTGAGGGTACTACTATACTTCTATTCTCTTAAGTCTGCAACTTTGGTGTTATTATCAACTCCTCACTCTTCTTCACACTACCCATCTAATTAGTTGCCAATTCTTATGGATTCTACCTCCACAGCATCTCTCTCTTTTTTTAAATTATTATTTATTTAATATTTTTCGTTTTCAGCACTGATTTCCACAAGAGTTTGAATTACAAATTTTCTCCCCATTTCTACCCTCCCGCCAATCCAAGATGGCATATATTCTGATTGCCCCGTTCCCCAGTCAGCCCTCCCTTCTGACACCCCACTCCCCTCCATCCCCTTTTCCCTTTCTTTCTTGTAGGGCAAGATAGATTTCTATGCCCCATTGCCTGTATATCTTATTTCCCAGTTGCATGCAAAAAAACCTCTTTTTGGAACATATGTTTTTAAAACTTTGAGTTTCAAATTCTCTCCCCTCTTCCCTTCCCACCCACCCTCCCTAAGAAAGTAAGCAATTCAACATAGGCCACATGCGTATCATTATGCAAAACCCTTCCACAATACTCATGTTGTAAAAGACTAACTATATTTTGCTCCTTCCTAACCTATCCCCCTTTATTCAATTTTCTCCCTTGACCCTGTCCCTTTTTGAAAGTGTTTGCTTTTGATTACCTTCTCCCCCACCTGCCCTCCTTTCTATTGTCCCCGCCCCCTTTTTTAATCTCCTTCTTCCTTTTGTCCTGTGGGGTAAGATTCCACAGCATCTCTTACATTTTGTTCCCTCTTAGTACCTCCACCTGGACACCACACCTCAATCCTCATCATTTCTTGTTCAGATTATTCCAACAGCTTCCTAATTTATTTCTCTCCCTCAAGTCCAAGTGATTTTCCTCAAGCACGTACCCCATCATTCCCCTACTTGATGTGCTCTAGTGACTTTCTCTTGTCTCTAGGCCCAAATATAAACATTTAAGGCCTTCCACCACCTCACTCTCCCACTCCCAATCTACTTTTCTAGTTTCATAATTATTCTCCTTGCACTCTACAGTCTAGCCAACCTGGCCTTATTGCTGCTATTTCTCACATCTGTTTCTGTACTTTTCCATTGACCATCCCTCACACCAGGCATGGATTCCTTCCTTATCTCTCCCTCTTAGAATCTCTGACTTTCTTCAACATTCAGCTTGAGCATCACGGTTACACAAAGCATCTACACACACACAAAGCTAGATGACTGAAATTCTATTGCATTTATTTTTATATGTTCTGAATATATTTATATATGTACATATTATTTCTTCTGATAAAACATAAGCTCTCTGAAGGCTGGGACTGTTTCATTTTTTTATTTACATCCCAAATGCCTAACAAATGTCTAGCATACAATAAGTGCTTAATATTTGCTGACTGACTTTTGGCTTTGATAAAGGCTATTAATAACAAAGTGTAGATCTGAACTCCATGGTATGAATGAAGTGTAAGGCTTATGAAAATCAAACTTACTTTTGAAATGCAAAATACAATCTTTTACCAAAGGTTCCAATTAAGGTAAATGCTTTTAAAGCTATTAAGCTCAGAAATCTAAGCCAAAAACGTGATTTTCCTAATTCTTTAGTGCAATTGACATTACAGTTAAGTTTTCAGCTCTGACTGGCTTTCCTTCAGTGCTTAGTATAGCACTTGGCAAATAGTATGAGCTTAATAAAGAAATGTTCATTATTATTTGCATTGGGTGCTACGATCCTGGGACTCTGCATCCTCATCTATGCTGTTATTTTCCATCGTGCTGCACCTGACCCTCTCCAAACTCAGCCCTCCCTGCCCCACCCCCACCCCTACCTCCCAGGTCACTGCCCTGCTATCTCCTGGTTCTCCTCCTACCTATATGACTGCTCCTTTTCATTCTCCTTTGTTGGTTCTTCATCCAGGTTATGCCAATGAGCTGTAAGTGTCCCCTAAGACTCTGTCCTGGGAGTCCCTGTTAAAGGGATTTGTTCTGTGAAATTTGGATTCAGTCAAAGGGCTGTACTTGAGGACCTAGAGGACCACATAAGGCCTTGAGGCTTCAGGTTCCCCACGCCTGTCTTAGATAGTTGCTTAGAGCACTGGAGGGCTCAATGTCTTGTACTGGGTGGTCACAGAACCAGTATGCTTCAGAGACAGAACTTGAACCTAGGTCTTCCTGGATCTGAGGCAGCCTGCTAGCCCCTACACAATGCTGCCTCTCGTATACCTTTCATGTAAGTACAACATGTCATTTATATACAGTTAATAATTATAATAAGATCAATCTGATACTGGTCCCCAAATTGACCATACTTTAAATCTCAGCACAGCTAGTAATTTCTTATTTTTCAATACGCACGCAACATGTCTTCTTTTCAAGGAAATCTAATTATTAGTGTATACTATATAATATTCCCACTAATTGAGTGACTTATATTTGGTTCCAAACATGGTAATATGGTAGGTAATCAGTTTATCCACATCAGGGATATAAAAAAAATAAGCATAAGAAATATAATTACTATGCCATAAGAAAAAGAGTAATATATATAGACACTGGAAGACATGTAAACTAAACTCAGATTAAAGGCAATGAGCAACGGTGCATCTAAGGAACAGATGACAAAACAAATCCTTCTTCTTAGTAGGGAAGGGTCTATCAGGACATGCTAGTGATATTAAAAAAAATCATCAATGAAGCTAAAACAGAGTAATCTCATACAAGCCAGTATCCAATTTTTGCAAACCAGAAGGTACTTACTTTTTATAAATGAAATTACTCTTTTCTCATCCTGACATCCCTGACTTCTTTGGAAGCCTTAGTTAGGTTAAAGACAAAATAGAACTTGTTCTTTTAGGAATATCAAAGAGTTTTTAAAAGTTACCAACTGCTATAGCAGCACCTAGGTGAAAAATTCATTGCATATAATTCAATTTAACAAACATTTATTCAGTTCCTACTACATACATGTCAGATACTAAGTGCTGAGGCTACAAAGACCAAATAAAACAGTGCTTGTGGTAAAGGAGTTTATCTTCTACTGTGAGTTCAAGTATATGGGTGGGAGAGGAGAATGAGGGGTTTCAAAAGGCAGAGGTAAGGGAGGGAGAACACAACAGGCATAGAGAGCCAGTGTATATAAAGACAAGGAAGTTAGAGACGCAAAACATCCATACAAAACAGCAAATAGGTCAGTGTGTTTGGAAAGAAGGTGTAGACAGGGAGTAATATGTAATCAGCCTGGAACCAGATGCTAAAGGACCTTCAATACCAGAGGGATATTTTATCCTAGAATCAATGGGCAGCCATCAAAGTTTTGTGAAAAACAAAATGACAGATTTGTGCTTTCAGTAAATCATCTGGACAGCTTTGCACAAGATGGAAACAAGAGGTGTTGGATTCAGGAGCCAAATTAGGAGACCATTACAGTAATTCAGCTGAGCATTATTAAGAATGGTAGCCATATGAGAAGAGAGAAAGGGACAGTTGTAAGAAATGTTCAATTGATTGGCCACTGGTGAGCGGCGGGGAGAGAGGACAAGTAAGAATTGAGGATGACTCCTAGGTTTCAAATCCAAGTGCCTGGAAGAATGGTGATACATTCAAGAGAAATAGGGAACAGTAAGGATTTTTAGCTGTTTTTTTTTTTAAATTAACATAAGGCAGGCTTAGAATACTAAGAATAACACTTCTTGAGTTCTAGCTTTGTCACTGCCTTCCTCCTGCCATCCTTGTTAAGGATGTAAGGAAAATCTACTAATTTACTTTTTTTTATATGTATACCCGGAAAATATAGTAGACAGAGAAACAAATTCAAAATACCAGAATAGGTAGGAATGTGGGTGATTTATGATTAGATTTATTTATGCTTTTCTATATGAGCTACACAGAACAAGTTCATCTGTTTTTGTGTTTAAGAACAAAATCTATCCTGGCAAACACTGAAAAGTTTTGTGGGACTAATATGTTAATATGCTAAAGGAAAAAAAACTTTAAGATTTTTTTTAAAAAAAGCTACCAGTTTTAAATTTCTCTTCCTGCTCCAATTCCACATAGGAAAAACTGACATAAATCTGACTTAAGTGTGAAATTATAACTAAATGGAAAATCTATTTCATACTATGCCAAAAGTGTTTTTTTTTTTAACACCTAAAATTTTCTTGAATACTAGGAAATTTAACTGACTACTGTCCAGGACCTGAGTGCTAGTAATTTTGTGGTTTCACCTCAACTTCAGAAGAGCTTATTGATAACACTGATGAAAAACAACTCAAGAAACTAATTATTTGCAGTAGGAGCAGGTTAGAGATGTAGTGCTCATTTTTATTTCTTTATTTTGAACTTAACTTGATTCTGCACCAAACAGAGATGAAATATCCCCAAAAACAGCCTTCTTGATTTGGTTCTCAACTTATTCAATGGACCATTGAACATCCCTACTCTATGAGTAGTAGAATTTTGTGGCAGTTTTCAGGTCTTTTGTTAACAAAATGTTTGGTTGCTTTAATTAATACTGCATGAACATTTCTTTCTATGGGCCACTGAAATAACTTTGGGGAGGTAATGCTAATGGAAGATATCTATATACTTTGTAAATTTAATATTTATGCAGTAACATATGATGCTATAAATGAGTGCTTAACATATGCTTGTTGCCTTGTTAGGCCTAGTATTTTATAAGACAACTGGCCAGGAATAGAGATGTGGTCTATGGTGGCTAAAGGACGTATTTAGGTATTGAAACCATAATAGTAACAGTAGCTAATTCACCAGAATCACTTGGTGTTGCCCATTAGGTGAAACATACCGTGGGTATGCTATTTTGCCACTTTTTTCCAGCCTCTTTGATTGTTCATTGCTCACCATATATCCTATGCTTTGGACCTTTTCAACAGCTATCCATCTTCCAATCAATCTCAGGTAATTAACAAAAGTTCATTAATGCTGTTGTATATGACTGCTAATAAATTACCAATTATTATAATTTTTCTACTATTTAAGTTCAATTTAATTTTCAATTCAAACAAAAAAGAGCACCTCAACTTACCAAATTCTTGCTAACTGACCTCAAAAACAGAAGATAGCAACAATTTTGGGGGGGAAAAGAGAGAGAGAAAATGTACCTTCTTCTTGTGTTTGCAGAGATGAGTGTCTGAGAGAAGGGACTGAATAAGGAACAATGAACTGGGTTTATTTTTCCTTTTTTTTTTTTTTGGAGGGAGGAAGGCAGGGCAATTGGGGTTAAATGACTTGCCCAAGGTCATACTCCTAGTAAGTGTGTCAAGTGTCGGAGGCCAGATTTGAACTCAGGTCCTCCTGATGCCAGGGCCGGTGCTCTACTGCACCACCTAGTTACCCCAGAACAATGAACTGTTAAACTTGGCTGGTGTGTTGGGTTACTTTTTCTAAACTTCTTTTCTCCCTTTTTTACTCCTTGTTAAAGGGCAACACTCTGGTAAGGGGAGAATTTGGAAATGAAATAAAAAAACATCATAGTTGAGCTTTTCAATGTTCTTTTTCTTTAAGTTTTCTTCATTCCTCCCACTTTATCCTGTTGCCCCCAAAAAGGGGGAAGGAAAAGCAGTTGTTTCTAAATCTGTCAGTGAGTACATATACAAAAGAAATGTAATTTGTTAGAAAATTTATTTTGACCACATTTGTCCATATTTGACGAAAACTGGCAATATTTTAGTGGCATGACAACATACTCAAATCCCAGCAGCTAATTGTGGTCTCTGTCCCTTTAAACTATAGCATTATTACTAAGTAGAAATTGATTCACAGTATGGAATGAAGCCTTTTTAAAAATGGTTACGATATATGAACACTTGAATAAAGACAAAAAAATTAAATGGCAAGAGGTGAATATCATCAAAATAATGGCCATACATGTATGTCAATGTAGTTTTAAAGCAATTATACTTTAATTATGCATATTTAAACTACTAGCTCTTCTTACATTTCCGACTTCAAAAGTCATTATTTTCAAGCACATTGAAAAAAATCTATACATATATGAGGAGTCTCAGTTTGTTTACCTATAAAATGAAAGGGTTGGACTAGATAATATCCAAGGTTCCTTTGAACTCTAACTCTATAATCCCATGATTACATATATTAGAATGTCAATTTATTTGGTATATAAAAAAATAACCAGTATACATAAAACCTAAGCTGTCATAAGAGTTGTACAATGCTAGAAGGACCATGAGTGAGAAGTGAAGCACCAGAGATAGTAAAAAACTCACTTCCTTCTTCAAAATATAGTTTTGAAGTTATTGTAGTAGCTACAATTCAACTGTACTACTGTGGACTCTTTTACCAAATCTCTATCATTTAGTTCTGTGTAATACTTCCTCCATTAGAAATGTGGTATCCTGTCTGAAGGTATAGCTCCTACATAACATATCAAAAGAAAAACATTCAAACTCCTTGCTCATGTACACTCCAGAAGGTCAAAAGAGTACAAGCATGCATGGAAGAACAACTGTTTAGTAGACAAAGAAGGCTTTTTTATTGCTTCTTGTTATTGATTTAGAACCAAAAAACCAAGTGACCTAACCCAAAGAATTCCAGGAACTAGGAAAGTAGGATGAAACATAGCACATAACTCAAGTTCACTCCATGCATTTGTACAGTACCTGTGCGCTGAATCTGTGAACATCATCAGAGGCACTGACTAGATCAATGGAAGACATGGAGGAAGAGCGACTATAGGGCTACCAGAGACAGACAAAGAAAAAACCAAGTAATCAGAACAAAGGCACAATAGAGCATTCAGTACCAACTTCCAAACACAAGATAAAGAAAAGGAAAAACAAAGCACCATATGAAATAAGCACAGCAAAAAGTGCTGACTTCATGCACCTATTATGTATTTTGCTCCAATATTGTTTTAAAAAGAATGTAGCTTTTCCAGTACACAGAAAAATGTCACTTAACCCTGATGATGATGAGTACTGATAAAGTTTGCCTGTTTTATATTTCTGATTAATTTAGCCAACCTCTTTTTTTTAATTTGAAAAAAAAAAAAAGAAAAATGTGTTAAAAATGTTTTTTGGTTTTTTTGGTACAGGGAAAGAATAGAGAGAGGAAAATGGCAAAGATATAGAGTACAACAAATGCAAATGATTTTCTTAAGTAATTTTTGAAATGAAAAAGTAGGTGATAAATTGACTTTGCTTACTTAGGAAGATTTGCAAATCAAAATATAAAATCCATACAATTTTCAAAAGCTATTTCTATAAACAATGACAAAATTACATGATATAGCCTTCTGTAAATTCTAAAGTTAGCTTGTCTTACCTGTTGGGCAAATCTATGAGTACCCACAGAAGAATAAACATCACTAGATGGTGGTAGGGAGGTAGGCCAGTGTAATCTGCTCTTTTCACTCTGTGACTGGGGGGTTGCGGGGGGGGAAGGAGAGAAAGATGAGAATATTTTAAAAAATTTTACAGCTCAAGAATAGATCCAATCTATAATTACTAAACACTCAGTATTTATAAATACATAAAATATAGGAAAAATTAGCAGTGTTCCTGCTTTATTTTGCCAAATTCTAACATTTCATACCAGTTCATTCAGCCATTGACTCACACCAACCCATATAGCCGCCAATTTAGTCATTTTCTTTGGATTACTTTAATTTTCTGCTCAGCATCTTCTATGTAACCCTTCTGAGGCTTAGTTTTCTCATAATAATGCTTGCACTGCCTGTGCTATCAGAGATGATGTGATAGTCAAATACGAGGGAATATTAATTGCTTTGGAACCCTAAGCTTTTCTTTTATGGTGATAAAATGTATAATGAAAAGAACACTGGACTGAAGAGATGAAAGATCTAGGGGAGAGTTCTTAGTCTGCTACTTGGCCAAGGCACAGAAAGTCACTTTACTTTTCTGTGCCTCAGTTACCTCATTAGTACAAAAGAGGCAGCATCACGTGGTGGACAGAGAGCTGGCCTAGTAGTAAGGAAGACCAGGGGTTTTAAGTCCTGCCTCTGCCACAGACAACTGTGTGACCCCTGGCTGGTCACCCCATGCAACCATCTCAATCTAAAATATATGGAGGAGAAATATAGGCCAGTTTTAAATTACAAGGATATCAAAGAGTATAGTGATATCAACCTTTTAGGCAAAAGGACTACTTAAATATAAAAACACTTGGTGGTAGTACAAATTATGTTCCTTACTTTTACAGATCAGGGCTAGTTTAGATCTACACACATTAACTAAAATATCAACAAATATTTACTTGTCAGATATCTTATGCTTTTAACTACTCAAGCAGTTAAAATACATACATGAAAGTGTATCTCAAAGTGGCATACAGATGCCTTCTAGTGGTGAAATGAGGACCAGTGGCACTACCACTGGATTAAGGAAGCATGAAATCAGCCATGGTTAAAAGAAATGTTATATTTCAGGTTCCACTGATAGAAATAAAATTAATGTATTGATGTAAAAAGTAAAAATCAACAATCATCTGTTAATGTCCTACTATGTGGCAGGCAGCGCGCTAGACACCGGGAACACAGCTACAACAAGAGAGTAGTTTCTGCCTTGTAAGGAGCTTATAATCTAGTGAGGGAGATGACATGGTCACAGATAAGTATATATAGTTCATGTACTATGATGAGGGGGCTGGTTTAGACAATTCTAGCTCTAAATCAAACAAGATCCTACAAAATAGTTTAGTATTATCCTCTCCATTCTACATCTAAGGAAACTGAGACTCAGAATAACTTGCCTAAGGTCATACATAAGAAAATAAATGACTATGCTTTCTGAGGGAAAGTACCATACACACTTCTTTTACTAATTTAGCAACATATGTTAATATGTAGCCTTGCGGACATTAAATATTAAACTGGAAAAAAAAGTAAATATAGGATATATACAAAATCCACAGTGATGGAGGTCATGGAATGGTCCGGGTACAGTATCTGAAGAATTCTAAAAAGGACTCTTAAAGGGTTTGGCATTTGAGCTAAGCCTTGAAGGGAACCAGGTTTCCAAGATGTAGAAATGAGGAAGGAAAACGTTCCAGGTCAACGTTAAGGTCTATGAAAAGGTTTTGAGGTAAGAGATGGAATGCCATATACAGGGAAGAGCACCTATCTGATTTGGCTCAAGTACAGAGTATGATGAGGAGTGAGATCTAATCTCTCCATTATATGGAGCTGGACTGTGAAGGTCTTTGAATGAGAGAGGACATGGAGAGAGAAGTGACATGGTGACAACATCTATGCTTTAGGAATAACAATTTGTGCAAAGGATAAATTAGAAAAGAGAGAGAATGAATGGCAGGCAGATCAATTAGGAGACTATTGCAATGGTTAGAACTAATGGAGAGAGTAAAAGTAAGGAAAAGCTGAAGAGAATGGAAAAGAGTGACAGGGATAAGATATTGCACATAAAAGCAGAAAGACTTTAGTAATACAGTAGAAAAGAAATAGACTGACTTTAGCTATCAAGGACCTACCAGTTTCACATTTTTTTGGAGGGTAAAAGAGGAGTTATGGTTATCTTAAATTGAGAGCCATTTTTCTATCAGATTATTATTAAGCAAAAGACACATTTGACATTATTTCTGTTTTGATTTTGAAACTAAATGCAAAGTATTGACAGAAGAAGAATGGACTAGAATATTTTTAAAGGAGGAGAAACAGAATAACCGTGCTTCTATTTACTCTGATGTTAATTATACGGGTAATACACATTGGTAGGGCGCATACATACATACACACAAAACACATTCCAGACAGATCCGTGATTTCCTTGGTGTAGGAAACTGCCAGTATGGAAATTCCCTCTAGCAAAGACAAGCAGCCACTCTTTTGCAACTTTTCATGTTTCAGGATTGCTAGGGGTCACTAAGAAGTTAAGTGACTTGCCCAGGTTCAACACTGCCAATATGTGTCAGGGGCAATCCTTGAACCCAGTCTTCCTAACTCTGAGGCTAGCTCTTTATATCCATTATAACACATTGCCTATCAACAAATTATAAAGGATTTAATGAAAATAACTCTATATTTCCTGGCTATATTTTTTCAAAAATACTATGGATCAAATTCCATTATGATAAATAGCATTATGATGAAATGACACCACAAAATTCCAAAGCCTGATAGTATTTTAAGCAATATTCAATATAAAATATTTGATGAAACAAACAAAAAAGAGCCTCACAACAACTTAGATTCTCTATAGTTTTCTTTTACTAATGGAAACGACCTGCTACTTTATTTTTCACCCAAACTTATATTTTAACAGAAGATAAAGTATCCAAAATTCTAGTTTATCATATTAATAGCTCTTGAAAATTAGGATAAAAGTACCAGGCAAATTACTATTGATGAAGTAAGATTTTTTTTTTGCATATTTAATCCTTTTTTCCAACAGTTTCCTGTGAATCACTAAGGAAATGGATCTAAATATGCTGTGTTTGTCTGTTTCCTGTGAGGACTGGGAAGACAGAAAGAAATTAACAGTGCAGAGTTACAGCAAAATTACTATTATGTCAGACTACGCTTGGCTATAGTAGAAAAGAAAATCACAATCTGCCTCTCGCCCCATCCCCAATATGCTGCTTCAGTCATAGCCTGGCCTTGTAAAGGAAGACTGCAGTTTTTTCTTATCTGCTATATTGGAACTGAAATGAAATCAAGGAAATTTTTCTGAAAGATTTCTAAGTTCAAATCATTACTGTAGGCCAAGTTCATTCTTCAATTGAACAGCACCACTGGTTTCAAATACTAATAATATAACAAACTTTCTGCATATAGGAAAGAATGCTTATAATATTAATATTTAAATTAAATTTAAAAATACCTGTTCTTCTATTTTATCTTGTCTGTCAAGAGCAGCTTCAACGGCATCAAAGAATTCCTCCTCATTTATCAGACTATTTGGACCTTCCTATTTCCAACACACAGGAAAAAGAAAGAGCACAATTAAGCATACATTAGAAACATTCTGTGCCGCAGAGCTTTAACTCCAATCTTACTCTACTGAGATCTGACTTATGCCATTAATCACATTTAAAGAACAATTTCTTACAATGTATCATACGTAAAGGTTGTAATTCTATAGTCATTCATTCAAGTATTTATTGGAGGCTAGTATGTACCTCAGATAACGCTCACAAATTGTGGGAGATATTACACTAAATTTTTTTTTGCCTTCAAGAAGCTTATAATTTGGTTGAGAATAAAAAAGAATAACATACAGAGTTAAAAACACTATGTGATTAAATGCTAAATAAGACAAATAGTTAAGTGCTTTGGGGGTTCAGAGGAAGAGAAAATTAATGTGAATTAGACCAGGAAGGTCACATGGAAGAAGAATAAGGCAATATGAGTTAGTCTTTAAAGGCTAGAGGTTGAAAGAATTCTATTTCCGGAAAATTAGCAGGAACAAAAGTAGGGAGATTGAAACAAAAGTGATTGCATTATAAAGTATGTATAAAGGTGTCTATGGGCCACCTAGACAGAAAGTAGCAAAAGGATGAAGAGTTTAGGCAACACATCATAATCCAGGCACAAAATCATGATAAAGTAATCACGGGGAACTTCAACTACCAGGCCAATTACTATAACCAGTGCCTCCTCTGCCAAAACCAGAGCAGCTAATAACTTCTTGAACAGCCTAAATAATAACCACAGCCTTCAAAAGGAGACAAACCAAAAGGGGGAAAAGCTATTATTGATCACTCTTAGCAACAGGAAGGAAATGGATGCTGGGGTGGAAACGGTATGAATCACAGGAGTCAGTGAGCACTCCATCATGGAATCTGTAACGTAGAGGAAAGCCTAACATATAGTTTGATATGTCTGCAAAATTTTGGGAACACAGGTGTCTAAAAGTTTAGAGGTAAGGAGGATTCCACATGAATAAAAATTTATAGGGAAGTCAGTCCAGAAAGAATGGAAGATTCTCTTTTTGTCAGGACTTAATTTAAAATATTTGAATCTATGTATTAATGACATTTCTCTATAGTTCTTTCTTAGCTTTATCCTTCTCTATTTATATCTGTCTCATAAAAGGAGCTTAGTAGAATGCTTTCCTTTTCAATTTTTGAGAATGTGTAAGTTATCAATTATTTTTAAACTCTCTTAAGGTTGAGAGAATTCTCCTGTAAATCCATTTACATTAAGAATTATTTTTCATCGATTCTTTACAGCTAGTTTCCTTTAAAGACATATCTTGATTTTTTTTTAAATGTGGGTATTTTATCTTTTGGGTAGATAAAGCATCATTTCTTTTGACATGAGTTTTGTAGATATTTAGCTGTATATGGTAGGTTCTGATAATTTATTTCTTTTATGCTGTTATTTTACCTTTGTATTTCATATTTTTTATTTTCCTCTTTTTTCTTTTAAATTAAGGTTAGCTAAAGGCTTGCCAATTTTGTTAATTTTTTTCAAGGAAATATCTTTTAGTTTCATTTGTTATATCTAGGTCTTTTGGTAGTACGTTCTCAGGAATCAAATTCTGAAGACATAAAGAGAAATCACTGTGATCAGGGGAGTTGTCTAAAGAGACCAATGTGGATCCACAGGGAACTCATCAACCTACTGAGGTTTTAAAGACATGTATTTAATACAAAAACAGGTGAAGGATACAGGATTAATTTTTTTTAATCACGTTATGTTCTGTAACAATGTCAGAAGAGATAGCTCAGAATGAACTAAAGCTAGTGTGAAAGTTAAGAAAAACAAAAATGATTTCTAAATCAAAGAAGGGACAGCAGGACCATGCAAAGCACATAGAATAACTGATATAAATAGATGATGAATGAACACAAAGAAAAGAAATTAATCACAAAGAACTAGCACTGCTTCATTAAGAGCATATTACAGTGCATTAAGCTTATTTCCTTTCTGAGCAAGATTACTAGAACGGTAGATAAGAAAAATGCTATAGATACAGTTTACTTCAGCAGTGCATCTGATAGAGAATTGCATGTCATTTTTGTGGACAAGATGAAGACACACAGGCAATAGTACACTTTTACGGATTTGTAACTGGATGAATGAGTAACCGTTAATGAGATGAACTTGGAAGAAAGTTGTGCAGCAAAATGTACCAATGATCTGTGCTTGACCTTTGGTCAACCTTTTCACCAATGATTTAGACAAGATGCCATATTTGCCAAATTTTCAAGTGACACAAAGATAGGTAACTCCCTGGATGATGGAATCAAGATTAAAAAAAAAAAAAGACCAATAGGTGACAAGACTGAGTCAAATATAATAAAATTAAATGTTTTAGTTTCAATTTTAAAAAGACCTCACAAATGCAAGATGGAGGAGCCATGGTTAGATATTAGTTTGTCTGAAAAAGATCTAGGAGGTTTAGTGAAATCCAAATTCAACTGACCTGAATTATTTAAGATAGACTTTTAGGCATAAGGAGTGAGCTCTCCCCTGGAGTCTTACTCCTGTTTAGGAAAAAACTTAAATAAGCTAAATAGATTCTAGAGGCAGGCAACCAGGGAGGCAAAAGGTCTCAAAATTTGTGCTGTATGAGAGACGAAGGGATATTTAATTCGGAGATGCTACAACTATGGCTGTGTGTCAGGGAGAAAGCAGGTGAAAGAAACAGATGACACACATGAGGACCAGCCTCAAGTATCTGAAGAGTTGCCGTGTTGAAGAGGGAATGATTTGCCTAATCTGGCCTCAGGGGTAGAAATGAAGAAATTTGCTTGAAACTTTATAATTAAATGACCATTACCACATAAGACCAAAAACAAAATTTGGAAAGAAGAAAATCTAGACTAACCAGGAAAAGTTTCCAAATAAATATAGCTATTCAAAAGTGGAAGTATGTGGGAAGCAGTACATTCCCACACTTTGGAAGACAATCCTTCAATAGCTTAATTACCACTTGTTGCGTATATCAAAGAGAGGATTCTTGTTTAGATTACATGGCCACTGAAGTATCTTTGAAATCTGGAATTGTGATTCTGAGATGCATTAGTACTCTGAGCAAATAAATTTATTAAGACTTGAAGAAATTTTAGATGAAATACCTATAATCTAAAATCTAATCCAAGCTATATTTGAACTTTTGACAGCAAAAGGTAAGAGAGAAATAAACTGATATTTAAGTAGCATTTTAAGATTTGCAAAGTACAACACATTATCTCACCCAATCCTAAAAACAGCATGGTGAAGTAGGCACAACAGGCATTATCACCATTTGATAGATAAGGAAACAGACTCAGAGAGCTTACAACATGCCGATGGCCACACAGCTAGGAAGGGTAAAAGGCAGCATTTGAAACCAGATCTTTACTGACTTCAAATCCAGAGCTCATTTCCCTATACCATGATATCTCTAAGAAAAATAGTAAGTATACAGGTTGGCATGTAGAACAAGTAAAATTTTTCAAGTCTGAAGAGAAATGATATCTTAAAGCAAAGAACCAACGGAAAAGAAATTGAAGCTAGTAAAGAAAAGAAGCAAGGTTCTAAATGTCTTCATATAACTCAAGTAGTCTGAGAGACACATTATTGTGAACCAGAATGTAGGCAAAGAATCTAGCTGGTAGACAATTGAAAAAATTTGGGTGTGGGGAGATTAAGGTCTGGAATACAATGAAGATAAAGTCAGGATGTAAGGAGGGATGAAAGTGAGAGATCACAGGTAAGTTAAAAAAATACGGGACTGAGGATTTAAATAAGAAGTCAGGCTAAATATGTGTGTGATGTCACTTTCCATGGGATTTGGAGAAATCTTAGAAACGGGTAAAGGATACAGACTAAATCTGTGATTTCATTAGCACAGGAAGTTTCTACGTGGGGAAAGTCCCTCTATTTGCTCTAATTGCTTCTCTGCTTAATTTTCTAGAACACTGAGAGACTAACTTCCCCAGTTTCACATAGCTAGTATATGTCAAATTTAGGAGCTGAATCAAGGTCTTCTTCCTGGCTCTAAGGCCAGCTCTCTATAAATAATTCAATTCTAAAACTTACTAAGTATTTGCTATATGGAGAATCTTAGTTTCTGGGAGAAAGAGAAAGTTTTGATGAAACACAATGTGTCCTCATAGAGCTTAGAATTTAAAATGAGGTTAAGGCAGAGAAAATTTTGAAACACTAATACATGATAATTGCATCAGAGGAAGTATAAAACCAAGTGCTACATGAGACCTAAGTGACAAGAGTCATTACTGACATGAAGAAGGGAAGATTCATGGAAGGCATCCTGAGGAAGGCATCAGAGATGAATTTCAAAATAGAGTACCACAAGCAAAGGAATGGAGAGAATAACATGAACAAAGGCAAAACGTTCTGTTAATGAAGATAACACAGGCCAAGAACAGTACCTTGGTAGAAAAAAACAGACACTGTGAAATAGAAAGAAAAGATAAAGGTTACACTAGTGACATTTTCAATATAGAAGCAAAATTATCTTCTTTTAATGAAGTTGGGCAGGGGGAGGAGACTGGACCTTGAAAGGTGTAGAGAAGTTCTAGATACACTGACAAGGCCTAGGTAATCAACTAGAGATGAATAAAAGTATTTTTAAGAAGCATCAAGGACATATTCACATTATACAGAATCAATTTGCAGTGGGCTAATTTTAATAGACAACTTCCTTTTGATCTTTGATAATTTTTCAAATGTGATGAGTCCTGGGTCTATATCTAGAATAGTTCATTTAGACAGCTGTCTAAATTATTTTATCAGTACATTTAAAAAGCTGCCAAGATTCTCTTTAAGCAGTTATTTTCCTTAAGGGCTATAGTAGCAATGGAGGGGTGGGGAGTTGGAGGGAGTGGGGGAGAGAAGAGGAAGAAAAATAGTCTGCTATACTGTCAATGTAAAAGGGCGCCATAATGAGGTCATTAGCAGTGACATCTTTCTGCTTCAATGTCATGATGCTGGCAACGACCCAGACACAACTCTTTTTTGCATCCACTATGACCAAGGACAAGGACTTGATAGATTCATTTGCTTCTGAGCAGACTCTGTATAATGTATGTTTTTCCCACTTAAAAATCAATCAAAGAAAAAAGTCAGCACACTTGATCATAGATAAAAGCCAGCCTATGTAACTATTCATGTTCAAAGGGATAACTGCTTTAAGACCTTAAAGAAACAGACCTTAACACAAAAAGAAGCTTCTTTAACTCTAAACCACAAGTGAATGCTTTATAAGGGCTAAAAATCAGTGTAGGTTCTAAAATGAATATACAAGTAATCTACTTAAATGATGAGAACCTATGCTAAAATAATCTGCTTAGCTGCAGAATAAAAGCACTGAAACCGCTAAAGTAAGGAAAAAGTGCTACCAATAAATTAGCAAACAACAGCATAACTAATAGTTACTATGCATTTCAGAAGGATCCAATTGGAAACTTCTTACAAATTTTGTAAAACCATAGCTAACATCAAAAATCTCAGTAGATTCCACAGTAGAATTTTTAAAATAAAAATAAAGTTAATATAGCAGAAAAACTGTGAATTGTAGAGGCAGAAACTAATTTTGTTTCTTCTACTAAAAAAATCTATAGGTTGAATTTGCCAGTAATTATTTTATCTTAATGGTTTAGTCCCTTTTGATCTTTTTTATAACTATCAAGCATGCTTTTTCTCTCAAAATTCTTCTAATTTAGGAAATTAACATTTATTGATCATTAATTATTTCCAGATACATGGTATTTTATATAATATACTTCTATTTTATCAGAAGAATAGACGCTTTGGCTAATAACATTTTATAAATGAATTTCTGAAGACAATGTAGTGAATCAATTTGGTGACTGGTTAATAACCAAATGAGATAATAATGATTTATATAATTTTCAAATCTGAGTATTCATGCCACAGCTAATTGCGGTGCATTATGAACAATCTCTTATGTAATTACTTGGTAAACATCATAAAATTCAGATTAAGTTAAAAATCCTTCCTCTACATCTATTAAAAAAAACCCACCAGAATGGCTAATGAGCTAAAAGAAGATTAATCTTTCCACTGGCAATCTCCCTTCATAAGTTTTTTTTTTTGGGGGGGGGGGGGGCAAAAGGATGAACTCCTGCTATACCATGGAAATTAACCTGCATTAGAAAGCATATCTTGATCTATTTCTGAGATCTATTTTTACTAAAACAAAATATTACAAATGGATTAGGTAAACATATTAACCCTCTGAGGTTTTGTCATGAGAGTTCTCTCCACTTGGCAAACTGCACTAAATCTAATTTGGTAGATTATATCTTGGGGTGTTGCTAGAGTCTCACAGGGGCCAAATGATTTACCCACTGCTACAAAGTTGCAAAATGTTTGCGGTAGAATTTGAACTTAGGTTTTTCTGACTACAAATATAACACTTAGTCACGCTATTCCTCTGAAGGAGGTAAAAAATTACGTTAGAAAATCTTCCTTGGCAGTTAGAGAACATTAAACATGCACTGGTTCCTTAAAATAAGTTATTGATTTGGAAAGTTAAGATTTAATAACCTGATATTCCCTCTTAATAGTCTCATTTAAGAGCAACAATAGAATTCAACAGTCTACCAGATGAGAAAGGAAGTTTCCAAGTTAATAGTTTCTGGGAGACTTTACTTTTTCAACATAAAAAAAGAATGAAATTCGTACCTCATAATCTGGTCCTCCAAAATGAGATTTTTTCTTAAGTTCAGTCACAGCATTTTTGTAGGCTTCTTCTATCCTTCTTTTTTTCTCAATTTCCTGTTTTTAAAAAAATAGGCAATTAAGAGAAAAAAATCCTCATCTTTTGAAATATATGAAAAAGGTTTTAAAAAATATTATTATGAATAATATTGCTTTACTTTACATGGGGGCCTCACTGAATCTGGAATTTGATCAAGTGGTGTCTAGGCATATGTGACTAAACAGTGGGTTTCTACGTGTAACTACGTGTTATACTTTAGACTCACTTTTCAAGAATGTTATCATTCATTATACAAAGACTAAAATTTCTTCCTAGATAAAATGATATAATCAGTCAATTGGATTTAACAACTGCCAAAATATCTAGACAGTTAGAAGCAACAAAAAGGCCTAAAATGCCTTCCTATAAATTCTTCTTCACTGATAATTGTACCATGTTTGTTCTCAGAGAGGATGGAGATATTACCAAATCAAAGCAAAGAAGAATTAATTGATTCAAAGGATGCTAAAAACATGTCTTGAAACCAAGAGAAGCCCTGTTTTTACTTCTTGTTATAACTGATTTAATGAAATTCTACATGTTACAACACTGAGGATCAGTGCTCGTGTCTAGCATCTAGCAATTTCTACGTGTAACTACTGAAATCACTTGCTTCTGATGTTCAGTTTATTCATTTGTCAGATGAAGATACTTTTAATTAAGTCTGTTGTCAAGATGACCAATCAATACATATTTCTATACATTTCACTGATGTCTTTTGTTATGATAAGGTATTAGTGATTTAAATTTAAACCATATTAAACCAAAGTTAGGCTTTCCAACTTGGTAATACTGATTACTACACAGCAGTTTTTTTCTAGTAATATTTTCTTTTAAAAAAAAGTCACGTTAACTTAAGAACAAATATTAACAAGCATTTCAACATGCACTGAACAGAAAAAGGGTTACTGTTTAAGTGACTATTAAATTCAGTGCCCTGCTTTTTGCCCTTGTGAAATGGTCCAACTTCTCCCACTGCAGGAAGAGACTCATGGCGATCAAAAAGCTCCAAATGTTAGTGGTCTTTTTGGGTGGAATTTTCAATCTAAGGAACTTCCTGCTATATTTAGTAAGTACTAATAGAATAAATCACAGCAAAAGTTGCCAACAGAGGAATCAACTGTAGCAGTAATACAGATTTTTAAAATAATGTTTAAAAATACAACTATTACCTTCCTCAAGTAATCGTCAAAACCAAGTTCATCCCCAAACCTGAGATGATCCTTTCCTCCTAAAGAATTTCTAGTTTCCTTACAAATCTCAGTTCTTTCATATACAAATATGAATCAATGCCTTTAACCACAAAAGAAAAAAATTTCCCTCGGCTTAGGTAAAAAAAAGTACACCAAACCAAGAAAATTCAGTTTTAATTGAGATACCACGATTTACTATGTTTCTGAGAAATTGTACATGGTTTGGTGTTTGTCAAGTGGTGATTTTTATATACTTAATTGAAAATTCTGAACTTTTACAATCCTAAATAGAGTCAAAAATCTAAACATGTAGAACACAAAGCTAACCATAAGTGATGGTCCATTATGGAGCTACTTCTCAGTTTAAAGAGAAACTTCTCTTTTGTTTTACCCAAGTAAGTCAAAAAAGTTCATGGTTATAGTGCAATTTCCCCTCACCTACCCCCCGACATACACTTGTATATGCACAAATAATACATCATTATCTGGATATTTACTCATATTAGTGTGTGTAGAAAAGAAACAAGAAAAGGTTTTAGTGGGCTGAAAAGGTAAAATTATGAAAATATATTAAAAAAAACAAATAAACTACAAAGTGCAAAACATAAACTGCTTAGAAATGGTCAAAGAAAAAGTCTATCCAATGTTAGGAATTCATTTTCAATCATTAAGAATAGATTTAAATTTTTAACTTCGATGACAAGTTTCAATTCTATTAATAATTTTTGAAAAATATTCTATGTGTTGGACATAGATTTGTACTGTTTGTTCAAATTTAAGTAGGCAGCCATTAATTTGGGAATGGCTAAACAAGTAATGGCCCATGAATACAAGGGAAATATTACTACTCTTCAAGAAAAGATGAATATGGACTCATTTATATGAACTGATGCAAAGTAAGCAGAACTGCCTTTATGAGATCTACAAGTGGATGCTATAGGAATCTCAAATTCAACACGTCTAAAACAAAACTCATTATCTTCCCTCCCCCCCCCCCCACCCGCCCCCACATCCAAATTTCCCTATGACTGGGGCATTTTCGTCTCCAGTTACACAGGCTTGTAATCTCAGTGTCATCCTGGACTCCTCTTGCACTCACTCCAGACATCCAATTTGTTGCCAATTCTTGTTTCTACCTTTACAACATTTCTTATAAATGCTCTCTCTACTCAGATTAGAACCCTTTTGCGCCTTCCCACAAGCATTCGTTGAGAAGCTCTTTCATGCACAGGACACTATTAGAGACTTGAAGTCTAACTAATCCCTGATCTAAATGATGTCATAATCTAGCTGTGGAAACAAAATCAATAGACATGAAATAATGTCAAAAGACATGAGAGGCCAATGAAAAGACAAGAACATCTATGGCTGGAGTAGTGCGAAAAAGTTACAATGGAAGGGGTGCATAGAGAACTGGGTCTAGGAGAGGGCCAGAATGATTTAGCTGATTATTAATGACTGGAATGCATAAGGAAGCAGGCCCTAAACTGCACATATTAAAATTATGAGCACGTACAAGAGACATTAGTCTTAAAAAGGCTCAGACAAGGCAGACTCAAGGTATAATGCAAGACTTTTCTTTCTTTAAAAATATCATCTTAGGCTTACAGAACAATTCAAGTTTACAGAAAGCCTTGTATACATTTTATCATTTGATCCTAATGAGCCTGTAAAATAGGCAGAACAAATATCACTTCCACTTTATTATCAATGAAGAGACTAAAGCTCTGAAGAGTCACATAGTTTTGCTGATCCCTAAGACTCTTTTGTTAGGAGATGGGAGATAGGACTGAAGCCTTGTGAAGAGTACTCTGCCTGAGGTTCTTCTTTTCTGAGGCGGGGTAGTATTAGAATTACCTTCAATGATGTGCATTATTTGGTGATAAAGCACTTAATAAACTCGGTATACTCAACTCAGTTTCTCAACAGGATTTATTAAAAGTTTAAAAATAAAACAAAATCAGCACTGAGAATCATCACACATTAAGGCTAGGTTTTATTAAACAGACTATATCCTTCCTCTTCCAAAGGTCTTTAAAAAGCTAATCCAACTCATACAATATTTTTAGGAGGATGAGCAGTAAATATTACACTATGCCTCAACTCTACAATAGGATGAATGTGCAGTTTCTCATCAAATTAAAGGATACTAAAATGAGGGCCTATTATTTGAAGCTTAAAAGAGTTACACTAATGACAAATTTAAAAATATTACTTTACAAAATTGGCAGTAAACAATAGTCTATTCTCATAAGAGGTACAGAATGAAATATAAATTTCAATGAGGTTAGGCAATTTACTTTAATGGCACATTATGAATATAATTAAGCTATTGTAGAATATGTACACTAACACTCTCTGGTAGGACCATAAATAAATTCCTCCTATTACTATCCTTTGGTACCACTGTTAGGGTACTTGCTGATAACAGTCTAGAGAAAATAACAATTTAAGCTAACATGGCCATTCTTATGCTTCTATGTCCTTAACAAGGACAAAAACTGTGGCCTATCATTTACAGCTAATAGCCTCCAGAATAAGTTTGGATTGGTGATACTTCATAAACTCAAACAAGTTAATTCAGCCTTGGCTCAGGTTTACTGTTACACCATGAAAAAAGCCTTTGCTATGTAAACAGTAGCATGATGGTTAGGGAATATGTGATACACTTATGTCTACTAGTTTTAAATCATGGGTATCTAATAATTAAAGGTGGTCTATATGAATTAAAACTTGCCAATAAAATCATTACTTTGTGTTACTACACATATTAGAAATGACAATTTCTTGAAAATATTCAATAATTTGGATAGTCTCCGCTTAGCAACATTTAATCCAAATTATGAGATTTTTTCCTGTTTTTTAAAACTTATTTAATATATTTAGTTTTCAGCATTGATTTTCACAAAAGTTTGAATTACAAATTTTTTCCTCATTTCTACCCTTCCCCCCACTCCAAGATGGCGTATATTCTGGTTGCCCTGTTCCCCAGTCAGCCCTCCCATTTGTTACCCCACTCCCCTCCCATCCCCCTTTCTCTTCTTCTCTTGTAGGGCAAGATAAATTTCTATGCCCCATTGCCTGTGTATCTTATTTCCTAGTTGCATACAAAAACTTTTTTTGTTGTTGTTGTTGTTTTTGAACGTCTGTTTTTAAAAACTTTGAGTTCCAAATTCTCTCCCCTCTTCCCTCCCCACCCACCCTCCCTAAGAAGGCAAGCAATTCAACATAGGCCACATGTGTATCATTATGTAAAACCCTTCCACAATACTCATGATGTGAAACATTAACTATGTTTTGCTCCTTCCTAACCTATCTCCCTTTACTGAATTTTCTCCCTTGACCCTGTCCCTTTTCGAAAGTGTTTATTTTTGATTACCTCCTCCCCCCCCATCTGCCCTCCCTTCTATCATCTCCCCTTTTTTATCTTCTTCCTCCTTCTTTCCTGTGGGGTAAGATACCCAAATGAGTGTGTATGGTATTCCCTCCTCAGGTCAAATCCAATGAGAGCAAGATTTACTCATTCCCCCTCATCTGCCCCCTCTTCCCTTCCTACAGAACCACTTTTTCTTCCCACTTTTATGCGAGATAATTTACCCCATTCTATCTCTCCCTTTCTCCCTCTCTCAATATATTCCTCTCTTATCCCTTAAATTGATTTTATTTTTTTAGATATCATCCCTTTGTATTCAACTCACCCTGTGCCCTTTGTGTGTGTGTATATATATACCTACATATATACATACATAGACACACATAGATTATATATATGTATACACATATATATGCATATTCCTTTCAGCTACTATGATATTGAGGTCTCATGAATCATACACATCATCTTTCTATGTAGGAATGTAAACAAAACAGTTCAACTTTAGTAAGTCCCTTATGATTTCTCTTTCTTGTTTACCTTTTCATGCTTCTCTTGATTGTTGTGTTTGAAAGTCAAATTTTCTATTCAGCTCTGGTCTTTTCACTGAGAAAGCTTGAAAGTCCTCTATTTTATTGAAAATCCATATTTTGCCTTGAAGCATGATACTCAGTTTTGCTGGGTAGGTGATTCTAGGTTTTAATCCTAGCTCCACTGACCTCCGGAATATCATTATTCCAAGCCCTTCGGTCCCTTAATGTGGAAGCTGCCAGATCCTGTGTTATCCTGATTGTTTTTCCACAATACTCAAATTGTTTCTTTCTGGCTGCTTGCAGTATTTTCTCCTTGACCTGGGAGCTCTGGAATTTGGCGACAATGTTCCTAGGAGTTTTCTTTTTGGGATCTATTTGAGAAGGCAATTGGTGGATTCTTTCAATTTCTATTTTACCCTCTGGCTCTAGAATATCAGGGCAATTCTCCTTGATAATTTCTTGAAAGATGATATCTAGGCTCTTTTTCTGATCATGGCTTTCAGGTAGTCCAATAATTTTTAAATTATCTCTCCTGGATCTACTTTCTAGGTCAGTGGTTTTTCCAATGAGATATTTGACATTGTCTTCCACTTTTTCATTCCTTTGGTTCTGTTTTATAATATCTTGATTTCTCATCAAGTCACTAGCTTCCACTTGCTCCAATCTAATTTTTAAGGTAGTATTTTCTTCAGTGGTCTTTTGGACCTCCTTTTCCATTTGGCTAATTCTGCCTTTCAAGGCATTCTTCTCCTCATTGGCTTTTTGGAGCTCTTTTGACATTTGAGTTAGTCTATTTTTTTAAAGTGTTGTTTTCTTCAATGTTTTTTTCAGTATTTTTTTGGGTCTCCTTTAACAGTTCATTGACTTGTTTTTCATGGTTTTCTTCCATCATTCTCATTTCTCGTCCCAATTTTTCCTCTACTTGTCTAAGTTGCTTTTCCAAATCCTTTTTGAGCTCTTCCATGGCCTGAGACCAGTTCATGTTTTTCTTGGAGGCTTTTGGTGTAGGCTCTTGCACTTTGTTGACTTCTTCAGGCTGTATGTTTTGGTCTTCTTTGTCACCAAAAAAAGATTCCAAAGTCTGAGACTGAATCTGGGTGTGTTTTCATTGCCTGGCCATGTTCCTAGCCAACTTACTTGACCCTTGAGTTTTTCGTTGGGGTATGACTGTTTGTAGAGCAAAGAGTACTTTGTTCCAAGCTTAAGGGGATGTGCCGTTCATTTCAGAGCTATTTCTATATAGCCAACTCTTCCACCCCAGTACTCCTCCTTCCTCAAGAACCACCAACCCGGACCTGACACAAATCTTCAGCAGGCTCTGCACTCCTGCTCTGATCTGCCATTTAATTCCTCCCACCACATGGGCCTGGGGCCGGAAGTAACTGCAGCTGTAGTTCTGTAGCTGCACCTCTCCTGCTGCCTCTGGGGTGGTGGCCGAACCACGAACTGTGTCCCCTGCAGCTTTTCCCACTAACCTTCTCTGTTGTCTTTGGTGTTTGTGGGCTGAGAAGTCTAGCAACTGCCACAGCTCACTGATTCAGGGTGCTAGGGCCTGTTCTGCCCGGCTCCTGGTCTGGCTGGTCCTGTTGCCTCCCATGCTGAGCTCTGCTCCCCTTCACTCCGTGTGCGATAGACCTCATCCAGTGACCATCCAGGCTGTCCTGGGCTGGATCCCTGCTTCCCTCTGCTATTTTGTGGGTTCTGCCCAAATTATGAATTTTAATGTAATAGTAAAAAAAGAAATGTGTGTGCATGCACACACGTGCATGCATACCCCCCCACCCCACACACAAAAGCAATGTGGTTCTCTCAGTACTTACTTTCATACTTGCCACTTGTAGTACAGCTAATAACTGCAACTAGACTTAGCTCTTAGAACACTCATTTGGTTTGTTACTGAATTTACCTGAAAATAATCTTAAACTATCCATGACTCAAATTTTCTACTAATTCCAACTGGCAGTTCATACTCAGTAATAAAAATGTCTACTTATCTCCATATTAAGATAAGAGAAGGAGATAATGATATTTCTTTGACAAACGATATCCACATCCCATTAGCAAATAAAGGGAATAAATATGAAAATGATAACACAAATTTTTTTAAATTAACAATTTCATTTCCTTTAGCAAGTCATGGATTAGGTCAAGTAGCACAAGACCATTAAGATTTTATAATGTTATAAAGAGCTTACCTTTAAAAGCTATATCTCAAAATCTAAAGGCATATTTTTTAACCCATTAGTTATTTTTTTCTTCTTTCCCTGTCCTCCAAATCTAAAATGGTTCCTCAAAATTTTCTTTTTGATTTCTGGTAGTACAGGTTATCTCAAAGAATATTTTATGTCAATAAAGCACTTTGAGAACTGTGGCCCAAAGAGCTGACTTGGTACTTTTTAGTGAGATAAGATATTAAAATCAAGTAGTACCACACCTTTCATCCATGCCTTTAGGTGAACAAAGAGGCCTTTGAATAGTTAGTTTCTTAGGTTGCTATTTAGGTTTCTTCTACTTCTTAATATCCATCACAGCTAAGAAAGAACCTCAAATAAACAGGAGTACTATATACCATGGCAATCTCTCTTAGAGTCAGGTAAATTACAAAATTTGGATGCTTAAAATATTCTTAGACCATTCTTCTGAATGTAGAACGTATTCTGCTACTTTTTTTCTAATGGAAATGGAGAAAAACTATTTTAGGACTGATGTAAATTCTCCAGTATTAGACATACAGCATTTATAGCAAAGATATTTCAAGAACGGGCTGCTAAAAGCTGAGAGTAAGCAAATCTGGGCAAACTGAAAGTGTGATTCTGAAGCATGAATCAAAGGAGCTGAAAGGGCTTGTTTTGCTTGTGGGTGTGGGTGTGTGGGTGTGTGTATTTACTACAATCAGTGGCATACATAAAAAGTTCAGCTCTAAGAATGGAGAAAGGTCTATTCTTTATTTAGACAGTTTTATTTAGGACTCATCTGATGGCAGTTAACCAAAGACACTTATGGTAACCATGAAAGACAGCTAAACTACAGTCTAATTCTAAAGAAATTCTAAAAGAATTCTAAAATTCTCTTTTCTCGCCTAGTCTGGAACACTTGTAGAACATCCCTTAAAATCAGTGTCATATTTCCAGTTGTCACTCCATGTCACTGATTATGTTTATCATTCAATGGCACTACATACTTTTTGTAGTAGGAAAGAATAGGAATAAAGTGGGTGTACATTGATTATGCAACATCCTAACAAACTGTGGTATATAAATGTAATGGAAAAATCAGTGGCTTAAAAGAAATAACTATTATGAAAAATTCAGAGAAAAATAAGAAGATTTATCTGAGAAGATAAAGGAGCAGAATAAGCAGAACCCAGAACAACAAACATGACTACAATAATATAAACAAACAAAACAAACAAAAACACTAAAAAGTAGCCAAACTAATTAATTGCTATGATCAATTTTTGTCCAGAAGAAATGATGAAACATACTATGGGTGTAAAAACAAAATACAACCATAAGAATTTCCTTGCAGAAACCAAAATATAATCTGACTTTTTGGAGAATTACAAAACCTTATTCATCTATGGTCTACCACCACCAATACAACAATTCAACAATACAACAAGCTCAGGGTCGTGACTCAGACACTGTGCAGAAATAGCTCGGTGGCTCCGATCTGGGCTCAGGGCTGAGTCCTGCCTCTGACACACGTTGACTGTGACTTGAAGAGGGTCACTTAACCTTTCAGTGTCCAGGACACTCTCTAAGCAATAATATCAGGCCAGGTAGAAGGAGTTTCTACACTGATGAAAGCATTAGATGTAAATAAACAAACAAAAAACCAACCCCTAAACCTATGAGATTTCAGCTTTGATCAAAGTCATTGAACAATATTTCACATTAGAAATAGAAGACATATTGAGGAATACAGTAGCATTATCATCAGTGTTATATTTTAAACCAAAGTGTAAAAGTATTCACATAAGTAAAAGTTCAGTACAAACAAGTAAAGCATATTTAATGCGATATCACACTGATAGCTGAATTAAGACTTAATTCTGAATGCTGAGAAGTACTGATAGCACTAAGGTTTTGCTTTTAAAAGTTAAAACATTTTTGATCTAAACAACTTAAGTATTGTGTCACTGAGTACAATATTTTGTGCTATAGTGTTCAGACTCAAATAGTTTTAATTTTAAAGAAGCATAATTTAAAAGCATTAGCAAATTAAAAAAAATTTTTACTATTCCCCTCAAGAGAACATGCTTCACAGACAACAAGTAGCTGTCAACTAGTAAATATCATTATTATAATGGAGTAGAGAGTTCTGAATCCCATCTTCCATAGGAAGCCTTTCCTAACCCCTCTTATTTCTAGTGCATCCCCTCTGCTGATTTTTTTCTTAGTTGTACTGTATATAGCTTTTTTGTATTGAGTTGTTTGTACACTGTCTTCTTCATTAGATTGTGAGCTTCAGGCATCTACTGGCAGAGTGGATAGAATTCTAGGCCTGACGAAGATCTAGCCTCAGGTGCCTACTCTCTCAGTGACCCTGAGCAAGTCACTTAATCACAGTTTGCCTCAGTTTCCTCTACTGAAGAATGGGAATAATAATGACAGGGCTCTTGTGAGGATCAAATGAGATAACAACTGTAAAGTGCTCCCCAGGGTGACAGATGCTGAGCAGGTGTTATCTAAATGTTTAGTCCTTTCTCCTTCCCTGCCTCTCCTCAAGGGCAGGAACTGTCTTTTGCCTTTCTTTGTATGTCCAGTGCTTGTGCCTGGCACATAGTAGGCTGTTAACAAATGTTTACCTGCTGCCAGAAAACTTTCATTAAAACTAAGTTTTTTTGGTTTTTTCCAAAGCTTATCTTTATTTAACCTCTTGTATTTCAGATTTTTTATATGGAAAATTTCGACAGAAAGAACACCATATATTACTTAGGTCAAACTCAAACTTCTTTCAGATGCCACTGATGTCAGATTAATTTAAATATTATTTTAATCAAAATATCAAATTATATTGAATTTTGAAGTTTTTTTTAAAGGAAAAGAAAAACTAGCCTTACCTTATCCAGTCTCTTTTGCCAGCTGTCCTCACGTTTTACCATGAGTTCAATACAATGAGAAAGTGTAGCAAGTATTCCGGCAGTAGTTGCTTTAAATGTAATCGCTTCCCCTTTAAAGTCTATGCCATTAATTCCTTTGGGTGCCACATGTGGAAATACTGAAAAAGACAGTTCAGTCAGCAACAGTCTTTTGAAGAAAAAAAAGTTCTACCCTATAATGTATCTTTAGAAAACTTTATGAGAGCCAGCAGTAATGGCCTGGGATTGTATTTTTCCTACACACAGACAACATTTTGCCCCTTCCTATCTATAGGCTGTGGGTAAAGAAGATCATGACCAGAAAATATCCGTCCAGTTTCATTTTGCTGGGTTTTATTTCCTGATATCTACTGGCTGTGCTGCATACTCTGCACTCAGGGAATCATGTGGGAGGTGGGAGGAGAAAGACTTTAACAAGAACAGTCTGACAGCTTACAGTGGCACCTAATTATGGCAAGAACCACCTTAAAAATTTTAAGCAACACAGGATTTTTTTTAAAGAGCATCTCTGAAGGTAAGCAATAGAGCCAAATAAGGTGATGTGAAGGTTTTAAATGGATACTCAGTGCTTTTTAAAACTTATAAAATCTTAACACACCAAATTATGCTTAAATTTATTGCTTATCAAATGACTTCATGTCACTAGCTTTATAATTTAAATAAGGAATTCTTCAAGTGAATCTTATAACTTTATGCAGTCCAAATATCAAATCTCACTATTAAACTTATTTAGTCCCTAATTATACCCTCTTAAGTAAAATAGCATAGTTCAACTTCAAACAATACCCCTCCCATTTGCTTAGCAAGATTACACTTTGTGGCCTAATAGTCTTTTTAGCTATTAGTCACTCTTCCCTGTGTTATAATAAGTAGATCATCTCACATTAAAGATTTTAATTTTATATATTTGTTATTCAAACTTTACCTAGGAAAAATGATTTCAGGACAGACGAAGCTGAAATACTGGCTCTCTATTGGTAATAATTTGCCAATATGAACGCTTGCAGAACTTGTATGGTGTTGGAAAGTGTTGTAGAAATATTTTGGTATACCTCCTTTTTAAAGAGCAATTATATTTTCAGAAGCAAAGCATCTTCCGTGAACTCTGTACAGGTCAGAACTATGTCATTTAAACTACCAACGTTTTCCCATTCTTAGCACAATTCTATGCACATCGGCTTCTTAATGTTTGTTGAAGAGAATTAAACACACAAAAGAGGATTTACAGATTATTAAAAATACAGAAACCACACCTTTTAGGTTAGCTTAGAGACAAAAGAAAATTACAAAGAAGTAAGTTTGCTTGACTTCTGTAAGTTAACTACCCTAAACCTTGGCAGATACACAAGTAAACTTCCATGACTTTTCCTTTATTTAGTTATTTTGATTTTTCTGTTCCACAAGTGCTTTATGCTCTGCATTTTTGAGTTGCATTCCCTCTCTAGGAGGGAGTTCAAGCCAAACTTCCAAAGAGTAAATACCTTTTCCTTTGCATATTTTCTAATGAGTTGAAGGTGAGGGTAAAAAAAAATTCTTTTAATTTCCTTTGGGAAAAGGTTAGAGTATGTTTTGCTATATAGTTGCTATGAAGAATGAGGGAGAAGAGACCATTTTGAAGCATAATTTTGTAATTAGTAAATAAAAGAGAACCTTTTAAAGTTAAAAATCTGCCAGCTAACTCTGCTCTTATAAAAATATGAAAAACATTTTTAAAATTTCAAATACCTAGAAAAATATGGATATTAGGCTAAAAATATCAATATATGAAAAACAGACAAAAACTCTTAACTGTGGTTAGTTATTAACATCTTCACTCTGCTTAACACTAATTCAAATTACATGTTATATGGAAAATCAAGTATTCTGAAGCCAGAATACCCCCCCTCCCTTTTTAAGATAAGAAATTATACTGAATGTCATTTGAAATGTCATGGATTTCATGCTCTGCTAATAGCAAAGTCTAGGATGGGGAAGCTGTGAAGAAACAGAGTAAAATCCAAAGATAGGAGTTCTTAACTTTTTTGTGTTACTGACTCCTTTGGAACCCCAGTCAAATATATGGACTCCTCAGAGCAATGTTCGTAAATGTATAAACACATAGGATTACAAAGGAAATAAATTATGTTTAAATACAGTTATCAAGATATTTTTCAAAAAAAAAAAATCTCAAGTCCCCTGGTTAAGAACCTTCTAGAGTGACTCATGGTAAAGGTGGCTTCGGGGAAAGAAGACTGTTGCCATGACTTATTTTTTTGAGGCAATCGGGGTTAAGTGACTTGCCCAAGGTCACACAGCTTGAACTCAGGTCCTCTTTGAGTCCATGACCGGTGCTCTATCCACTGTGCCACTTAGCTGCCCTCTGTTTCCACAACTTCTAGTTGAGGCATTTTAAGTGACTGGTTCTGAAGAGCTGTTTCCAGTCTAGCCCCAGCAAATGTGTTGTGACTAGAAGGTTCTGGCTCTGATAATGATGACTCCCACATAACTGGGGTGCTAGGAAGGATTTCATGTCATCATCTTTCTAGTCCTCTGCATTCAGGCATGCAGAAAAGCATAATTATTTGCATTTTGAAGATGAAGCAAGAAATGTTCAGAAAAATGAAATCGCTTGATCAAGTTTTCAAAATTATTAAGTAGTAAAAAGCGGTAAGAGAAATGGAAGAAAAACTGGAATTAACATTCTCTTATTTTAGGAGTTCCTTAAAGCTATGAAATCAAAGTTCAAAAACAAAAACTAAAAGCTACCTCATAAGGTTGTTATGAGGAAAATGTTCTAGAAGTGTTAAAGTACTCTGTAAATATGAATTACTACCAACATCGAGAAAACCCAAAATGCCAAGTGCAAAAGAGAAATATCCCAAATCTTACATGAAGCCAAATTTTAATTATTATAATTGAACATTTAATATCACAATCTTTTAAGAAGAAAAATACAAATTGAAGATGGTTCAACATCTGTCTATAATTAAAGCAATTCTGAGGTTCCGTCTCATACCTATCAGAATGGCAAAAATGACAAAAAAGCCAAATGACAAATGTTGAGAAACTGTAGAAAGCAGGCACAATAATGCACTGGTGATAGGGCTATGAATGGGTACATCCATTCTACAAAGCAATTTGGAAATAGCTATCTACTAAACAATACATGACCTTTCACCCAGATACAGCACTGCTAGATAAATAACCAAAGGAGAGAAAAGAGAGGAAAAAGCCCTAAATGTAATTAATCAATCAATCATATTATAGGAGCTTTTCATGGTGGTGAAAAACTAGAAACTATGAGGATGCTCATTAATTAGAAATGGCTGAAGAAACTGTAGTATATTAATATGATGGAATACTACTGTGCTGTAAGAAATGAAGAAAGAGAAGATTTCAAAGAGCTATGAAAAGATTTGCATGAGCTGATACAGAGTGAAGTAAGCAGAACTAGAACAAGTTGTATTATGACATTATTATTATAAAAATGAACAAATTTGAAGACTTACATAAACTGAAGAATGAAATGAGCAGAACCAGAAAAACAATTTATACAATAAAGATAACACTGTACGCCAGGGCTGTCCAAAATGAGGCCCGCCTACAAGCATAGAAATTTACACAAATGCTTTAGTAAACGAAGCCGAGCTGTGCAGAGCTCTCACTACAATGGCAAATCCAAATATGTTGTCTATTGTTTCAATAAAAACCTAAGGTTGGACAGCCCTGAGTAAGCTATAAAACTTGGATTGATACAATGACCATCTATGATTCCAGAAAAAAGATGATGAGACATTCTTTTCACCTTCTGACAGAGAGGCAATGAATTCAGAGTGCAGAATAGACATGGCCAATGAGAGAATCTGTTTCGCTTAACTATGAATATTACAAGGAATTTGCTGCCCTCCCCGGAAATTAATTTATATTAATTAAAAAAATACCTAAACTAGAACAAAAGTGATCTCCCTGCCTCAAGTCACTTCCCATTCCAATTCATCTTCCACATAGCTATCAAAGTGATAATCCTAAAGCAGAAATATAAGGATGTCAGTCCCCTGCTCAATCAATTTCAGTGGCTTATACCTCAAGGATCAAATACCTACTCCTTGTTTGGCATTTAAAGCCCTTCAAACCACTTGGCTCCAGCATTATTCATTCCTCCTCTTTGCTCACTCCAGCTAAACTGCATTCTTACCATTCCTCACACATGACATTACATCTCCTGTCCCCCATACTCCTACTCCTTAACTTTATTTCATAAAACCCCTATTTTCCTTCACAGCTCACCTCACGAAAACTTTTCTGATCTTTCAAGCTGCTAGTGCTTCCCCCCTACAAATTATCTTGCAATTTATTTTGCATTTAAAAAAAATTTGTATTTAAACATGTCTTCCCTGACAGAAATGTAAGCTCCTTGAGGGTTTGACTATTTCACTGTTGTATGTATCCCCAGCAAGTCATGTTTGTTAACTGATGAACTGAAGCACTAAATATACCAAGTTTCTTTCCAAAGAAAAAATTTTACACTGTTGACAAATTTGCATACTTACACTTTTCTTTATTGCCATTTGTATTATGCAATAAATCCCCATCAGTACGTGTTGTAGGAAAATCATCTTCATCATCTTCTACCACTAAAAAAAAAAATTATATATGTTAGGTTTATAGTACACCACAATCATCTGGAATGTATTTATTTCCAACTGCCAGAACCAACTTTGAGAACATGTTTAATATAAACGTGTATCTACACTAAAAAAAGTCAATTCTTATTGCCATTTGGGTCACATCCCAATTTTGAATTCATCTGCCTTTTGAAATCCCATTTCCTGCTGTTCACTACCATTTGTTCATCTCTTGGGTTACATTTGGGTAGCTGGTATACTTGCAATATTTTGGACTGCTAATCAGTGAGAAAGAGTGAGAGTTTAAAAGGCTGCAAAGACAGTCTTTTCATATGTTTGGGTCTAAGCCTTTATCAATGGCTAAGGTGAATACATTACACACATTATATGTGACTCTCCTCAATGGCCCATATCCTGTTATTTTCACTGCTCTTTTTTTCTTATACATTTCTCAAAATGCCTGATCCACCCCCCTAACTTTTCTATAACATACAGGATCTTATCACTTCAATATTTACCTTCTGCACATTTCTAAGAACATATCCCAATTTCTTCATCCAACACAGTATTTTCCTTATCTCTCTTCCCTATCTATTATTCTTGGTCCAAAACTTCTCATCTCTGCTACCTTTACCGGAAGCCTTATACCAAACTATATATTTCTGTAATAATATTTGTCTGCTGTGCAATAGGGAACTTCCATTCTACCTAAGGCAAAACTCCTCTAAATTCCATTGCATTTGCTTATTCTAGAGCTCAACAAATCCTGTGTTTTTGGACAATGTTGGTATAAGTTTTTATTTTTTTTCACCACTGAAAGAGGCTATACTTCTACCATTCTCAAGAGATATTGTTACCCTTTTCAAAAAGAGAAAGAAGTTTGTATATGAGGTGGGGAAGGGAAATGTATTTGCTAGTAATAATGGGCAGGAGGGAAGAAACTAACTGATGCTTCTCCCCACCCATGTATAAGCCCCGTCCAAAACAAATATTTCCTATGCTTATTACCAGTGGTGGTGCTGTGCATGCACAGGAGCTGAGAATGAACTCATTTTATCTCAGCCATTTATCTCATATTTGCTCTCTGTTCCGCCCCTACCACCACCCTAGCTCAAGCTTACCTTACCTTACCTCTTGCCTGTTCATTAGATCATTCCCCTAACAGGTCTCCTTGCTCATAGGTCATCTTATATTTGCTAGCTATGTGACCTCAGGCAAGTAACAACCTTCTGAATTAATTTCTTCATTGTAAAATGGGAATATCATCATGAAGAGGAAGTATATGTAATGTGCTTTCCAAACCTTAAAACAAGCTATATATAAATAAAATTAAATATTACTACTAAATGAGTTAATTTGATCTGATTTTGCCTTCTCCCATTTCTATACCTTTGCTCACACCATCCCTCACGGTATAATTGGGATGTCCCCCTCACCTAACACTTTATCTTTCCAACTCTTTCCTTTCCCTTAAAGATCTAGTTCAGGTTCCCTTTCTACTGGTTCCTTCCCTACTGCCTTCAAATACACCCATATTTCATACCTCTTTCAGGTGAGGGTGGGCAGAGAGGGGGAAAAGCAGATAAAAAACAAGGAAATAATTTTACTAGACCCTACTTTTCCCACAAACTATTGTCCTCTCTCTCTCTCTCCTTCCTTTCTTGAAATCCATATCAACTTCTCTCCTCTCACTCTTCAACCCTTAATAATCTGCCTTTCAATGTGATAATTTGATTGAAGCTGTTCTCCTCAAAGTTATCAGTGATCTCTTAATTGTCAGATGTGATGATCATTTTTCAGTCCTAATTGTTCTCAACCTGCCTGCTGCATTTGAAACTGTCCACACTCTCCTCCTGGATGCTCTTCCTTCTCTCTGGTCTTTCATGACTCTGCTCTTTCCTAGTTCTCCTCCTAAATTGACTTCCCAGTTTCCTTTGCTGATTCACCAGCCAGTTGGTGCCCTCTAAGTGTGGGCATTTCCTCAAGGTTCTATCCTAGGCCATGGTGAACTCAGCAGCTCCCATTGGTTTAACTACTATATCTATGCTGAAAATTCCCAGACCTAGTCAAACTGAGTCTCTCCCTCACATCAATTACCTATTGGATAAATTACCTATTTCAAGGACGTCCAATTCTCCTCACCCCTCTTACAAACTTGCACTGACATTCTTCCACTCTCCCAAATCAATTATCTTGGCATTATTGACTCATCACTCATTTATTTCACATATGCAATCAGATGTATAATCTTGTTCTACATACCTACAATATCTTTCATATGGGACTCCTGCCTACTCACAGTTAGCACTTTAGTTTGGCCCTCATTACCCCTTCCCAAGTTACTCCAACAGGGTCCTAATCAATCTCTTGCTTTTCTACTGACTCTAGGATAAATACTTCATAAACTTGTCCTAAACTATCTTTCTAATCTCAACAGTCACATTCCTCATAGTAGAGTGTGATTCATTCAGATTAGTTTCTCTGATCCTCCCTCACATATAACATTTCTTCTTCCTGCATTTTTGCACTGGCCTTCCTCCATTTCTAAAATATACTTTCCTCCTCATATAGCCCAGCTTTTTTTTTTTTTTAAAAAGACTCAGCTCAAGAACTACCTTCTAAAGTCTTTTCTGATTCCCTTAATTCTGTCCTCCCTCTCAAATTATACTGTATTTAGCTACTAAGTATTTATTCTCTTTATGGATATTCTGTATGTGGTTATATATGGCTTTGTTTTCTTCCTCATGAGAATCTAGTCTTTCTGTTAAGTTTATTCTTTGTGTTTGTGTCTCTAACACCTAACACAGTGGCTGGCACCTCGTAGGCACTTTAAGAAATGCTAGCTTGTTGACTGATTCCCTGACTCTTCCTTCCCATGCCTGATTTAATTTTTTTCCTTCTTGAGCTTCTCATCACATTTTTATTAGTTTGTTTTTCCTACATATTTGTTACCTACTGAATGCACTTACATAATATTTCATATCATAGTTACTTGTGTTTAAGTCTTTGGCCCCACATACTTGGACTGTAGCCTATGTAAAGAAAAATTACAACTTAATCTAAACTTTGCTTCTATCCTAGCACCTAATACAGTGTTCTGCACACAGGTTATGATTTTTTTTATTGCTATCTTGTTTTTTACATTAGCTTCATTTATGAATATATCTCTTCCCTATCCTCTATCAAGAGCCATCCCTTCGTAACAAAAGCACACAGGCTTTTAATAAAGATTTGTTCATTTTTGGCAGTTTAACTTTTTGGAAAGGACATCTCACCTTCTTCCATATTCCTAATTCAAGGAAAAAAATGACTGGGAAAAGGGTAAGCCTTCTAATCCTACATCTCTACTTCCCAACTATGGAACTCCTATCTGCTCTTTAATTTTTGGTTACTTGGAGTGCACATTATCTCTTTGCCAGTCTCCTTACAAATCATCACTTCTGTTGTCTATTACCTGTTAGAAACATCTCTATCTCCCAGTATGCCTAAGGTCTTGGTACCTGGTTTATGTCATCCCTGTCCACTGAGTGTGCTATCAATATCTCTGTTGACTTCAGAATCCAACTTAAGACACTTTCACCTCATTAATGCCCATCCTTAATGACGTCTGATCTCAATCTAAACTTTACACCATTCACAAATATGTTGCTGTTCAGTCATTTTTCAGTCATGTCTGATTCTGTGTGACCACATTTGGGGTTTTCTTAGCAAAGATACTCAAGTGGTTTGCCATTTCCTTCTCCAGCTCATTTTACAGATAAGGAACCGAGGCAAACAGGGTTAAGTGAGTTACCCAAGGTCACACAGCTAGAAAGTATCTGAGGTCAGATTTGAACTTGGGGAGATGAATCTTCTTGACTCCAGGCCTAGCACCCCATACACTATTATGACCTAGCTGCCCATTTACATACAGTCATTCATAACAACCTGCTCTTTCTCTAATTCAACATTCTTGCTGTGACTTGAGATTCCTTATCTGTTGCCTCTTTACCACTGCTCCCTCTAAATTTCTTTAACCTCTGTGACAATCTTATACTTTACTCACATCTTCAGCCTAGACTTTCTTCCTGGACCATGGATTCCATGATCAGATACTTTCCAACATTCCAATTTCCTTCCATCTATAACCTTCCACAAACTCCACCAGTTCATGATCCTAGACCAGTCAATCAATAAGCATTTATAAAGCTTCTACTTGGCAGGAACTCTGCCAAGCACTGGGGACACAAAGGGAAAGGACAGTCCCTTCCCTCAAGGAACTCAAAGTCAAATGGTGGAGTCAACAAGAAAACAAATATAAATAAGCTTTATACAGGATAAAAAGGAAATAATTAACATAGGGAAGGCACCAGAATTAAGAAGGACTGGGAAACGCTTCCTGTAGAAGGTGGGATTTTAATGCAGACTTAAAGGAAATTGGGGGGGGGGTCAGTAGTTGGAGCTGAGGAGGGAGAACATTTCAGGCATGAGGGACAGCCAGAGAGAACACCCAGAGCTGAAAGAATCTCTTGTTTGTGGAGGCTAGGGTCGACGTATAAAAGAATATGTGTTGGGGAGTAAGACTGGAGAGACAGGAGAAGGCTAGATTATGAAAGGTTTTGAATATGAAACAGAGGATTTTATATTGCATCATGGAGGTGATAGGAAGCCAATGCAATTTATTGAGTGAGGGCAGTGGTGGGGTGACATGGTCAGACCTGTGCGTTAGTAAAAATCATTTCCCTAACCAAGTGACAGGACTGGAGTGGGGAAACTGGTAGCAGGTGCAAACTACCGTAACTCTCCAGGAGTGAGGAAATAATGGTTTACACCAGGCTGACAGACACTGGCAACAGATTTTGTGTGTGTGTGTGTGTGTGTGTGTGTAATAATCAGTTCATAATGACATTTAGGTTGTGAGCCTGGGGGACTGGGGAGATGGTGATGCTTTCAACAGAGAAATTTGCAGGGAAGAGGGTTTGGGGGAAATATAATGAGTTCAGTTTTGAATATGCTTAGTTTAAGATCTAGTTTGAGATAACTGAAAGAAAGTTGGAGTTGTGAGTCTGGAAGTTAGTAGAGAGATTAGAACTGGCATTTAGCCACAAGAGGCAGAAGAGATATGGGATGATAGCAAAGATAGAAGGATGAAGTAAGGGTTTTGTGAGGACAGGGGAGACATGGGCATATTTGTGTCCAATAGACATGTAAAGATTGAAGACAAATGAGAAAGTTGGGGTAAAGGGGGAATGGGGAGGATGCAGTTTGTTGGAAGAGGCAGGATAGAGTGGGATCACTCATGCCAGTTTGTCTTGGCAATGAATAAGACCACCTATTCATTGGGTAGGGATGAAGAAGATACTAGCAGAAGGCAACCTGAGTAGTAGGAGAGGAAGAGGAGAGAAATGGGAATTCTTGGTGAATAGCCTGAATTTTTTTAATATAATATGACATAAGGCTGTCAGTTGAAGCAAGGGAGGTTTGGAAGGTTTGGGAGAGCTGCTATGGAGAATGGGCTGGTGAGCTAATAAGGGAAATGTAGAAGGACTGACTAGAAGCAACAAGGACTCAGTTGGGGTTATACAACAAATTCGTAGTGGACCCAGTCAGAACGGGATTTTCCTCCACCTTAATACAGTAGTACGTATATAGGCGCAAAGGAGGAGACAGTGGAGGTGAGCCAAGGCTGAGGATTGGGAGGGCACAATTGGTGATATGAGGGGATAAGGGACACAGGAGAAAAGGACAGTGTAGAGCTGAAATGGCTCGCCAAAGAGCCAAGTTAGAGAAAGGAGGAGAGTCTGTTTTCTGTGTCTAGAGAGTGCTACGGAGGTTTCCCCAACTTTGGAGTATGGACTGTGCCCATTAAGAATGTATGTCTATCAGCTAGAACTTGTCTTTTATCACTGTTTGGGAACTTTACTATAGTAGAATCTGAGTTAACTAGGACAGCAATAGACTGGAATATCTTGCTCAACTGAAGTTTCTGATTAATTTAAAACTTCTTTATGTGTAATACAAGAGGAAGCATGGTAAAATAGGAAGAATGGTGGATTTGGATTAGAGCACGTAGGCTCAGTAATACCTTAGTACTACCTGCTAAGTGCTAACTTATAAGAGCTTCAGCTTCCTTCTGTGTAAAATAAAGGGATTGGAAGGTAAAACATCGAAGGCCCTTTCCAGCTTAGGATCCTACGGCTGCAAACATGGAAAATGAAGAAAAAATTTTTTTTAGCATCGATGACCTAAAATGTCCACAAGATGGAGATATTTCCTTATGAAAGAGCTATACTATCCTTTTCCAGACAAGAAAAAGTTTTCTTTCATTTTAAAAGAATTTAAGTATCTGTGGTTATGAGCAGAAGTGAGAATTCTTGTTTACTTTGAGAACTTTAACTTATATTCCATTCAAAACTTTGCCTAGAATTATAAGGTTATATCAGAGACTAGAGAATGAGAATGCTACATAAAGAGTTGACTATAAGAAACTTGAATCAATTCACCCTAATTTAGTTATTACACATTCCCATTCTTTAGTCTCTAACACAACCTCATAAATCCAGGCAGAGCAGTGTTTTTGAGAGGCCTTTGATTTTTACTATTAGTTCCTTTCTAATTTTGTTTTCTGTGAACTTCATCACAATTGCTATTCTTTAAACTAAACACTGCTCTCTTTATATGGTACACAGATCATTTTCTTCCTCTTTTCAACTTAAAACGCTTTTGACTAGATTTGAAAGACTCAGAACAAATATACTGTTACCACCCCTCCTTACATTTATCACATCCCTAGCCAAGAGGCTGTCATTTCAGTATTTTAAACTGTGGTCCAGAATATAAAGTTTTTTCTCAGATAACATTGTCTTAACCAGATGCTTAGTTCCCAAATCTACTCTTTTTGGCATCCATTGGCTTTGGCAGGCAATGGTGATGAAAAACCACTTCCACCCCTATGGTCTTCATTTTTTTTTCTTAAAACACTGTAATCTGGAATACAATATTCCGGAAGTCAATGGAGCTAGGATTAAAACCAAGAATCACCTACCCAGCAAAACTGAGTATCATGCTCCAAGGCAAAATATGGATTTTCAATAAAATAGAGGACTTTCAAGCTTTCTCAGTGAAAAGACCAGAGCTGAATAGAAAATTTGACTTTCAAACACAAGAATCAAGAGAAGCATGAAAAGGTAATCAAGAAAAAGAACAAGAAAAAGAAATTGCAAGGGACTTACTAAAGTTGAACTGTTTTGTTTACATTCCTACATGGAAAGATGATGTGTATGATTCATGAGACCTCAGTATTAGGGTAGCTGAAGGGAATATGCATATATATATATGTTTATGTATATATATGTATATGTGAGTGTGTATGTATGTATATATGTATGTGTATATATATAGAGAGAGAGAGAGAGAAAGAGAGATTGAGAGAGAGAGCGGGCACAGGGTGAGTTGAAGATGAAGGGAAAATATCTAAAAGAAATAAAATCAAATTAAGGGATGAGAGAGGAATATATTAAGAGAGGGAGATAGGGAGAGATAGAATGTGGTAAATTATCTCAAATAAAAGTGGCAAGAAAAAGCAGTTCTGTAGGAAGAGAAGAGAAGGCAGCAGAGGGGGAATGAGTGAATCTTGCTCTCATCAGATTTGGCCTGAGGAGAAATACCGTACATACTCAATTGGGTATCTTACCCCACAGGAAAAAAGGAGGAAGATAAAAAAAAGGGGGGGGATGACAGAAGGGAGGGCAGATGGGGGTGGAGGTAATCAAAAACAAACACTTTCGAAAGGGGACAGGGTCAAGGGAGAAAACTCAATAAAAGGGGATAGGTTAGGAAGGAGCAAAATATAGTTAGTCTTTCACAACATGAGTATTGTGGAAGGGTTATACATAATGATACACATGTGGCCTTTGCTGAATTGCTTGCCTTCTTAGGGAGGGTGGGCGGGGAGGGAAGAGGGGAGAGAATTTGGAACTCAAAGTTTTAAAAACAGATGTTCAAAAACAAACAAAAAAAGTTTTTGCATGCAACTAGAAAATAAGATACACAGGCAATGGGGCATAGAAATTTATATCTTGCCCTACAAGAAAGGAAGGGAAAAGGGGATGGGAGGGGAGTGGGGTGACAGAAGGGAGGGCTGACTGGGGAACAGGGCAACCAGAATATACGCCATCTTGGAGTGGGGGGGAGGGTAGAAATGGGGAGAAAATTTGTAATTCAAACTCTTGTGAAAATCAATGCTGAAAACTAAATATATTAAATAAAAAAAAAAGAAAAAAAAACACTGTAATCTTTGTCAGTGTCTTCTAGGTTGGTTGTTGGTTTGTTTTTTTTTTCACTGGCAAGGTCATTTATGGCCTTTTAAGTTACCAGATGTCATTACTAGTCTTCCATTCGGACTAGTTTTGGGAAGTTCTTCGTTACAAGAACTGGAGAACATTCCAGGCATGAGACCAATGGTGCCGAGTCACAGAGATAAGGAAGGAGACAGACTTATATTTAAGGGATAGCAAGCGCCAGTGTAAGTAGTTCACAGAGTTTATTGTTGTTCAGACCTTTCAGTCATGTCTGACTCTACATAATCCCACTTGGGATTTTTTGGTAGATACTGAAGTGGTTTGCCATTTCCTTCACCAGCTCATTTTACAGATGAGAAAACTGAGGCAAACAGGGGTGATTTACCCAGTCACATGGCTAGTGTCTGAGGCCAGATTTGAAACCCTCCAGTTAATTTTACAAATGAGGAAACTAAGGCAAACAGGTTTAAGTACCCTGGGTCACACAGCTAGTAAGTGTTTAAGGCCAGATTTGAACTCAGCACCACCTTGTGCCCCAGGAAAATAATATACTTCTCTATTGTTATTAGACTGACAGATGGTTGTTTCAGAACTCCTCAATAAGGAATCACCAACAATTGAGCTTTATGGGATTATCTTTCACCTGAAAGCATTTACTTTACCATTCCTTGGAGGACAAACAGATGTTTCTTTCTGAGAACATGCAACTACCTCTTTAAAAAGATCTCCCCTTTATTTTTTGAGGTGGGGGGCAGAAGGGAATGTCTTGGCTTCCAAGTATTTTATAGACCTTCTAAACGAGATTCTTCTATTCATAAGCTTCTAACATAGGGAAGAATTCCCCCCTGCTTCATCAGATCTTTTTTTGCTTCTTTTCACTGAAGCACCATATTTGTTTTGATTTGTTTATTTGTTTGTTTTTAGAAGCTCTTCATCACTGTTCTCAGATAACCTGGAGTGTGGAGGGCCATTCCTCGGAAGACTGTGGTCCACAGGTACTAATATAGCATTTGAGCTGTCCAACTGTTAGCTCCTTTATTACATAACCAGCCCACCTCCTATTCCAGATGAACATTTTGAAATTTTACTTACACACACACACACACACACACACACATGTTGCTAATACGCTTACATACATATGTAAGCTAATAGCTTATAGACAATCAGTTTGCATATATCTCTACCACCTGTTTGGTGACTACTAATTCTCACTCTTTGCAGGCTCTAACGATTTATGATTTGAAGTCAGATAGCATCATTAGGACAATAACGTTGTCAAAGAAGATGGAATTGTGTGTGAGGCAGCAATCTGGGATCAGTGGAAGTGTGCTGAAATTTTTCGTATCCAATTTGGCCTACTCCCTTCATCCTAATCAATTCTGTGTCTTGCTCACTGTGTGTAGTTCCTATTCAAAGTACTATTAATGAACTAACTTAATGGGTTGCCCACAGTGTGAACAATAGGCATTTTTCATCTTTTGAGTTTTTCCTGTGGGGCTTCACACGTTGATCTTCTGAGTGGTCATTTATCTCACTAAAGAGTCACTGTAGTATTACAGAATTTGATATAATCAGCACTGTCATCCATAAAAAAGGAACATCTGAATGACCTCATGATTTAGAAGGAATAATCCTTGTATTTGGACTATATATATGACATCTTCCATGACAATGGTGAGTAGGCATCTCCCTGTTTCATGACAATAATTGATAATTGGAGGATCAATGAACCAAGTCTAACAAGGTTATCTCTTTGGCTGCATCTATCAAGCCACTGTATAAAATAATAACATAAAAGATGCCTTTTTTGAAGAGCACCCTTAAGGATGAGTTTTGCTTTACTAAGACATTTTTCTAATGATCAGTAAACAATGAATGCAACAAAATCTTCTATCTTCTACACCTTTCAGTCCTTTTTTACAACTGTAAAAAAAAAATGGTTGGTTGAAGAAAATTTTTGTTTTCCTGTTTTCTTATTGTTTCAGTGAAGATATATTTTGCCATTTATTGCCTGTGTTACCTTTGGCAATTCATTTAACTTCCTTGGGATTTAATGTTCTCATCTGAGAAACTGGAGGTGGGGGTGGATTCAATGGCCTCAAAAGTTCCTTATGAGTACTCTTAAAATTGGGAGATTGTCCTCAAGGTTTTTATGATAAGAATATGAGTGGATAATTAATTATTAATGTTTTCAACTTTTTTTCCAATTATTTGGTATCTTTCCTGCTTTTTGGATATCCTGAAAATTGATCCCTTGACATATTTTTGCTCATGTTGCTTCTAGTAAGAAATTTTTCATGTGTTCTGGTCCTGCTCCTCAGCCTGAATGTATTTTCTTAAGTGCCATTTCAGTCCTACTGTGGTAGTTCTACTGCAAAAGGTGATTAAATTAAAATAGTATAGATACCCTGGCAGACCTGCTACATTTTTTGTTTATGTACACATTACAAATATAGACTATAGTCTCATCTGCATATACAGACAGGTCTTGCTCTATGTAAATTTACATTACGCAACTTTGATTTTACATAGAAGAATTATGAAAGAAATCTGTATTTCAAAAACAAAACCAAACCAAACTTAAGTTAGCTTTACAATCAGTACTGCTTCTGTGTGAGCGTATGTGCCCCTTCCCCTCCCCCTGCCTTTTTGGATCAGGAACTGCGTCTTCTATTATTTCAAAATCTCTCACAGCACCCAGCCTAGTGCTAGGCACATAAAAAGATGTTTAATTCTTATTGCAACTAATCTCAGTTCCACAATCTAAATTATGATTAAAATGAGGTTTGATTACTTGCAACAATTAGGGGAGAAAGGACAAAATCAGTATTAACTGATTTAAATAATGTTCAATGATAATATCTGAATATTTTAAAAATTGCATACTTAAAAAATATTTCAAATCACAACTGAAATACAACCAACGTAATTTTTCTTAATGTATGTGATCTGAACAAAATCTCAAAAAAGCCCAAACATAAAATTTTAATGGCTCCACATTCCCTACCAAATGAAATACAAACTCTTCAACCTGGCATTCAAAGCTCTCCACAATCTGATTTCAACTTATTCATCCAGCTTTTATTACACATTACTACTCTCAAATCACTATATTTCAGCAAACCTAGACTACTTCCTGCTCTCCCATCTTGTTTTATTCCTTCTTCCCTCTCACTGTGTGCATTTATTTTGATCTAGAATGGCCTCCCTTTAACTCTCTCTTCTGAAACCTTTCATTACCTTTTCATTAACTCTTCAACAAAACCTTTCCTAGTCCAACCTTCTTAAAATTATTATGCGACTCTGACCTCCCCTATATACTTGTCTTCTACTTTCTAGAATTATTAATTGCACATATGGATCATCTCTCCCACTAAGCTGAGTTTCAACAAGGCTATGGTTATTTTTTCACCTTTCCTTCCCTAACATAGCATAGTTCCTTATAGATTAACTGGAAGGTAAACAAATTTCTTAACTGAATAACAAAATGTAAGGGAGAAGGAAAGAAATGAGATTGCCTCCCCAATTTGTCCTCAGCCCTTGCCCCATCTCCACCTGTTGAAATCCTTCCCATCTTTCAAAGTTCAGTTCTAATGTGACATATTTAACAAATCTTTTGATGATTTCCTCTAGTGAGAAATAATTTTCTCTTTCCTTAGTTCATTCCTGGCACTTGCTATACCAAACTAAATGTACTCTTTTGATTTATTTCCTTTACAGAATTTGTATGCATCTTGTTGCCCATACTTGATTGCAAGATCTAAGAGGTCAAGGACCATATCATATTCTTCTTTATGCCTCCCTAGCTCCTGTCTAATATATCCTAGTCATTAAAAAATGTGTTTTTTTTTTTAAATGAATTGTCTGTCAATATCCAAGTTGTATTGTGGATTACACAGTAAGAATGGCTAGTTTTTTTGCCCAAAGGGCTATAAAACTGTGCATATCATTTGATCCAGCAATACCACCACTACTAGGTCTGTATCCCAAAGAGACCCCCCCCCCAAAAAAAAGTGTGTATATGCACGCACATGCGTGCATGTGTGTGGGGGGAAGGGGGAGAGAGGGAGAGAGAGAAAGGAAAGGACCTATATGCACGAAAATATTTATAACAGCTCTTTTTGTGGTGGCAAGGAATTGGAAATTGAGGGGAAGCCCATCAATTGAGAAATGGCTGAAAAGATTGTGAAAAATGATTGTAATGGAATACTATTGTGCTATAAGAAATGAGAAGCAGGATGATTTTAGATATACCTGGAAAGACTTAACGAACTGAAGCAAAATGAAGCAAGCAGAACCAGGAGAACATTGTACATAGTAACATCAATATTGTAATGGCAATCATCTATGAAAGACTTAGCTATTCTGAGCAAAACAATTTTCCAAGATAATTCCAAAGGACTTATGATGAAAAATGTTAGCCACCTCAAGAGAAAGAACTGATGGAGCCTGAGTGCAGATCAAAACATACTTTTTCTATTTCATTATCTTTTTTGGGGAGGGGGGGCGGGAGGGTGTTTGTGTTTTCTTGGACAAAATGTCTAATATGCAAATACATCTTGCATGACTGCAGATGTATAATCTATATCAAATTGCTTGTCTTCTTAAGGAGGGGAAAGGAGAGAGAGAATTTGGAACTCAAAAATTTTAAAAACAAATGTTAAAAATTCTTTTTACAAGTAATTAGAAAAAATGTAAAAATAAAAGAATGGCTAGTTTACGATTTTTAAATAAGATCTAACAGGCTGATTAATTTCACTCATGTAGTCCTTCTAAAACTTGAAATGTTCAGTCATTTTCAGTCACATCAGACTTTTCATGACCCCATTTGTGGTTTTCTCGGTAAGATGCTGAGGTGGTGTACCATTTCCTTCTCCAGCTCACATTACAGATGAGAAAACTTAGGCAAATGGGGTGAAGTGACTTGCCCAGAGTCACACAGCTAGTAAGTGTCTGAGGCCTTATTTCAACTCACAAAGATGAGTCTTCCTGACTTCATGCCTGGTACTCTGTATCTATTGTGCCACCTAGCTGCCTGCAAAAACTCAGATACTTCGCACTATTTATAATGGCATTTAAAGTACATAAAATTTACTAGCATTATTATTTGGATTGCAGGATGGTGAAATGGATGTAGTCATTTATTTAAAATGTCATGTTACCTACCATTTTTAAATTTACTCTCTATGGAATCTATGTTCTTCCTATCTCAATGCTTATTATTAATCTTTTAAAAATTATTATTTTTAAGTTATGATAATGATATTCTAGTACTCTGTCTCATTCTGTAAAATGCCCACTGTGGGGGGGGGGGGGGGGAAGGAGGGTGAAGGAAAGGATATATCTGAGGAAAACTGTCTCCCCTTTTATGGAGGTGAAATGAAAGGCCGTGTGTCTTAAAGACATTATTTCCCTCATGAGAAAAAAAATGAAAAGACAAACAATTTTAAGCTTAGCAAATGACGTATTTCAAGGATAGCCAATTCAAAGAAAACTGAAGCCCCTGAATGTTAGAATACACAGCAAAGAACTTCTTAAGTACAAGAAGGAAATGTCAGAAAAGCCACTTATATATAGTGAAATTACTATTTTTCAGTATTTCATAGTTATGAATTCCAAAACTCATTTTAATTAACAGTTGTCAGTTTTTCAGAGTGAAACCTATTAACAAGGTAGATAATTTGACAGGCAGATAAATTTCTATTTCCTTAAGAGAAAAAGGCAAATACTAAGTTGCTTTTCATTTGGGTAGCACACAGTTAACTTCTTTCCAAGGCTCAAAGGCCCATGATGTCGAAAAAGATTCTTTAACCTATATCTAAGCATTTACAGTGATTTTGATAATTCTAGACCCGCATAAGAATATAATTTAAAAACCAATGAAGCATACTATTACCAAAAGGCTAAACATTAAACTTTTATGAAACTGAGTAAATTAAAAATTCTGTCATGTGACAACTTCTCTGAAATGAATTATGAAATATCACAGAAGTGCATTTACAATAAGGATGTTACTAAAAAAAATTTATTTGGAATTATGTTATAAATGTGGCTATAGCTCCTGATTTTGACAATTACCTTAGAAATGAAAATTCCCTATTCTTTTGGGCAATTGGTTTTTAATCAATGCATGCTATAAGCAGAAATAGGGGTCAGCAATTGTCTAATTAACCTTTATCCCTCTGAAGTTCATCCTTCGAGACTGCATCTGCACAGGCATCAAAGTACTTCTGCAGAGTATCAACTTGTCTACATAGGATGTCTCTAAAGGTTTCCATTTCAGCCAATTTCTCACGCAAACTGTGGCCTTTCTGGAAAAAAAAAAAGACAAAGGGGAAGGGAAAGAGCAGAAAATAATCCACTGTAGTAGTCATGCCTATTCTAGCCACTGTTCACGACCCTACCTCTTGGGGTGCTGTTTTCCTATGACAAAAAAGCTATCTGGTTCTTATCAGGGGTGACCCTTGTAATTGTGCCCTTGATTCCAGTTTCTTCTCAGAGATTGCCTATTGATCATCCTCTCTTATCTTCAATCTCTATCTACTTGGTTCCCTCCCAGGTGCCTAACATGCCAAGATCTGCTCTAGCAAAAAATAATAAAAAAAAAAATTAAAGGAAAAAGGGAAAAAAAAAAACCTTATACTTGTTTCTCCTCTTCTTTCAACCTAGCTCCCTATATGCCTACTCCTCTTCATGGCAAAAGTCCTAGTAAAAATTCTATTACAACTTCATTTTCCTTACATTGAACTCCCCTTATAATCTACCTTCTGACCTCACTAACTCAATGAAATTGTTCCCTTCAAAGATAACAGTGATTACTGATTCACTAACTTCTAAGACCTCTGAATGAGAACGGGAATTCTTGATCCTTTTTGAACTCTGATCATTCCCTTCTCCTGGACACTTTTTCCCTGAGTTTTCTTGACAATGTTCTTTTCTGATTCTTCTACCTTTTTATTAAAAGCATTATTTCTCATTCTCTTTTGCAGTATGAACATCCACCAATGTTGCCCCCTACCCCATGTTCCAAAAAAATAGCAAGTTTGAAACTGATTGATCGATACTTGAAATTTAATTACCTAGAACATATAAACAGTATAGTTCCCAATTTTAAAAAGGAAGGATAAATGCTGTTTTGACTTAAGACATTCTTTTTTTATATATAAAAAGTATGGAGACTGGAATGAAGTTAAAAGTATACTTTTAAAAACTGTACTCATTGGATGTAACATGGCAAACAACAAAAACAATCTAGGTAGAAATCTAGAGCGGACATACAAAAATGTCACATTATTAAAATTCTTCAAAGCCATGGACCATGAGATATAATTTTTGATATTTTCAATAGCACAGTGCTAAGCACCTATAATGCCATCAAAAAGCAAGGATCAAAGACCTCACATGGTCATCAAGTCCAACCTCCTCATTTCAATATAATGAAACAAAGGCCCAGAGAAATGAACCAATGCTTCCAAGGCCACACACAGGCTGAGCTGACATTCAAGCTCAGTGCTCTCCAAGAGCTAGCCTCTGGCCGTGGAACAGCTCAAGGGAAAAACCTATTGTCATGGAGAGCAGAGGCATCAAACTCACAACACCCCACCCCCATGGAACCAGATAAAAATGTAACCGGAAAATGTTTAACAAAATAAATAAAAATACAATACAATATCGATAATGTGAATTTGTGGTTTTCTAAGCCACTCTGAGGCCTGCAGTGTGGATTCGAAGAACTGACTCTTACTTCTATGACAGAGAAAACAGGAATGGCCAATGGTACCAGTGGGCCCAAAGAGTAGAAATGATGACAAACCACTAGACATAGTACAACCATATTTTTTTTCCCAAGAAATGAATTCTTCCACAATAAAACACTCTTTACAAGTCAGATAAATCAGAATTCTTTATTCATGTGGCATCCAATATATGTTTTAAGTAAGTAAATTACTTGGTTATTTTCTAGGTTAACTTCATGGTTCCAACAGTCACCTTCAGGAATTAGTTATTTCTTAAGCAAACTGCCCTTGATTTCAGCAAGTTAATTTTGGACATTTGGGAGATGCTTTGACAGGCTGAGTTACCGCCTCTGTCATACTGGGAGAGGAGTTGCTTAACCTTTCTGGGCCTCAGATACTTCAAGCAAAACATTACGGGGTTGGAACACTTTAATTCCAAGGCCCCTTATAGCTGCTACACTCCTGAAAATAGGAACCATTACCAATACTAGATTTCAACTGTTTAACTGAAAAACAAATTTTCTTCAAGTTTCAATATTCTGATTTTCTACATTATTCTGAATAAAAATATAAAAACGTTTCAGTTGTAAAATGTGATGTGTCATTGTTTTTTATAATAGGATTTCTTCCAAGTCAGCATGAGAAATAATGGTTTATATGGTTCTCTTCTTTCAATCACTGAATGTAAAAAGATGAATTACCCTGCTTGGTTAGTTTGCTTTCTCTAATTTAGAAATGAGACAGGGAAAACAAATATCCTTTATGTATTCACATATGCCATTACTGCTAAAAGAATTTGATTCATGATTTCCTCATCTTTGACAAATTCTGACACTTAAACAACTTCTGCCAGTTCTCCTACAATTATATTTAAGCCACAAAGGTACACTTCTCATAAAATTCATAATTTATTTGAAATTTATATTTGTTATGACTTTAGCATTATCTTTCATACCACCAACTCTATTCTCTAGCAATTAAGGGTTGGCTCTGGTACCAAGTATTGACAATATGAACAAGAAATTTATCTTAAGATAATGAGTATGTGGCCTTTTGAGAACTATTTATAAAACTGCTTTCAAAACATTGTATGGATATAATACCTGAAAATAGGCTAACGATCATTAGAAATTATAGTCTGCATTCTTCTGATATCTGAGCCTTTTCATGTCTCTTAAAATATTTTTACAAAGTAATGCACAAGAAAAAAAAATTACATTCAAATGATGTAAAGAAATAAAATTACCTGATTTTTATCTACTTGTATGTGGATTATTTTTCTTTTTTTAAATATTTTTTTGAGGTAGGAAAGGAGAAAGAAGGAAGAATATTTTGGAATATTTGTGGCAGAATTCTGACTAATTTAGCTTAAAAAACAATGTCATATCAATAAGACCCCTTTTTTTCAGCTATTGAATGCTCTATACCCACAACATAAAATTTAATATTCTCAAATTATTTAGAGGCTAAATATAATTGTGTTGGTCCCCCCCCTTTACCCCTCATCCTGACATGAATTAGACAGAAATGAATTAGGCTCTATTCCTAAGGTTAATCTTTTAAACCTTTATTTTTCATTTATGTTGCATTCTTTTGAACTATTTGTAAGAACTAACCTTGAATGATGAGGTGGATGTTGCTGAATAACCACTTGCTCCGGACACAAGTGATACCATCGAGCCATGTCGGCGTAAGCTTGATTCTGATCCATAACCAGATTCAGTCTAAAGAGAAGAGATTACAGATAATTTTTCTAATACAAACAAATTTAAAGAAGAAAATCAATTTTCCTTAAAATAAAAAAAAAATTAGTTTGCTGGTCAAACAATTTCAAACAGCAGCTAAACAAACTATTGCTGCAATCTTAATGATATCTAATACCTTTGAATGTTTTTAGGAAAAGAAGGTAGGACAATGCTCATTCTGATGTTCAAAAGTGGAATGAAAACTGAAACTTTTAAAAAAATTTTCAAAATACATGATGGATAACTTAACAATAATGTTAAAGAATCTTATTTCAATTTTATTATTCAAATACTCAATACTTAAGCAGATCTGTGATCTTATTGATTCGGATGATGTTTCCTCCATCAATGCAAGTCACAGTCCATCTATGCCTGTCTCCCCTACACAACTCCACGTCCTCTCACAAGTTTGCCTCAAAGGGCACACTCAATGCATTAGAGGTTTTTGTTACATTTTTGATCCTATTCCCTCCCATCTTTTCCAGCAGATTTCCCTCAGTCTCATCCCCATTTTCCAATCTATGGGGCCCCTTTCTGCTGCCTACAAATATAAACCAGGTTTCCTGCATCCTTAAAAAAAATCTTATTAGATACTACTACCCCACAAACTATCATCCTATGTAGCATCAAATGAAAGGTCTGTAAAGCACTAAGTTCAGTGCCTGGCACACAGTAGGCACTTAACAAATGTTTGTTCCCTTCTCTTACACTTGTATTTCTTCTCCTCTTCTTAGTTAAAATCCTTTTTAAAAAATGACTACACGTGGCATCTCTATTTCCTCTGCTTTTACTCATTTACGTTCTCTTGACATCATCATTCAAATGAAACCATTCTCTCCAAAGTTCCCAAAGATCTCTTAATTACCAAATCTAATAACCCCTTCTCAAAACCTGTGCAGCATGTGACACTGCTGACCACCTACCCTCTTTTGGTAACTCTCTTTTCTGAATTTTTATAACATTACTTTCTTGATCTCCTACCTCTGCCTGACTCCTCTTCAGACTCTTTTACTGGAGCTTTATCCATGTCACACCTAACTGTGGGTGCCCCCCAAGACTTTGTTCTGGGCCCTCTTTTACTTAGTGATCTCATCAGCTCCCAATTATCTTTATGCTGATGATTCTCAGATCTATATATCCATCCTCAGTCTCTCTCCTATGCTACAGTTCCACATCACCACACTATCTACCTATGAGATGCTTTAGGCAAGATGTACAAAAGCCTCCCTGTCTCAAGCCTTGGTCAGCTCCCATCTATTGTGCACACACCAATCAAAGTAATTTTCTTAACATTCATGTATGATCATGTCACTTCTCCAATAAAATCCAATGGCTCCTTATTACTTCCTCTAGTACTAAATCTAAACTCCTTTGTTTCACACTTAAAAGTTAATTTTAACCTAATTCCTAAACTACTTCATTCCATACTCCAAAACTTCATTTCCATTTGCTACTAATACCTGGAATGCTATCCCTTCTTACCTATGCTTTTAAAAATCACTAATTTCCTTCAAGACATCTCAAATAGTACCTTCTTTACCGTCCCTCTCATGGTTACCTTGTATCTACTTCATTTGAATCTTGTATATATTTGTGTTCTTCCTTGTTAGAATGCCATTTCTCTTGGGGGTAGGGGATGTTTCCACTTGTGTCTGTGTATCCTGAGCATTTTGCACAGGGTGCACATAGTAGTACTTTAATAAAGATTGTTACTAAGCTACCTATTATATGAAGTATATTATGATAGGCCCTTATTATCTGAGTTGTAAAATCCTATTCTATCAGCTTTTTTTAGTCAGCTGCAGAGGAGGCCTGTGGAATATTTTCCCATGGGAGGCTTGTATGTCTGTCTTGGCTTTGCTTTGCAGGAGGACTAAGAAGCACTTTAGGAGCAAGGAGAACCTTCACCTGGGACTGATGGAAGGTCTCTACAATTGGTAAAGATTCATTTGGGGCTGGTGCAAAACTGGTTTCAGAAATTTGGCTCAACTCAGCTTCTGTCTCCCCATATAAGGTAAGGTTTAGTCATAAGAAATGGACAAAAACTATTACATAATGACATTGGTTAAAGCTATGTGGACTGTGTTTTATTGCAATTCAACAAATTATATCATTGAGCACCTACCGCATGCTCACTGTTTTGGGAATGGGGATTTAAAGAGCTTGCTCTTAAGGAACTTAGCACTTAATTGGGAATGGGAAGGAAGAAATTAGAATCTACTGAGGAAAGGACTCCTCTCTTACCCACACGTGTCCTATGCCCACATCTTTAAGAGCCACATTACTAAAAGATCAAGCAGCTGATGTAGTCTCTCTCATCTCTCGGAAAGTACAGTTATCCTACCTTGATTTTGACTTTACTGGAAAAAATTGATACTATTCAGTGTGAGTTCCCTCTTCTCCCATTTTCATTGTCTCAATTACCCTTGGCTTTATCTCCCACTCTTTCCTCCTTTCCCCTAGGCTCTGACAAAGAAGTAATCCTACTCTTTACCAAGGCTAACCCCAATGTGTACACCCGATTCCATCTTTCAGCAATTGTATCCCCAACCATACTTACCCTAGAATCTTAAATCTCTGTCTCCTTCATCCTTAAAACACCTTCACCCATTCTCTGCCAAACTCCTTGAAAAAGTTATCTATTCTTGCTTCCTCTATGTCCTTTCCTCCACCCTTTGCAATCTGTATTTCAATGTCATCACTTGACAGAAACCATTCTCTCAAAAATTTCTAGTTATCTATTACACGTAAAATCTGACAGTCCTCTCTCAGTCCTATCTGCTACATGTGTTAGTATATAACGGTGCTTATTTTCCAGGACTACCTCTTTCCTTCCTGGACTTTTACGACACTCTTCTTTCCTAGTCTGCCTCCTACTTGTCTAAATGCTCCTCAGCCTCCTTTCTGGGCTCATCATCCCCACTCTGCTCCCCGCTCTGTTCTGGTTAGTTGTTCCCTCTCTCTTCCCCAAGCTCTTCTCTCTTCCTCTCCTACAATAACCTCGTTATCCCTCAAGGGTTCAAGTATCATTTTTACTTGGATGACTCCCGAAAACCTTTTCATAAGGTTCTGTCCTACATCACCTATTGCCAATTGGACATTTCAAACTGGAAGTCCCAGAGACTTCTTAAATTCAGCATTTCTAAAACTGAACTCATTAACATCACCCCGCCCCCAACAATCCCTGCCTTCTTCCAAACTTCCCTATTTCTATAAAAGCCATATCCTTCCTAGATATCATGTTTCTAATACCAGCATCATTTTAGATTCATTCTCTCATCCCACAAATCCAAACAGCTGCCAAATCTTGCCATTTCTACCTTAACAAACATCCATCATATCTAACCCCTTCCTTCTTACATAGTTACCACTTTACTTCGAGCTCTCAACATTTTGCCTAAATTATTGCAAAGCCTCTAAATCAACCTTTCTTCCTCAAGTCTCTCCACATGTCAGTCCATCCAGCACTCAGGTGCCAAAGTAATTTTTCTTAAGGCAGATCTGACAATGCCACTCCTCTGGTCAATCAACTCCAATGACTTCTTACTGTTTCTAGGATCAAATATAAGCTCTTCTGTTTATCTTTTAAAGCCCTAAACAAACTAGCCCTAGCTTATTTTTCCAGCCTCACTGAACATCATCCTCTCCCTCTCCCACCCCCACCCCCAACTGCTATGATCCAGCCAAACTGGCTCTCTGTTTCCCAGACACAAGCCAGGTCCTCTCTCCAATGCCTCTGCACTTGCTATTCCCATTCTACAAGCCAGTGATACACTTCAGCCTGGAAGAATTCCTCTCTCCCTTTAAGATGCAAATCAGGCACCTCTTTTGCAGGAAGCCTTTCCTGATCCACCTCAAATACTAGTAATTCTCCCCAGCAAACTACATGATATATATATTAAATTTGTATTTATGCAGTACATATTTTCATATATACTTGTCTCCCACATTATAAGGCAAACTCACAGCAAATACAGGGGTTGTTGCATTCTTTGTATTTCTATCCCCAATGCCTAGTAGTGACTAGTACCTAGCGGGCACTTAATTCTTGTTGTGTCTGTAACTGGTTCTTTTCCTTATTGATGAATAATTACAAGTCGCATCTCCCCAACAGGGGCAATCTTATGGCTTTTCTGATAAAAAAAAAAATTTCCTAACAAAGATGATGATAAAGTTGAAACCAAGCAGAGCAGCTGGTATAAGATGAAGAGAACAGAGACAGAAAAAAAGGAGAAGACCCCGAACATAGTTCTGGAGTACACCCATACACTGTGGATGATACACATTTGAAAGGAAGCTGGATTGGTCAGAGGGGTAAGAAGAAAATCAGGACAGAAGAGTCAGGAAAACTCAGGGTGAAGAAAGAATCCAGAAAGTGGATGTGGCCAACAATACCAAACCTCCAGAGAAGCTAAGACTGAGAAAAGGCCCCTGGATTAAGTAATAAAAATCATTGCCCTTCGAAAGATTAGGTTTCTTCAAATAAGGTGTATGCAACCAGATTAGAAAGGCTGATAAGTAAGAGCGAAGTGAGAAAGTGGAGGCAACAAATGTTGCTGTTCAGCCATGTTCTGTCATGTCCGAGTCTTCATGATCCCATTTTGGGGTTTTCCTGGCAAAGATACTGGAGCAGTTTGCCATTTCCTTCTCCTGCTCATTTTATAGATGAAGAACTGAAGCCAACAGTGTTAAGTGACTTGCGCAGGGTCACACAGCAAGTAAGTATCTGAGGTGAGACTCGAACTCATAAAGGTGAGTCTTCCTGACTCCAGACCTGTTACACTATCCACTGCACAACTTAGCTGCTCCTAAAGAGACAATGAACACAGCTAGCTTTTTCTAGGACTTAGGCTGTGAAAGAAGGCAAGAGAAAAGATAACAGTTTTAGGGAATGGTAGGGTCAAGTGAAGGTTTTAAGGATCCAGGGTAGTAGTAGCAGTTGAAAACGTTAATTCTAAAGAAATTTCATGAGAAAAACCAGATCTACAATGCAGGAAATATTTAGAGCTTTCTCCAATTTTAAAGAAAGGAAGATAAAATGTTAAATGCTTCTTTAATCTGCAGTTTTGTTCAAAGTCAAATCCTTAAGGAAGATTTAAAGAAAACTGTGGACTAATGTCACTTCTGCAGAAATATTTATCTGATGAAGAAAGAGCCCGTAGGCAAATACCACTGCAAATTCCTGAAACAGTGAGAAATACTGTTCCTTTCATATCCCAAATGAAATAGTACAAGAGAATAGGTTTAAGTTGACAAGGAGGAACTTATGTCCTCCTGTATTAGTAAAACAGAATCAAAGCTTTGAATGTTACAGACAACTCAAAGGACGGATAGTGACAGTTAAGCAGAATTTGAAAGAATGAGATAACTACTTGCTTAGGAAAAAAAAACTTCTTTTAGTAAATAACTGATATTGGAAAAAATCAGCCACTTTTTACTGCTTACAAAGTGTCACTTACAAACTAGTCACTTTTTACTGACTGGAAATGTTCATCCAACACTCTAGCCCCCTTATCATGAAGACAGTTTACCATAAATGGACACTGACAATAACTCTGTCAAGAAAGAACAAGTCAAAATTCAGTACTGTGGCAACTATATCTGCAGTATAGTACAATAAATGTTATAAATAACAGATGTAAAAGTAAAGTTACTTTATGTTCAAAATGCTTTGTTGAAAACAGAGAAAGATGCAATACATTATAGAAAGATTTTTTTATAATTAATAAAAGGATTTACAATGTGTATGGCAAAACTATCAGTAAATGAACTATTCAGTCATATAGAACAGGTTAATCCCACCAAGTGGTGCTCCTATTTTAAGTTTTCTTAATTTATACTATGAAGTATACAATGTACTCAATATTCCCATAATTAATGTGAAACCTCCAGTTAGTGTTAAGCATAGATTAATTGCAGACAATAAAAGCTCTTCTTTAGGTATAGCCAATTCCAAGTGAAACTTAAGTAAATACTGTCTTCTACATCATTTTTGAAATGCCTTGTGGGCTGATACTGAAGCTAAGAAGCGGCTATAAGTGTGCAAAAGGTAATCTTATTACCTCAAAGGGTAAATTTAAATGGCCAATTTGAGCATAAAATATATTTGTCATTCAATTTATTTTCCATGGTTAGTTTTTCAAAATTTCAAAAGTTCTTTAGGCTACTTCTTTCTGATCACTAATTTTCTCTTCATATCCACACATCCATATCCATTGACATCCACATCAGTTTAAAGTTTTAAAAGACAAGCAATTTAACTGTTTCTGTAAATAGTAGTTTTTTCCCAATTACATGTAAAGATACGTTATCAGCATTCATTTTTTTGTTAGATTTTAAGTTCCAAATTTTTCTCCCTCCTTCCCTGTCCCCCTCCCCAAGACAGCAAGCAATCTGATATGGATTAAACATGTGCAATTATGTTAAACAATATTTCCAGATCAATCATGTTGTGAAAGAAGAATCACTTCCCAGAAATGAGTCTTTAGGAATAACAGGAAAATGGACAGGGAAATTAGTAAGAAACAATACTCAAGTGGATCTCGTCATCATTTTGGGAATACCTCCTAACGATTCAGATCACAACTTGTGATTCTTTTCCATGTTGCTCTATAAGTTCACCACAAAGGGTCCACTTAACATCATAGAGGTCTTTCTTAGTTTCTCCTGACATTGAAAGGGTATACCAATGGAACATTCTTCCTATGACTTATCTCTGCCATGTGACCAACTTATCTCTGTGTTTATCTCTTCTGTGATAGTGACAATTGCCTTGGTGAACATAAATTTGTTTTGGGCACATAAGATTTTTATATATGGATGGAAGATAATATACTAGAAAAGAGCCTTTAAGACAACATTTTTTCCCATAATCAAAAATAAGCACAATGAGATCTTATCTCCATATCACTCTTTCCATGTTGAAATGGTAAAACTGTCCATTGCTGAATATTTCTTGCAAAAAACTTTTTCCCTACGTAACCCTCATTGGGAATGCTCTTGACTAACTTATACATCTATACAGATGGGAGAGTAGGCATATAGACTGATATTTTAAAAGTCACCTTTACTGGTATTAAGCTTTAAGATTTGGGGAGTGGCATGTTTTTGTTATCTTCTCCCAATAACTGTCCTCAGTCCCTCAAATAGCCCCAAGCACTAATTTTTAGATACACTTGCTCCAGTGTGGCTATTATTCTTATCTTTGTTCTGTTTCATTGCATTTCTGTATCCAGGACTGAGATGTTAGGGTAGATATGTGGTGGTTCTACTAGCCTTGATGGTCTAATTTCTGCTGTACATTTCTCATTTTACAACTGCTAATTAGTTCAGGATTAATTTGCTTTAATTGTACATGTGTGGCTTTTTTTCTAATTTTTTTTCTTCTTGTCTTTTTTTTAAAACACTAATTCTGATCTTTGCCCTGACAAGTCAGTGTTCTGACTTTACAGACTACTGACTCAGGGATAATTTGTATATCAGTAACAAGACTTTTCTTGTCTGTTAAAGTATAATCAGTTTCAGAAAAGACTTGTATGAAGTGATACAGAGTGAGGTGAGAAGAAACAGAAGTATAACACTGTAAAAACAAACAATTCTGAAAAGACTTAAAAACTTTGATCAAGGCAATAACTAACCCTAATTTTGGAGGGCCAATGATGAAATAGGCTGCCCAACATCCAAAATACAGGCAATGGAATCAATATGCAGAGACACAACATTTTTAGACATGGCCGATGTGGGAATTTTTCTTGGCTATGCATATCTGTTTCAAAAGTGTTTGTTATGTTTGTTTTTTATAACAGGGGCGGAGATGGGGAAGAGGTAGAGGAAAAGAAAATGGTTGTTAATTCTAAAACTACTTCATTATTTGAGCTATTATTTGGTGGTCATTATTTGTTATCTATTAGTTCTTTCTGCAAAGAAAGTGTTTATGATATAAAGGTGTCAGAAATATGTTTAATATGAATGTATATATAGAGCCTACATCAGATTACATGCTGTCTTGGGGCCAGGAGAGGGAAAGGAGGGAGAGCAAATTTAAAACTCAAAATCTTACGAAAGTGAATGTTGAAAACTAAAAATAATTAATTAAAAGTGTGAGGCTTCTGTGTCAAAATATTTCAATTATTGATCACAGATATTGGAGCTGGAGGAAATCATCTAAATCAAGCCCTGCCATATGGTAGGTGAAGAAACTAAGACATAGAGAAATTAAATGATTTGCCCAAGAGGCAAACTGTCAAGGAATCTAAATACCTAGATTGAAGAGAATAAGCAAGGGTAAGACCTAGTCAGGCTTTAAACAGTACATAATTAAATCTATTGGAAGGGGGGAAAGAATTATAGTATCTTTTAGTAGTCATACTCCTTTAACAGACTGTATAGGAAAGGCAAAAGATATATAAATTCAGGGAAAAAAAAGGTTTCTATGAAGAAAACTTTTTTCAAAGCAAAACTTTAAAAGAACTTCTGTTTTGAGACAGTATGGCCTACTAGAGCACTGACTTAAGAGTCAGAATCTGAGATGTGTTTGAAACCCACTTCTGACACTTAGTACTACTAGCTTTACAACTAATGAATACCTGGTTAGAATGAAAATACTGTTTAACTGGTCTGAGTGATCTAAGGCTATTTGTTCAGTGTTAGTTTTCCAGAAGCAAGTCATGGGAGAGCCACAACTTCTGTCAGCCTAAATTTCCTCAACTGTAAAATGGGGATAATAATCTACAAAGTATTTTCCTTGCAGAGTTGTTGTGCAGCCCTCGTAGGAATACATAAACATAAATAAAAACATAATTATTTTTGATTTAGGTAGTTTCCCATACCCCACAAACATTCAATACCCATTCCTATCTCTAGCACCTTTACTAATACTATACAACCCTTTCTACTCCATACTCCTCTCCCTAATGAGTACTCAACACCTGTTGACAGAATAAATTAAAGCTGCTAAGAGGATGAGATCACAAAGAAGAAATTTATGCCAATTGTACTTTGTGGCAGGAAAAGTTCATCTGTATAGCCCATATTAAGTTATTTCAATATAGATTAATATGACCCATAACAAACCATCTTGATTACAAGTTTACACTAGGGCACTAAAAGTTGATTAAGATGCAATTTTCTTTGCCAAGACACGTATGATAAAATGAAGATTATATCATTTGGACAATTTTTTGCTAACCAACTCTAAGACTGAGTACTTGCAAAGCTTGAATAAATTGATTTTTAAAGCGGGAAATGTAACAGGGGATGGATATCATAGAACTGTCAATTTCTAAAACCCATGAGAATGTTCACAAGAATGGATAAATAACCTGCTTCCCAGTTTGGAATGAAGAGTTTTGGTCTGTGGTCATGGAGAAGGGGAGGAGAGGAACTGGTTAGTTAGAAGAAAGGGGGAAAAGCTTTAAAAAAAAATACAGATCTGATTCTATCTCAATCCTCTCCTTAGCCCAGATTGAAGATCTTCTATAATCTTGTTACAACATATTTTTCCAGGTTTATTTTGTGTTACTTCCCTTCAAAAACTCTTCATTTTAACAAAAATGTACTATTTACAACAGAGGCAACTAGGTGGCTCAGTGGAAGGAGAGCTAAGCCTGGAGTCAGGAAAGCCTGAGTTCAAATTCAGCCCCAGACATGTAATAGCTGTGTGACCTTGGACAAGTCACTTAACCTCTCCCTTAATCCACTGCAGAAGAAAATGGTAAACCACTCTGTTATCTTTACCAAGAAAACACCATGGGCAATATGGTCCATAGGTCCTGAAGAGTCAGACGTGACTGAAGAACAAACTGTTTATAACAAGATGGGTTCCATTCTCCTAACTCTATCTAGGTCAACTTCCATGGGAATGCATTCGGGAGTTACTTATCTCTCTCTTCCTAGAAGGTTCAACTAAGTTGAGCTTCCTTCTCATTCCATTCTCCCTCCCACCCAAATAGCTTTCCTTTCAGATTGTATCTGTATCACTCTTGTCTCTGAAATCACACCACTTTCTATTCTGTTATGCTGATATTTACAGTCTGTATAACTATAGTTCCCTAAAACAGGCTGTTATTTTTCATCTAAGGTACTTGAATATTTGTTAAGTTACAAAGTCCTTAAAGATATCAATAGAATGCCAATGGCTCAAAACAAATTCTAAAAGTGGGAGAGCAAAGTAGAAGCAATGTTATTTGGAAGGAAAGAAATTTAGCATATGTACTGAGATATGAAAGTCTATACCTATACAAAACATTGCTCTAGTAATTCACCAAGAAATTAACAGTAAAAGCTGAATGGCTATATTTAATAAAACTATGTTAACGTCTTCATCTATAAAGGCAGCACAATTTGATTTTCACTTCTTTAAAGTAAAATATAACTTTACACTTAATTAACACTAGATGGAGTCAAATTCTTTTCTATTTGTCTTTAACTATTCTCTGCACCTCTCCTCAGAGAATGGATTGGTCCACTCCCTTCTAAGTCACAATCTTCCCTATACACCCCCAACATGAAACTCCGCGGTATGTTCCCCGCACCTCATCATAGGTCCCATGTCCAAAATGGCGAAAAACTCCTCCCTGTGGGTGTGTAAGGTAATATTCAATTAGACAACTAAGCATGCATGGTAGCCATTTGACCCAATCTTCTTTTCAACCCTGACCATTATCTGGCCAGTTTAGCCTATACCCTGAAACTGTGGTTTCTGCAAAACCACAAACTCTGTTCCCATTGGCTAAGGACTCTCATCCTGGTTCATTTTTACTCCTTCTTTGTTTCAGCTGACAATTAATTATTCTGTGGAACTTAATTAACTCTTCTTTGGAAACCTAACTTTCCCTAACTTTTACCAATCTCTCACACTTCTGACCATATTTCTTTGCAATAAATATTTCTGAATAAGAAAAACAATCATTAAAAAAAAAAACCTGAACACTCCAACATTCTACATGATGGCCTACTTAGTAAAACAACGAAAAATTTTCAAATAAATTAAAAGAAAAATCTATAATTGCCTTCAGAGGTCATTATCCCATCTTAATTTTATTATTTTATAGTTACATACTATTTTGAACTCAGTAATACCAGCATGTTTCATCTTCATTTATAAGACTTGGATATGAATAACTTTTTCTCCCCAAAGTCAAACCTACTCTGATGATTTGCCCAAAATGTTTTTGTTTTTTAAAGAGTGCAGCATGATCTGAAGACAATTAAGTCTTGCATACCTTTTAGTTAGGGTGGAAGTTTTAATATTTGTGGATTGTGTATGTGATAAAACCAACCTTTTCCTGATGCAACGTTCTTTAGTTACAAATTCCTGACCTACCCCCTTTTCCCTGAAAGTCCCAGCATCCACCCCTGATATAACATACTTGGCTCCAGCCTACCTACAGAGTTTTCTGGTTAAGAGGCATAAAACTCTAGGGCACATGTAGTCTGGGCCTCTCAGACTTAGTGGTTGCCTGAGCTCATATGAGTCACCATACCCGATGATTTACTGCATATTCTTACTGTGGTGGGACAAAGGAAACCTCTTTGTTTGTTAAATGTTCAAGGCTGGCATTAGAGGCATGTCTACCACCGTGGACAAGCAGTCAGCAGTTATACAGCTTTAAAATATTCTCTTGGGGGACAGAGCCAAGATGGCAGAGAAAAGGCAGTGACACACCTGACCTCTTCCCCCAAATCCTCTGGACACCTTTAATGCCATAAAACAATTCCTTGAGCAGCAGGCCCCACAAAAGGACAGGATGAAATAATTTTCCAGCCAAAGACAACTTAGATAGTCAGCAGGAAAGGTCTGTCACATCTGGGTGAGAGTGGAACACAGTCCAGAGCAGGCCACACCAGCACATCCCCAGCCCCAGCAAACCAGGAGCAGGCCTTGGGAGCTCTCAGCCCACAGACAGTAAGGAGGCCAAACAACTGGTCAGAAGGAGATTACAGGGGTCTCTTTGCGGGAACTGGGGACTATGTTGCTTTGCTCATACTTGGATCAGGGTCACAGTCCTGGGTGGCAATCCCAGGGCAAGGAAGAGCACTAGTATAGCAGAACTTGTGCACTGCAGGGGCCCTGGTCATTTCCAGGGCAGAAAACAGTGCTTGTGGTCACTCACAGGCCACAGCAGAGGTCAGGAAAGAGGAGTAAACATACCTCTCCTTAGATTACACCACCTTGGAAGAACTCAAACCTTACAGGTTCCTAGAAATATCTCTGAAAAAACAGCTACACAAAAGCCCTGAAGCTTGGGACAATGCACCCTCCACCCTGGAAGCAGAGCCCTACTTCAACAAAGAGTTAAAAGTCAAGAAATAGACTGGGAAAATGAGAAAACAACAGAAAAAAATTCTGACTGAAGAAAGTTACTATGGTGACAAGGAAGATCAAAACATACACTCAGAAGAAGACAACAAAGTAAAAAACTGTCAAAACAAAACAAAGCTTCCAAGAAAAATGTGAATTGGTCTCAGGCCATAGAAGTGCTCAAAAAGGATTTTAAAAATCAAGTAAGACCGGTAGAGGAAAAATTTGGAAGAGAAATGAGTGATGTAAAAAAAAAAAAACCCAATGAAAAGAAGATCAAACAGTTTGGTAAAGGAGACATACACAAAAAAAGATACTGAAGAAAATAACACCTTAAAAAACAAACTAGGCCAAACAGTAAAAGATGTCCAAAAAGCCAATGAGGAAAAAGAACACCTTAAAAAGCAGAATTGCCAGAAGGAAAAAAGGCATAAAAATTCACTGAAGAAAAAAACTCCTTAAAAATTAGAACTGAGCCAATGAAAGCTAATGACTTTATGAGAAATCAAGAAACAATAAAACAAAACCAAAAGAATGAAAAAACAGAAGAAAATGTGAATTATCTCACTGGAAAAATAATTGACCTGGAAAAATAGATCTAGGAGAGATAATTTAAAAATTATTGGACTAACTGAAAGTCATGATCAGAAAAAGATCCAAGATATCATCTTTCAAGAAATTATCAAGGAAAACTACCCCAATATTCTAGAACCAGAGAGGAAAATAGAAATTGAAAGAATCCACTGATCACCTCCTGAAAGAGATCCCAAAATGAAAACTGCCAGGGAATATTATAGCCAAATTCCAGAGCTCCCAGGTCAAGAAGAGAATGTTGCAAGTAACCAGAAAGAAACATTTCAAGTATGGTGGAGCCACAGTTAGAATAACACAAGATTTAGCAGCATTAAACATTAAAGGATCAGAAGGCTTAGAATGTGATATTCTAGAAATCAAAGGAGCTAGGATTACAACCAAGAATCGCCTATCTAGCAAAACTGAGTATAATCTTTCAGGGGAAAAAAATAAACATTCAATGAAATAAAGGACTGTCAAGCATTCTTGGTGAAAAGACCAGAGCTGAATAGAAAATTTGACTTTCAGATATAAAACTCAAGGATAAAAAGATAAACAGGAAAGGGAAATCATAAGGGATTTAATAAGGTTAATACAAAAACTGAATTGAAAATAAGGTTACTTTGAAAGTTGAATAAGAAGGGACGATATCTAAAAAAGTAAAATTAAGGGGTAAGAGACGAATGTACTGGGAGAAACAGAAAGGGAGAGGAAGAATGGGATAAATTATCTCACATAAAAGGGGCAAGAAAAAGTTGTTTACAGTGGAGGAGAAGAGTGAGGAGGCAGGGGAGAAGGAGTGAACCTTACTCTCTTTAGAAGTGGCTCAAAGAGGGAAAAACCTACACACCTGATTGTGTATAGAAATCTATCTTAAACCTACAGGAAAGTAGGAGGGGAAGAGGATAAGAGAAAGGAGGGGAAGAGGGGTGGTGGAAGGGAGGGCAGATTGGGGGGAGGGAGTAATCAGAAGCAAAACACTTTTGAGGAGGGACAGGATAAAAGGAGAGAATAGAATAGGGGAAGGGGGAATAGAATGGATGGAAATACAGTTAGCAATGTAACTGTGAAAAAAAATGTGAAGCAAGTGTTTCTGATTAAAGGTCTCATTTCTCAAACCTATAGAAAACTGAGTCAAATTTGTAAAAATAAGAGCCATTCCCCAATTGATAAATGATCAAAAGATATGAACAGTTTTCAAATTAAGTAATCAAAGCTATCTCTAGCCATATGAAAAAATGCTCTAACTCACTACTGACTGGAGTGAAATTAAAACAATTCTTAAGTGCTACTACCCATACCTATTAGTTTAGCTAATAGGACAGAAAAGGAAAATGACAAATGGTGGAGGGGATATGGGAAAAGTGAGACACTAATGCACTGTTGGTAGAGTTGTGAAATGATTCAAACATTCTGTAGAGCAATTTGGAACTATGCCCAAAGGGCTACAAAAACATGCATGCTCTTCGACCTAGTAATACCACTGGTAGGTCTGTATCCCAAGAGATAAAAAGCAAAATGGAAATGGACCTATGTGTACAACAATATTTACAGCAGCTCTTTTCTGGTGGCAAAGAACTGGAAACTGAGGGGATGCCCAACAATTGGGGAATGGCTGAACAAACTGGTATGCAATTACGATAGAATATTATTGTGATATAAGAAATGATGAACAGAATGTTCTCAGAAAAACCTGAAGGCTTACATGAGTTGATGCAAAGTGGAATGTACAATGTGTACAAAGTAACAGCAATACTACTGTAAGATGATCAGCTGTGAATGACTTAGCTATTCTGAGTGATACAATGATTCAAGACAACTCTGAAGGGCTTATGATGAGAAACGCTATCCATTCCCAGGGAAAGAAAAGATGGTGTCTTAATAGAAATTGAAGCTTTTTTTTTACACTTTATTTTTCTTGAGATTTTTTTTTTTTTGCTTTATGTTTTCTCTCATATGACTAATACTGGAAATGTTTTGTTTGACTATATATGTATGACCCATGAATTGTTTGTCTTCTCAATAGGGGGTGAGGGAATTTGAAACTCAAAGTTTTTTAAAAAAAAGAATGTTAAAAATTGTTTTTGCATGTAACTGGGGAAAAATAAAATACTACATAAAAATAAATAAACATTCTCACAATTTGACACTTTGAAAATGCTGTATCGATCATTTAGGAATATATTTTAATCCTGGTCTGATTTACCATTGGAAGGAATCTCAGAGCCATCTAAAATAACCTATACCCATTCAATAAATACTCCTACCCATATGAGCATCAGTCATAACTCAACATAACATCAGCACTAACTCAAGTGCTCAAAGGTCACCAGTAGTAAGAGGAAAATTATCTCCTCCATCTTCCTCTCAAGTAAGTATGTTCTTTTGCTCCCCAACTCTTTCATAGAGGAATGCCTACTGGAAGTATGAAAGTGTGCCAGCCAAGTGTAGGTCCTAGTAGGTTCTGTTGCTTAAAAAAATAAAATGAAGTAAGGTCCCAATGACTCCTGTTTGTGAATAAGATTACATACAAGAAATAAGCTACATATATATATATATATATATATATATATATATATATATATACACACATATTTATATATATGTAATATAGAGAGAGAACTATGAATGATTAGAAAAGGTCTATTAGCCATTTAGAAATAGTACCATAATATTACCCAAGTAATATTAAGAAACTCAGAGGAAAGGCCTCAATCCCTACAAAAGACAGGGAAAAGAATCAGTGCCAGTAAAAAAGCATAAATGGGCTGCAAACTGTACCACTAGATGATAACCAAGTTCATGAAGTCACAGATTCAATGAATCACTGGAATAAGTACTGTTGCCCTTTGCTCTCTAGTGTTCAGGAGAACAATTTCAATTCTACAACGATAATTTTTTGAATATTTAAGGGAGGAAAGGATAATAGTTTGAAAGACCAAGGAGTTTTCTAAGAGGTTACTGAACCCATTAACTTCAAATCAACCAAATTTTGGGGGTGGGAGGAGGAGGGACACAAGAGCAGTATTTATTCTGGGACATACTGGGACAAGAAACCCTTGGAAAACAAACTCTCTTCACATTTATGGTTAGCAAAAGGTGCACATTCTCTATACTGCAACAAAAGATTTCCATTTTAAATTTACAGAACTCCTGATGTACCTTCAAGCTTGTTAAAGGGAAGCCATATAGTTATCCTATTACAGTATTTGAAAAGTATGGTCACATGACCACTAGAGGGTGTCAGCACAAAACATTCGACTTTGAAAGTTGGTACTGAGGTTACTATTGGTCAAAGTACTATAGTAACCCTCATCCTACTTTTGTGATATGTTCTATACAACACTGTACTTTTGACTCCTTTGATTTTGCAGTGGTAATTTCCATAATCTCTTAGAAAAAATGTAGAGATAGATTTATGTCTAATACTATTATAAAAACAAACTAAATAGGTATGAGAACTGGTTTGCTATTCTATATGGGAAAAAATCATTCTAAAATGAAAGAAAAACTATGAAGATCTAACATAGGCAAGTTTTACTCATATGTAAAAAAGTAACGAGTAATGAAGTATCCTTAATTTTTAATAAAATATCCTTAATATAAATTGGAGTTTGCTTGTCCTTCAGTATAGTTCATTAACTGATGTATCTAGTGCAACATTTCAATAAGCTTGCAGTTAAATCTTACATATGAATTTAATTAAATGTGATAAAAATTATTTTGAGAATGCTTCTTACCAATGTCATTTTGTATAAAGCTAGTCTATCATAAAACCAAACCCAAGTCTAATTTAGTACAACTTTATCTAATGGTATAGAAAGCAATGGCATAACCTTTCACCCTTCTTTACAGAGGTAAACTATGGGTGTGAATCACGGCATACACTGTCAGTTAATGTGTTGGTTAAGTTTGAATTGTTTTTTTTTTATTCCTTTTTTTAAATCCAACTTAAAAGGGAAAGCTTTCTGGATAGAGTATGGGGAGCAATATAGAAAATTATCAGCAATTTTTTAAAAACACAATTGCATAGTAAATAGCAACGGTACAGTGAGTACAATGTTGGAAATAAAACAATCAAGACCTGGGTTCTTTTAATCCTGCCTAAGACATCTGTTAATTTTGTGACACTGGGCGAGTAACAACTTGTTAGCACCTCCATTTCCTCATCAGTGAAATGGAGATCATAACAGCACTAACCTTACAGGATTATTGTGAGAAATAAATAAAGGCAATAAATGAAGCACATTGTAAATCTTGCTATGCTATAAAAATGCAAGTTATTACTAAAAAATTAACTTTTCAGAGCACCAACTTTTAAAGGACTTTTGTTATAACACCCTATGAAACAGGAAGTACAGGAAATTGAGACACAAGTTAAGTAACTTCCCCATGGTCTCAAACCTCTATTATACTCCTCTTACCTTTGTCTACTAATCTCCCTCTCTCTAGACTTGAATTTGGAAAGAAAAGATAAGACACAAATAGCTTAAATTTCTATAGTTTTACTGGCTCATTTTTAATTATGTAATTTATACTACACAGCAACCAATTAAGATACAATTATTATTCCTACCCATTTTTAACAACAAAGCAATACCTGATAAATGTAAGTGACCCAGCTCCTACCAACTCATTTTAATAAAAAAAAAACTACAAACCTGGAAAAACAGTAAAGGGATAATTTAAGGTCTTTTGTGAAAATCATGCCTAAACAAAAAATTTGAGACCACAGTTCAAGAAATCAGAGAAAATCACCCAGATTTAGCAGATCCAGATAGCCAAGTGAAAATACAAAGAATCCACAGGTCACTTTCCTAAGGAAATCCCAAAATGCAACACCTAGCAATGTCATGGGACAGCTAGGTGGCACAGTGGATAGAGTGCTGGTCCTGAAATCAAGAAGACCCTTTTCTGGAACTCAAATCTAACCTCAGACATGTACTAGCCCTGTGATCCTGGGCAAGCCAATTAACCCTGTTTGCTTCAGTTTCCTCATCTGTAAAATGAGTTGGAGAAGGAAATGGCAAACCACTCCAGTATCTTTGCCAAGAAAACCCAAATGGGGTCACAAAGAGTCAGACATAACTAAACAGCAATGTCATAGTCAAATCAAGAGATTCCATTCCAGAGATGTTAGTAACAGTAGTACCAAAAAGAGGGTCATTAAAACATTTTACACAAAGCACAGAAGCAGCAAGTTCAAAAGGAAGCATAGACAGCCAGGTGATTTTCAAAGTACTATAACTTGTAAACATTACAATATACTCTGTAAAAAGCAAGTGGTATATGAAACAGGAGACTCACAGTTTTACGTATAACTCACTTTTTGAGTTCTGCTATGTATACAGAAAAGAGTTTTTTGTTTAAGTTCAAAATAAAAATGCAAGTGCTCTAAGGAATATTAGCATGCCCGACACTAATAGTAGGTTCAAGAGAAAAGTGATTTTTTCAATATATCTTTACAAGCAAACTAACTGTACCCTTAAAACTAGCACCTCCTTCATTCATACTGTCACTCGAGAGTCAAATTTTAGTCATTTGATCCCCTTCCCCCCCAATCTAGTTAGTAATTAAATTCTGTCATTTTTTTATTATTTGGCTCTCAAAAGCTATCCCTTACTTTCAAATTCCACAGGAGTCTCTCTAGTTCAAGCCTCATACCTAGACTCCTAACTTCTCATATTCATTCAGCATACTGTAACTAAATTAACATTTCTATTATATACCTCATTTCCGTTATGTCATTAGCTTACTCCAAATTTCAACAGTTTAGATCAAGTCAACTCTGAGGGTTGGTTATTCAAGATTCTCCAGAATACAACCCTGAGGTCTCATTTCTTTATTAAACATTTTGCTGCGGCCATATTTGTGTCCCTAGAATACATGTGCATCCATTCTCCCCATCACTGCTTTTGCTCACTATTCTTCCCATCTAGAAATTCTCACTTGTTTTCATAAATATTTTTTAAAGCCTATAACACCACTGATCCCCAACTAATTGTAAGCTCCATGAAGGTAGCTATCTTTCCTTATATCTCCTTACAGTTCCAAAAGCACCTAACCTAGCAGTCTGCATAATAATCATTTGATTGATATCTATGGGCTTCTTTACAAATTAACACCTGCTCCTCTCAGTGCTTTCCTTGACAGAAAATATCATATATGCATACATAATAGCTGAAAGACTGTTGAGCTAATTGTAGGAAAAAGCACGTAGCTAAATGTTTTTCTTCCCATATAGAGACTTCTCCCATTCTGAACTGTTGGAAGAACAGGCCAGGAAGTAAGCAAAAAGGTCATATAAAATTATTTCCAACACAGATATTCACTAAACGCTTTAGAAATGCTTTTGTAGGGGAAAAGAGTGAAAAAGAGCTAAAACAACAACCACAACCATCATCACAACAAATGACTACCACAACCCCAAAGCCCAATTAACAACAGAACTAAGAGAAATAATAGCTATTACTCTTCTCTTTATTGTTTGCCATGGGTAATAAAATAATATTTCTGGGCCAAAAAAATGTCACTGGTGAGGTGGCTTTATCAGTAATTTCTTTTTTTTTTTAAATGAGCAATTTCTATACTTGATCGTCACTTTATTTTGAAAAGTTGACGGTGATGTCGTTGGGAACAAGAATAGGCGACGATGAATGCTACTTTTAAAGAGGCTTCCTAATCTCTATGATAGTTGATCAGTGATTTACAGCTGGAAGGAACCTTAGTGATCACATAGTCCAGACCTTTCATGTACAAATATGAGGAAACTGAGTCCTTGGAGAGGTTAAATAATGTGTAAGAATGGAACATATTTTTGTGCAACCAAAATATAGTATTTTGAGTTATTCTCAACATTGATATGAAAAATTCTAAAGCCCACATTTTCCATCACCCAAATGTTAAAAATTTAAATAGAGAAAACTGAGTAATCAATCTAAAAGAATCCTATTCTACATAGAAGAAAATGTGCTAAAGAAAATGTATGTGTATAATTAAACAATTGGGATGTGTGTGAGGGTAAATCATATCTAATGTACCTTATTAATATTTCTGTTCCAGAGCACAGCCAAGGTGGTAAAGGCAGGGACTTGCCTGAGCTCTCCCAAATTCCTCTCCAAATACCATCAAAATATCACCTTAAAAAAATTCTGGAATGGCAGAACCCACAAAACAATGGGGAAAAACAATTTTCTAGCCGAAAGTAACATAGAAAGTCAGTAGGAAAGGTCTGTCATATGGAGTGAGAGTGGACCTCAGTCTAGCTCAGGCTGCACTACCCCAACCAGAAGCAGGCCTTTTGAACAACTCAATCACAAACAGTAAGAGGTTTAGATTTGCTGGCAATGGGAACAGGGTTCTATTCCACTCGGATCCAGATCACAGTCCTGGTGGTAGTCCCAAGGCAAGGAGGAACACTCGCATAACCGAGCTTGTAGCCACAGGTAAGAGGGGACCCTGGTCACAGTTGCAGGGCAGAAAAGAGTGCTTATGATCACTCACAGACCAGAGCACAGGCTAGGAGAGTAGTAAACTCTCCCTAGATCATACCAACTTGGAAGAACTGAAAACTTACAGACTCCCAGAACAAGCCCTGAGAACAGTTGCACAACTCTGAAGCTTGAGAAAGTGCACCTTGTATCCTGGGAGCAGAGCCCCACATTAGCATGGAGTTAAAAGTCAAGAAATAGGCTGAAAAAATGAGCAAACAATAGAAGACAAAAATGTCAAAACTGATACATACAAAGTCTCCAAGAAAAATATGAGCTGGTCTCAAGCCACGGAAAGAGTTTAAAAAGGATTCTGAAGATCAAGTAAGAGGTAGACGAAAAACTGGGAAGAGAAATGACAGTGATGCAAAAAAAAAAAAATCTCATGAAAAAGGGTCAACAGTTTGGTAAAGGAGATACAAAAAAAAAAAACAACTAAAAAAATAACACTTTAAAAACAGAATAGACTAAATAGTAAAAAGAGGTACGAAAATCCAATGAGGAAAGGAATGCCTTAAAAAGCAGAATTGGCCCAATGAAAAACACCATATAAAAATTCACTGAAGAGTAGAACTCCTAAAAAAAAAGCAGAATTAGCCAGATGGAAAAGGAAATACAAAAGCTCACTGAAGAAAACAATTCCTTAAAAGTTAGAAGTAAGTGGAAGCTATGGAAGCTAATAATGACTTTACGAGAGAACGAGAAACAATAAAACAAAATCAAAAGAATGAAAATAGAAGGAAATTTAAAATATCTCATTGGAAAAACAACTGACCTGGAAAATAGATGCAGGAGAGAGAATTTTAAGATTATCGTACTACCTGAAAGCTACAATAACAAAAAAAAAAAGAGCTTAGACATCTTTCAAGAAATTATCAAGGAAAATTGTCCTGATATTCTAGAAATAGAGGATAAAATAGAAATGGAAAGAATTCACCAATCACCTCCTAAAAGAGATCCCCCAAAATGAAAACTCCTGGGACTATTATAGCTAAATTCCAGAGTTTCCAAGTACAGGAGAAAATATTGCAAGCAGCCAGAAAGAAACAATTCAAATATCATGAAGCCACAGTGAGAATAACACAAGATTTAGCAGTTTCTACATTAAAGGACTAGAGGGCTTGGAATGCGATATTCCAGATGGCAAAAGAACTAGGATTACAACCAGGAATCACTTACCCAGCAAAACTGAATATAATCCTTCAAGGGAAAAAATGGATATTCAATGAAATAGAAGATTTTCAAGCATCCCTGATTAAAAGACCAGAGCTAAACTTTGACTTTCAAATATAAAACTTGAGAAGCATAAAAAAGTAAAGAGGAAAGAGAAATGATAAAGTTTTCAAATAAGGTAACCTGTTTACATTCCTACATGGGAAAACAATATTTGTAACTACTAAAAATGTTCTCATCACTAGGGCAGTTAGAAGGAGTATACATAGAAGACACAGGTGTGAGCTGAATATAATAGGATGATTATCTAAAAAAAATTTTAAAAATAAAATTAAGGGGCAAGAAAGAGAAATCAGTGGGAGGAGGGGAAAAGGGAGGGGGTTAGAATGGGATAAATTATCTCACATAAAAGAGGCACCAAAGAGCTTTTACAGTGGAGAGGAAGACGGGGAAGAGGGGGAGTGGGTAATGTTTACTCTCACAGGAACTAGCTCAAAAGGGAATAACATACACACTCAGTTGGGTACAGGAATCTATCTTTCATCCTGACCCCAAGTCCAGCATTCTATCCACTGTCCCACCTGGCTGCCTCTACCAAATTTGTGAGTGACACAAAGCAGTAATGACAGGTAGTTACCATGTTGAATGACATAATAAAGATCCAGAAAGATTCCCAAATGCTGGGATCATGGGACAAATCCACATGAATATGTGATGAAATGTGCACAGTCCTACCTTTGGGTGAAAATCTGACTTCACAAATTCAACATAACAGTTGGTGTGTAAAAAAACTGAGATTTTTCCAAAAAAAAAAATATATCTATCTTACCATACAGGAAAGCAGGAAAGAAAGGGCTAAGAGAATTTAGAGGGGTTGGGGAGGGGGGGGGGGGGCGGTGATAAAAGGGAGGGAGGCTTGGGGGAGGCAAAAGACAGAAGCAAAACACTAATTTTTAGGATGGACAGGATGAAAGGAGTATGTAAGATAAAATGGGGGGGGGTAGGATGGAGGGAAATACAGTTAGTGATCATAATTGCAAAAAAAATTACAAGTTTCTCTGATAAGATGTCACTTCTCAAACATATAGAGTCAAATTCATAAAAATAAGAGCCATTCTTCAACTGACAAATAGTCAAAGGATATAAATAGACAGTGTTCAGACAAAGTAAGCAAAAATATCTCTAATCATATGAAAAAATGTTCTAAATCACTACCGATTAAAAAAATGTAAATTAAAACAACTCTGAGTTACCACCCCACACCTATCAAATGGGCTAATATGACAGAAAAGGAAAATAACAAATGTTCGAGTAGATGTAGGAGAATTGAGACACTAATGCACTCTTAGTGAAGTTATATACTGATTCAACCATTCTATAGAGTAATTTGGGCTATTAAAAAAAACTATGCATATCCTTTGACCAAGCAATACCACTACTAGATCTGTATTTCAAAGAGATTAAAAAAAAAAAACAAATTTAAAATCTGCCCTAAATCATGTGAAAAGAGAAAAAGTCTTAGGTCCAACTCTAATAACTGAAGACCCATCAGCAAGTCCCTATCCTGTCTCCACATGTCTTATTTACACCTGTATCTTGAGAAGACTGCAAGGCAATTGGAATCTGTGGTCCTAAAGGCTGTGGATGGCTCTTCTAGCAGGTAACAATAGATGAGATGAGAAGAGAGCCGGGATGTGGCACCACAGTATTGGAAAGGACAGTGATAATAAGCTCTAGATCCTCAATACAGGAGAATCATGGGGAAGAAAGAAAAAAGAGAATTCCCAACATAGTGCAATAGCACTAGTTATCAACAATAGTTGATAGGTTTTTTTTTTTTAAAGTCTTGTTGATTAAGAGTGCTTTTGAATCCCATCTCCTGCCTTCCCTTTCCTTCATTGCTATCAGTGGCCAAAACATTAAAGTAGGATAGCACTGCCCCTTCTTTAACAACTCAGCAACCAAACTACCTGTACAAGAATTTTATGCTACATGATGGGTTCTGACACAGCATTTCTGACTCCTAGGAGCCTAAGCTTAAGCTCAATGAGACAAGCAGATGGTACGGCATTAGGAAAGGAGTAGGAGGGTTTGGCTGAAGATATTACTGATAATAAAAATGCCACCACTGCTACTTTTACTTCAGTAGAGGAGAGAGACCAGTGCTCCCTCTCTGGAAGGCTTAGAATATCCCATACAGAGTAGGTTCTCCATGAATCCTTATTGAAAAAGTAAATTAACAAGCTAGAATGACTACCGCAAATTTTAATTGTCCATTCCCAAGGCTAGCAGGCTAGAATGCTAATATGCAACAATTCAGGGGCTCCCAATAGCAATGTATGGTTTTGAAATTTGGAAAGGCACTATGCCAAATGACAAGATAAATGATTGTTTTCATTTGATTGCCAGATAGGATAGCCAGATGGGAGAAGGCAACTAGAAGGACTGAATGTATAAACAATAAGCGTCATGTTTGCCTAGCTAATAATAAACACACTAATTATTTAGTTTAGTTTCTTATTGAAAAGGCAACACTTCCATCTGGAATACATGGTCATACATGAAGTACTGCCTGTAAATCAAAGACCACACATCTCTAAGTGAAAACAAAAAAATCCCTCTTTAGGAGCTAGCCAGAGTATACTGTTTCACCTTTTCACAGAACTGGGAGTTATATATGCTTGTCTGGAAAATATAAAGGGGATAGGAACAACCAACAAAATAAACAAAACCCCAAATAACCAAACAAAAAAAAAATAGCCTGACAAGCTCAACTATGACCTTGCTGAAAATAATGATGCTATCAATAATGGCTGAGAAGAACATCCAAATTATTACCTCTCCAGTCAGATGTGACTATGATAGGAAACCCCAACAATACTCCCATCTTAAGGGTAATTCCCATTTGTTGGCTTAGCACTAAACAAACTATTCAGGAAAATCAGGGGGGAGAATTGTCCTTGACAGCACACAAAAGACATGTCACCCAAAATCTAATTTGTCCTAATGCTTTGTCATGACACTCAGCAAAAAATTTTGCAAGTTGCCAGAAAGCAGTACATGTGCATATTGAGGAACCATAGTCAGGATACCACATAAGACCTAGAAGCTTTATTATAATCAAGAGATTTTGGAATACATTATTCCCAAAAGGCATAAAAAAATAGGATTATAATCAAGAATAATTTACTTAATTGGTATTATTCATATTTATAGGCACAAATCAAACTTATAGGAAACTTCAAGCTTAAAGGTGGGGAAATCTGAGAGGTTTTTATGAATGTGGCTTTTGGGTTGGGTTTTGAAAGATGAGTAGAGATGTCAATAGACAGAGAAGAGGTAACAATATGGGTAAAAATACAGAGGGGAAAAAGCTATGAGCAGTCCAGTTTGACAGGAGCATAAGGTAAGAACCAGTAGTGAGAAAAGATGGCAAAGAGGGGTTGCAATTAAATTCTCAAGAATTTCATCTAGGTTAAGGAATACAAGCTTAATTCTACAGGTAATAAAGGCATCTGAGCTGTGGAGTCATACAATCAGAATAGGCATTAGATTAATATGGTAGTGTGAAATGGATTTTATAAGATACTAGAGGTGGGCAGACTGGTGAGGAAGATGATGGAACTGCCTGATCAGCGCTACTGAGGTCAGACAACTAAGGTGGGAAGAGTATGGAGGTGAACCACAGGAGAGATATAAATCAAAAGAAAAATGCTCACTTGGTACTTTATTAAAGTTATTCTCCCAATTATTACTTGGTACTTTATACGAGACCCAGAGCACTTCCCTGAAAGATCAAGTGGCTAAAGGATATAATTTTCAAAAGAAGATTAACAAACTTCTGACAAAATCACTAATAAGAGACCTGCCAATGAAAACAGCTCTGAGGTTTCAACCCACAACCAGCAAATTAGGAAACATGACAAAAGATGAAAAAAAGTCCATTGGATAGGTTATGAAAAGACTGGGCACTCTTTACGGAGTTGTGAATAGTTCTAACCATTAGACTATGTTTGCTAGGTATATACAACAAGGAAGTCAAAGACAGAAAGAAAAGCCTCATATACACCAAAATATTTACAGCAGAACTTTTTGTAATACCAAAGAACTAGAAACACAGTATGTACCCATCAAATTAGGAATGAATAAACAATGGCGGTATAAAAATGTAGTAGAATATTACTGCACTGTAAGAAAATGTTGAATATGAAGGTGTAAAGTGAAACAGAACCAGAAAAATATTACGTATGATAATTACAATCAACTAAATGCAAAGAACAATAACAGAACTCAATGCTGTGCAATAATAACCAAGTTTTCTGTATTATTACAATACACATAATATACATGTTATATGTAATAATACAACTATAATAACAAAGAAGAGATAAAAAACTGTACTTCCCTCCCTTTTTTTTTTGCAAAATAGGTAGTGCTATGAATGTGCAATATCACATATTGGTTTGTTCGGCCTGTCTTCTACCTCTCCCTCCTATTTTTTTGTATTTTGTTTCCTGAGAATGCCTTTTTGGGCAGAGGAGATGGGAGTTACTTATCAGGAAATAAAGGTGATATAAAAATTAAAAATGAATTTAAATTACAAACAAAAATTGTTCCATGTTCCATGCTTTGTTTAATTTTTAAGAAGATTTTATCTCTATGGAAAAGTAGAAATTCATCAAATTCAGATGTTTCCAGGGAGACTTTTGTGCGGGGGCAAAATGAAAAATAGAACTATCACAGAAAAGCCTTCAAGACTGAACTTGAAAGTGCTGTGGGAGGACATATATATCAATGCACTACTGGTAGAGCTGTGAAGAAAATCAACTATTCTAAGAGGAATGCTATTTGGCACTATACCCATAAAGACAGTAAACCCGGAATTGTTTAGAGAGTGGAAGGTGATTGGTGGAAAGCTCCTACCTTGATTTAAGCAGGTGCCCAGGGCAATCATCTCTTCATTTCTCAACTGCCTGCATTCCTCTAGACTTCATTACCCTACTCACTGCCCTTCCTCTCTATTTCTTTCTATTTGTTGTCTTCCCTCATTAGACTGTAAGCTCCTTGAGGATAGGGCTTATCTTCTGTCCTCCCCATTATTTAGCACATAGCCTGCAACATAGAAGATAAGCCTGGCACATAGTAGGTGCTTTATAAATGTTACTGACTGACTTGGAGGCAACTAGGTGGTACAACGGATAAAATGCTGAATGTTGGGTCAGGAAGACCAGAGTTCAAATCCTACACTAAACACTTACTACATGTGATCTGGGGCAAGTCATTCAAACATCTCTCAGCTTTAGTTTCGTCATCTGTAAAATGGTGAAAAGTAATAGCACCTACCACAACGGTTATTGTGAGACTAAAATGAGATAACATGTGTAATGCGCTTTAGAAACCTTAAAGAACTACATAAGTGCTACTTATTATTACTATGATTATACTTGTCAGATACTACTACTAAGCTTATATGACAAGGAGAGCAAAGAGAAAAAAGAACCATAGGTGAAAATACTCATAATTCATAACACTTTTGTTGTTGCTCTTGTAGCAAAAAAAAAAAAAAAAAAGAGAGAGAGAGAGAGAGAAAGAAAAGAAAACAAAGTGGGTACCTAACAAGGGAGGAATGGCTAAACAAAAGATGGATAAATGTAATGGAATCTTAATGTGCCTTGAGAAATGACTAAAGGGATAGATTCTGAAAAATCTGAGAAGACTAATATGAGCTGAAGCAGTGAAATAAATGGAACCAAGGAAATAATTTAATTAATAATTATAATACTGCAAAAGAAAGTAACTGAAAGACTGATGATACACCATGCTTCCTACTTCATAGCAGAAATGTGATACATTAATTGTACAGGATGAGACATACATTTTCAAACAGGGCTAATGCATGGATCTGTTTCTTGTGACTGTACTTAATTTGTTACAAGGGAGAGCTAGTGATAGCAAGATAATAAAAAAGGAAGAAAAAAGAGCAATCGTTAAAAAATACACAGAAGAGAGCACTAAAAAGCTCAGAGGGGGAAAAAGACAAGAAGGACAGTGTTGTAACTACTCTGGTTAAATTTGAAATATACTTCAAAAGGAAGCTGTATGTAGGAGTGATTAACAGCTGCCTTTGCAGTTTTCTTTTTCCATTCTCTCTCTTTTTTTTTTTAAAGAAAACATTTAATTGAGGTAGAAATTAGGAGAAAAACAATAGAAAATAGCCAGGCTACATTCTTTTTATTTTTAGTTTACAACACTTGGTTCTACATAATTTTGAGTTCCAGATTTTCTTCCCTCCCTCCCCAAGATGGCATGGAATCCCATATAGCTTCCACGTATAACTTCACATTGAATTAATTTACGCACTAGTCAAGTTATGGAGAAGAATTATGACCAATGAAATGAATCATGAGAAAGAAGAAACAGAACCAAACAAACAAAAACAACCCAAAAACAAAAACAAAAGAGAGAAAAAGAAAAAAAAAAGGGGGGGGGGGGAAGGCTAGCATGAAGTGTGCCTCAATTTGCATTCATACTTCATAGTTCTTTCTCTGGATGTACATAGCATTCTCCATCGTGAGTCCTTTGGAGTTGTCTTTGTACCTTGTGTTGCTGAGAAGAGCAAAGTCTGTCAGGGTTCGTCCTCACGGAATCCATATATCTGTGGTTGTGTATAATGTTCTCCTGGCTCTGCTCCGCTCACTCAGCATTATGTCGTGTAGGTTTTTCCAGGTTGTTACGAAGTCCTTATTATCCCCATTTCTTATGGCACAATAGTATTCCATTACCTTCATATACCACAGCTTGTTCAGCCATTCCCCAATTGATGGGCATCCCTTTGATTTCCAATTCTTAGCTACCACAAAAAGCGCCACTATAAAGATTTTTGTACATATGGGTCCTTTTCCCACTTGTGTGATCTCTTTGGGATATAACCCTAGAAGTGGTATTGCTGGGTCAAATGGGTATGAACATTTTTATAGCCCTTTGGGCATAGTTCCAAATTGCTCTCCAAAATGGCTGGATCAGTTCACAACTCCACCAGAAATGTAACAATGTTCCAATTTTCCCACATCCTCTCCAGCATTTATCATTTTCCTGTTTTGTTATTTTAGCCAATCTGACAGGAGAGATGTGGTATCTAAGAGCTGTTTTGATTTGCATTTCTCCAATCAGTAGTGATTTCAAGCATCTTTTCATATGCCTATAGATATCTTTAATTTTCTTCCTCTGAAAGCTGCCTGTTCATATCCTTTGACCATTTCTCAATTGGGGAATGACTTGTATTCCTATATATTTGGCTCAGTTCCCTGTATATTTTAGAAATGAGGCCTTTATCAGAGACACTAGTTGTAAAGATTTTCTCCCAATTTTCTGCTTCCCTCCTAATTTTTGTTGCATTGGTTTTTTTTGTACAAAAACATTTCAATTTAACATAATAAAAATTATCCATTTTGCATTTTGTAATGCTCTCTGTCTCTTGCTGGGTCATGAATTCTTTTCTTTTCCAATCTGATAAGTAAACTATTCCTTGCTCTCCCAAATTACTTATAGTATCAGCCTTTATTCCTAAATCATGAACCCATTTTGGCTTTATTTTGGTATATGGTGTAAGATATTGGTCTACGCCCAGTTTCTGCCCTACCATTTTCCAATTTTCCCAACAGTTTTTGTGAAATAGTGAATTATTACCCCAGAAGCTGGCCTCTTCGGGTTTATCAAAGAGTAGCTTGCTATAGTCGTTGACTTCTCCATCTTGTGTCCCTATCCTATTCTACTGATCCACAACTGTTTCTTAGCCAGTACCAGGTAGTTTTGATGACTGCTGCTCTATAGTACAGTTTAATATCTGGTATGGCTAGGCCACCTTCTCTAGCATTTCTTTTCATTAATACCCTAGATATTCTAGACCTCTTGTTCTTCCAGATGAATTTTGTTATTATTTTAATCAGGTCTGTAAAATAATTTTTTGGTAGTTCAATTGGTATGGCACTGGATAGATTAATTTAGGTAAAATTGTCATTTTTATTATATTAGCTCGGCCTAACCATGAGCAACTGATATTTTTCCATTTATTTAGATCTGACTTTATTCATGTGAAAAGTGTTTCATAATTATGTTCATATAGGCCCTCGGTTTGTCTTGGCAGATAGACTCCCAGTTTTCTTTTTCCATTCTCTTTTTCACAGAAACAACATTTGTTGGTGTTTCTCTAGTTTATAATATTAAAAATGAGGAAATTATTGAAACCAATCTGTATTAGCCCAGAACTTTAATAATAGACCATGGGTTATAGTTTTTAAAACCTAAGACTTATAAGACCTTTGGTACTTTGAATGGTGTCACAGACAGAAGAAATCACACAAAAGTCAAAAGCATGTGGTTGTGGCAATCTATTACTGAGGGAAAAATTCATACCAATAAGATTACAACTTACACTTATATAGCCCTTTAAGGTTTGCAAAATATTTTCCTGACAAGTCTATGATACATATTCAAGATTGTACTTCAGGCCTTGAACTATAAACCGTTAACATCTCTATTTGAGAGATCAGAAAACAGGATCTAAGAGACTGGTTAACAACTTGCCCATGATCGTACAACCAACAAGTATTACAGGTGGGAAATAAATCCGGGTCCCCTGAGTCACTATGCTGCAATGGACAGAGAAGTGGTCTTGGAATCCAGAAAACCTAGTTTCCAGTCGTGCCTCTGACACATAGCAAGTCATTTAGCCCTTTCAGGGCCCAAGTGACTCACCAAGACTATAAGCTGCCCAACATTCACCGATTTTCACAGAAAAAAGGCATGTTCTCTTTGGGAGTTCTCTATACCAGTAAAGTGGTAGGTTACTGAGACACTGAAATTAAAAAAAACACACACACACACGCCCCAAAACAAAACCCCCAAATCAATTTGCTTTTGTCTTTACCTATTTTTTAATCCTCTACTTGCCCATTTCCCCCAACTTGCTTCCTATATTTGAAGACCTTCTATTCCATAATATAAGAAATAGATGTTTCCTTTTCCAAAAGTGATGCTTTGTTATAGTACAATTCCACTTTATGATTTCTCAGTAATGATCCTTCTCTGATGGGAGTATTCCTATCTTTCTTCTACCAAACAAACTGCTACTCTACTGTGAATCTGTGACAACCTACTAGCATCTAGATGTAAAAGCACACATCAGAGGTCATTTACAGCTCATCACAGAAAGAAGTTAAAGAAGTCAATGAAGGAGTGTGGACCTGGAGTCAGGGAAATTCAAATTCGAGTTCTGCTTTAGACACTTAGTAGCTGTGTGGTCTTGGGCAAATCATTTAAATTATATGTGCTTCTGATTTCCGATCTGTAAAGTCCTTTGCAAACTCTACAACACTCTTACGAATGTTAATATTATTAAGAATGTTGCTACTGAGATGCTTGTCATAATGGATAGAGAGTTACCTAATCAGCACTTGAGGATCTTTGTAAAAATGCTATATAGTACAAAATATATTTCTAAAAATTATTTTCAAAAGCAGTTGAAAATAATCATTGGTGGTGGAATGTCTATATTTTAAAGCTTTGATTTTTTTAAAAAATGAATTCAATATAGTCTTGAACTTCACAGCTAGAAGTTAGGAATAAGAATAAAGATGAAGAAAACTCCTCTACAATATCCACTGATGAGATTTCTAGAGATAACAATCCTAATGTTAAAATTTAGCAATTGGGCCAAGGAAGAGGCAGGGGAGAAAACTGGGAAGAAACTAAGTCTAATCTTGGAAAAGAAGTAGGTAGGGTAAGTACAGGAAGGACCTCACCTGGAATGGGGGAGGACCAATTTGGTCCCAATGTATCTCCTGGCATCTTGGCTTTCACTTTCATTTTAGGTGAGGGGTGCTTCCCTCTAACACCCCCAGAAGTCCTGTTATGATGGCAAAACTAATTTTAAGCAATAATTCTATGTGGACAGGCACACAAAGAATCTCTGGGTAGCTGTTATGAAATTTGCCAAAACTGTAGGTGATCAAAGCTGGCAAAACAGAGTCAGTGTGATTTTATATAACTGACATTTAAAACCTGTTAAGGAATAACAGCTAAATTCAGCCACATAACCATTTAGTAACAGTTTTCCTTAGAAACAGGCAGACCTAATAAGCTTGAGTCAAATGAAATAATGAAAAGAAATGGAAGACTTTAGTACCTACCTCAAAATCAAAAGTATCTCCTAAAAATGGGACTACAAAGCTAGTAGGTTCACCAAGTTCTACATAAGGTTAAAGATAACAGCAAACAAGCTTTAGAAAAAATCAAAGGTCCTTAGCAACATTTAGATAGTTCAATAAATCAATCTTTTTAATGAGAATTTACCACATCTCATTTTTCAAGTTTTTGTTCAGTAGTTTCAGATGTGACAAACTCTTTGTGACCCCATTTGGGGTTTTCTTGGCAAAGATACTGGAGTAGTTTGCCATTTTCTTCTCCAGCTCATTTTACAGATGAGGAAACTGAGGCAAACAGGGTTAAGTGATTTGCCCAGGGTCACCCAGTTAGTAAGTGTCTGAGGTTGAATTTGAACTCAGGTCTTCCTAACAACTCCAGGCCCAGCACTCTATCCACTGTGCCACCTAGCTGCCCCACCCCCTGGCCCCATTTTCAAAATAGCCTTATATAATAAAACCCTTTATAGGCTACTTAGAGAACATTAAAAGACCTTCATAAACTTTACTCAGAGGTAGAAATCTGTATAATTTGATACTTCAAGTTGATAATTAATTAATCTAGTCCTCATGTAACATAATACAAAAGAGTCACACAAACTAATGAGCTATCCTAAGGTATACAAATCAATACTGGTGACTACAGAAACATTAGTTAGAAAACACTGTTTAAGACTTTGATACTAGGTATCCCTCTAATTAATCAGATTATGTTAAAATTATCATTTGGACCTGATAACCAAGTATGAGCAGAATCCAAGTGTCTTCTGACTACTAGGATTTCAGGATTTATTCAAGATGATAAGAAGAATGTCAATGGAACCCCTCTCTTCCTTCAAGGAAACTAGTTCAAGTGACACCTCCTTCCATAAGACTTTCCTGATTACCTAAGATGTTAGTGTCCCTCTTCTCTCATCAGTTTATTTTGTCTGTCTTCTATATTTACCCATCTGTGCACATGCTGTACTGCCCTAGTAAAATGGAAATTTCTTGAAAGCAGGGGCCATCCTGCTCAGTATAAAACAGTACTAGATAAAGTAACAGCAATACTGTATGAAGATCAACAGCGAATGACTTTGCTATTCTCAACAATACAATGATCCAAGACAATTCCAAAGGATTCATGATGAAAAATGCTATCTACCTCCAAAGAAAGAACTTATGGAGTCTGAAGAGAGATTGAAGTGTACTATTTTTCATTTTCTGTACTTTTTTCCCTGTTTTTTCCCCCCTTGGATCTGTCTTCCTTTACAACGTGACTAGTATGGTAATATGTTTTGCATGACTGAACATGGATAAACTAAATCAAATTGCTTACTATCTCAGGGAAGGAGGAGGAAGAGAAAATTTGGAACTCAAAATTTTTAAAAAATAAATGTTAAAAAAAAATTTCTTTACATCCAAAAAAGGGGAAAGAACCTATTTGTACAAAAATATTTATAGCAGCTTTTTTGTGGTGGCCAAGAACTGAAATTGAAGGGAATCAACTGGGGAATGGCTAAACAAGCTGTAGTGTATGATTGTAACAGAATATTATTATGCTATAAGAAATGACAAATAGGATGATTTCAGAAAAACCTGGAAAGACTTATATGAACTGATGCATAGTGAAGTGAACAGAACCAGAAAAATGTTGTACACAGTAACAATACTGTATGATGAAAAGCTGTGAATGACTTGGCTATTCTCAGCAACAAAATGATCCAACACAATCCCAAAGGACTAATGTGAAGCATACTATCTGCCTCCAGATAAAGAATTGATATTGTTTGAATACAGACTGAAGCATGCTATTTTTCACTTTCTTTTATTTTTCCCCTTTTGAGTCTTCTTATACAAAATTATTAATATGGAAATATTTTACACAATTGCACATGTATATCTTATATCTGATTGCTTACCATCTCAGGGAGGGAGGAGGGAAGGAAGGGATAGAATTTGGAACTCAAAACTTTAAAAGTAACGTAATAAAAAAGTGATGTAATAGCAAAAGGAATCAATAAAAAATTTTAATCTAAAAATTATCTTTACATGTAGTTGGGGAAAATATTTAAAAATTTTTAGAAAAGAATCAGTACTAGGGCTATAAAAAACGTCAATACCAATAACTATATCATACCATAAACTAATCCTACAAGCAATACTCACAAAGCAGCTTTGGAGATACTTAAGAAATAAGTTCTGTTAATAAAAGTTAACAGGAGTAGTAGTGGAGATAGTGGTGGTAAACAATATAACCAATATACATTTGTCTAGTTTTCAGTTTAGGGAGGTTCTTAACATATTCTTCTCACTCCTACTAATCCTAACCTCACATTATTATTTGCTCCTCAAAATACCTAAGACAATAAAATTATTAACCTCCTTAAATCCAAAATATGTTGAAACAATATTTGGTGATGTTATTTCTTAATGCTAATAAGGAACTGATAAACATTACTAAAGGTTAATTTAGAATTAAGAGAAAGAGATTTAAATAGACTAGGCAAAGAAAGTACTTTTATCAGAACCTCCTTCCTCTGTGCTATTACGCAAATGTAAGTAATCGTATTTCTGCTGTAGTTTTTATTTTATATTATGAAAACAATATCTTGTGCATACTTTTATAAAAAGGTAAATAAGCAAAAGTAATTATATCACAATGCAAAAGCTAGAATATTAATCTCAGTAAATTCTTTACAGATGGCAAAGCTAATCAATTACTCTTCAGTTAAAATACCTATATTCTAATTCATAGATAACTAAAGCACAAATTAAGTACTTAACATTTGCTGAGCACTGTGCTAAACACTGAGAATACATATAAAACAAATATGATAGTCCTTGCCCTCAAAGAGTACATTCTAATAATAAAGCCAAGAGCCAAGAGGAGCTGGAAAGGAGGAGGAAGCAGCAAGGAGGCCTAATTCCCAACAGGATAAGGCAAAACTTCACCTTTCAGAGCCCAACAATCCTAGATCAGAGCCCAACAATCCTAGATCAGAGCCCAAGCTTTGGTTGCAGTGGATGGTAGAAAATGGACATGAAGATGATGGGCAAAGTGCAAATACCACTCTGTGTACATGAATGGGAATTCACTTCAACAAACATTAAAGGTTGTACGTGCAGTAGGTGCTCTAACACCTTTTGGGATTACAAATACAAAAAAGGACAACAGTAAAAAATAAGTAAACAAACCATAACAACAGCCCTTGAATACAGGGGGCTTCCATTCTATTCAGAGTACACACATAAGTGAACACTTGATAATCTGATAAGTGTTAACAACTAGGGAAATAAAGAAATTTGTCCTGTAGGAAGCAGACCCTAAACTATGCCAAGAAGGAAACCAGGGCTTGTAAAGGATGAACAAAAGTGCAAATAAATACTGAGATTTAGAAAAAAAAAACCTCTCCTTCCTCTTATGTCAGTACTTTGTCCCCATGATTACTTTTGCTTAAACTATTTTGAAGGGGCAGCTAGGTAGTACAGCGGTTAGAGCAGTGGGACTGGAGTCAGAAGGACCAAGTTTAAATCTTGCTTCAGACATTTAATAGTTGTGTGACCCTGGGCAAGTCACTTAACTCCGTTGGCCTTCGTTTCCTCATTTGTAAAATGAGCTGTAAAAAATCACTCTAGTATCTTTGCCAAACAACCCCAAATGGGTCATAAAGAGAGTCAGACGTGACTGAAATGATGTGAATAAAAAATTATTTTGAAGCAGCCGTTTTCTACTCTACTGCCTCTTTTCTCTCCCTCCCAACTCTCTATGTCAATCCTTTCTCCAGCTGGGAGATTTTTACTTAAATTATTGATTTGTCTTCCTTTCATTTGGTTGTCTACTTTTTCTCCATAGTTTAGTGGTTAGGTTCAAAATTCCTGCTTCTTTTGTCTCCTAAGTGTGTGTATGTCCTTTCTTTTTTGAAAATATTTTTTCAATTATCAAGCATTTATTTTTTTTCTCTGTCCCACCTTTCCTGCCCCCACTGGAAAAAAACAACCACCATTGTATCATACAGGCATATTCAAGCAAAAAATAATAATCCCACATTGGCCTTGCCTAAAGATACTTTATTCATTCTGCAACATTAGTCCATCTCCTCTGTCACGAGGTAAGCAATATTCTTTATGATTAATCTTCTTGAATCACATTTGATTGCTGCACTGATTAGAGTTCTTAAATATTCCAGAATTATTCATTTTTACAATATTGATATTATAGTATAAATTGCTCTCTTGGTTCTGCTGAGATCAATCTACATCAATTCATTCCAGTCTTTCCAGGTTTCTCTAAAATTTTTTATTCATTTCTTACAGTAAAATAGTATTCCATTACACTCATATGTCAATTTTTTCAGCTACTGCTCAATCAGTGGATACCTATTTAATTTCTAGTTCTTTGTCATTACCAAAAGGGGGTATTATAAATATTTTTGTACATATTGGACTTTCTATTCTTTCTTTGACCTTTTAGGGGTATAGACTCTCTCTGGGTACATCTCCCTACCACTTCTGAATGACAATCACTCTGAAGAGTTTACCATTCCCTTCATCTTGGGCAGGATGTCATCCATGGAATCATAACACTTGTTCAGAACACGTGGTCTCCCAAGGTACCAACTCCTCCTATATTAACTATATTATGAGCCCCACTTCCCATTGAAGGAATATACCTTTTCCCCAACTTCAGTAGGACCCACTTCTATAGTCTTGGGTTGGGACCATTTCATATCCCCAGTTTCAAACCTTCCCTTTCTGTTACATCACCCATTCTCTTTTTAGCTTCCCTTTCTGCTGAGACTATATAGTAGTCATAGCTTAACTCCATTACTCTTTGGCATATACTAGTCCATTCCCTTCTGCATTATCTAGTGAGTGCAAAATGGCTTTGTGCTATTTGAATTTCCTTTCCATTATATCTGAAAGTCTCTCCTGCCTGCCAGATCTGCTGTTACTGGAACAATTAGATCATGTGGTTTTTTTTTTTTTTTTTTGCTCCTCTCCTATATCAGACTCTTCTCTACTTCAGTACTTTTGTGTTCCAAATCTGATGCTTTCTCTTTTGAATCTCTGAAAAACTTTCCATGGTAGATAATATTTTTCTCTCTTAATATGTTAATTTATTTTAAAATTTTAGCTTTGAGAGCTAAAAGTTCTGATATTAGTTCCACTGCAATTCAGAATATGATCCCTACTGTTCTTTTATGGATTTCATTTTTCTTTTGAACTACTTTGCCATTTCTTATTCCTGTGCCATGCTTTCTTGGGATTCCACAGAGCTCTGTTTCATGAAGCACTAGTTCACTTTGCCTTCTATTTGTAGAGAAGTCTGTATCCTCTTTCAAGGTTTAATAATAATCTTTTCTTCTAGTTTAAGGATACTCTGTTGATTTATCTGTCTGTGCTCTGGGTTTTAACAGAGTTTTAATCCTCTAGAAATCTTTAGGATTTCAGGGTTTGTTTTGTTGTTGTTGTAGTTTTCTGTTTATATTCCTCTGGTTCCTCATTTTTTAAAATTCCTTTCCCTTTGACAATGGGTACAGCACTCAAGGTGGATACAGAGTTTAGCACTCTCCCCAATGGGGATTTATGGTTTCCTGAGCTGGGTTGCTGCTCTACGTAGTTTCTGAGGGAACAGAAAGAACTGGCTCTAGCTGATTTGTCTCCTTTTCCTTCAGCCACACATATTGGCCCTCTGCCCCTTGGCCCTCAGTCCTTTTTTCTTTGGCTGGGCTCAGTTACCATTTTTCATAAGGTTGGGGGGTAGGGTAGGGAAGGTGTTCAGAGATAGTCACTGCTGCATAGAGGGTCCTTAACCTTGAGGTCATGCCTCAGGCAAAAGGCACCATACTCCCCACCCCAGGAGGTTGGCAGAATTAGTAACTGCTGCTTTTTAAGAGTGAGAAGTGGACAGGAGGGGTGAGGAATGCCAGTAGATTACAGCAGAAGGAGATCTCACTGTGAATCCTAGGCACAAGCAGCACATTGGCTGCTGTATGCCTATTATGAGGTGTGAGTTTCAAGAAAAATTAATTAATTTTCTGCCAGTAAGTCAAAATAGAAGAAAGAAAAATAGAAGATGTAATAAGATTAAAGAACTTCAAAGGTCAGAGTAAAGAACATGGCTTTTGAAATGCTAAAGTATAGCAGAGACACTACTTAGCAGTTTTACCCTTTCTCCCCCCCAAAAAAGTTAACTGCAACCCTGAACTATACCTTCTTGAGTTCATGCTATTTTGAGTAGGCATGAATTGAAACCTTTAACTCAAGCTCTACCAGTGTATTATCTCATAAAACAAGCCAAATCTGACATGTGATATTATCAAATTAATTGCACTAATGAAACAATGTAAAGTAAGGTAAATCAAGGACATAAGCAACAACATTTTTGGCATCCATTTCACTCCAAATGTCACCCAGGAGCACTAGCATGCTCCTATTAATTCTTCTAACCTAGCAGAAGCAAAACATAGCCCAGTCAGACTCATAATACTGGTGTTACCTGTCAGTAACAGCAAAATTTGGGAGAACTAGAGTCTCAACACAGTCTTTCTCCAAGGTCTCCTCCACCTCTAAGGATGTAACATTTTCATCCTGCCATGAGTTTAAGTACCTTTCACTGCAGCATGTGACAAAGTGTTACTATAATAGCAATTACAGCATACTGTAGAGAGAATTGAGATCACTTCTGCTAATGCCTCTTTTCTCTCTTCTTTATGACTCTCCTTTGTCTCAGTTACCAGAAGATTTTCCCCAGAACTTTATCACACCTCCTTAGAGACTCTTCACACTGAACTCCTTGTTCAGCCTTCTGGGGGATGAAGTTCTTCTGCCAGAAGCAGACATGACCTTCCACATAAAGATGTAAAGAAGCATGCACACTGTGATAAGGGTAGTGAATGATTGGAGAGCAAGTTGATAAAAGTAAAGACTATAATAGGAGGGCCTGTTCTGGAATCAAAGTGCAAATGAATGCATTGAGGAAAGGGGCATGCTTAAAGCTATAGGAAATAATTTGGGGGCAAAATCTTCAAGAGCTGTTGTAATAGGACAAAGAGTACTGAAATGATAACAACTCATGCAGGACATAATGAGTACTAGAATGAAGGCTTCTGAAGGATGGGGAAGATTCAGATGTGAGGAAAAAGTGGTAGGACTGAATAAAATACTAATTATGGGGAAAAAAGGATATTATTCAAAAAGTTACTCTCAAGATTCTGGCTTTGGGGCTACCAGAATGTGCACATTCTAACTGAAGGTAAAGTTTAAGTACAGGCAGGTAGATGTGAGCCTAAAACGTAAAAATCCTCGTAGAGCAAAAGAACAAAAAACCAAGACCAGGGCCCTTGAGAATTCCCAAAGCCAGTGGGAACTGTATTGATGGGAATCCATGAAAACAACATTATGGGAAGAAGTGTCAATCATTACAGAAAAGAAGAACCTATTGAGAATTTTATGTCTACCTATGCTGGAAGATCTAACCTGTAAATCAATTATATAGTCTCTTGGAAGCAAGATTTTTTTCAATTTTGTCTTTGCATCATCAGTATTGAGCAAAGTACCTTGTACATCCAGGGCACTTAATGTGTGATAAACTGAATTAGCCATACCAGAAATTTGTGAAAAATGGGCATCATTCCAAAAAAATTAATATAAAATGAAAGAAGTTAAACTATAAAAGTCTAACATTTCTAAAAATTATTACACTATGAGTAGTGTTGAATATAGAAAAATTCAGAGCAACATCCACTGACAAACATTTATGAAGCCTCTTTTATGTTCCAGGCAATATGCTAGGCATGGGAATCAAATACCAAAAAAATAAGACAGCCTTTCCTTTCAAGGAAGTTACATTCTATTGAGGCATGGGAAGAATTGTATGAAGTAATGCAGAATAAAGTAAGCAGAACTGAGAAAACAATGCACTCAATTACATTATAAATGTAAACCAAAAGAACTAAAAAAGAACCTGAACACTGTGTTATTATAATAACTAAGAGATGAGAAAATGCAGCTCCATCGTTTTTGTTGAGACAGAAGAATTTGGATGTGGAAGGTTGCAAATGCTGTCAGATGTGGTTGATGTGCCATTTGTTTCTGCTGAACTTTTAAAAAATCTTTGCTCCAAAGAAATTCTGGTTGAATAGGGGAATCAGAGGACAAATTTGGAAATGAATGGAACATAAAAACCCAGACATCAATAAAATTGGTTTAAAGTGCATTTGAATAGGTGGGCTCTAAAAGCAAAAATATGATAAAGATCAAATTAAGTAGGAAAAAAAACCCAAAAATTTCTTCTAACATGCTACGATTCCATTCTGGTTTTACTGAACTTAAAGTGATTTAATGAATGTTTACTCAAAAGAAGTGGTTCTCTAATTTAAAAGTAATGACAAGGCTTTGTCACTGTGTTGAGGATATGGAAATATACCTCTTTCAACATAGTAACATCCCCAGGGTGAATCTAAACTTCAATGTGGGGGAAGAAGACAGAATGGCTGCCTGTCTCTCCTTGCATTCCTCTATCCTTTTCTAGCTTTACAGCTTCTCCATAGATTTCTATAAGACCTTATACCTCTTGTACTGCTATCTCCATGTTTGCATTCCCTCCATGACTTTCTTCTCAGATTCCTATGTCTATTCTTTGTAGGTACCACTCACAAAGTGGTTTCATTAAAATCTCATCAAAATCATCCACATTACCTGCCTGGAAAAAATGATAAACCTATTTTGCCTCTAGTTATTAAATGAATAAAGAAAACGAAACAGGGTCATTATGACTTTTCATTCTTCATAGTTATTAGTATTGTTTTAAAACTAAGGAGCTTGTTCTGTCAAACTCTGGGTTGCTCAAGTCCAAATTCTACTTTTTGGAAAGAATGTTGGTACAAGATTTCTGCACACAAATTTGTCATATAGCACCAAAAATTAATAGTAAAAGGTGAATTGGCAAGGATACAACCCTTAAAGAGAAACCAAAAGGAAATTAACTTACCACAACTGAAACACAGTCCTGAAGACAGAACCCTGAACTAAAGAATTACAACAGTAGAGCCCACTTTTACTCAGTGAAAGACCCAGGACAAGTTACACTGTCTGATTCATTGTACAATCATCTGTAAAGGCGCGTAATACTTGCACTAGCTGCTTCTCAGAGCTTTTATAAGAAAAACACTTGGTAAATGTTAAAATTTACACATACATGTATTACAATGACGATACTACAATTCTCAAATGTGGATTTTAGAGAAGTTTTGAAATAAAATTTAGGAAAGATCTGTTGATAAGACATGTCAAGTAAGAATTCCTGTAGATAGTAAAATACTTAGTATAATATGATAGGAGTCAGATTTCTTCACTTTGGCTTACAACATTCCACAAAATTTAAACCCAAACTATCTGCAAAAACATTAACCTTTAGTTAAAGAAAAATAGTATCTGTTTCTTTACCTTAAGATTATTTTCTAGACATGATCCAAATGTTAGAAAATCTATTATTTGCTAAATAGTTTTGCATCATCATTATAGGAGAGCACAAAATAAAAGTTATCTTTAACCAGCTTTCCACTGGCCTAAAAAAGTTTTATGATTAACAAAATGACAATGAAAAGTTAACATGTGATTGATATTACAGTAAATTAAGCAAGATTCATATTACATCTCTGTGAAGAGGGACAAGCACAAATATATGAAAAGACAAAAAATTATTATAATAAAGAGTAACATGAAGTTTAAACTTTCCCCCCATTATTTCCTACCCCACTATCATTCAATGAGCCAATAATGGGATTCTTGGGCTTAATATTTAAGTTCAATTTCTACTTAATTGATGAAAGCTAACCTTCAAATTATAAAAGTGGAAGTGTGTTAATTTGTACAACAAAATACCTACTAGTTTAGTAAGCAAATTATTAGTAAATTCGATATTGCCAAATCTTACTGTTTCTGCCTTCACAACATCTCTAGTAATCAACTACTTCTTTTCACTCACACTTTAATACAAGCCATCATCATCTCTTGCCTAGATTATAGCAACTGGTCTCCTAATCTCAAGACTCTCCCCATACAAGTCTATCATATATACTGTTGCCAAAGCAACTTTCCTTAAACACAAATCTGACCATATGACTTCCATACTCAAAGTCCAGGAGCTTTGTATTGCCTCTAGGAAACAATATAAATTAATTACATCTTTCCAGTATCATGGGTTTTACTCTCTCCCCTCCCCATGGTGTGATCTACCAAAAGCCCACCTATATACATATATGTACTTTGTGTGTGTGTGTGTACACACACACACACACACATATATATATATAATATGTATGTATGTTCACTTTATATTTATGCTGAACATATTTTCATTTGTACTTGTTTTCCACCATCAGAATGTAAATTCCTTGCATGTAGGGATTGTTTCACTATTTGTACTTGTATCTTTAATGCCTCCCATGGTACTTGGCATACAGAAGGAACTTAGTACTTGAATGGTTTGGTTTCACCTTCAGATAGTAAGTTATTTACAAACTTAACCAATATTTACTAACTGACCTCTAGATTAGAGATTTTAACTTGAGGTCCATGGACTTTTTTTTTTTAATATTTCAAGAATTATATTTCAAGGTAATTTGTTTCCTTTGTCATTTTATTTTATGCATTTATTTTATTTTATGCATTTAAAAATACTATTCCAAGAAGTCTAAAAGCTTCAACCGACTGCCAATGGAGTCTATAAAACATGAAAAGGTTAAGAATCCCTGACCTAAGGATGGTTATAGATTTAGTACTCTTGCTCTCCGTTTCATTGTAATTTTAAGACCAAGTTCAGTACAGGTACGTGTTCCCCCTAAGCATACCCAAAATAGAAAAATCCAAATTAATGAAGATGTATTATTAGGAAGCAAAATGCTGCTTTATTAAACAAATGTCAACTTTATCAAAAATTCATCATAGCAATTTCCTTGAATGTTAAATGAATTTAATTTTCCACTATAAAATTAAGTTTACACAGTATTTATCTATTGTGTCAAATAAGGTATACCTTTGTCTCAATAAATTTTAACCCCTGCCCAAAAAAATTCTGTAACCTAATATCCTCTAAAATTAGGAAGTTTCTTCTTCCTTCTCTATTATTAATCTTCCCGATATAAAACAATAAAGATTCATACCTTGTGTTGTTCAATAGCATCTATCCATTGTTGTCTATGATCTGGATCCTGAGCTCGTAGATACCAGACACTATCATTTACACTAATATCAAATCGGCATTCATCAAAATCATGAGGCTGTAGAGAAAAAGTATATAGTTAAAATCAAAATTCACTAAGCATTACTATGTTTCATATACTAAGAGGACAACATTAATTTGAAATTTTTTTATACCAACATAAATAACTTGTGCTAAGTACTCTTGATTAAGGCACTCAACAAGGATGAAAAATACAAAAATTCAACTCGGATTTTTGCCAATTAACTGTTTTGCTATCTGCTGACCTCTACTTATAAAACAGGGTTAATACCACCAAGTATAATATTTTGAGACAGCTGTTCTCCTGATTCAGCTTCTCCAATGATTTCTAGTTTTACTCTGCTACTGGCACAATACCAACTTAGTTTTATATAAAAAAAGTATTCTGAATTTGCTAAATAAAATAGTTAAGAATAATCACATGATTTTTAAATAAATCTGTAATAGAAATAAAAAGAGACTTCCTGACAAGATGACTACTTGAATGGGAAGTAGGCTGTCTAGAACTCATAATAGAACTATTCTAGCAAAACACTGGAGTCCCCACTAGCACAAATAATAAATGAGCTAAATGAAAAGCTAAAGTAAATGATGCACACGCACGCACACACGCGCACACACACACCAGTTAGAAGCTCAAGAGCAATAGAGAGCCTCTTCTCTGCCATGTTTCTCCTGCCCCATTACTCGCAAGAAACAGATAGATGTTTTTAGTCTGAAAGATTCCAAGACTGCACAGAGGCAAGCAAGAGCTGAGGGTTCCCCTAAGAAACCGGGAAGGTAATCAGAAAGCCCTAAGGGTGCAAAAAGTCTCTAATACTCTGTCCTGAGACATCCAGAGAGGATTCCTGAAAGTCCAGTCCTCTGACTCTCCAAGATCAGAGGGTAGGAGGGGAAGAGAAAGAAGATTGGAGTAGAAATCCAGGATACCTTGGGTAAGACCAAGCATATTTGACTTCCCACCCCATCAAAAAACAAATACCCCATCCTTGAAACAAAGATCCAATTCATGAATTAAATCTGTAAAGATGAGTTGATCAAAGAAAACACTGACCAGTTATATCATTAAGGCAGAAGTCATGACTTCAAAGATAACCCTGAATATGCCTGAATGGTCCAGAATCGCAGGATATAAGGAATTCTCTAAGTAGAAGGCAGAGGAGTTAAAGCATTTATTGAAACTCAAAAGTAGCAGACCCATGGACCAGTGTCCCCAATTTGACATCCTGGCAAGAATCTTCCAAAACCAGTATGCCCATCTCACAATAGTGACCAGGAGGCCACAGAAAAACATTATGGTATCAAGCCAATCCATACTGGTGCTTCCCCCGCAATGTCAGGGCCCTCCAGTGAGAAGACCACCCACTGGCCTCAAGCCCCTGCTCAGCACTCTCGGGTCTCCATGAGGATCAGTCCTGCCTTTTTGTAGCGCCTGCCACCGTCACTGCCGCTTCTGCCGCCTCCACCACAATCTCCAAGCTGTGTTCCAGCTAGCTGCCTGCTTCCTCTCTCCTTCAGCTCTTAACTGCTCTCACCAACTGCCTCTCCAACTGCCTCTTAGCTCTGCTCAAACTGTTCAGCAAGCTCCTCCCACCACAGGCTTCTGTTGGCTCCAGTCCTAGCTACTCTCCCCCAAGGACCCTGAGAGCCCCGCTCCCAAAGCCCACTCAAATGGGTGGGGAAGAGCTTTCCATTCACTGATTGCCCTTACACCAGTACAAAAAACTAGTATAGATTTAGCTATCTTCCAAAAGTAGACAGTATAACTCCATAATAACTCAAGCAAAGATTCAAAGTAAAAAATGGATTTTTCCACAAGGAATACATGAATATCAGGATGAAATGAAGACATAAAACAAATAACAGAAGAGAAAGTGTTATACCTCGGTCAAAAAAATGGAATTTCTGAAAATTATAATAAACCAAGCACAAATCAAGGACTCCATGAGACAACAACAACAAAAAAATACAGTCATTAAAGTTCCTAAAACCATGATTTTTAGAAAAAGCTCAGATAATGTATTTCAAGAAATCACAAACCGCTAAAAAGGTTTTGCATAAACAAAACCAATGCAGCCAAGGAAAGCAGGAGAGTGGGGAAATTTTTTTGTAGTAAATTTCTCTGATAAACACCTCATTTCTCAAATATACAGAGAACTCAGACAAATTTATAAAAATGTAAGTCATTCCCCAACTGATAAATGTTCAAAGGATATGAACAGGCAGTTTTCAGAAGAAATTAAAGCTATTTAGTCACATGAAAAAAATGTTCTAAATCAGTGTCGTTAAGAGAAATGAAAATTAAAACAACTCTGATGTACCACCTCATACCTATCATATGGCTAATGTGACAGAAAAGGAAAATGACAATATTGCAGGGGATGCAAGAAAAACTGGGACACAAATGCACTGTTGGCGGAGTTGTGAACTAGTCCAACCATTCTGGAGAACAATTTCGAACTTTTCCAAAGGGTTATAAAATTGTGCATATCCACTTACCCAGCAATACCAGTAGTAGACCCGTATCCCAAAAAGATCAAAGAAAAATAGAAAGAACCTATATGTACAAAAATATTTATAGCAGCTCTTATTTGTGGTGGCAAAGAACTGAAAATTGAGAGGATGCCCATCAACTTTCATACGGCTGAAAAGTTGTTCATTGTGACGGAATACTACTGTGCTGTAAGAAATGATAAGTAGGATGATTTCAGAAAAACCTGGGATGGCTTATATGAATTGATGTAAAGTGAAGTGAGCAGAACAAAGATAACATTGTGTGCAGTAACAACAATACTGTATAATGATTAACTGTGAATGACTTAGCTTTTCTAATCAATACAATGATCCAAGACAATTCTGAAGGACTTATTATAAAAAATTGGCATCCATCTCCAGGGAAAGAGCTGATAAGAGTCTGAATTCAGGTAGAAATATATTTTTAACTTTTTCTGCTTTTTTTCTTCTAGTCTGTATCTTCTTTTGCAATATGGCTACTATGGAAATATGTTTTGCAAGACTACACACGTATGGTGGGTGGAGCCAAGATGGTAGCTGGAAAGCAGGGACTTGTGTGAGCTCCCTGCCAGGTCCCTCCAAAAACCTATAAAAAATGGGTCTGAACAAATTCTAGAACTGCAGAACCCACAAAATAGCAGAGGGAAGCAGGGATCCAGCCCAGGACAGCCCGGATGGTCACTGGATGAAGTCTATCGTGCACAGAGCAGAGGGGAGCGGAGCCCGGAGGGGAGCAGAGCTCAGTGTGGGCCAACCAGATCAGGAGCCGGGTTGAGGAGTGCCTAGCATGCTGAATCAGTGAGCTGTGGCAGTTGCCGGACTTCTCAACCCACAAACACCAAAGACAACAGAGAAGAACTGCAGAACCCATGAAATAGCAGAGGGAAGCAGGGCTCTAGGCCAGGACAGCCCGGATAGTCGCTGGGCGAGGTCTATCATCTATCCTGCACAGAGCTGGGAGTGGAGGAGAGCAGAGCCCAGCGCAGGCGGCGGGAGAACCAACCAGACCAGGAGCCGGGCAGAGTGCGCCCTAGCGCCCTGAATCAGCGAGCTGTGGCAGTTACCAGACTTCTCAACCCACAAACACCAAAGACAACAGAGAAGGTTAGTGGGAAAAGCTGCTGGGACAAAGGGAAAAGAGGTCGCAGTTCGGCCACCGCCCTGGGGCAGTGGGGGGAAGTGCAGCTAAAGAACTACAGCTGCAGTTGCTTCCCACCACAGGCCCAACTGGTGGGAGGAATTAAGTGGCGGATCACAGCAGGAGTGCACAGCCTACTTAAGATTTTCGGCAGGTCCAGGTTGGCGGTTCTTGGGGAAGGAGGAATGCTGGTGTGGCAAAGCTGGCTGTATAGAAATAGCTCTGAAATCAACAGCGCATCCCCTCAAGCTTGGAACAAAGTACTCTTTACTCTAAAAGCAGTCATACCCTGCTGAAAAATTCAAGGGTCAAGTAAGTTGGCTGGAAACATGGCCAAGCAGAGAAAATGCACTCAGATTCAGTCTCAGACTTTGGAATCTTTCTTTGGTAACAAAGAAGACCAAAACATACAGCCAGAAGAAGTCAACAAAGTCAAAGAGCCTACATCAAAACCCTCCAAGAAAAACATGAACTGGTCTCAGGCCATGGAAGAGCTCAAAAAGGATTTGGAAAAGCCAATAAGAGAAGTAGAGGAAAAATTGGGAAGAGAAATGAGAATGATGCAAGAAAACCATGAAAAACAAGTCAATGAACTGCTAAAGGAGACTCAAAAAAATACTGAAAAAAATATTGAAGAAAACAACACCTTAAAAAATTGACTATCTCAAATGTCAAAAGAGCTCCAAAAAGCCAATGAGGAGAAGAATGCCTTGAAAGGCAGAATTAGCCAAATGGAAAAGCAGGTCCAAAAGACTACTGAAGAAAATACTACCTTAAAAATGAGATTGGACAGGGGGCGGAGCCAAGATGGCAGCTGGTAAGCAGGGAATAGCGTGAGCTCCATACTCAGTCCCTCCAAAAACCTATAAAAAATGGCTCTGAACCAATTCTAGAACGGCAGAACCCACAAAACAGCAGAGGGAAGCAGGGCTCCAGCCCAGGACAGCCTGGATGGTCTCTGGGTGAGGTCTATCCCACACGGAGCTGGGAGCTGGGAACGGAGTGGAGCAGAGCCCAGCCTGAGCGGTGTGGACCAACAAGACCAGCAACCGGGCAGAGCATGCCGTAGCGCCCTGAATCAGTGAGCTGTGGCAGTTACGAGACTTCTCAACCCACAAACACCAAAGACTGAGGAGGTTAGTGGGAAAAGCTGCGGGAGTGGAAGGAGTTCGAGGTTCGGCTTCCAGCCCCGGGGGGCAGTGGAGGTGGGGCAGCTACAGTTGCTGCTGCTTCTGGCCCCAGGCCCACCTGGTGGGAGGAATTAAGTGGTGGATCAGAGCAGGGGTGCACAGCCTGCTGAAGATCTAAGCCCAGTTCGGGTTGGGGGTTCTTGGGGAAGGAGCAGTGCTGCTGTGGCAGAGCTGGCACCTCTCCCCCAAACATGGAACATAGAACTCTTTAGTCTACAAGCAGTCATACCCCACTGAAAAACTCAAAGGTCAAGTTAGTTGGCTGGGAATATGGCCAGGCAGCGAAAATGCACCAAGATTCAGTCTCAGACTTTGCATTCTTTCTTTGCTGACAAAGAAGACCAAAACATACAGACAGAAGAAATTAATAAAGTCAAAGAGCCTACAAGAGAAACCTCCAAGAAAAACATGAACTGGTCCCAGGCCGTGGAAGAGCTCAAAAAGGATTCGGAAAAGCAAGTTAGAGAAGTAGAGGAAAAATTGGGAAGAGAAATGAGAAGGATGTGAGAAAACCATGAAAAACAAGTCAATGACTTGCTACAGGAGACCCAAAAAAATACTGAAAAATACACTGAAGAAAACAACACCTTAAAAAACAGACTAACTCAAATGGCAAAAGAGCTCCAAAAAGCCAATGAGGAGAAGAATGCCTTGAAAGGCAGAATTAGCCAAATGGAAAAGGAGGTCCAAAAGACCACTGAAGAAAATACTACTTTAAAAATTAGATTGGAGCAAGTGGAAGCTAGTGACTTTATGAGAAATCAAGATATTATAAAACAGAACCAAAGGAATGAAAAAATGGAAGATAATGTGAAATATCTCCTTGGAAAAACCAATGACCTGGAAAATAGATCCAGGAGAGAACATTTAAAATTATTGGACTACCTGAAAGCCATGATCAAAAAAAGAGCCTAGATATCATCTTTCAAGAAATTATCAAGGAGAACTGCCCTGATATTCTAGAGCCACAGGGCAAAATAGAAATTGAAAGACTCCATCGATCGCCTCCTCAAATAGATCCCAAAAAGAAATCTCCCAGGAATATTGTTGCCAAATTCCAGAGCTCCCAGATCAAGGAGAAAATACTGCAAGCAGCCAGAAAGAAACAATTTGAGTATTGTGGAAACCCAATCAGAATAACCCAAGATCTGGCAGCCTCTACATTAAGAGATCAAAGGGCTTGGAATACGATATTCCGAAGGTCAATGGAGCTAGGATTAAAACCAAACATCACCTACCCAGCAAAACTGAGTATCATGCTCCAAGGCAAAATATAGACTTTCAATAAAATAGAGGACTTTCAAGCTTTCTCAGCGAAAAGACCAGAACTGAATAGAAAATTTGACTTTCAAACATAAGAATCAAGAGAAGCATGAAAAGGTAATCAAGAAAAAGAACAAGAAAAAGAAACTGCAAGGGACTTACTAAAGGTGAACTGTTTTGTTGACATTCCTACATGGAAAGATGATGCGTATGATTCATGAGACCTCAGTATTAGGGTAGCCGAAGGGAATATGCATACATATATATATCTATGTGTGTGTGTGTGTATGTATGGTATATATATATATATATATATATATATATATATATATATATATACAGAGAGAGAGAGAGAGAGAGAGAGAGAGAAAGAGAGGGAGAGAGAGAAAGGACACAGGGTGAGTTGAAGATGAAGGGAAGATATCTAAAAGAAATAAAATCAAATTAAGGGATGAGAGAGGAACATACTGAGAGAGGGAGATAAGGAGAGATAGAATGGGGTGGATTGTCTCGCATAAAGGAGGCAAGAGCAAGCAGTTCTGTGGGAGGAGGGGAGACGGCAGATGAGGGGGGAAATGAGTGAACATTGCTCTCATCAGATTTGGCCTAAGGAGGGAATACCATACATACCCAATTGGGAATCTTACCCCACAGGAAAGAAGAGGGAAGAAGATAAAAATAAATGGGGGGATGACGGAGGGGAGGGCTAATGGGGGTGGAGGTAATCAAAAACAAACACTTTTGAAAGGGGACAGGGTCAAGGGAGAAAACTCAATAAAAGGGGATAGGTTAGGAAGGAGCAAAATATAGTTAGCCTTTCACAACATGAGTATTGTGGAAGGGTTATACATAATGATACACATGTGGCCTATGTTGAATTGCTTGACTTCTTAGGGAGGGTGGGTGGGAAGGGAAGAGGGGAGAGAATTTGGAACTCAAAGTTTTAAAAACAGATGTTCAAAAACAACAAAAATGTTTTTGCATGCAACTAGAAAATAAGATACACAGACAATGGGGTGTAGAAAAGGGGATGGGAGGGGAGTGGGGTGACAGAAGGGAGGGCTGAGTGGGGAATGGGGCAACCAGAATATACGCCATCTTGGAGTGGGCGGGAGGGTAGAAATGGGGAGAAAATTCGTAATTCAAACTCTTGTGAAAATCAATGCTGAAAATTAAATATATTAAATAAATTATATAAAAATGGGGCAAATCACCAAAAAAAAAAAAAGACTGCACATGTATAATCTATATCAAATTGCCTTCACAATGGGTGGGAGAAAGAATTCAGAATTCAAAATTTAAAACAAAATTAATGTTAAAAATAAATAATTTTTAGAGTAGGAACAGTACAATAGTGTTCCTGACATTCGTTCTTATAAATCTATTATCAATTTCCTATACATCTTGGATATCATATCTTTAATCTGAAAAATTTGCTACAAATTTTCTACATCATCTTATCATCCTCTACAGGAAGCCTTTTTCACCTACTTCATTTAATTATTTCTTATTTATTCTGTACAGAGTTTCTTTGTCTGCATTTGTTTGCTTGCTTCTCTCATTAGGTTGTGAGGTCCTTGAGAGCAAGAACTATGTTTTGCGTCTTTTTGTACAGGCAGTAATTAGCACAGTGTCTGGCATATAGTTGGCATCTAATAAATGTTCACTGACTATAGAGCAGGTTGTCCAATAAGCTAAACATCACTATTTTTCTAGTGATACTATATTTGTGATTCATGAACCCTATTATTTCCAAAGAACCAAACTTGCAGGAGACTTAAAAAGCAATGGAAGACTGCATTACTGACCTAAAGAGGAGATAGTGTATCACAAACATAGTATCTGCAGGATAATATAAAAGAGCATCTAGGAGACTGCAGTATTATCACATAGTAAGAGCAAAGAATAAGTGGACATTCTAAATGCTACATTAATACCCATAGAATTTTACAAAACCAAGAGACAGACCTTTAACATGTTAGGTGAATCTCTATGGAAGGAAATATTCAAGACTAACATGGGATGAGAAAACACAAATGAATTATAATCTAAACCACTGGAAAACTCATAGGCTCAGATTTAAAAGCTAAAAGGGACCTCAGATCCCATCTAGTCCAACCTCCTTTTAGTTGAGGCCCAAACAGATTTGTCTAAATTCACATAAGTAATAAGTATCAGTGGTACAACTTAGATTCAATTCTTCCAACTCCAGAGCAAGAACTTAGAAAGATAACATCTTCCAACCAGTGGGACATATAAACTCAAGTGCATGACAGAATTTAAGTATATACTATATGAGTTTATTTTAAGCTCCTTGAACAAAGTTAACACAGAAATTTGCAGATACATATATAGTAATTACAAGAATTAACTGAAAGGGTTTACAGAATGGATGCTGATAATAGAGGAAAGCTTCCTGGAGGAAATGGGCCCTTGATTATATTGCAAGATTGTTCTATATATAGCAACCATAATGTCCAAAAGTTACAATCTTATATATAACATGGATGAATAAATAGTGCCATGAAAAGATGGGACTTCCAAATAGGTGGTATGCTCAGTGAAAAAAAATTGCTAGTTGGCATACTTCCTGAAGAAAAACATGTTAGAAAAATTACAGGACAAATTTAAATGTTAAGCAAAATGGAAAACTGATAGCACCCAAATGCAAAGCTCCTACCAAATTTTTTCCCTGAAATCAAGCCAGTGACCCTATAACTTCTAATATAGATGTCATTGTCACACTACTAATATGTAAACAATTTTAAAAGAATTTTGTCATGTTTCAAAAATCAACTTTTTAGTACTATCAAATTCCAACCCTTAAGCTGCTATGGGAAAAAAAAGAGCAAATTAAAAAAAAAAAAACCACCACAGATATAGCCTGAGTAACTACTATAAGAATGCCATAGCATTTATGAGCATAGCTTATAAATAAATAAGCACTAGTTCTGAAGGTGCGTGGCATTAAATACTAGGACTGAAATGGTTGCAAATGGCATGCTTAAGAATTAACTTAGACATCTCTACAGAATTCTATTCTGAATAGTCTGCAACTTTTAAGCTGTTCACTTAGAAGTAAACTATTCGGAAAATGCAACATTTTATAATAGAAACAAAGTTTAAAATGGTGGTTACCTTCTCAGCTAGTACACATGAGTTTATTTAACACCCATGTAGTAGAGTTTATGCTAACAAAAATAAAATCTCAGCTATGATTCTGGAGAGATGGGTTTTCTGTGTAGTTGAAGGTTCAAACTTGAGGAATAAAGTTTCTTAAAGGTTTTAAATCATTTTAGGTGACCTTTTTTAAAAAATTCAGGCATGTGACTTCATAGGTGCAAAGAATTTCCAAGTGGCAAAACTTACTCTACTAATTCAGACAGGCAAAACTATTCTACAACTTAGTCTTAAAGAGCTGCTGTGAGCACTGAGAGTTTAAAGTAAGTTGCCCAGGAGCACAGAGCTAATATGTGACAGAGGTGTGAGACTTCTTTGAGTGGGTCCTGACTAATTAGATAAAATGTATTACAAAAAAGAAAGTGAAAGAATTAGAATAGGCAACGGGGAAACAAAACTATCGCTCTTTACAGACTATATGATGATATACTTAGAGAATCTTAGAGAATCAAGTAAAAAAACTTGTTGAAATAATAAACAACTTCAGTAAAGTTTCAGGATAAAAAAATAAACCCACATAAATCAGCATTTCTATATATTATTAACAAAGTCCAGCAAAAATAGAAAGAGAAATTGCATCTAAAATAACTGCAGAAAATATAAAATACTTGGGAGTCTACTTGCCAAGACAGAAAAAGAAACTATACAATTAAAAACGCTTTTCATACAAATAAAATCAGATCTAAACAACTGGAGAAATATTAATTCTCATGGGTAGGCCTGTTGAGGTCAGAGTTAGAAGAGCGGTTTGAGTGTGAAAGATTTCACTTAGACTTCTCTTTTAGCCATTGGGAGCTTTATTTAACGTGAAAGCACATGAACCTTTTGCTTTAGCCAAGGGGCTGAGTAAAAGGTACTGATATTTGGGGGGGGGGGGGAGGGGAGGAAATGAGACTAGGCTTATATAGACAGAAAGCTATACAGCCAGTTCAGGATGATGATGTAGTTTGAGGTTTGCAGGGATTTTTTTTGAGGGGGGAAGGCAGGGCAATTGGGGTGAAGTGACTTGCCCAAGGTCACAAAGCTAGTAAATGTAGTTAGAGGGTTTTATGGTGATTAAAGATTAAGGACAAGATACAGGGGACAGAGGAAATTTTATGACACAGGATGACAGAGACAAGGAATTTTATGGGACAGGACAGGGAGTGGGGTGGGATGGGGGACGACATGAATTAAAGATTAAGGACAAGGGGGCCACAGGATAAGGGAGACAAAAGCAATTCTTTTGGTACAAGTTAAGGAGAAGTCTTATGGTATTTCAAGATAAAGGGAAAAGGACTTTAGAAGGCTCTCAAGTTACAGGATGAGCTACAAAATGAACCTTGAGTGTTCCCGAGGCCGCGCCCCCCACCCCAGGAGGGGCCTCACAAAGTACTGGAAAAGCAACCCTTAATATTCTTCTTAACCCCTAGGGTACCGTTTGTATCCACATCAGGCCAAGCCAATAAAATAAAAATGAAAATTCTATCTAAATTTACTTATCTAGTATCATACCAATTAAACTACCAAAAATTATTTCATAGAGCTAGGAAAAATAACAAAATTCATCTGGACGAACAAAAGGTCAAGAATATCAAGGGAATCAATGAAAAGAAAACATAAAGGAAGATAGTTTAGCAATACTAGATCTCAAACTGTTGTTGTTTGTCCTCTGTCCTTGCTTCTTGAAGAGGGCCAATGACATCAGGAGAGTGAGATCTTGACTTGCAAGTGAACTGAATTTAAGTGAGACAGGGCTGTGCAAAGTCATCATTCTCATTCTCTCCTCCAGAGTTACGGGAGTCCAGTGGCAAGGCACAGGCCAGCATAAATGGTGATGGTCCTGGATGCAGTGGGAGATCTTGGCCTTTAAGCTAACATCTTTCCCACATCTCAGTTTGCTAATTCTTCCTCCTCTGTCCACATGGGGAATTATACCTTTACATATGGATGCTCTGTCCAAAAGAATATAAATTTTGATTGCTTAGACTCTGCCTTCTAATCTTAGGGTTTGAGGGATAGATTTTTTTTTCTTTCCTATTTATCTATTCTATCAGTTTAAAAAAAAAAACTCTTTTGTCTCACGGAGTTTTCATGTATGATTTCTTGAAATATAGCTCTTAAAGACTAGGCTTTGTTAAAGCCTGTTTTGATTCAAATAGAGCTACTTGACTATGCCTAAAACACAAAACACTCTGGCTCTCACTGACTGGCCAATAATCCCAGCCCAAGCCTTGCTTGGTCACAGTTTGGGTTTTGATGGCTTTGAATGAGTGTAAATAGCAATTGTTTATGTTCTGGCCAAAAACCCTAAGGGTCTTCTCCTTCCAGAATGATTCTTTTCTGAAGGCAAACTAGGCCATTTTTTTGTCTCAATGCTTACCTCATCTTTAATTACTAAATGGGGATTGCCTCTGACAAACTGAGACCTGGGAAAGACCTTAGCATAAAAAGGTCAAGGTCTTCCACTGCATCCAGGGCCATCATCAGTGATCTTGACCTATGTCTTCCCACTGGACTCTCAGGACTTTGGAGGAGAAATTTTGCACAGCCCTGTCTCACTTAAATCCAATTCACTTGAAAATCAAGATATCTCAAACAGTATTACAAAGCAGTAATCCTCAAAACAATCTGGTAAAGACCAAGAAATAAAGTGGTGAATTGATAGATTAGGGACACAATACTCAGGAATAAATAACCATAGTAATCTACTGTGTGATAAACCTGAAGATTCAAGCTTTGGGAGCAAGAACTCACTATTTGACAAAAATTCCTGGAAACTGGAGTACAGGAAAACCTGGTAGAAAAGAGGTTATAAACCAATATCTAACACTGTATACCAAAAGAAGGTCAAAATGGATACACAATTTAGAGATAAAAGGTAATCCCGTAAGGAAATTAGGAAAGCATGGAAGATGTTATTTGCCAGATCAATGAATAAGGGAAGAATTTATGACCAAACAAAGAGATAGAGAGGATCACAGGATATAAAATGGTAATTCTGATTATATCAAGTTTAAAAGGTTTTTGTATAAACAAAACCAGTAGAGCCAAAATTAGAAGGAAAGGTCTCATTTCTCAAATATTTAGAGAACTGAGTCAAATTTATAAGAATGTGAGTCATTTCCCTGTTGATAAATGGTCAAAGGATAGGAACAGGCACTTTTCAGAAGAAATCAAAGCTATCTATAGTCATATGAAAAAATCTTCTAAATCAGTATTTATTAGATAAATAAAAATTAAAATAACACTGAAGTATAACCTCTTACCTATCAGACTGGCTAATATGACAGAAAAGGAAATTGACAATATTGGAAAGGATGTAGAAAAATTGGGACTCTAATGCACTGTTGGCAGAGTTGTGAACTCGTCCAACCATTCTGGAGAACAATTTGAAACTATTACAAAGAGGTACAAAACTTGATCCAACAATAGTAATACTAGATCTGTATCCTAAAGAGATCAAAGAAAAGGAAAAGAACCTATGTGTATACAGTATTTATAGCAGCTCTTTTTGTGGTGGCAAAAATTGAAAATTAAGGTGATACCCATCAACTGGGGAATGGCTGAACAAGGTGTTCATTGTGATGGAGTGTAAGGGATGACTGAACTTCTGTTTCCACAGAAATCATGTAATATACAATTTATGAAACATAAGGAGTCATACTTGTTGGAAAATCTCTTACTTCAAGAAATGAAAAAATGTAGTGGGGGATGAAGCTCAGTAGTGGAGCAGACATTCCTTTCTTTGTCCTCTGAGTAAATCTAGTGAATACCTTTTCCTGTGTCAACAGCTCTCCATTAAAGGATGAGGTGCCTGGAGTCACAACATTACCTTGAAGAGTGGGACTTTTCCTATGTTAATGGTAGGGAAAACACAAACATCCTGGGTTCAGCTCTCTTATCATTTGAGAAAATTCCTTTCTCATGCAATGGAGAGCATAAAATCTGAGTGATGCAGACATTCTGAGTTGGGATTAAAAGTATTTATGGCTTGTCATTCCTTTACTAAAGTATAAAGAAAATGAGGATGGGGGGGCTGAAATGTGGGAATGGGAAATGTAATCAGGGGCAGGACCTACGTGGGGGCAGGGAGGGGGTGTTATGGTTTTTGGATAGGCTGTGAACCCAGAAATACCCAGCCAATGGGAAACAGGGGATGGAAATGTGAATAGGGATAAGGATAAAAGCTGCATATTTGTCTAAAACAAGTGTGCCTGTCAGGTTACCCTTTATCACAAGAGTGTACTGGTCAGGTTACCCATTCACAAGAACATTAAATAAAAATCTTTTTTTCCCCTGAATTCATTAATGGCCCTATGGAGTTGGTAGGACGATTGTCTCTTACATGGAATACTGTTGTGCTATAAGAAATGAATGGGATGGTTTTGGAATAACCTGGGAAAGCTTATATGAACTGATGCAAAGTGAAGTGAGCAGAACCAAGAGAACACTGTAGACAGTAACAGTAAATATTGTTCATAGAACAACGAAAACAAAGTATACAGAAAATACTGTACACAGTGTGAATGACTTAGCTATTCTGATCAATACAATGATCCAAGACAATTTTGAAGGACTTATGATGAAAAGTGCTATCTACCTCCAGAGAAAAAACTGATGGAGTATGAATGCAAATAAAAGCATATTTTTTTCTAAACTTTATTTTTCTTAGGTTTGTTTGGCTTTTTTTTTTGGTCTGTGTTTTCTTTTACAACATGAGTAAAATGGAAATATGTTTTCATGACTGCATATGTATATAGAATTAATTGCTTGTCTTCTCAATGGGGGGGAAGGGAGGGAGAGAATTTGGAACACAAAAAATTTTTGAAACTTATGTTAAAAACTTTTTACATATAATTGGAAAAACCAAAATTTTTGGAAAAAAAATTTTAAAGGATAAAAAAAGGAAAAAATGCTATCCACACCTCCAATGAAAGAACTGATAGAGTCTGAATACAGATCAAAGCATACTTTTAAACTTCATTTTTCATCTTTTTTGGGGGGGGGGGGTCTGAGTTTTCTTTTGAAACATGGCTAACATGGAAATTTGTTTTACATGACTTCACATATAAAATTGCCGCCTCCCTCCTCAAAGAGGGAGAAGAGGAGGGAGAGAATTTGGAAATCAAAATTTTAAAAAATAAACATTAATTTTTTTTTTTACATATAACTGAGAAAAAAATGTTACATATTTCCTTGCCTTTTCAAGTTGAAATACAGTGAACATAATAATGGGCCGTAGCCAGATAAAGAAAAACATAGTCCATGTGTAAGTTGGGGATTAACTGAACAGCTAACAAATACTACTTCATTTATACTCTGAATGGAAGTGTATATGCTAGCATTATTCAAGTTAAACTATAAATTAGAAAAGGATATTTAGGAGCCAGAGGAAGGCAAAAACAGAGGCTCTAAAGAAACTGAAATGAGTTTTTTTTTCCCCCCAATGGAGTCCAGATGGCAAGTTCCTAATTACAGAACAGGATAAGAAGATAAAACATGTTGGCTATAGAAAAAGCTTCCCATTTCCCACACAACTCTGGAATCTCTGCTACCTCAGATTCAGAGTGGGGTATTTTTTTTAAAAATATCAACATGGCTTTGAGCCTTTATCTAGTTCATTCTTTATCAAAAGATCAGGCTGCAATCATAAGCCAAATAGCAAAGCATTTAACTGGGACAGAAAAGGCAAGAAAATGGGGGAGTAGAGGAGTCATAGAGAGAGTCTAATGGGACAGAAGACCTGAGAGTGGTTCTGTCATATCTTCATGATCTTGAAAGAAGAATGCAAAGAGGAGAAAAGAGGGATGAGAGTGGAAAGGGAAAGGAAGGTTAGGAAAAATTATCTCTGATTAATATCAGAGTATACAAGTAGACATCTATGAAGAAGGGGGCAGAAGGGAGTGGCAGAACCCAACATCTGAAGGAATCAAAGGAGAGAATAAACACACACACGGGTGGGTATAAAATTCCATCTTATTCAACAGAGAAATAGGGGAGGAAGAGAGAAGAGGAGGAATTAATGGGAGGGTACTTTAAGGAAGAGAATAGTCTAAGCAAAAATAAAAATATCACATCTCTTTTTGAAGGTTCTAAAAAATGTGAATCTGAGGGGGTGCCCATAAACTGAGGAATGGCTAAACAAGTTTGGTATAGAATTGATGAAAGAGATAGCTTTCAGAGAAACCTAGAAAAACTTATCTGAATTGATGTATAGTGAAATGGAATACAATCAATAATTTATACAGTAACAACAATATGGTAAAGATAAACTTTAAGAGAATTAGGAACTCTAATGGGTGCAATCAGAATAAAGAGATATGTGGTTTTATGGATACGACCAATGTGGAAATTTGTTTGTCTATAAATATTTCTAACAGAGTGTGTGTGTGTGTGTGTTTGTGTGTGTGTGTGTATTTTAATTCCTTTTTCAGGGGGAAGAAGCTTGAAGTGGCTGGGAAAGAAAGTATACAAGATAATCTTAATTAAACCAATTACTTAATTTTAGATACATATAAAAAAAGAAAGCTGGAAGGAACTTCAGAAGTCATCTTGTCCAACCCCTTCATTTTAAGCATGAGTAAACTGAGGCAATAAGTTGCAGGCAGGATTTGAACCCAGGTCTTTGGGCTACAAATTCTGTATCCTTTCCATTAAGCCACCATATTTCTCAGGTTATTATGTTGTGGCCTTGCACAGTGCACATAGTGGGCCTGTTGACTCACTAGTTGAGGGTAGAATATATTTCATTACTTTTCCTCTGAGAACCCTGCTGTGGCTCAGTGCTGCTTAGCTCTTCCTTCCTCTCACACCTCCAGTGCCAAAGTTCCACAGGCCTCCAGGCTGCTATCATTATTCACCTTAGCAGCAACCATCCATTGCCACTCTGCCTTATCTTCTTCTCTGTTTCCCTAGCCAACTACTTCTGGAACCATTTTCCGCTAAACCACTTCCAACACTATATATGGGACAAGGCATTTCTGTCTCCCTAAAGCAAATGTTCCCACTCTTTTGTGAGGCAAACTGAAGATGTTAAAATGTTTTCAACTCTAGTTAAAAATGTCATTGACATGTAATGATAACACAAAAAAGGTCACTGAGGCAATCATTAATATACAAGCCTCCCACATTGGTTAGGTCAAGTAAATAGTATTTTTGGTTGGTCTCATTCTCCTTATGGTTTGATTCTTAAAATGTCCTTGGGATCCCTTGGGTATTTTTGTGTCATTAGTATTTTATGTTAACTCCATTTACCTTAACTGCTTCTTGCTTTTTCACAACACAAAAATGCTCAATATTTCACTATTCTTGAAATTTTATAAATTATTTATATTCTAATCATAAGCTATAATTATTTTATGATGGCCTTTTGGAAATACTTATGGGTACTGCAATAAAGACAATCAAATGTCTCATGAAATTATGTTTCTTGTTGTTTATGGGCACACAGAGGATCCCGCTTCAAATCATGTCTCTACAAATTAACAGCCTGCATGACAACTTCTTTCAGCCTCTCAAAGATTCCTCATTGGTAAAATCAGAAGTCTGACTAGATCTGTAAGACACCTTTCTAGCTCTAAATCTATGATCCTATAACTTAGGTTTTATTTACAGCAAAGTCAAGATTAGTACAATTCAGCTCCTTATGCCCACTCATTGGTCACTAGATACAAGCTCTCACATAATTATAATAGCTAGAATTTATATGGCACTTTAAGACTTGCAAAGCCATGTTATCTCACTGGATCTTCATGATAACTCTATAAGGTAGGTGCTATTGTTATAAGATGAAGAAACTGAGGCTAAGAGGGGTTAAGTCGGTCAGTCAATAAACATTTATTAAGCACCTACTAAGCTAGGTGGTTCAAGAGTCAAGAAGACTTATCTTAGTGAATTCAAATCCAGCCTCAGACACTTACCAGCTGTGCGACCATGCGAAAGCCACTTCACCCTGTTTGCCTCAGTTCTGCATCTGTAAAATGAGCTGGAGAAGGAAATGACAAACCACTCCAGTATCTCTGCCAAGAAAATCCCAAATGAGGTCATGACGTCAGATATGACTGAAAGGACTGAACAACAAAAATGCAAGTGCTGAGGATATAAAAAGGCAAAAAGATAGTCCTTGCCCTCAAGGAGTTCGCAATCTAATGGGGGGAGATAAAAAGCAAACAAATATGGACAAGTAACTCATATAAGGATAAACAGGAAACAACTGAGGGAAGGCACTAAAATTAAGAGTCATTGTGAAAGGCTTCTGGGAGAAAATAGGATTTTTTTTTAGTTGAGACTTGAAGAAAGCCAGAAGGTAGAGATGAGGAGGAAGAACACTCTAGGCATTGGGGACAGCCAGAAAAAAATGTCCAGAGCTGAGAGACAGGGTGTCTTGTTCATGGAAGAGCAAGGAGGCTAGTGTCACTGGACTAAATAGTTCATGAGATGGAGTAAAGTGTAAGAAGACTAAAAAGGTAACTGGGGGGTGGGGAAGAGGGGTTGGTTATAAAGGGCTTTGAATACTACGCAGAAGGCTTTTCATTTGATCCTGGAGATGGATGATGGAGATTCACCGGCAATTACTAAGTTGCAGGGCATAGAGTGGGGGAGAGGGGTGGAAACACTTGCACTTTGGCCTCTGATTTGACCAGGGTCACACAGCTAATAAGAACTGCATGAGGTAGGATTTGAACTGAGGTCGTGATTTGAATCCAAAGTTTTATCCACTGTGCCACCTAGATGTTTAACTGTTGATACACTTAGAATATCAACAGTTAATATTTATATAACATCCAAAAGCTATGTGATTTTTAACACCCTTTGCCTTTTTTTTTTTTGGTCATTCTGTCCAGGAGCATGCAAAAAGTATGGGCCAGGTATGCTGCCAAATATGAGGAGGCATTCTCATTTTCTTTTCCCTTTAGGGGAAGAGGAAAATCATCATTTTGTGGGACATTTGGTTATTTTGTATTACAGTTCTCAGAAAAATTTTTTACAAAAGACCACCAGGAAAATAATTTTAGCTCAGGTTTAGAATATGAAGTAATTTACAAAATCTCCTTCCCCTGAGGACAAGATTCAATGGATGTGCTGGCATAAGCCACCCATGATTCATGAAAGCCTATAACTGCCCTTTCATTGCAAGAACTGAAGGTTATATTTAGAGAATGGTACATTTTCAATTTTTCTTTATTTCATGGGTTGCCAAAGGCAATGATTTTTACCACCAAGTGGCTATCTAGCTAGACTGCTGCTCAGAAAGAAGACACTGTTAGATTCCAGGACTTTACTGAAATAGCAAACAAGGAAATGAAATGGGAGGGGAAAGGGAAGCAAATAATCACGGAGAAGTTAGAACATTTATTTGCAGACTACATTAAAGCACAGTTAGAAAACCCAAAAGAGTCAACAAAAAATGTGGAAATGAATTCTGGATTATCAGAAAAGCACAAGTCATCACAATTTCTACATGCTTACTATTTTGCTATATTAGTAAAAGCTGGGAAAACTGAGAGAACTACTTCTTGCAAAAATAACATTAGATACTTGGGCGTGTATTTGGGCATGTACCTACCAAAGACATTAACAAACATTAGGAAAACTCTCAATAAAAACCATTTAATAGGTATAAGAGAAGAATGAAACAATTCAAGATAAATTTGATGACAGCATAGTATAGTGGGCAAAAAAGGGAGAGGACATGGTAAAAAAAAAAATCCTGCCTTTGATGCTTAGTTCCTGTGAATCTTTGGGAAAGTCACAACTTTCCTGGGCCTCAGTTTTCTCACAGCTTCTCATTTCAGTTAACCCTTTGAAAAATGAGGGAGCTGGATTAGATAGCCTCTGATGTCACTTCCAGCTTTATACTTCTATGGTCATTGCTAGATCAAGTAAATAAATGTATAGTTAAAAAAAAAAAGGCAATACCATCAAAAAAATTTCTAGATTTTTGTGTCATGCCAGTAGAATAACAACTAACAGAATATAAGAAAAAATGGAGATGGGCTTACATTGCCAGATCTTGAATATTGCCAACTACTTAAGGGTAGAGACTGCCTTTTGCTTCCTTTTGTAGTCCCAGCGCTCAGCACATTGCTTGGCACATAGTAGGCATTTAATTAATTTTTTTGACTGACTGGAGCATAGTAATAATTTTAAAAAACCTATCTGATGTCAAAGAAGAAATGAAAAACAATTCAACAGAACAAACTAGATCATACAGAATTGGAGTTACAAAGCAAAATACATTTGAGAGACTGGTATTCTATATAAATCCAAGCTAAACAAATAATGGCCAAGGGAATGGACCAATTTTCCTAATATTTTTCACTTAATAGGAGAACATGATGAAATAGTATTTGATTCACATTTCATACTACATATACTACCATCAATTCAATTGCATCAGTCTTCTACATATTTTTAAACCACCATAAAAATACAAGAAAATGGAATGATTCTACAATAACTGTAAAGAGAAAATATCTATTCAACTGGAGATAAAACAGATGGATTTAGCTAAATAAAAATAAGTTGTCCAAACAAAAAGTGATATATCTAGAATGAAAGGTAAACAAATTGTTTACTCATTTCCCTCTGCACACTGGTCCAAGCAGGAGAATTGGAATGCTCCTTGCTTCCAATTGTCATTCCTAGGTTCTCATCCTACCTCTATCATCAATAACATCTTCTCCTTTAAGGTTCATGCAATCCATATCTACCACTCAAACACATCTCCTCCCTCTCCCTCCCCCCCACCATTATCTACAGATCTCCAGTTTACTTCCCTTTCAACCTCCATGAATTCAGTACCTTGCTTATAATTTTTCTCTCCTCCCTAACTCCTCCCCTCATTGTAGGGAACTTCTACATATGCATGTATATGTGTATATACATATATACATGTATCAACCTATATGTAATATTCAATATATATAGAGAATATGTATCTATTTTTATATATATACACATACACACACACACACACACACACACAATTTGCGCATGCATGCACAAATGCCTTAATCATTCTACTCCAATCTCCAATCCCCATGGACCCTACCTCTACCTCGCTCTATTCTACCTTAACCAAAGATGAAGATGTTTATACCCTTGATCTTTCAGCCACAAATACACCACCTCCACATTCAAGGATTCCAAAATCCATTTATTTGACCACGATCTATTGACTTTCTTATCTTTCTTCCCTTACCAAGCTTTACTCTTCATCCACACCATGTCTTCCATTTCCTTAATCCCTCAAGCTCTCTTCTAGGCTATAATCCCTACACTGGCCACTCTCTTCTCTCCAGTTCAGCTTTACATTGTCCTCTTCTGTTAATGAGGCCCTGGACCCCTTACCATATTGCATCCTGCCAAGCCTCAGCCTCCAATCATTCCCCTTCACTCCTAAACACCTGCTGCTGAATAAAGGTGGAAAAAAATAATGAAGCCATTCTGACTAGGTCCACTACAAATTTATAGTAGTATAAATGTCAACCAAATACTATTTCATCACATTCTATCCAATGAAAAATGTTGAGAATGTTACACAACCTCAGCTGGGCCCTCGCTGCTATTAGAAATTGTTCTATACCGCCCTTATCACCTCACTATCCTACTCTCCACAGCAGCTCTTCCAAAAGAGCCCTTGTATCTCTTTTTAACCCTCATCAAGCCTTCCATGGGCCCCCCTGTTTCAACAATCCAGCTAGCGGCTGCTGTGAGGGTGTAAAGCCAACAACAACCAGCTCACAGAATGCTGCAAGACCAGGTCCTTTTCATCTGCTTTATTAAGAAAAGCAACATTAAGGGGTTAACAATCTTACTTTAATCCAGCATACAAATATCATTTACTTAGTTCAAGGGAAAAAACCAGCACCCTGAATTGCAGACCACATACAATTCTTAGTTATCAACATTTAGGTGTTCAGCCAGGGAGCTCATTATACAGGCTGGCCAAGAGTCACGTGCCACTCCTGCTGTGGCTCCGAGCTCCCAGCAAGAATGCTAACCTCTGCGCTTATATATCCTGTTCAGGGCGGAGACCTCACCCAGGCTGGGCATGGACAAGTTCCCCAGCCCCAATATCACATCAGATACAAATCAATGGCTCCCAATTGTCTCAGTGCTAAGAAATACATTCAAACAAAGGCCAGAATCACTAAAAGTCAACAGCAAAAAATCCCACTTTAATTACTATTACACCCCCTTCCCCCACCCTCTGAGCTTAGAACCTTGCTTGATATTTTACAGAAACAACTGAAGCCATTTGCCCTGAGATCCCTCCTCTTCTTTCTCCCCTCTTCCTCCTCTCATATCACTCATATGCCATCTGCCACTATCTCTCCTTTCACCCATCTCACAGAAAGAGGTGTTCTACTCTTTACCAAGGTAAACTCCCATATTTACACAAGCCATCCCATTCCATTCAACTCTTCCAACAGACTTTTAGAAACTGAAAACTGAAAAAACTGAAACTGTTCGTTCTCTCATTACTTCTCTCTCACATCTTCAGTCTCTCTCTCTCTGTCTACTGGCTCTGCTCCTACGGCCCACAAACACGCCCATGTCTCCCTCATCCTCAAAAAACACTCTCTTGACTCTTCCACATGACTAGCTATCATCCTTTATCTCTTCTGTCCTTTGTGACTAAACTCCTTAACAAGACCTTCTACATAGGTGCTTCCACTTCCTCTGAATCTTCCTCTCTTCTTAATCCCTTACAATCTAGTTTCCAATTTCATCATTCCATTGAAACTGCTCTCTCCAAAGTTACCAATGATCTCTTAATCAACAAATCCAAGGGCCTCTTCTCAATCCTCATTCTTCTCAACCTCTTTGCAGCCTTTGAAACTGTCAATCCTCTTCTCCTTGACACTCTCTTCTCTAGGTCTTTAGGATGCCACTCTATCCTGGTTCTCCTCCTACCCATTGAACTGCTCCTTCTGTCTCCTTTGCTGGATCTTCATCCAGATCACATCCTGGATCATCTTTTCCATGTATACTTCACTTGGTGATTTCATCAGTTCCCAGAAATTTAAATTATCTTCATGCTGATGATTCTCAAATTCATCTATCCTGCCCTAACATCTCTGCTAACCTCCCCCTTATTGTAGAGGGCAACAACATCTGCCCAGTCTCTCAGCATCACAACTTAGAAGTTATCCTTGACTCTCTCTCCCCCACATCCAATCTACTGCCAAGGGCTGTCAATTTCACTTTTGCAACATCACTTGAATACATCCTCTTATCTCCTCTGACACTGCCATCATTCTGGTACAGGACCTCATCATCTGACATGGACCATTGCAATGAAGTGTGTGCTAGTAGGTATGTTTGCCTTGTCTCTCCTTGCTCTAGTCCATTCACCATTCAGGTGCCAAAGTGATTTTCTTAAAGCACAGTTCCAAGCATGTTGCCCTCCTACTCAATAAATTCCAATGGCTATCAACTCCATGATCAAATATAAATCTTCTGTTTTGCATTCAAAGTTCTACATAACCTAGCCCCTCCTCCTATTCTTATCCCTTTCCAGTCTTCTTACATTCTCTCATGCACTCTTTGAGTGCACACTAGTGATATTAGCCTCCTTGCTGTTTCAATAACAAAACACTCCAGGCATTTTCTCTATCTATCCTCCATTGCTTGAATGTTTTCCCTCATCACCACCTCCTGGTTTCCCTAGCTTCCTTCAAGTTTCAAATAAAATCCTATCTTCTACAGGAAGACTTTCTCAACTCCTCCTAATTCCAGTACCTTGCATCTGAATCTATTAATTATTTCCTATTATAGGTTGTTCAGCCACATGTGTTTGATTAGTGTCTTTCCTATTAGATTGTGAGCTCCTGGAAAGCAAGAACTGGTTTTTTGTTTTGTTTTGTTTTGTTTTTTGCCTCTTTTTGTATCCCTAGCATTTAGAGTGGTGCTTGGCACAAAGCAGATGCTTAATAAATGTTTACTGACATAATGACTGAAACAAATTGGTGAAAAAAAAATACCTGCCAGAAACATTTGGTTTTTTAGGAAATCAGAAAAATATACAAAGAAAAAATTTAAGAGTACAATACATTCTCTAATGGTAAATGTACCCCCATCATATAGAAAAAGATACAAATGCATGCTGATGCTTGTGGATCAACAGGCTCACTATTAGACCACTCCTGAATCTATGAATTTGTGTCATAATTAGAGGTAACAATATGGCAATTAAATGCTAAAACACTGGTTCATACACTTTGACCTATCCATTCCATCACTAGGACTATATCCCAAAGATGTTATTGAAAAGAAAGAAAATATCCTTTTAGACAAATGGTCCCAGCAGCCATATTCAGAATAGCAAAAAAAAAAAAAAAAATCAAACAGCAAAAATCTAAAAACTCAGGACACAAAAACTCTGGATACAACCATCGTACAATAATTGGGGAAAGGCTGAAACAGTTTTAACAAGCATTTTTCACCCTACTATGCTCCAGACACCATAGGCAGACAAAAACCAAACAGTTCCTGCCTTATCAAAGTTATATTCTCCTGGACACAATAAAATATTATTACATTCTAAGAAATGGCACTTTTGAGAAAAGATATGGGAAGACAAGTACTTTGTGAGGAAAGCTGAAAAAGAACACTACATTAAGTGCCTAGCACACACTAAGTACTTTAAAAATCCTTGTTGACTGGCAAAAATCTCCCCCACAAAGTTTAAAACAAAAAAGACAAAATATTCAAAAGGGGATACGAAAGTAAACAATGTTTCATTGTTATTGTAATAGTGACACATTTTAAGAAATAGAGTTTTTATGCATAGTAATTTTGTTTTTGTATTTGGATGTTAGGAACCATGAACAGCAAAAAGTTTACAAAAACGGAATTCCTTTGAGATAAGGAAACTGGTTTCTAATTCCTCACTTTTCAAGTGATTTTTTCCAAATAACTTATTACAGTGTAGAAGTACAAGGAAATGAAAGGGTAAATGAAGAAAGAACACTGACACCCAGAGCAAGGCATTTGTGCACTCTAGACCAGGCATTATGATTGCCACTCTTCATACTTACATCTCGTAAGTAACTTACCACCAGAGTTTACTATAACATCTAACTCAATCACTGAGAGTATTAAACAGCAGCCACTTGTAAATTTATATGATGTAATCCTCCTGACAACTGTACTAAGGAAATGGTAATATTGTTTAGGGGTTGGGAGTGGAGGATAACTGGCAGGGAGGAGAATGGAGAAACCCGTACTTTCAAAGAGAAGGCAGCACTACAGAACTTAAAGTTGTATGAGAATAATAAGAAATCAAGGGATCAAGTTACCAAAGAAATGTGAAGAGATGTCAAGCTGACTTCACGCACAGAAAAAGTGTGAGAAATATTTTCTACCTTTTACCTTGACAATACAGGATAGCCAAAAATCCAGAATTCTAAACTGTACCATTAATACTGCATGATAGGTTAAATAGAATCCTGTGGACTAGACTGGGTATCTATTATTTATAAAATTTCTATAGGAAAATGAGTGTTTGAAACACTGATTAGCTTATGAAAACTTTGTAAATACATTTCTACATTACAAAACTTTGTATTAGACAGTAAGTCATTATTTGTTGTACCCTTGAACAAATTATAACAAGTTTTTATTTAGGTTCTAAATTCTCAGTCTTTGTTTTTGGTTACTATTTGCACACCATAGAATATAAGGCAACTGGTGTCAAGCCAAAATTGCATTTGTTTCTCCTAGGATGAAAAGAGATTCAAACCTAATCATTCAGACTACCAATGACGTAGAGCTTCTTCTAGATAGCCCTCAGTACCCACAGGGTAAGCAGCAGAATTTAAAATGACAATCTTCTGCTAATTTCAAAGTATTCCCTTTCACTTATATTTCAGTATTGAAAGCAGCATCAGTTTAACTAGAGTTCCTGCAAGTTCCTGTACTGTTCAAAAGGAATTAAATTCCTAGCAACATGGTTTTATAAACAAACAATTCCAATACAACAAAACAGATGTCTTATGGAGTGTACAATCAGAGAATTTAACAGGGTATAGTACAAACCTGGGAATAGGTTCACTTGAAACAGCAATAGTGTGGTAGAAGGAGCAGTAACCTAGGAATCTGAAGACTTAGCTCTGCTAACCAGCTGTGTAACCATAGGCAAGGTCACTTCACTTTTTTATTTATTTATTTATTCTATGACTCTACAATTCATTAAAATGGTAACCAACTTTAAAAAATTCAGAACACAAGCATGTTTCCTATTGTAAAACCCAATTCAAAATTATTGATCATTTATATTTGCTGTTCTGGGATTCCTTTTGTACTATCAAATTTGATAGCATAAACAAGTACTAAGTGCTTGACTTATTTGTCCAATAATTGTTTGCCTCATTTTTATGTACAATGTCCTAATCTATGTAAAATTTTGTACTACGAGGCTGAATCTCTACTTAAAGCTTACTGTGATAGGAACATTCTTCTCTAGGCTCATTTCCACTTTGGAACTTGGTACCTAACTTTGAAATCTTAAATCCTCTAATAGTTTATCAACAACCCCAAGAACCTTTTAATAAACAAGTCAGAAAAACTACTACCACCTTGGACAAGGCATTTGGATGATTTTTGGAAGTGCTGAACTCTAAACATTATATTAATACCTATTCCAATCATTAGCCTAGCAGCTAATTAGGGGAATACTAGGGATACAAAGAAAGCATAAACATAATAAGCATAGTGGGATCTTGCATTCTCAACATTTTTTAGTAAAATTATCAATTGCGCATTATTGTTTAGGAAAAGTTTTTCTATTCCAAGACCCTCTGGAAGGATACTTTTGATGTGGAAATACAACCTTCTCATTAAAGATATTTTATAGATAGTAAGGTAGGCACATGAGTTAGTAGTTATTGATTTTCTCAATTACCTTTTGTTATTAGTGTTAATAACAAGGTTCTATGATTAATAATCATGCCAAACATCTTTTAATTAGACACCTTAAGAACTGATTCCTTAATATTCTCGTGTCTGTGTTGCTTCCTCCTCTGAACCACCTTCATTTACATTTGATCTAATCTAGCTTTTTGTTTTTTAAACCATCTTGGATCTCTTCAATCTTGGCTTTCTCTTCAATAATATTTCGACCTCTTCAATAAGCATATCTGAGACCGTAATATTTTAGTTCAAGTGTAATGAGATTCCACCATCCTTGATGAGGAAGTTTCCTATAAAATGACTTTTAAAAACTGAAAGAAAATACCTTAGCGGGGTCTTTTGAAGGAGAAAAATATGGTCCTAATACTTGAACCAGGGAGGGATAAAGCTAAGAAAGGACTCTAAGATCAAAGTAACTAACAAATATTAATGTGAATATTTTAATTAAAATCCTAGCCAAAAAGATTACAATATGTCCAAAAAGATATTCACTGTGGTATCACGAATTAGATTTATTCCACAGATGACTGCTATGATGTTAATATTAACACATTATATCACATTCAAAACAAATATAACCAAAATCATATAATTTTATCAAAAGATAAAGAAAAAGTCTTTGAGAAGGTATAATACACTTTTATGCTTAAAAAAAACTCTAAAAAGGACAGAAAGTAAAGATCTTAAAAAAGGGACAGCTATAAAACCAAAAGGTACCATTATATGCAATAGATAAATAATAGAAATTTTCCCAATAAATATAAGGACAAAACAAAGATACCTGTTATTACTTGAAATAGCTGCAGAAATCCTGGTGGTAGCAATAAAAGTAATTAAAAGCATAAACATTGGTAAAGGAAGAAATGTAGATAACATGGCTTACTCAGAGTACCCCAAAGAATCATGAAAGAAACTAAGGAAAAGATTCAGCTAAGTAGCAGGATGGAAAATAAATACCCTAAAATTGCCAGCATTATTATATAACAAAAACAAAATCTAGAAGTAAATACTAGAATGGGAAATTTCATTTTAAAAAACCTATAAATTGCATAAACTATCGGAGTCAATCCTACCAAATCATACTCTATACTTACATAAAGGCAATCAAAAGCACCTTAAATAAAAATATGATAACTAATTAGAGGGGCATCCAATGGTTGGGCTATAGCACTGTAAAAAACATGATGATGCTACCTCAATTATTTCATAGATTTAGGGTTATATCAAAAAACAAAGGAGATATTATAGTGCTAAACAAAATACAATAAAACTTATTTAAAAGAACAAAAGTCTAGAATCTCAACAAAAATGAGGGAAAAATAGAAATAAAGAAGGAATAACTCAAATTTTAAACCTGTAATCAGATTAGATTTTACTTTTTTATTTCTTTGGTGCCATTTCTACCTCTTAAAAGAAGATCAAACTAGATAAACAAGAATCAGTAACATTTGAACTCAATAACTCAGTATTTAAGAAACCTGAGAACATAAATTGCTGGGGATGGATTCCAAATGTGACAAGAACTGATGGGGAAACCTGGAAAGCTATATATATATATATATATATACACGCATATACATATACGCATATACATATACGCATATATATATACGCATATATATACGTATGTATGTATGTATGTGTGTATGTATGTATGTACGTACGTATATATGCAATAAAGAATTACTTAAAATCAAGAAGCATTCCCTGATGAGTGGCCAAAGGATAAGAACCAACAGTTCTTAAAAGAATTATAAAGTGCAAACAACTACATAAAAGATTGCTCCAAATCACTAATAAGAGAAATGGAAATCAAACTCAGCAAATGGATAAAGATGACCAAAGAAGAAAATAATACATATGGAGGGGGCTGCATGAAGATAGGCACAGGATATGGAGTTGGTCCAACTACTGTAGTCTTCTGTCATAACTTCCTAACAAGTTTTCCTATTTCCACTCTCTCCTGCACGACATTTCTTCATCAGATTATGTTACTCCTCAGTTGACAATTCTTTAATGGTACCCTAGCTATTAAAGTTGCAGCCAGGCATCCAGAGCCCTCTATAAATTGAAGTCACCCTACTTTTCCAGTCTTCCCTAATGGGTCTCCATATTATTCACCTCCAAAGCACTCTATGTCATTTCTAAACTGGAGTACTTGGTTTTCCCTACACATGTCAAGTACTGTTCTTACCTCCATGTTTTTGCTTGTTTCCCATGCCTGTAGTGTACTGTTGGGTACCACACTCGCCTCTCTGCCAAGTGAAATTCTATGTATACTTTAAAACTAGGCTCAAAAATCTTCTATGTCCTGTGATTCCCTTAGTCAGGAATTACCTACTCTCCTCTGACTTAAGAGTTCCTATCTACTTAAATATTATTGATATTTGTTTATTGTGTATCCTCCCAGCATACTCTAGGTAGAGCTCTGGCTTCACAAAGACTACATTGAGTCTTTATATCTATATCTTTTCTATCTCTTAGACAGTCTTCTGCATACAGGTGCTTAATAAAATGGTCTGTTGAATTCAATTTAAAAGTTTTATAGTTGTCTGATAATTAGAAATTTTATTTTAGAATGCAAAGACAAAAAAATAAAGATTCACTACTAAATATAAAAAATATGCAATTTAGGAATCATATGATACAAGACAGTTGTCCAAAATAGTGTTCTATTATTGCTAAATAATCTGTAAACACATTAGTTTTTCTGGTGATAATTTTACTAAGAGGGAACATGGCCCAGTAAAAAGAAAGTAACCTGAGTTAAAGTCCCCTCTCATCACAATTCTTGGCTGTGGAACCCTGGGCAGATCATTCAAGGTCTCAGTGTCCCTTACAACTAACTTTAAGACTAAGATGCAGAACAACTGTAGATCTGCACTGGTAGAGGGAGCCCATTACAATGATGACTTTACAGACACGGACCCTCCAGAAAATAAAACTCTGAAAGAAGAACAGGATGAGTGATAAGCAACCCCCAGTTCTTTTTAGAATTACAACTAACCAACTTAATCAATGATCAATGTTTATCAAACATCAAATTATTTACTACTAATACTTTAAGGTATCCAGGAGACAGAAAGTCAGTATCAGAAAAGAAAAATGCAGGAGAGATACTGTCATTATGCATAATCATATATAAAGTCAAATAGATCGTTATGAGTGAAATAAGAACAGAAACTGAATACCTAAGCTTAAAATGCTACTATAAAAAATTAGTACTCTTGCTGTGTCAAGTTTATTCTGATTGTCAATAAATTAACTATTCTTAAAAAGGTACATGACAATGAGATGCTTAACACACTTTCTTTTACTTGTCCAACCCTTAACTATTCAATAATCTTTAAAAGCTTCCAAGAAGCCACCCAGTACAAAACGAAGGCCAACTGGATTGTAGATGTCTCAATAACAAACTTTCAAAAGAAATCAGAACCAATACATCACGTTAATTTGGCTTTATGATTTAGGCAATTACTAGTTATTACTATTTAGGCAATATTAATTACTACTAGGCACTTTGATAACTATGTTTGAGGTGATTTTGCTTAAGTTTTCAAGGAATGTACTGAGGAAGGAAGAGCATGCTTGTTTAAAATGTATATAGTATCAAAATACAACTCAAACGAAGAAAGTTAAATAAGCACAAAGAAAAGTATTACATATACCCTAAATCCATAATGTTACTTTCAGCTACTAAACAATGATAATAAAACTAGCATTTATCAAGGTACCTAGTACGTAAAAATATTGTTCTTCATGCAAGGGATACCAAGACCAAAACCAAATAATAGGCTCTACCCTCCAAGAGATTACATTTTATGGGTTTGGGAGGGGTAATGAGAATAAAAAACATATATACAGGTAAGTAAATGAAAAGCTATCTAGAGACAACAATGAAAACTGAAGGAGATCAGAAAGACTTCACAGAAAAAAGAAACAACTGAGTTAAGTCTCAGAGGACGAATGCTAAGAGGAAAGAATATGAGTAAGAAATTCTAGGCTCATGAGTTAAACAAAAAGTATGAAATGCAGAGAATAGAATGCCAAGTTTGGCTGGAATTTAATGCATATGAAGGTGAACAGCATGAAATAAATCTTGGAAGGTAGGAGGGGTCAGATTGTGGAGGGGCCTTAAACATTTGGCTTAGGAGTTGGTATCTTATCACACAGTTGGACTTCTTAACTTCTTTTATGTCATGCACACCTTTGCTTAAGGCTACGGACCTCTTCTCAGAATGTTTACTACCTATATTCATAATTAAAGAAAAATGTCAAATTTCAGTTAGAGGTTAGTGAAAATAAAGATGTAATTTTTCCCCCATTCAAATTCATAGACTCCCTGAAATATACCCACAGATCCCAAGTTAAGAACCCTATTCTAGACACAACAGGGAGATACTGAATGAAGGCTTTCAAGCAGGGAAGTAACAGGGTCAGACCACAATTTGAACAGTTTGTGGAGGATGAATGGATAATCATGACTAGAGGATGAAAGAGCGAAAAAGCAAAGTGCATAGGGTTAAGAAGCAGGCAAGTAAAAGCAGCCTGTGTATAAGACCTTCATCAGTTTGGCTGTGAAAGGGAATAGAGACAGAAGATAGTTGAGGAGAGGAGAAGGTGAAATGATGAGGGAGATTTGAGTGTGTTTGTAAGAAATAAGAATTTGACTATTCCTTTCAAAACTGCTTATTTCTAGGTGGTTACAGAACTTGAATATATTCTTAAGAGCGATATTAATGTTGAAATAAATGGTAGATTCAGAATTACCAGGAAACTTGAGCTTTAGCATTGGCTTTACAACCAAATAATGCATGATTGCAAGAGTTAATTCCTTAGGCTTTGATTAGCCTGTATTATAAAATCTGGAATCATACTTGTGTCCTATCAAGCTTATAATTTTCCAGATCACATCTCTGTAAGCTAGCACTGACCTACTAATTCTAAAGAACTTGATATCTGTGCTACACGTAAAATTCTATTTTAGGAAATTTCAAAGAATTTGTTCTACTTAAAACCTAAACATAGGAAGGTGTGGTTACTTTTAAAAAATATGTTGATACAATATATACATTTTATTTGTAATCTTCACCTCAGGAGGAGTTCTGTGTAGTGGGATACTTTCTTCTGGTCTCTTGGAATACTGGGTATCTGGGTATAGATGAAGAATAGCTGAAACCAGGGGTTCACAAAAATGGCAAAATGTTTTCATATGTTTATTTGTACTGTCTGCTTTAAACATATCATCATCACGTAGGTCCTGTTGCTTCATTCCCAGATCATATCCTCTTCTTCCTACCCACTAATCTCTGTATATTTCTTCAGCCTCTCTTTCCTCCAAACTCTATCGTTTTTCATTCCCACTGGGTCTGCTAATTGCCTCATTCTCCTACTCATTTCTTTCACTCTGTACCCTACTAATATGAGACCTGAGCTACAAATGTAATTATTAAAACAGCTGAATCAAAAGTATTTATATTCAACATACTGACATAGAGACAAGGACTTATACCACTGAAGAAAAGCATATTTGTTAGTTGTTAGAGATATGGTGGCATCACCCTTCAGTCCCTTAGCATACTTTGCCTATATTATTAAATCTCAATGTTGGAAAAAAAGTACCAAAAGCACTAACCTGATCTCAAGATCTTCAATATGTTATGCAACAGCCCAAGATGATAACCATTTATTCTCTAAACATGAAATAAGTGGTAGCAAGTATGGAAAGAGTTACTGCCTAAAGTCCTAAGCTATTTTAAAAATTAGAATCCATATCATATATGGATAGACTGCATAAACCTTTGACATTACAGAAAAGTATATGAGAAATATTAGAAAGCTATCTCTTTCCCTTAATCATGTAACCCAAAATTATGTTAGATTTCAGTGACTGGTGTGAAACCTAAAGTTCACTTTTCAATTTCACAGAAAGTAATATAATAATTATTAGAAAACATCTTATTCTGAATAGAAAAAAGTATTCATTCACTTCTACATTTTAACACACCCTTTTCGGATTATTATTGATACTCCTTGGCTGCCCTCCTGGAAACCCTTTAATTCTTCTAATACCACCAGCAATTATGTATGTTATACAATGTTCAAAAAATTTGTAGTACAAGCATTTTAAGGGTAAAATATTTATTCAAGTGAACTTACCGTAATAACAGCCTTGCTGAGACAGATAGATCCCCGACATCCATACTCTGTTTCATCCTCAGACTTGTAGTAACTCAGAGTGTTGTTTTTCAAAACTACCCAACGATCCTGCCACCCATGAATGTAGTTTGTCCACTAAGGAAGAAAAGAAAAAAAAGACACCTGAATTTAATACTGAAGTCCAATTTACTGAACTCGTAGTTAATTCAAATTTTTACAACAGCGATCAAATCAAAACTCTCTCCCCAGCAGCTTTTAAATTAAAAAAAAAATGAAAACACAAAACAAAAATTACTTATAAGGGCCAGAAACTGGGAAATTCTTAATGATTTTCAGATTTTATAATATCTTTATGTTCACTTGTGACATAGTTAAACAATGTAAGATACACAAACTTTCCCTCCACTCCAGGATATGTAAGGACATATGAACTACATCTCAGGGTACCAAAAGAACTGGCAGGTGATTACTGAACCACAGTCAGTTATCTTTAGAAAAATAATGACACATAAAAGAGGTGCTATATGAACGAAAGGCAAAAATGTCCAAATCTTCAAAAAGAAAGAAGCAAATGTTTAAGCCAGTGCCTCCCCCCCTCCCCCGCCCCCAGTTCCTGGAAAAATTATACGTTATTAAAACACCTCCAGAGAGAGAACTGATGAACTATGAGTGCAAAGGTATAATTTTTTCACTTTATTTTTCTTGTCTTTTTTTCAATATGGCTAATACAAAAATATGTTTTGCATGATTTCATATGTACGATTGATACACTGCTTGCATTCTCAATGAGTGGGTGAAGGGCTGGAGGTAGAGAATTTGGAAGTCAAAAATTTTTTTTAAAAGAAAGTTAAAAAAAATGAACAATGACTATCTAGTAAAGAAGTGAATCAACATGGTTTTATCGAGAACAGATAATGCTAGGTTAACCTCCTCTCTCCTTTTTGGACAGAGTTACTAGTCTATAAAATCAAGGGAATGCTATATAGAGATCTCATTTCATTTATTTATTTAGAGACTAAATCTTCCAGGCTGGAAGTACAATACCATTCATAAACCAATCCCACAGTTGACTGTCATGGAAGCTCTGACCTGCTCTATTTATTTTTGGGGGAGGGGGGAAGGCAGGGCAATTGGGGTCAAGTGATTTGCCTAAGGTCACATAGCTAGTAAGTGTCTCAAGTGTCTGAGGCCAGATTTGAACTCAGGTCCTCCTGACTCCAGGGCCAGACCTGCTCTATTTCTGACCTGGGCTGGTCTGCCCCTCCTTAGGCAGCCTCATGATTAGTTTCCCACCCCGACCCCCATCCTCATGTGGGTACATGGCTTAATATGCCACCCTATAGGCTTTAGCTCTACTGCAGCTCATAATTTCAGATACCAAGAGATCCACCAACCCAAAACAAGGCCATATGACATCTACAATACTCTCCAGTGCAATTCAAATCAGATTAAAATGTAACTGGGAAATTTTTAACAAATGAAATAAAAATACAAGACATAGATTTTAAAATTAAGTCAATACAGCCACAGGGATGCTTGTACACAGACTAGTAGCCCCTATTTCTACTTGAGTTTGACCTCACTGCACCAGCCTCAGCCTCCCCCAGGAGCAAACCAACACACCCAACCTATCTAGATTTTAGCAAAGTAAAAAAATCTCTCATGCTATTCTTACAGAAAACATGAGGATCTCTGTGTTAGATGATACTACAATTAGGGAGATATCAAACTGGTTGAATTGTCAACTTGGAAGGAAGCACTCTAGGGCCTCAGCCCTGCACCTTTTAATCTTTAAAAAAAAAATAATGATATGATTATCAAAATAGTAGTAACCTGGGAAGGACTGTTTACAGAACAGATAACTGAGACAAGGTCCAAAAAGATCTCAGCAGACTAGAATGTTGGCTTGAATCTAATGAGATGAAATCTAGTAGAGAAAAACGTAAAGTCTTTATACTTACATTAAAAAAAAAAATTCACAAGCACATGTGGAATGGATAGAGAGCAATCATATGAAAAAGATCTGGGGGTTTTAATGAATTGCAAACTAAATATAAATCAGTATGACATGAAAGCCAAAAATACTAATAGGATCCTCGTCCCCATTAAGAAGTATGATTTCCAGGAAAAGGAGAGCATAAGCCTGCTGTACTCTCCCCTGGGTTACGACCACATCTAGAATAATGTGTTTACTTCTGGACATCACATTTTAGGAAGGACATTAACAAACAGAGGGTAATTAGAACATATCACAAGATTTGAAGGAACTGGAGATATTTAACCTGAAGAGAAGAATTGAAGTGTACATGAAAGCTCTTTTCAACTATTGGAAGGGATACAAAATGGATCAGGCTTATTCTGCTTGGCCACAAAGGGCAATATCAGGAGCAACAAATGGGTTGAAAGCTATAGCCACAGATTTTTAGCAACACTGTAAGAAATATTTCCTTACCATAACAGCTACCCAGATGTAGGGGAAGAAGAGAGATGGGAGTTTGGGTTTGTGATGGGTTTCCACTAACTAGGGGTTTTGCAACAAAGACTAGATAAATGGCTCTTGAACACACTAAGAGGGATTTTTGTTCACATATAAGTGAACTGGGTTCAGAGAAAGAAAAGGAAGGGTTCTTCCAGCTATCTTAGGGGTCTTTGAGTCCTCATCCCTCATTTTAGAGAGGGTATTACTTGGCTAAAGTCATATAGACTCTGTGTGGCAAAGACAGGATTTGAACCCAGGTCCTCTGACTCTAAATCCGGTGCTCCTATTGTGCTAGTCTGTGGTCCCTTTCACCTGTAAGATTCTGCATTTTGCTGTCTAAATGAACTTTACTCCTCTTAAATACAAACAGGAAGAAAAGTGGCTTGAAACTGAAGCCTTTTGGCACTAACGCAGCTTCTCTACTGTTCTTTAATTTCCCAGTGCAGAGCTCCCTTGATTCTTTCATTTGGGTACCCTCATCTTCACAATGTTTCTTCTCTGTTCTTCTTTCCTGCTTCACTCCTTACTGATTCTAATTCTTCATGTAATGAGCATTTCCAGGAAGCTTGAAGTAGAAAAAAGTCATGGCCATAAAGGTAAAACAAGTTTGCTTAAATGTTTTCCTCCTAATTTCTCATTATCTCATTTAACACCAATATTTCACCATCTGGTCTGAGGCCTATTTCAAGTCTAATTCAGCCTAATAATCTAAAATTATTGTACTTGTAACTTAAAAAAATTACCTCCACCAGTGATGTCATTAGTATAAGGAACTATAACAACAAAACTTAAATTCTTAAAAGTCCAGCCTGGAGCACTGAAAAATAAATGCCTAGTTGCAGGTCACAGTCAATAGGCATCAGAGGGATAACTTGACTAAGTCATCCTAACTCTGAGACCAACTCTTTTTCCACTATTCCATGCTTCTCATATTTGTTACAACCAAGTAATTTATAAATTAAATGTTACTACAATAATGACTCATAACACAAAGATCTGGAGCTACAAATGAGTGAAAGACCAGTAATCTAAAGTGGCTACAAATAATTTTTTATAGATACATAATTTTTAAGAGAATATAAAGAATTCAATACTACCTTGCATATTTCAGCTGTTTCCAGCACTTGTCTTTTCTATAGCAATAACTAACTGCCAGGCAGAATCATAACCCCTTAGGGAAGCATGAGGTTTTTACATATCAATACGCTACAGGTACATAAGTAAAATCACAAAACTTATAATAGACTCATTATCTGAACTGTAAAAATCCTTTCCTATTGCCTCGTCTTCTTCCAACTTTTTAAATGACTCCATCCTCTCCTGACCTTTTTGTATAGTACTTAAAACTCATTGCTTTAACTATCATATCTAAAGGGACCAACCTCCAAATCTGTCGTTCCAGCCCTGATCTATCATCCAAGCTCTAGTTCCATTGATTGCTAAATGCCTCCTTAGTATTGAGTTTGAAACTCAAAAGGGCATCAAAGTGCAAATATTCTACAATTCCTCTCCCCACCCTACCCCTGGAAAAAAAAAACAAAACAACTTCTATACTTTTCTGTTAACGATACCATGATTCTCCCAATTACTGGTTAAAATTGTTGAGTCACATTTGACTCTTCTTGATCCCTTAATACTAAGTCACCAAGTCAATTCATTTAAAATTAAGTGTTTATGTGCAAGTAGCTGATGAAAGGAAAGTTGAAATAACACAATCCTTGCCCCCAGGAAACTAAAACGATAATACAAGAGATATCGCATTTGCGCAAATAACTGTAACAAAAGGAAGCACAAGTGCAAGAGAAATCCAGAAAAGTGCTTGCAAAAATATAATGGGTTTTTTTGGCTGGGGGCGAGGAGGGGCGCACGGCAGCACAACATAATGATAGAATGCAAGGTCCCTGAAGGTGGAGAATGTTTCCCTTTTTCATCTTTGTATCCTTAGCATGGACCACATACTACGTGCCTAATAAATGCAGACTTGTGTGGAGAAGGTTTTAACTAAGCAGAGCTGTGACACAAGTGAAAGGGGCTCCATTCTAGTCAAGGAGTAGGGTCAACAAGGTGAGTACAGGCAGAGAACCAGGACAGGGACCGAACAAGGTACAGGGCTGGCAAAGAGTAATACGGTTTTGCCAAACCACAGAAAATGTGAAGTAATTTGAAATAGGACTGGAAAGGTAAACTAGAGTCAGATTGTAGAAGTCTCTGAATGTATTTATATGAATGTATTTATACATTATTAAGTAGACAACAGGGAGTCACTGAAAGTTTCTAAGCAAAGGAAAGATGTGATTGGAATAAAATTTTTTTAATCGCTTGGGAAACTGAAAAATGGACTGGAAAATGTGTGGAGTTGAAGAGAGAGGGACCTCACTCTAGAGTTAGAGGATATCAGTTCAAATCCTGTCTCTACTGTTTACTACCATAAGTAACCTTGGGCAAGTCACATTCTCAAGACTCAAAGTTTCTTATCTATAAGATAAGTTTCTTCTAATTAACATCTATGATCAAATGAAAAGGAGACCAGATGCAGGAAGAACATGTAGAAAGAAGGCTATTACAATTAACCCAGAGAGAAAAAGCTAAAACCTGGACTTGGGTCGCTACAGTGGGCAGGAAGGAATAAATATAAAAGATAACAAAACAGTAGAATCTATAGTGCTTGGGGAAAGACTAGAGAGCACCGGTGTATGTAACTTCCTCACTTAGTCTTAGCAGAATCCCTAGCTCCATTTAAAGCAGAGTTCAGGCATCACCTCCTAAGCAAGGCCTTCTCCAAACCTACAGTTATTAGCATTCTTTTTTTAAAAGCTATTTTGAAACTAACCTTACATTTACTTACCTATAAACGTGTCATATTCTGCTCCACCCCCCAGTAGCTCCTTGAAAGCAGGGACCAACACCCCCAAATCCCCAACACCTTGCACGTAATTATGTAATGTTACACAGACTTGATGTTGAATATCACTACCAAATAAATCTTTTAAAAACACTTTTTTTATATACTGCTTAAAAAGCCCAAATGCCTAGAGAATCAAGTTCAAATTTCTCACTCTAACATTTAATGTCCTTCATAATTGAACTCCATCTTTTTTATCCAAGACAGGTTGTACTACCCTCCAACTTAATTTCTGCTAAACTGGATCTCACCTACCATTCAAAGCAAATTCCACCTCATAAGTTTCCTGAATGTCACATAATGATGACCTTATATGGTGTCCCACACATAATGCCACTGGATCATACACTATCATTCATGTGCTATTTATCTGTTTAACGTGTCTGTCTTGTCTCTCTCAGTCAATCTATCAGTTTACTGGAGGCACAGAACATATCTACATTTTATAACTCACATATTATCTAAAACATTTAAGTCACACAGTACATATTTCAAATACTTCTTGAATAGTACCTCTTCTACAAATTCTGAGGTAAACTGTAGTCTACACAAACCATGAACTCAAATAAGATACTCACTGAGCTTTACAAATGCATTTACTAAATCCCAAATTGCTGGGATGACAACTTTATACTAGTGAAAATCCCCACTGTACCTCACACATTGAGAGATATTCATTACAACTATTGATAATCAGAATTACTATTGGGACAGTCAGGTATGTGAAACTATATCCTTAAAATACTCTAAAACCTGCTTAAGGAAATTACCCACAATTTCATGAGAAAAGTGCTTTCTTGACAGCTAACTTAAGTGTAGTTTCTTGATTACATACACTTTCAAGGCAATACTAGGAGGTCTAGGACTGTACTGGGCAAGGGGTTCAAAAAGCTAGGTTCTTCTACTTATCAGCTCCCCGATCCTTAATAAATAAATGTGTTTGACTCCCATTCCCTGGTCTGTAAAATAAGAAGGCTAAAGTAGATGCTCTCCTGAGCCTCTCACTTCTAACATTTGTTGACTCAATACAGAAACTGAATTTGAAAACAAAGATTTTTAAGGCCTTAATTTCTAAATTTTTTTTGAAGGGGGAAGGGAAGGCAGCCGGGCTTAAGTGAATTGCCCAAGTTTACACAGCTGTCTTGAGGCTGGATTTGAACTCAGGTCCTCCAGACTCCAGGGCCAGTGCTCTATTCACTACACCTAGCTGCCCCCTTAATTTCTAGAATTTGAAAGCTGAACCTTAATCAGAAAAAGAAGGTAAAAAGGTTTGTGAGAATTTTCTCTCAGTTTACAGGAGTGGGGGGGGGGGGGTAGGGGGAAGTGCTGACGCCATTAAAATCATTTGTACATTTCATTTTGTTAAGTACTTAAAATTAGTGCTTGGTAACCCTCCTAATCTGGATAAAGTAGGCAGTAGTAATTTGGAGGGTTGTATCCTGAGAGAGTAACCACAATCAATTATAACTGTGGATGCAAAGTAGGATATACAGTAGTTTATAGAGAGCAAGAGAGAGATGTAGATAGGTATTTGTGTGTGTGTGTGCGCGTGTGTGCGTGTCTATACACATATATGGTGGAGATTCTGCCTAGAAATACATTTTCCTCTCATAGAATTAAATAATGTGAATATATTGCTAACCATTTTTATCAAGATTAGAAGAGAATCAAACCCTGTCAGTGTTTTAAGGATCACATTCTTCTACTCACATGAAATTGAATGTGAGTTCCTTGTGATCAGAGACTTTTTCATTTTTGTTTTTGCATTCCCAGCACAGTACCTGGTAAATAGCAAGTGCTTAATAAATGCTTATTGACTGGTGGGAAACATTGGCTGTTATTCAAATATCCCAGTAGTGAAAATAAAGTTTTTCCAAAGCCTATTCAATTTAAAATGTGCTCAAAAACATATGTTCAATGCAAATTCCTGAGATGAGAGATCCAAGTTCCCTGTTCCCTGAATCGTATGTGTTGTGGTAGGGTTAAGACCCAAGAAACTTTGAATTGTCCCAATACAAAATATTATATTTAGTATGTCAGGAATTGCATCTTCCTTTCTAAACCCCTTTCAACTTTAGTCCATCGAGTGTAAAGCTAACTTAAGTTTAAGTACCCCATGAAATAATTCCACAAACCAGTCCAAATGGTTAACCAAAACTATGAACTATTGGAAGTACTGTAGATTTCTTAATACTCAGGGGCTGCACATGACCTAGTATCTCATGACTAGTATGACAAGTACTAGCTCCAGTCCCCTCTCCAGGCTGCTGGGAAAACAAATTTAGTCGTTAATACATATACATACACATGTATATATATATAGGCATGTATACATGTATATCTTATTAAATGGTGGAGACTCATACACTCGGGTGTGTATGTAAACATACATCCACACAAATATATTTAAATCAATACTGTCAGGGCAGAATGACACTTCACTCCTCTCTAGAAGTCTCCACCATTTAATAATCAATTAGGTCTTTTAACTCTTTACTCAGCCACAAATGCGCGGAGTGGAATGTGCAGTTACTTTTGCCAGGAGATACCACAGATCATACCAAACATGAATAAGAGATTTAGAACATTAGAAAGATACCACAGATCATACTGAACATTAGAAAAAGATCCTGGAAGTGCCCGGATCACTCTTCCCAATCCTCCTTCTCCTCCTCTCCGACCCCTAAGCTAAAGAATTTATTGCCAAGCGTTTCTTCCTGAACTTAAAGGTCGGGCTCCTGTCTGACGTGACCCAGGTTATTATGAATGTTTCTCCTGTGTCTGTCACGTGTACATCGAAAAGCTCGGTCCCGGGGAAAGGAAAGAGGGGGGGGGAGAAAAGGTTTCGAAAACCCTCCCCCCACTCTGCTGAATTCAGCGTTACCTCGGTCTAACCTGGAAAAATCCCCCAGCCTCGGCTTTTGGCGGAGGCTTCCACCTTGAGCGCCAGCCCCGCCCCCGGGCCCACACCTCCGCGATCTCTCCCCCCGGACCAAAGCACACCACCTTCTGACGTTTGGGAGGGCGGCGGCAGCCCCCCAGCCTCGGCTGGCGACGCTCCCGAAAGCCGGCTCAGCTGCTGCTGCGGCCGCCGCCGCCGCCCCCCCCCCCCCCACGCCGGGCTCTCCCCAGTCCTGGCTATGACACAATTCCTGTAACCCCTTCTTCCTCCTCCCTCCGCCCCCTCCCCAGCCGCGGGTAAGCCCCGCTATCCGAGCCGTCACCCCGCTCCCGGTCCCGGCCTCCCCAACAGCGGCCGCACTACCCAGCTCCGAGACCCGCGGGCTCCGGGCAGGGCCGGACCGAATCCCGCCCCGGCCCAGCCCACACCCCCGGCCCGCCAGGTAACGACCCCCTCCCCTCCGGGCCCGGTCCGGCCGGCGTCCTCACCTTGCTCAGGACCCCGCAGAGCTCAACAGGCGGCCCGGACTCGGTCTCCGGATCCTCCTCCGAGCCCGACGAGTTCCAGCTCTGGTTGTCCGACATGGAGGCGCGACAGCCGAGCAGGAGAGCGGCCCCCGCTGCCTGTGCTGCGCCCGCACAGGCGCCAAGTCCCCGAGAGGGAGGGTCCGGGGTCGGGACGCGGGTCCGCCCCGGCTCTGGGGGCAGGAGGAGATGGGACGGAGCCCGAGCGCCCGGGCGCCGCCGCGCTGCCGGGCACCGAGCGGACCGGGGAAGGAGAAGGAGCGGCGAAGGGAGCTTGCCCTTCCAGCTGTCGGCCGCCGCCACCGCCGTCACTCCTGTGTTCCTCCGGGCGCCGCCACCCAAGGCGCTCCCCCTTCAGTGCCAATGTCGGGGGAAGAAGGGGTGGAAGGGAAAAGGTGAGGGGAGGGAGGAGAAAACGCAGCTGCAGGGACTAGGGTCCGCTCACACCTCCGCTGCCGCCATCTTCCTGGCTCTAGACACTATTTACCCTCCCCCTTCTCTTTACCCCTCCCCTTCATCCCTCCCATTCTACCCGCCCCCTCCTCGGCCCGCCCATCGGCGTGTGACGCAACACGCACGGCTCAAGGAGGGGGCGGAGCCGCGGCTTCAGCGAAGGCGGAGAGGCGAGGCCTAATCTTAGTCCGCCTCCCGGCTTCGGGTGACTGGGGAGATGGATGTCAGAGAGAAGGGTTGGCCGCACTGCATGTTGGGAGGTGTAGTGTTCCGCAGAGCGCGCGGCTCGCCGGGAGGTGTAGTAACGGTTCTGAGGCCTTTTGGTGAGTGGGTCAGGCGGGGGCGGGGGGTGCCTCTTTATACTGGGGCAGGGGGTGGGCATCCTTTCGCGGCCCCTGGATTCCATTCCCATACATACCCTCTTCTCAACCCCTGGCCCAAAGCGTTTATGAAGGACCGCCTGGCTTCTGGCTGGACCGGACCGGACAGGACCGGACTTGAGCTCTTTCTCGTAGACTCTGGAGAGGCCGTGGCACCCTAAGCTGCCCTTTGGAGGGCTCTCGGTGATTACGCTGCTCCGCGCCCCCACTCCCTGGAGGCAGCAAGATGCCCCGCGTAGGCCCTGGGCTGCCTGACCCGGTGTGTCCGGGTGCCTGTGCGCGTGCGCACCCCTGAGAGCCCTGACTTGTACCGCGGAGGATGCCCGGGCATGTAGGGATGCTGTAGGAACTAGATGACAGGCAGAGGCGAGTAGGGTACCACTGGCGCCTTTTATCCTTGAGAAACCCACCACTGAGCATCTCGCATAGGGTCATTCACTCTTCTCCTCTTTATCTCCTTAGCACAATTCCTTGCATCTTCTGGGCACTTAAGAAATTGAAATTGAAATCAGACAGCCTTAGTTTTCTAAGTAAAATGGGCTTGGTAAGTTTAAAAGTTGAACTAGCTGGTAGTCTAGTGAGATTCAAACCCTTCCCCCTTCCCCCCCACCATGATCTTAGGAGAGGAGTTCTCTTCTGCCACTAGAGAGGGGGGAGGAGGAGTTGTCACCTTTCGTTTTCTGTTGCATGTACCTTCACCAACATATAAAAGTACAAAGCTGGAATTGGGGCAAAGTGACGGGGCTAGGCTCCAGGGTCCTTGCCTTCAAAGAGTAAGTACTCCTTCTGAAACTAGAAATGACTGCCTTTAGCAAAAGACCTTGTTAACAAGAATGATTGGTTAAAATAGGAAGCTACAATACAGGTGAACTCCATACCTCATATCCCAGTCCCCCCCCCCCACACACACACACTCTCACACACACATAGTAGGCCTTCTGTCCTAGGGTTCTCATTGCCCAAATTTTTTATCTTAAAAATATATTATATCCAATTCCCCAAAATTTACGTCATAAATTTGATTTGAGAATACATGTGATACTGGTTGACGTAAGCTGTATTTTTTGCGAAGCATCAGAATTACTTGTTTTGGTTCTGTCAAAATAGAAGCGCCCTACCCTTAAACTCCAGAGGAAATGTGAAAATTTCTGGAATCTTTTGTATATGTGTGTGCATTTGTGTGTTGTTTAAACACCTTAATTGGCACTATGATCATGGGCAAGATGTTATGGAAATTTTATGGGAGTGATTTTTGTGCCTCTCATACCCCAGAGTTTGTTTTGATTTCCTGACTTAAAAATCATGAGTTTTGAGTTGTGTGTTCTTTTTGGTTAATGCATGAAAGATACCTGTTTTACAATAAAATCTTCAAGTTGTATTCACATACTATGGAACCAAGTTCAAATTACTATCATTATTAAAGTGAAAGCTCTTAAAAATAAACTTGAAGCATTAAAAGTCACAGGTGTCATTCAGAAAATAAGACAGAAATGCTCTTTCATCTTTATTGGCTTACAAATCCAGAATGTTTTTCAAACTTAAGAGATATTGTAATCAAGTTTTGCTTTAACTCCACATTTACTGATATTGTTACCAAGTTGGATTTTTTTAAAACATACCTCATATTTAAAATTATAATTTGTTTTAAAGTAAGACAATTATTGAGAAAATTTCATAAGAATTAATATTTATGGAAGCCTCATACATTTATTTAAAATCTTATATTACATTCTATGCATTTTAAGTTAATCATAACTTTGTAACTACCAGCAATTAGAGCTGTCTCAGTGCCTACTTGGTGTGAATTTACCTCATGTATTAACATGAGAATATTTTTGAAGGTTCTTGCCACTTTGTTTCTCTATATAACTAAACTGTTTTCAATTCTGAATACAAGACCTCTTTACAGTGATTTGAATACATTACAATGATTTATTTTAATACTGTCTTACTATCACCTTGAAAAAATTACTATAGAATTATCTTTAATATGAATGTAATTTTTGTTCTTAGTAAAAATATTATATAGACTTCCTATCTTACATACTAAGGGAGAACCTACAGGCAGTCTCCTATTTGCTAACACCAATTCAACAATATTTCTCCCATTGTAGTCATACCAGCTAAACAGAACTACAATAACACCCCTTCCTTTCTCTCCACCCCCTCCTTCCCACTAATTGCTGTAGACCCTGTTTCCTCTGCCTCTCATCAGCCTCTCTCTGCCCCTTCCTGGCCCTAATTTTTACTTCCTTGGGGGTAGTCACTCCCCACCAAAACATTACATATCCAATACTAGGCAAAAGAGGAGGAAATGAACAAAAATGCTTTGAGCAGTGGGTCCCTTTCTCTCTCTATCTTTCTCGCTCATTGAAACAGTTCTAGCTTCACGCTAAGGAGACATAAAACCATGATATTTAAAAATACATTTTCTTGATGCTTTTAGTTTTTATATCACTGTCATATCCTATCCCTACCCCACCCCCACCAGTCACATTCCCTTGTGACAAAGAAAAACAATTTTACGAAGACTGAATCTGACAATGTATAAAATTCTGGCCTGATATTAGGTTCTTCCAGCTCTGCCATGAGTGAGAATTTATGTTAAATTATCTCTTTTCCAGGGCCTTGATGGGTTTTTCATTTAATTAGAATTTGACTTCTTATTGGGGAATTTTCATTTTTATTGCTGTAATCATTGTGTACGTTGTTCTCTTGATCATACATATTTTACTCTGGGTCATTTCATACAAATTTTCCCACATTTCTCTGAATTCCATGTCTTCATTCCTTACTGCACAGTAATATTCTATTATTTTCATGTACTACAGTTTTCATAGTCATTGCTCAATTGAAGGATAATGACAGTTTCCAGTTTTTTGCTACCAGTATTTATAGAAGAGTGTTACTTTAAATATTTTTTGCATATCTTGAACCTTTGTTTCTAACTTTGACTTCCTTGGGGTATATAACTAGTTGTGGGGTTGCAAGGTCAAAGATATAGACAGTTTAGTTACTCTTCTTTTTGGGAGAAGGCAGGCCAATTGTGGTTGCCCAAGGTCACACAGCTAATGTGTCAAGTGTCTTGAGGCCGGATTTGAATTCAGGTACTCCTGACTCCAGGGCTGGTGCTCCACACACTGCACCACCTAGCTGCCCTAGTTACTCTTCTTAAACAATTCCAAATCAAAATTCAGAATGGTTGGACCACGCCACAGCTCCACATCCTTTTCACAGCTCTTTCAGCATGGACTAACTGTTCCCATCTTTTGTCATGGCAAAGCCATGTGTTTGTGTGAAGGAACACATGTGGAGAACAGATATATGTACCTTTGTATATGAATGGGAAGCAATATATGTAATGGCATCATACAGGGATTTGCAGAAGTAGTTATGGACATTTGCGCACGTGTGTGTGTGTGTTTCAAAAGGTAGAATATTCAATTGTGTTAAAACGTGCTAGTGGATAGCCGTCTTTTTAATACTTGTTGGTTACATAAAGATAAACAGCTATTAGAAACTCACATCTGTGCACCTTTGTGCAAACTGTCGAAGAAGCTTTTTCTGTAAATGTGTGTGTAAATATTTGTATCCACAAAAGTGGGCAATCATGTATGTATATAGGCATCTTTGAGGGAGTTCTACAGCTGTAGCAACATACAAAAAAACACTTGGTAAATTCTAAACCATCTCATGCCTGTATTTATCCTCATCCCAGGTCATAGGAGCCACCCTCTGTGTCTTGGAGATGAAAGAAATCCCTGTTGTCAGGTTGTCACGTTAATAGAGGTAGAATGTTCCTGACTTGCCAAAGTGGAACTGGAAGAATATTTTCTCATGGAAACATTGTTTTAAATGTCAATTAGTACTAGATCAATAATAGATACATTATTGGTTAAATAGACTTTTTTGCCAGCCTGAGAACTTATTACTATGTATTTCATTGATTCCCTGAAAAAATACGAGGCCCAAAAAGAACTGTTTGAACATAACCCATTTATAAACTTAGGACCACCTTATGATGATTTCTTATTAATCATAGAGAATTTTAGAGATTAAAGGAAACTGAGAGATCATGTAATCTAACTTTTTAATTTCATAGGTAAAGAAACTGAGGTCCAGTGAGGTAAGGGGCGGTGGGGGAGTGTCTTGCCACCAAAGTTACACAAAATTGACTGTCAGAAAGTGGCTCAAATTTCAACCTTCTAAATCAAAGTCTGGTACTCTTTCTACTGAACAACCTGTAGTATATGCTACTATTAAGTAGCATATAATAAGAAAGACTTAACAGAATTTAGGTAGAAGAATTTTATAAAGTATTTTAAAATGTAAGTTTTGAAAATTTGAAATGTATTTAAATTAGATGACTGGCCAAAATATATACTATCTATCTATCTATCTATCTATCTATATATATATATATATATTTTAGACTAGATAACAATTATCTCTTTACAACAAAAACATCAATTTTCTCCAGTATGGCTTTTAAATAAAGAAAAAAGAAAAGATTTATTGTTGATCTTTTATTAATCACTTAGAAGTATTAATAATTAATTCTATATGTGGCATGATTATGATTTGTATATTATATAGAATATATTGGTTATGCAGAAATTTATGCTTAAAATTCATTAAAAGTATCATTTTTATTTTAAAAATATAATTTTCTTATTTAACATTCAAAGTCTAAAATTTCCTGTTTTTAAGATTTTATGAAAAGAAATTTAAAGAAATTAAAAAGCAATTAAAAATTAAAACAATATTAATGAAGATTCTGCCTTTAGATATTATATTTTCATGACCATCATTGTTATCATCAGAAGAAATTTACTGAATGGTCACTGTGCTTGGGGCTGTATTGTGCTTTCTAACAATTTCAATGACTGCCACCAAAGACAAAATAAATAACAATGTGAAAAGAAATCAACTTGGCAACGGTATGAATTTAGAATCCATGGGAAGAGAAATACGCAAATAGGTTATGGTAGAAACTTTACTTTCTTTATTTTGTATTCCATATTTCCTGGGCCAGGATTACCATAGCTGCAAAGCCTGGTCCTCAATAGATGGGAGACACCATGTAAGAGTGTAAGAGCCCTGACAAGGTTTTGTACATGCTAGGCAAAGTTTGAAAATTGTATCTCTTATGTATTCTTTTCAATTCAACTAACATTTATTTACAATATTTGGGTGCCTTAAATCCTTGAAGGCTATGCCAGGAGGCCCTGAAGATTCTACCAAGGCTTTGAGTTTGAGGACTAGCTTAGCTAAGTTCAGGAAAGTGAGGAGTCAAAGGTGTCTGTGAGGCTGTGAACATAAGTGACTAGAGTGTTGGTAGGTACCGCCCTGGACAAAAACAAGAGGAATTACAGATCTTCCAAATATAAAAGTAATGGGAGGCTTTGAGCTTTCATAAGTAAGTAGATATGTAAAATAAATTTTGGCTCACAGGGAGCAGGATTATCTGTCATTAAAAATATATGCACTTTTCAAAGAAATATTTAAGAAGTATTTCTCGTGCCTCAGATGAGCCTAACTTGCTGACTTATACTCAGAATTAACTCCATGATCAGCCCATAGTTCCTAGTCATATTTCCAAATACAGATTAAAATTTTGCAGATCTCTCTTAATTTTTTAAAATTGGTTATTACTAACATTTTATTTTCTACATTTCCTAGATTTCCCTTTGTATTCTTCCCTCTCCCATCTGAGAGAGTCATCCTTTATAGCAAAGAATTTTTTTCCCTCTTAACTTTAACCAGCCTTGAAGGATAGATTTTTTTTTCCTGTGAAAACTCTACCCTTGAATTAGTGTACATATTTGACAGTGACACTAGAAAGGAAAAAACAAAAATAAGAAATAGGGTTTAAAAAAAAACTAGGATATTTCATTAAGTGTCAAGAAATTAAAAGTGATAGTGTTGTGAATTTGAGTAATAAGAATGCTGCCACAATTAATAGGTAAGAAATTTTTTTAAAAAACAAATTTAGTGGAAAAAGATTATGCCTGATTTTACATAATTTAGGTCTTCTGTTTAAAGAATGAACAAATAAATATTACCCTATAGGCTCTTTTACTGTAAGGGGTCTCACATCCATACAACATGATCATTCGGGACTCCTTAGAACAGGTAACAAAAGAAATAATCCTGTTCACAGACCCTTTGATAACAAACAGGGATATAAAATAGGGAAATGTATCTCACCAAAGGCATTCATCACTGTGATGGAGGAGATTCAGCAAAGAGTCCAAGTCCAACTGGAATGTGGATGGTGAAATCCTCTAGATGCTCCCATTTTGTGGATGACAGTGTGTTAATTGACACTGAAGAACATCCTGGAAGAGATCTGCAGTAAAAGAATTTTGGCCTATCCATCCATACAGAAAACAACCAAGAAGATAAGTAATATCTATTGCCCAGATTTCAATATGCATTTGAATGAACACTGTAAACAGTCTACCCAACATTATGTCTATCTGGGTGGGACCAATAGTACAGACTGACAATGAGATGGACCCAGAGTTGAAAAGGAAGAAAGCTAGCTAGATTGATTTTGGGGATTAAAATTGTCAGCTTCATTTTTTTGTGGTAACCTCCCATGTCTAGTGCCTTTCAGTTCTTTTCTTGAAGAAAGTGTTTATTGTATATGTATAGGCATGAAGCTTCTAAGTAATACACAAGTCTTTAGATATTTTCACTTCTTGATCCTGAATTGTATTTTTCCACATGCATTCTTTCACCATCCTTTCCTGTACCTATCTTTACATTGTAATCACTAATTTTGAAGGTAAATTTTTGAGGATCTTGTCACATTTTTGGTAGGACATCGCTATGTCTTTACTGCAACAAATGTCAGTGTATAAATCACAACTATCTTCATAGCAATCTTGCATTTACTCATGCTGGGAAAGATAACCAAGTATCCCATTAAATGATATTTTTGTTGCCCTTACACACACAATGAAACTATTAGCTTCTTTATTCACCCTTTCAAAGAGAACTTGTGAATTGTCCTTCCATTAACTACAACTTTATGTTCATTTTAGAGTAAGAATGCAAATATTGGCATGAGCCTCCAGCACTTTATCAAAGATCTTGCATTTTACATGCTAATAGTTAAAATCATGTTTGTAAACAGTCTAATTCCCTCTTTCATGGGTCACCCGGGCCAAAGAATTCAATTCCTAAGAGCCAACTTGCTGGTTTTAAGCCTGTCTTGTCCTTGGCTGGTGTGGTTCTTAGACAGCAAGTTCATTGAGCTTGAGATTCCTTGCTCAAAGCAGTTCCAGTCTGGTGAAACCTGAGAGCAGTGTGGTGTACTTGAAAAAAGCAGTGGACTTAAGTCCCTTCACCTCTGTGGACCAAAGTTTCCTCATGTCTAAAAAGGGAGGTTAGACTAGGTGGCCTCTAAGATCCCCTCTGGCTCTAAATCTGTGATTCTGTCATCCACTGTCCAACCAACACCACTCTTCACTCCCCAATTACATTAACACTTTCAACTCAGACCTCACTATAATTATTCTGCAGTTTTCTAATCAATGTTTCATGTAAATTTATCTGCATTTTGGTGTCATTCTACTGGATTGTAACCTCCAGTATGGCAGGGATTGTGTCTTATCTAAACTTTGTATCTCCTACCACAATATTCTTTACATAGTAGGCACTTGATAAATGTTCAATAATGAATTGTTTGAGCTGTTTCATCAAGGTGCCGTAGATATTCTAATGCAAAAGTCCTTAACTTTCTTGTTGTAATGGACCTTTTTATCAGTTTGTCAATCCTATAGACTCCTTCTCTGGATATTTTTAAATACATAAAATACAATAGATGGGATTACAGAGGAAACCAATTATCTTGAAATACAGTCATTGAAATTTTTTATAAACCACAAACTCATGGACCCCTTGAGGTTTGGGAACAGAACCTCTGTTTTGAGGGGATCTCTGCAGATTTATTCGTGTTTCTATAGAAAAGTGAAAATCTCATATGAGAGCAGAACAAATTTGTGCTTTAGTTTTATTGTTCAGTCGTTTTTCAGTTATGTCCATCTCTTCGCAACCTTATCTGGGGTTTTCTTGGCAAAGATACTGACGTTTGCCATTTCCTTCTCCAGCTCATTTTACAAATGAGGAAACTGAGGCAAACAGGGTTAAGTGACTTGCCCCAGGTCACACACAAATCTCTGAGGTTAGATTTTAACTCAGGAACAAATTTACTTTGGGTCATTCATTGTATTACTGCTTACCATATCTGCATAAGGAACTGGTTATAAAACAATGTGCCTTAAATTCCACCAGCAGTTTTCCTATCCCTGCAAGAGAAAATGCTAAAGCCAGCAGCAAGGGTAAACTATCAAATCCAAAGATCTTTAGGACACATTCTGGGAGTAGCTGCAAAGAAGATTCTTCTCTTTGTCATCTTGCGTTTCTTGGTATGCATAAAAGAACAAAAATGAGTTTCAAGCAAAAATTTTATTCCTAGTTTACACAGAAAAATTTATAATGCATATCATGGTCTTAAGTTACACTAAAATATTTAGTTTTGTACTTAACATTGAAAAGACGTTTTAGAAAAAATCCTGTGGTGTTTGACTTCTTGTTGGAGCAGTATGAAATCCCTACAAAGTACATCATCATTGGGCAAATAGTGATGCCATTCTCCATTCTGTCTTTGCAAGTACACATTTCCTTTCAGTTTGTTCATTTGCTTTTGAGTTCTCTACCTTTAACCATTTTTTTCTTCTGCTACATTGAGAAATCCTTTGACAGATTTATTGATGAAAACTACAGATTAAGTTTTTTGTTTTATTTCTTGGGTTGAAAGCAATTTATCATAGATCAATTTTTTTTCTACTCTAATATTACTGTGATTTTAAGATCCCCTTCTGCTTAAAAATTGAGAAAACTTGAGTTTATTTTGTAAATGCTATGCTTGTTACTCAGTGAATATACAGCTCATGAAAATATAGTTCATATTTATTGAACATTTAGATTATCACCACTTTCTGAAATTATTTGGAGAACATGATTCAAATTAAAGCATATGAGATCTGATAAAGTTTTTCTCCTCATATTGATTTTTAAAAGCATTATTACTAAGGGAGAAATCATAAATAAAACATATAGTTTTATATTTAGACTTGGTTGGGACAAAATGAACACATTTTTAAACTGTTCAGAGATGATAAAAACATTAAAATTTAGCTATTTCTGTTTCATGGGTTCTTTTTCTAGCCATAAAAAATGACAATCAACATTCTCAACCATTTGTTTTCATCATCTTTGAATAGTAGGTATTTTTCTTAGATTACATATATAGAATATATGTTATATAGAACCCCCCCAATTAATTTTAGCACTTGTCCCAAAGGAAATTCATCTTTAAAAATAATTGTCAAGACATAATATATCCTTATGCTATGTATAATTTAGAGTGAATAACTAGAAAAGCATGTTAGAAAGTTCTTATGTCATCAACCATAGTTTAGCAGTTCTCTTGAGTCTAAATCAAGTCATGTTGCAATCAGCAACTTGTTCTCCATATCTAATTCCATTTCTTAGTTACAGTTAATGTCCACTGAAAGTTTTAGTCTTTACAGATAAATGATTCAGCCAATGAATGTCCAAGTTATTTTAATAATAGCTTCACATACAAGGCACTTTTGTTCCTAAAGGTGAAAGCACTATTATACCATTTACTCTCACTCATAATTGCTATAATCTGAGGTCAGCAGTTAGTTTTAAATAACATTTTTTAAACTTGGATTTTTTTTGCCACCTAAAAATACCTTAAACCAAGTTATTTAGTTGAACTTGTCACTTTTCATTCTCATATTGTTGAATCATGTATTTCTGTTCTAAGTGATTAATCAACCCAATAAATAATTAAGCACCAGTCTGAGTGGTTACTTAGTCACACTCTTAACTGGTTTTTAGTCCCAGGCTAAGTGGTTAATTAACCAGCATTTATTAAGCACCTACTATATGCCAGGCACTAGGATACAAAGATATGAAACAGTTCCTATCCTCAAGAAGCTTATGTTATATAAGGAGACAAAGTGTACATAAAGATACAGAAAATAAATAGTAATTTTGGAGAAAGGTACAAGCAGATGCACTAATCAGTTGAAAGGCTTCATGTACAAGGTAGTGTTTGAGTTGATCTTTGAAGGAAATGATTCTAAGAGGTAGGGATAGGTGGGAATTCCCTGCAGGCATGAGAGTACAAGCCTGTATAATGTCACAGAGATGAAATATGGAATGACATGTTGAAGGAACAAGAAAGCCATTTTAGCTGAATCACAGAGCCCATGAAGAGAAGAAAGGTAGAGTAAGCCTGGAAAGGTAGATTGGAGCCAAATTGTATTGGTCTTCATGTATAACACACAGAGGGGGTTATAGTCAATGCTAAAGAAAATAGGGAGTTCCTGGAGTATGAGTAGAGGAGGGGCGAGGTCAGACCTGCACTTTAGGCATATCAACTTAGCTTGAATATGAAGGATGAACTACATTGACGATGAAACTTGAAGCAGGGAGAAGAGTTAGGAGCCTATTGCAATAGTTCAGTGGAGAGATGATATGGTCCTGAACTAGGGAGGCAACTCATTAATGGAGGGAAGGGGATAGTTGTAGGAGATATTTCATAGGTAAAATTGACAGGATTCACCAGCTCATTAGGTATGCATCGCAAGCAAAGGAGTGTAGGGCGTGAGGGATGACTGAGATCATGAACCCAGGTGACTAAAATGGTAATGCCATCAACAGAAATAAAAAAGTTCAGAAGAGAAATTTGAGAGGAAAGAGTGCAATGAGTTTGAGAGGCCTCCAGGACATCCAGCTCAAAACATTTAATTGGCAGTTGGTGATGCGGACCTGGGACTCAGGAGAGTTTGAATTGGATCTCTAGATCTGAGTCATCTGATTGAGATAATAATGGAACCCATGGGAGCTGATGAGGTCACCAAGACAGAAAAGAGGTCTAGGGCAGGGCCTCGGGTTTGCTGACAGGAGATGGTATAATACAATAATTCAGCAAAGAGCACTGAGAAAGAGGAGTCAGACAGGAGAACCAGGAGAGAGAGCAGCATCTTTTTAAAAATCAAGAGTGAAGAGTATCAGGAACAGAAGGTAGTCAGCAATATCAAATGCAATTGAAAGGTCAAAAAACTTGAGGATTGAAAAAAATACCCTAGATATTGTCAATTTAGAAAACATTGGTAACATTGAAGAACAGTTTCAGTTTAGTATTGCTAAGACAGAGTGCAAAGGGTTGAGAAGTGAGTGAAAAGAGAGAAAAGGTGGCATCACATAACTAGTTTTCTATGAATGTGGATGTAGAAGGGAAGAGATTATAAGCTAGTACCTTGAGATGGCTGGGTCAAATAAAGGGTTTTTGGGGTTTTTTTGCTTTTGTTTTCTAAATAATTGGAGGACACCTGGGCTTATTTATGATGGGAAGAAAAGAGCCAGCAGATAGGGAAAGACTGAACATTAGAAGGGGAGGAATGATTGTGAGGGCCTTTGAGGAGATTGGAGGGAATGAAATCAAAGGTACTTTTAGAGAGGTTGGCCTTGAAGAGAAGGGACAGAGTTTAGAATAAGAATCATCGCAGATCTGTGCTCTGAAAAATCATAATCTGAGAGTTATAAGGTACATAGGTCAAATTTAAGAAATGAAATGTGATTTTTAAAATAAATGATTTTTGTTTGCAGAGAAATTGGAGATTTCTATAAAGTGAAAAAAAAAACCAGGAGGCTTAGAAGTAAAAGCCTAGCTTTTTGTTCCCCTGCAATAAAGCTTAGAGATTGACAGGTCTCCATTTAATTCATCTAAACCATTTAGATTTTAATAACAGCATTATTACAAATGTTATGGTGAGACATGAACAGATTTTTGACTGTAGACATAGCAACTATACATCTTAGAAATTTCTTCCTCTTCCCTTGAAGAAAACTAAAATACAAACACGAGATGAAATTGACATGCATTTAATACCTTTTTAAAAGCACTCTTTACAAATCTGTTTACCTTGTTAATTTAGCCTAGAAAAACAAAACTTGTTATGTAATTTGATTTGCTTATTAAATTATTTTAAATTTAAACCATTTGTGGAGTGAATGGAAGTATTCAGATACCTACAAATTTGCTAATTTAATTCACGTGAAGTGCTTTAATTTATGTTACAAACACACAGGTTGCCATGGCTTAAGAAATACAGCATCTAAGATTTTATAGTTCATGAGAAATCAGCAGGAACTTGAGACCACAAGAAACCATCAACATTAGAGGAAAACAAATTATTGTGATTTAGGGAATAGTTTAAACATATTGAAAAATAACTATTTTTAAAAAGACTTCTGAGAGGAGAAAAAAGAGAGGGGAAACCCTCAAACTCATTGAATACAACTTTTGCCCAGTTGAATTTTGTTTCATCTGTCTCATTTTAGCTCCTGGAAGCTGGGACCATTTTATTTTTGTCTTGTTATTCCCAGAATTCAGCATAGTGTCCTGTACATAGTGAGCAATTTAGAAAATGCTTGTAGATTGATCTTTCCTGCCCTTATTAATTTTTTTTCTTACATATTTATCTTAATGGACTTCTGTAAACTAAAAGTTTATAAAAATTGGGACATTTTATTATTTCATGTTTATTTCTTGTTTTAGTTTTATTCACACAGTGCAAAAAGCAGCAATTTCTGAAACAGGCAAGAAGCCCCATTCCAGGGTCTTGTCACCATGTCAATCAATCACTGTGTCTCATAGGGATAAAGGGGTTCATCTGGGAAAAGCCCAGGCTATATTCCTGCACCAGAGAGACCAAAAGATTTTGGGGGTATTTTGAAATATTTGAAAAGAGTTTTTTCAGTATTAAGATCTAAATGTGATGCTTGTTTTTACAAACCATTTGAATGCAGTAGCTGCTATGATTTCTTTTATTTGTACCCTTTGAGTTTTGTATCCAAGCAGTCTAACAACTTGACACAACAAAATTGGAAATTTCTACACTGACAACAAAATTCTTCCCTTTTGTTAAGTCTTTTAAAGATACTCTTTTTTATTAAAATTTTGTGGCATTCTCAACAAAAACAGTCTAATAAAAAGGATAAAATAATGCATAAAACCTGAAACTCCCAAGCCAGCAATAAAGTTCATTTCATTTTATTCTTTATTGGTAGGCCACAATGTACTTGGATTCTCTAAAACATTTGATCTCATTTGAGGTATTGGTAGGGGAATTTCTGATGCAAATATACTGTTTGATTCAGCAGAAGTGATTATTGAAGAATCCTCCAGGAGCTCTACATCCTTATTACCTGAGTATTCCTCTTACTTAGGGTACTTTACTAACTTTAACTATTACTGTTTTTAAAATAGATTCTTAGTAGGTTGATTTCTTAATAGACTTTCAAAGGACATTCATTCGTTCTGTCATTAAGTCAATAGACTTTAAGTACAGTCTACTATGTACCAAACACTGGGGATACAAAAAGAGGCAAAAGACAGTCCCTGCCCTCAAGGAGCTCATGTTTAATGACAGGAGATTGCAAGCAAACATAAGGATTAGCAAGCTAAATAAAGGATTGATAGGAAATAATCCAAAGAAGCCAGGCACTAGAATTGAGGGGCATTGGAAAAGGCTTCCTACAGAAGATGGGATGTTAGTTGGTACTTAAAGGAAGCCGGGGAAACCTGGAGGTAGAGATGGGGAGGGACAATATAAAGGAAGGAGGCATGAAGGACAGCCAGAGAAAATGCCCAGGAGCTGAGAGGTGGAGTGTCTTGTTCATAAAACAGCCAGGAAGCCAGTGTCACTGGATCAAAGAGTACAAGGTGTGGAATAAAGTGAAAGAAGACTGGAAAGGTGGGAAGAGGCAAGGTTATGAAGGGCTTTGAATACCAAACATGGGATTTTGTATTTGATGCTGAAGACAACAGGGAGCTACTAGAGTTTATTGGGTAAGGAAATGACACAGTCGATCCTGTCCTTTGGCAAAATCACTTTGGGGGCTGAATGGAGGATGGATTGAACTCATCACTGCTTTATTCTTTGCATTTGTTTACCTACTTCAAAGAGATGAATAATTTTTTTTTTGGTTTTTAACTTATTTTCTGCTTCTTTAGGTGTTTTGAATAATATTCAAATTCATAAAATCAAGCTCATCTTCACTGTTGTTCCCCCTTACTGCTTCCCATGCCATCCTCTTCAAGGACGACAGTATTTGTGCTCATGACTTCTTAAACAACCCGGCCATTCAGTTTCTTGACATCCTTAACCATAGCAAACTCCTCATCACTGTAGCCTGCCAATAAGCGTGGATATACCTTAGAACTCATTGTATCTGAAGTTGTATAACTTTAACAAAGCCAGAATTTTAAATTCCTTACTACAGCTACAACCTACGTTCCTCCTACTTTCCCTTGCATACACTAATTCTCTGCATCCTTGTTGCAAACTCTGGGCCTAGACCTTTGACCCATGCCAGTTTTCCCAGTCCATCACCTATCTTTGTTCTGTTTCCCTTGATACCTAGGCTTGACCCCTGGCCAACCATTGAATGTTTCACAAGCTACTGTGCTTGAATCTAATTCCCTTGATTTTGTGCCACTCCTAACCTGTGAATCCTCATCCCTACAATTTCACCCTATAAACTTTCACCATATACTTTTTCAACTTCTGTTCTAGGGCTGCCAATTATCACTGGAGAAAACTGTAGAATTGACTTGACAACCCACTGAATTTATGGAACCTTGCTCCTAAGTCTCTGTATTCATTTCTCATTTCTCTTCTCAGCTTCAGTCCCATATCTGCAACAACCTACTGGACACTGAGTACCTGGATGTCTCATAGTCATCTCAAACTCATCATGTCCAAAACAACTAATCATCTTTCCAGCTAAAACTACCTGTCCTCCTAGTTTAATATTTCTGTCCAGAGTACCACCATTCTGCCACTCATTTAGGTTCAGTCTAGGAGACATCCTTAAACCTCTTCTCTTTCATGCCTCATATCCAGTCAACTGTGAAGTCTTGTAGAGTCTATCTCTACAAAGCCTCTTTTATTCAATTCTCTCCATTTATGTTACAGCCACCTTAGTTTAGACCTTTATTCTCTTCCTTAGACTATTGCAAGAGACTCCAAGCATATATCCTTGCGTCTAGGTTCTCCCTTCTTTAAATAACATTCCACGTAACTGCCAAATTGATAGTACAAAAAAATATATTTGACCACACCTGCCCAGTTGAATTGCTTGTGCCACTCTGCTCCCACCAGACAGTGCTCCTGGCCTAACTGCAAGGCTATGTGATAAAAAATATAGACATGTTAAAAGAGAGGAAACAGTACTACATAGAGTGCACTACTCATGCCCCAGAGAAGTATGACAGATAAAGACATAGTAACCCATATCAAATAAGAGTTGACAAGAGGTAAATCCCACCATTGTGGGGAAGAACTGTAGTAGTTTTATGACATGTGAGACTAAATACTTCATCAGCTTTACCTGGGCCAAGTTGTTCTTCTTTTCAAAGCTGGTTAGAGCATGGACTATGCTAACTACCTAACAATGCATCCAAATAACAAAGAGTGCAGACTTATTCTAAGTACTGGAGATTGATATCTTCAGCCTTCCTGTGGGAACACCTTGGTCCTTTTTTTTTAAATTTTATTATTTATTTAATATTTTTAGTTTTCAGCATTGATTTCCACAAGATTTTGAGTTACAAATTTTCTCCCCATTTCTCCCCTCCCCCCCACTCGAAGATGGCATATATTCTGATTATCCCATTCCCCAGTCAGCCCTCCCTTCTGTCACCTCACTCCCCTCATCCCCTTTTCCCTTACTTTCTTGAAGGGCAAGATAGATTTCTATGCCCCATTGCCTGTATATCTTATTTCCTAGTTGCATGCAAAAACTTTTGTTTTGAACATCTGTTTTTAAAACTTTGAGTTCCAAATTCTCTCCCCCCTTCCCTTCCCACCCACCCTCCCTAAGAAGGCAAGCAATTCAACATAGGCCACATGTGTACCATTATGCAAAACCCTTCCACAATACTCATGTTGTTAAAGACTAACTATATTTTGCTCCCTTCTATCCTGTCCCCCTTTATTCAATTTTCTCCCTTGACCCTGTCCCTTTTCAAAAGTGTTTGCTTTTGATTGCCTCCTCCCCTTATCTGCCCTCCCTTCTATCATCTCCCCCTTTTTTTATTCCCTTCCCCCTTCTTTCCTGTGGGGTAAGATACCCAATTGAGTGTGTATGTTATTCCCTCCTCAAGTCAAATCCGATGAAAGCAAGATTCACTCATTCCCCCTCACCTGCCCCCTCTTCCCTTCCAATGGACTGCTTTTTCTTGACATTTTTATGTGAGATAATTTACCTCATTCTATCTCTCCCTTTCTCCCTCTCTCAAAATATTCCTCTCTCATCCCTTAATTTGATTTTATTTGTTTAGATATCATCCCTTCATACTCAACTCACCCTATGCCCTCTGTCTCTCTCTCTGTCCATATATATGTGTGTGTGTGTGTATATATATATATATATATATATATATATATATATATATATATGTATGTATGTATGTTCCCTTCATCTACCCTAATACTGAGAAAGGTCTCATGAATTACACACATCATCTTTCCATGTAGGAATGTAAACAAAACAGTTCAACTTTAGTAGTCCCTTATGATTTCTCTTTCTTTTACTTTTTCATGCTTTTCTTGATTCTTGTGTTTGAAAGTCAAATTTTCTATTCACCTCTGGTCTTTTCACTGAGAAAGTTTGAAAGTCTTCTACTTTATTGAAAGTCCATATTTTGCCTTGGAGCATGATACTCAGTTTTGCTGGGTAGGTGATTCTTGGTTTTAATCCTAACTCCTTTGGCCTCTGGAATATCATATTCCAAGTCCTTCAATCCCTTAATGTAGACGCTGCTAGATCTTGTATTATCCTGATTGTGTTTCCACAATACTCAAATTGTTTCTTTCTGGTTGCTTGCCGTATTTTCTCCTTGATCTGGGAGCTCTGTAATTTGGTGACAATATTCGTAGGAGTTTTCTTTTTGGGATCTTTTTCAGGAGGAGATCAGTGGATTCTTTCAATTTCTATTTTACCCTCTGGCTCTAGAATATCAGGGCAGTTTTCCTTGACAATTTCTTGAAACAGTGTCATTTTGATCTTTGTATCCCCAGCACTGAGCATTGTGCTTGGCACATAGTGGGCATTTTAATAATTGTTATTTGATCCATGTATGACTATACCCATGTGTAGGATTTTTTAAATGTTTGCGGGACACTTTTTAGGATAATATGTTTAGTCAGTCTTACATCATTTGGAAATGCATACTGCATTTGACAGCAATTGCAAATTAATGCTACTCTCTAAAATAATTTTAATATATAATAACATGATTATATCTTACATATAGTTATTATATGATAATATATAATTTTAGTAAGTTTTCTATGTGACAGAAGTTGGTATTCCAATTTTTTTAGGGGAAAGAAAAATGTAGTTTTATCACTTGCTTGGATTTACATGCCAAGCTAAATATAGCACACAAAAATTTAATATTGATAGCCCTTCATATTTAACTGTAATAGCTTTATAGCCCTTTTGGCCTTATCTTATTGTTAAAGTTAGCAAGAATATTTTGTCACAAAACAGAAAGTGAGTAAGAATTCAGCTCTTACATCATTGAATAGGAAGATAAGCTCTATCTGTAGATAGATCATTTATTAAGCATTTACTATGTGATAGACTCTGTGCTAAGCACTGGGAATACAAACACAAATAAGCAAGGCAGTCCCTGCCCTAAAGGAACTTACATTCTAGTGAGGGAAGACAACATGTAAAGGGGAGCAGGAATTAGGGTCAGGGTTAAGTGACTGGAAAACCACAGTGGTGACATCAGAAGCCACCAAGAGGAGCAACAAGTAGTACAGCTCTGCAGCACTCAGACCAGAACAGCCCAGGAGCCCAGAGGGCTCAAGGTGGCCAGCACTCTGACCTGCGACAACACAGAGTACCCTCAAGATCTGTAGCCTGAATTAGAACAAAGTCAAAAGATTAAAGAAATAGAAGAAATGTAACATATCTGATAAAAAATGACTGACCTGTAAAACAGATAATTTAAGAATCACTAAACTTCCTAAAGACCATGATTTAAAAAAAAATCCTGAGCATTCTATTTTAAGAAATCATAATTTAAAACTGTTTAGATCTCTTAGAACCAGAGGGCAAAGTGAAAATACGAAGAATGTATTCTCAAAGGAACCCAAAAAGGAAATGTCCCAGGAATGTCATAACTAAAATCCAGACCTCCCATGTCAAAGAAAAAATACTGCAAGCATTTAGAAAGGAGCTATTCAAGCATCTAGGAACCAAAGTCATTAGGATCACACAATATCTTGCAGCTTCTGCTATAAACAAAAGGAGATTATGGAATACAACATTCCAAAAGACAAAAAAAAAATTTGGTTTATAACCACAGATCACTTCTCGGGCAAAATTGAGTATGATCCTACAGAAGGAAAAACAAAAATAAAAATGGACCTTTAATAGAATGGAGGACTTGAAAGGGTTTCTGATGAAAAGATCAGCAATTTTTAAAAAACTTAAATATAAGACTTTAAATTTAGCAAGGATAAAGAACATTTTATTAGATGGGTTCTGTAGTTCTAAACTGTCAAGAACTTGTCATCTTCAAACTTTGGAAGCACTCTTTATCCAAGTCATTGATAAAAATGTTCATCCTGGGACCAAAACTGGAACCCTACATCATGCCACTTGAGATTTCCATTCAGGCTAACATCAGTGCACTAATTGTAACTATTTGGATAATGTTCACCCAGATCCACTTTGATCTAAAGGTACTGTGTTCTAGCTCACATTTCTTCATTGTCTATAAGGCTGTTATGAGAGACTTTTCCAAAGGCATTACTGAAATCCAGGTATACCTTTTCTTTAGCATTCTAATCTACCTGTCTAGTAACCCTCCCCTCAAAAGAAATGAGATGAATCACACAAGATTTGTTCTTAGTGAGCCCATCCTGGTTCCTAATTCAAAAAAACAAACGGGGGGGGGGGGAAATGTTGCTTTTTTGAGCAGTCTTTCCACATAAATAGGACTTGCCTTTCATTCTCCCTTCCTTTCTTCTTTGCTACAGCTAGTCCTACTACTGCAAACCCTAACAATGTAACTAGCCTCAGATTAGCATCAGAACGAAAGAAGAAGCAGATACTGGGTGTGGTTTATAGATTCCAAGCAGGAGCAAAATGTATTCACAAGGGAGGAAATAGAGGAAGGAAGTGCCAATTATGGAGATATGGTGGGGCTGTACAGGCCTGGGTAGAGTGAAGAGTTTCTATGGGACTGGCTGTTACCAGATAGTTTATACGTAAGGTGTAGCGATACCCAGAAATAAGTAAGTTGGCAACTGCCAGTAACTCCTTTACTGGAATTTGCTTATCTTCATGTTGCAACTTTTTTTCTTATGCTAATACACTAAATTACTAACCATTTTTCACCAGTTTAAAAAATGGTTTTCCAGTGGATTGTACTCATTTCTCACACCCTAGAGGCCTGTCTCTTGATTGTCCTCATGCATTTCTGAACCTTGAGCTAACCATTTTCCATTCCTATTTCTACCTACTGTTTTGTACTTTGGCTCTTATCATAATATTTTATAATGCTTACATGGAAAACAAAATTGTGGCTCAGCGGTCAAAAATGAAGGGAAAAGAAAGGGAATTTAATATTCCACATATATGAGTTAGATATCAGAAGAGTCCTTTTAATTATTTGCTCTGTTGCCTAAATTCTGTTGTCTAAATCTTCCATAGTGTTTTTTAACTAAGATGAAAGTCTAACAAGTAATGTCATAGCAAATTGTTATACTTATCTCTCAATCCCTCCAAAATCAAGAGAAGTTTTCACATAACCTATTGTATTATCCTCAGATATTTGGAAAACTAGCCAGGAGGGTCAAGTAAATTGTAGCTTGCTTTTTGAATTTGGTGTGTTCCTAAAATTTAAATCAAGGCTTATTTTTTAAAATATAATGGGTTGGGGTGTTGTAATTTGTTTCATAGTTCTTAAGCAACTCTGATTTAAAAAAAATCTTCTGAGCTATATTGCTCAAATTGTGACATGTAACTGGATAGACAAGCCAGCGTAATGTTTATACCTGATATCAAATGTGCATTTTTAAAAACAATCTCATCAGATAAGTGTTGAGATAAGCCTGGAATTGAGTAGGAGGAGATTTAGCTTGATTGCATTTGGGAAATTGTACAGTAGTGTCAATGATTCCAAACTTCTGCCACTAAAAAAACCCTACTAATATTCTCCCAGATAATTCTATATGGCTGCAAGTCACGGAACATTATGCCTTAAGAAAGACACGTGGTGGGCAGAAGAGGCTAAACCATGCTGCTGATGAGAATTAGCATCAGAGAAACCGTAGTAAAGACGTTAGGATCATAGGATTTAAAGTGGAAGAGGGACTTAAGGATCATCTTGGCCAACCCTCTCATTTGTAGTTATGGAAAAAGAAGCTCAGACTCTCTTCATTTTATTAGCGGATTAGTTCTGGAGACAGAGTATAGATGACCTTTTGCTTGCCTGCTTTCTGCATATTTGATAAGCACACTACTTGTCATGCTATCTTCCCATGCATACAACACACACACACACAGACACACACAGACACACACACACACACACACACAGACACACACACACACACACACACACACCCGTCCCTCTGTTTCCAGTCTTCTTGTACCTCACTCCCTGCCACATACTCTTCAATTCAGTCACACTGCCCTCCCTGCTGTTCTAACAATAAGACACTTCATCTCTTGACACTGGGCATTTTCTTTTCTTACCCCCTCAAGTCTCCCATACCTTCCCCTACCCTTGCTTTGTTAGCAGAATACTTCATCTTATCATTGACTAAGAAAGTAGAGGTCATTTGCCCTGAGCTCTTTCCTCTTTTACCATACATTTCAAAACCTCTTGATATCATTCCCCATTTTCTCTTCCTTTTCTCCGTTCTTTAATGAAGAGGTGGCTCTTTTTATCTCCAAGTCCAGTCCCTTTACTTGTACTCTTTGATTCTATCGTCTCCCATCTCCTCTGGCAGATTACCCCTACAAACATCCTCCTTTTCTTTCTAATGTTCGTTCCCTCCCTATCTGCTAACTCATTCTCTGCTGCATATAAACTGCTGCCCAGAAACCTGCTGCTCAGGTCTCCCTCATATAATTAAAAAAACAACCACCACCACTCCTTTTCTTACCCCTACCATTCTTGCTGTGTCCTGAGCCCTCTACTCTTTCCCCTTTATACCGTCTCACTTGGTGATCCTATCGGCTCTTATCTCTATATCCAGCCCTTCTCTCTCTCCTGAACTCCAGTCCTATATTACCAATTTCCTTTTGCATATTTCAAATTGGGCATCCCATGGGCAACTCAAACTCAACACATCCAAAACAGAATTCATTATCTTTCACCTAAAACCATCCTTCCCAATTTTCCTATTACTGTCAAGAGTACCACCATCCTCCCAGTCACTTAGGTGTCTGGGTCAACATCATCCTCAGTTCCTCACACTTAGCTCACATATGCAGTCTTTTCAAATCTTATCTCTACCCTCACAGCATCTCTCTTGTATGTCCTTTTTTCCTCCACTCACACAACCACCCTCCTTGTACAAGCCCTCATCACCTCTCTCCTAGACCCTTGTAATTGGTTTCTTTTCCTCATGTCTCTCCCCATTCCAATATACCCCCTACTAAATTGCCAAAGTGATTTTCCCAAAATTAAGATCTAACCATGTCACCCTCTCTACTTGATAAACCCCAGTGGCCCCATATTACCTCTTGGATCGAATATAAGATGCTCCATTTGGCATTTAAAACCCTTCACAACCTGGCCTCTTCCTATCATCCTAGTCTTCTTATATTTTATTCCCCTCTGTGTACACTGCAATCCAGCTACACTGGCCTATTTGCTCTTCCTTAAATGTGATGTACTATCCCACAACTCAGTGCATCATTCCCTGTACCTGTAATGCTCAATCCTTCTGACTCATAGCTTCCCTAGCTTCCTTCAAGACCCAGCTCAAATCTTAACTTTTGCAAGTGGCCTTTCCAGGTACTTCTACCCCATTCTACTAGTCCTTTCTCTCAGAAATCACCTTCTATTCTCACTGAATGTCTTTTACCTACATGTTATCACCTTCATTAACTTATAAGCTTCTGGAAAGCATTTGTTTTTCCTTGTATCCCCAGTACTTAGTTTAACACTTAATAAATACCTGTAGACTGACTATCTCTTAAGTTATAGTCCTATATCATTTTCCCTTTCATCAATAAACTCTTTGAAAAAACAGTGTATATTAATTACCTCCACTTTCTCTCCTGTCACTTCTTATCCTCTTGCCATCTGGTTTCCACCTTCATTGCTAAACTGAAACTGCTCTCCAAAATTACCAGTGATCTCTTAATTGCCAAATCCAGTGACCTTTTTCTCAATCCTCATCCTTCTTGACTGATCTGTGTTAGACCTTGTTGACCACCCTCCTCTTTTGGATGTTTCTTCCTCACTGGATGTTCATTACCCTGCTTTCTTGGTTTTCCTCTTACCTGTCTGACCATGCTTTTCAGTCAGTCCCCTTTGCTAGATCATCATCCATGACTCATCCTCTATTACTCAGCGATCTGTCCTGTTCCCTCTTCTCTCTCTACACTATTTCTGCTGTCGATCTCATTCATTTTCATGGGTTTGGTTATTGATTAAAAGTGATCTGGAGGGCTTTAGACTTTTGAAGAAAGGTAGAGATTGGATTTGGGGAGGAAAATTTGGGACAACTTGAATATAAGTTGAAGGAGGAAGACTAGAACAAAAGGACCTGGGGAGGAAGAAGGAGAATTTGAAAGACTCAGGAGAAAGAAAGAACATATGTTGTGAAGGAGACAGAGAAGTAGAAGGAGACTCAAGAAGAAAATAGTAAAACAGGGTAAAAAGGAAATGGAAGTTGGATATGTGTATGGAGGTCCTAACAACGTGAAGACTAACAAGCAATTTGTTGTAGCAGTTCATCAGGGAAGCTGCTATCAGCACTGACAAGGACTTTGTGCTTCCATTGGGCTCATTTCCAAAATATGCTACTAAGGAGAACAGAAGAATGTTATCTAGAGGAGAAAGAGAAGGATCACTAAACATTGGGAGCTAAGAAACAGATAGGAAGCCTTTCCTAGAGGGGGCCAGACTTAAGAAAAGAAAGCAGCTTTTTATCCTCCAAGAAAAAATGATGTGGATCTATGGTGAGAATTCATCCATCCACTAAGGGTCAGGTGAAAAGGAAGAGTAGTAGAACTTGGTGTCTCCCTACTGATGGATACTGAGGCAGATTTGTATAGATGTCATTGATCACAGTAGTGAAAAGTTCTGTTGCTTCCTCTAGGCAAATAGCCTACAAAATGGAAGTTGCTCATTAGAATAAAAGTTTCTTAGAAATAAATATTTTATTCTATTCTTTGTGGATATAGATTTTCTTAGTTGAATCTTTAAAGTTACTTATTCCACATTTCTATTCATCTTTAAAAGTCAAGTGGCTTTAGTGGCCATCATATTGGGTCTGTGGTGTATTTGGGGGATTGTATTAATTTTCTATGTTCTTCTATGTTTCAGTCATTCTGATACACTAAGACCTCCTCCAAGATTTTTCTCTAAAAATTATTTTTAAAAATGAGAATTTTCCCTTAATTACTGTCTAGTTTCACCACCAAAATAATAATCACCCTTATTCTTTTTATATTTAGAAATATTATTTTTTTGTTTTTAATCAACTTTATTACCAGACATATTCCTCTACATAGTATGCCTTTCCTCATAATAACAAAGAATGAAAAAAATGAAAAAAAATAATTCATCAAAAACCACCAACACATCTACAGAGTCTGACAGTGCCACATCCGTAGTCCTCCCTCTCTGCATTTGTCACTCAAAACAACAGTGTGTCTGTCTCTTCTTTTTTACAGGGCCATGTTTGACCATCATAATTACATAGTTTTTGATATATAATTGACATATAATTATGTAGCTTCATTTTATTGTTCTTTGTATTCACATTATAGTCATTATGTATTGCTTGCTTTACTCAACATTAGTCTATATAAACCTTCCCAGGCATCTCTGAATTCTTCTTCATACTTGTTTCTCACAATCCAGTAATATTCCATTACATTCATTTTGTTTAGTCCAGTGATTTTCAAAACCTGTGCCTCAAATTTCTCTAGGAGTGCCTCAAAACTCCTTCCAATACCCCAAGTCTTCCACATTCCCCACCCTTTGCCCCTAGCTGTAGTATGCAACCTGCTTTCTGGGCTTGTTATCAAGAAAGTTACAGTAGCAGCTTTATCCTTAGAGATACAAAGCCTTCTTCTCAGTTTAAAGTCCCAGGAAAGTTTAAAAAAACAAAAGTTGGGGGCAGCTAGGTGGCGCAGTGAGCAGAGCACCAGCCCTGGAGTCAGGAGGACCTGAGTGCAAATCCAGCCTCAGACACTTGACACACTTACTAGCTGTGTGACCTTGGGCAAGTCACTTAACCCCAATTGCCCTGCCTTCCCCCTCCAAAAAAAATGAAAAAAACAAAAGGTGAAAGGGACAGGTGAGGGGAAAGTGAGGTAGAAGAATCCCCAGGAATAGATAATGAGTTTATCTGGAAACCTAACTGCCAGTAAATCCTTCTTTATTGCCAGCCAAAACTATGAGTAAAAACAAAAAAGTTTGAGAATGAGTAATATAGTCATTTACTCCCAGTTGATGGGTATCTACTTTGTTTTGCAGTTTTTTGCTACCACAGAAGGTGCTACTATGAATATTTTGGGGTATATAGAATCTTTCTTTTTGTCTTTCACCTTGTTGAAGTATTTGCTTGGCAGTAGGATCTCTGAGTCAAAGAATATAGACATTTTATTAATTTTTAGCATAATTTCAAATTGTTTTCAGTATTTCATAGGACTATATATATCTAGAACTAGAATGGTTCTCAGATGATTTCTATGGTTGGACCAATTCATAGCTTCAGCAACAATGTATTAGTGTGCCTATCTTCTCACATTCCCTCCAACACTGTGCATCATTTTGTATCTTTGCCAACACCTTTCTACTCTTTGGGAAATTACCTAAATATTCAGTGGTGGACTCAAATTACAAAACGTTTGAGGTTGGAAGAAATGTGCTTTTTTTTACCACTTGGTATTTCAAAAAGCTTAACAACAAAAAGCAGATTTTTTTTTTCCATTCACATATGCAATACTGTATATATCTCAAAACTGAAGTAAAAATCAATGCTCTGTGCTATCAGGTCATAAAATGTTTGACCCTTTCCTTTTTATAAAACATTTTTTAAAAATCACAGTAACTATCTATATGTATCTAGGTGTTCACATGTATGTATGCCTACATAGACACATATGTGTATACATATGCATATACTTATACATAGATACATTGTAAGTGATTTTCTCCTTGGTCCTGATTTTTTAAAAAAAAATTATAAGCCCTGCTATCCCTATGGGAAACTTATAGTATTTCCTTTAAATATTCAGGTTATTTCCTAAAGAGTAAAAAGGTAAGGACAAGGATGAAAAATGATAGAAATAGTTTATGTTGGAGGGGATGTGAGAAGACAGGCTCACTAATACATTGTTGGTGGAGCTATCAATTGGTCTAACCACAGAAAGCCTATAGTATACACCATCTCATTTTCATATTTTGTTATTTCGGTTTGAAGGGGAAGGAAATCTAGCACTAATTTTCCAAATACTTTTAAACCCAAAATAAAACTTTACTGTAATGCAGAAAAACATCCAGTTTGCAATAGCTGAAAGTCTGTAAGAAAAGTGATTAAAAAAAACCCTTATTAAACACAGACAAAACTCAAAAGCATCGATTTCGGGGCCATTTAAGCATAGCAGGAAACAGCCCTCAACCTAAGTAGAGCCAGTGGAAATAACTGGTTTATATATAGCACAGTGCAGTCCTTATTCAGAATGGCAACCGTAGGTCAAAGAGAAAAGGTTAAATTGCATTCATTGTTTAAGAAGACAAGGAAAAGCAAATTATATTTTTTGAAAGACTGTTATCCATGGCTAGAATAAAACAGATTTTGATGCTTCAAGGACGTAAGTTTCAATTATTGAGGAAATCTATGTGGAGCATTTCATTTCCTTATAAAAATGAATAAATCAAACCTTGCTGGACATATTTATATATCTGTTTTATGCATTGTTGCAAGAAATCTGACTCCTCTCCTCTTGGCACAGGTAGACCTGATCAAAATAAATAAATTTTATGATGATAACATTATTGTCATTTCTAAACTAATTATTTGAAATATCATCCACAAATTTTAAAAATGCAGATCTTGTTAAGACAAATTGCTATCTAACCACGCCTCTCTTATTTTGAATCTCTGCAGTTAATTTTTTTTAAAACCAAGCAGAAGACTATAGATTTTTTTCCTATTAAATTTCATCTTAAGGGATTAGGAGGGAAGAGAAGAAGAGATATAGAAATGGAGATGATTTAAAACAAAAAATATCCATAAGAATTTTTAAAATAAATTTGGCTCATGTTCAAGCCTGTGGAGATCTTTTTGAATCTTGACTTTGTCACTCCCTGTGTTATCTATCCCTCCCACATCTATGTCATCTGAGAATTTGATAAGCTGCTGTCTATCACTTTATCCAAGACTCTGGTAAATTAAACAGCAGAGTGCTAAGCACAGATCTCTGGGGCACTCTACTGGGTACCTGCTTCCAAGTCGATATCAAGCCATCTAATGACTACTTTGGGAGTCTCTTCATTCAGTCAATTGTAAATCTACCTAAAGGTACTGTTGTGTAACCCACATCTCTTCACCTTGTTCACAAGAACAAAATGAGAGGTTTTGCTCAAATCTAGATAAACTCTGTCTATAGCAATAGTGTTCGCCTTATCGTCCAATCTAGTAGCCCTGTCAAAAAAAGGACATACAAAGTTGGTCTATCATGACCTGTTCTCTATAAAACCATCCTGGCTCTTTGTGATTACTACTTCCTTTTCTAGAAATTCACTAAGCGTGTACAGGATTATATTGTACCTTCTAGGAGTTTGACAGAAATCAAAGTCAAGTTTACTGGTCTAGAGTTTGTAGACTATTCCCTTCTATTTTACAAAAGTGAGGACATTTGCTTGTCCTGCTTGCTTCAGTCTTTCAAAGATCACTAAGCCAGTAGCCATATTATCCTATTGTTTCAGTTTTTTTTTTGGCTGGTGATTTCATCTCTTGCCTCCTGTACCTTTATTTTAAGTAGCAGTTCTCTATTGGCCTTTGTTGTTGTTGCTGTTCTGTTCTTTCCGGTTCATAGGTTATTCACTTTGTCAGAGGCTGGCAAGGAGAATAGAACCGCCCGATATTGCTTAGCAGTTTATTAAAAAAAAGACAAAAATACAAATTTCATTTATTAGAGCAAAAAGTCTAGTTTCTCATGGGAAATGGGGGAGAAAGTCAGGAATGAAGTGGGATTAGCACTATCAGATCTCAAAACTATGATAAAAGCAGAATCATAAGACTTTAGTGCTATTTTTAAAAACATAAAAGTAGATCAGTGGAACAGATTAAATTAGCCAGGCCAGAAGCAACTATCTATTAAAACAAAAACCACAAATCATAGGGGACATGACCCCATGTTCAAGAGCTTCTGGGAAAATTAGAAAGCATTTAGGCAGAAAATGGATTGAGACCAGTATCTTAAATTTTATCTCTACCATAGCAAGGCTCAAACATATACTCAGCCTAAATATTAAAAATCATGAGATCATAGCTCTAGACCTGGGAGGGACCTCAGAGACCATCTAGTTCAATTCCCTCATTTTACAGATGAGTTAACTGAGGCACGGAGCTGTTGAGTGAAAAAGCCTATTGTATGTACCATTGTATGTTCAAGGTCACACAGGTAATAAGGATCAGAGATGGAATTTTAACCCATACTCTCTGACTCTTTCCACTGTTCTAAGCTGTATCACCCTCTCCAGTCCCCTCAAAATAAACAGAAAAGGGAGCACCTTTCAATACTAAGACTAGGGGGAACATTCTAAGACAAAGTCTTAGAAAGTCCTGTCACTTCTCTTTTCTCACCAGCATCTCATATCTGCCCCACAGAGAGTTGGACCAGATGATCTCTTAAGTTTCATTCCAGCTTTAGATGTATGATTATATAACCCTGCTCTTCATTCATACTGCTACCATCTTAGTTCATACACTAATACATATAGAACTGGAATATGCTTTTGGAATGTCTAACCTAACCTCCTCATTTTACAGTTGAGGAAGTTGAGCCCCAAAGAAATTGTTACTTGTTGGAGGTCACATATGTTGTATATCTAAAGTAGAATTTGAAACCCCCAGTTTGCAGACTGTATTCTTTCCATAGTACTATATGCTGCCTCCCCCTCATCTTTCAATTTGACTTGAGTAGCCTCCTAAGAGGTCACATCACCACCACACTCCCTTGGTAGAGTAATGTGGACTTTTAGACTCCTCCAGAATACACTACTACCTACTTGCCTCAAGCAGGGCCAAAGCTGCCAGTGCCAAGACCTCAAATCTTCCAGTCCTCTGCCTTCATGAGCAGAGATCCTCCTTTCCGTATTATTTGGTGACATAAATGCCTATTGCTCCTGAAAGAAATCATCAGTACAATGGATGACAGTGAAGGGTCCACAAAGATCTCAAAAAGCAAGAATTCTATCTAATGAGATGAAGTTGAACCATGTGAGATATCCATATACAGTTAGAACCAGAAGGAAACTTAAAGGTCATCTGTCCCAAGAGAAGTCTTACACTTTGGGTTAAAAAAAAAATCATCTTCATCAGATGAGTAGATGGGGTGTGGCCAAAGCAGATCCAGGGGCTTTAGTGAACCACAAGCTTAATGTGACTCACTCAAAAAGACTAATTCAGGGAGTGGATGTATTGGTTGAAGGCATTACTTGTATGTAATGGTCCCCAGGCTAGCTAGAAATTCACTGATATTGCATTTGTATTGCTGATATTTAAAGCAAAATATGAATGTCATGTCTCCTGGTGTCTTGTTCTGTAGCATCAGGTTAGGGCAAGAGGAAGCAGTGTGGTGTAGTGGTCAGAGAGTTGGCTTTGGAGACAATGAGACCTGCAGTCAAATGCCACCTCTGATTCACACTGGCTGCATGACCTCCACAAGTCACTCATGCTCTCAGTGTTCCACACAACTCTCAGATGGTCCTGGGCAGAGCAGGTGCTGGTCTGCATTGACAGAGGGTGTACTTCAATTAGAAGGAGCTCCCTGTAATTAGTGAAATCACAGGACTAATGTAAAAAAAATTCAAATGAGTTGGGTGGCGAAAATGTGCTGTAGCAAAAAGAGGCTTTTTTTTTTTGGAGGGGGGAAGGCAAGGCAATTGGGGTGAAGTGACCTGCCCAAGGTCACACAGCTAGTAAGTGTGTCAAGTGTCTGAAGCTGGATTTGAACTCAGATTGTCCTGACTCCAGGGCCAGTGCTTACTCACTGCACCACCTAGCTGCCCCCAAAAGAGGCCTCTCTTTCCCCCAACTCCCCAGGGGCATTACCCTTCCTATTGTTCTGGAATAAAAAAAACCCAAGAACTAATGTTTATATGAGTATATTATCCCGCTGTCACATGTGTACAGAGGTAGAAAGCTATTAAGTGACTTGTCCAAGATCTTTATATTGTTTGTTGTGTCTGACCCTTTGTGACCCCTTTTGGAGTTTTCCTGGCAAAGATACTGGAGTGGTTTGCCATTCCCTTCTCCAGCTAATTTTACAAATGAGGTAACTGGGAGGCAGCTAAGTGGTACAGTGAATAGAGCACCGGCCCTGGAGTCAGGAAAACCTGAGTTCAAATCCGGCCTCTGACGATTGACACTTACTAGCTGTGTGACCTTGGGTAAGTCATTTAAACCCAATTGCCCTTCCCCCCCTCCAAAAAGAAAAAATTAGAGCCATAAAAACAAATGAAGAAACTGAGGCAAACAGGATTAAGTGACTTGCCCAGGGTCACACACTTGGTATCTGAGGCTGGATTTGAGTTCAGGAAGATGAGTCTCCGTGAATGCAGACTTGACAGTCTATCCACTGCACCACTGCCAACCCACTGTCCAAGATTACAAAAGTAATAAACATCAGAAATAGGATTTGAACTCAAATCCTCAAACCAGTATTCTTTCTGCTGTACCAAGCTGTGTCAAATCCCACCACCCTGACCCCTCTAAACAGACTCTAGAAGGGAGCATCTTTCACAGTTAATGCTGGGGAAACATTGTAATTGTGTAGTGAGGTTGTTCCTGCTTCCTGCTGGTAGCAAAGGAGAGCCATAATAGTTTAGGCACTCTGTATAGCAAGTATCATTTTTTTCCCACTAAACTAATCAGTAATCTTTCTGCAGACAATACAAATGGTTAGTCATGTTACTCAGTTCTAAGCAGCAGGTTTAGTGGCTAGCGAGACTATACTATGTCAGTCACAATTCGGGGAAAGGTTTTGAGGTTTTTTTGGTTTTTGTTCTTTTTGTTTTACCTTTGAAAGAATGCTTTTCTCAAAATACGTTTATATAGGGGCCAGTTCAGTGCTCTACATAGAATAGATAAATTATTTTGAGGAAGGGAATAGAGAGCTGGCCTCAGAGTCAGGAAAACCTAGGTTCAGGTCCTGCCTTTGGCAAGATCCCTGACTTCTCAGGGCCTCTAGGCAATTCTCTCCAAAAGTAGTTACAGAATAGTGGTCCATCATCATTGTTGTAGTTTCCTCACTAGGCTAGAGCTCCCACACTCTGCAACCCAAAACCTCAAACTGTTTTTAGTTCAATAAGTCATATATTGTATTTAAATTCTTGTAGGGCTGCTGAATTACTAAATTCTCCACTGGCCAGTGCTTTTCACTACAGATGATAGTTTGATAGGTATGAAGTGACTGACCCCTTTCTTGCTAAGACTGCTCATGGTTGGAGAATTCAACTTTTTGGAAAAACAAAAATTTGTACATAATTCGTATGTTAAACTTTTTTCCTGTTTTTTAGCATACCTCTTTTCCTCTGGATCTTTTCAGTGTTATCTGGATATTTTTATTATTTTAAATAACCCTAGATTACCAGATCCTAGAGAAATTTAGCAATTTTTTAAAGCAGTAAGTATATTAGTCATTTGTTTTTTTCTAGTGAGTCAGGTCTGCTTAAATGACCTTCCAAGTCAGTTTCATTGGTGTCATTTTGAAAATTTTGTCGATTGCTGGACTGATTCTTTTTTGTATTGTTGAATTCCATATTTTAAAAAGTTATATAATTTGTAGCATTCATTTTTTTTAAAAGTTTCGAGTTCCAAATGTTCTCTCCCTCCCACCCCACCCCCCATACATTGAGAAGACAAGCTGTATGATATCAATTATACATATGAAGTCAGGCAAAACATTTTCATCTTAGCTATGTTGAGAAAAAACCAATAAAAAGCAAGAAACATAAGAAAAAAACTTAAAAGTATGCTTCAATCTGCACTCAGAGTTCATCAGTTCTATCTCTGAAGATGGATAGCATTTTTTTTTTATCATGATTCTTTTGGAATTGTCTTGGATCACCATATTGATCGGAATAGCCAAGTCTTTCACAGTTGATCATCATTACAACATTACTGTTACTATGCACAATGATCTCCCAGTTCTTCTCACTTCACTTTGCATCAGTGTCTTGCCATGTTTTTTTTCTGAAACCAAACCCCTTGTAATGTCTTATAGCACAATAGTACTACATTACAATAATATACCACAGCTTGTTCAGCCTTTCCTTAATTGATGAATCTCCCCTCAATTTCCAATTCTTTGTGAGCTCAAAAAGGGCTGCTAAAATATTTTTGTACGTATAGGTTCTTTTCCTTTATTGTTGATCTCTTTGGTATATAGATCTAATAGAGGACTTAAGTAGGCAGTTTTAGTCTTTGGGGCATAGTTCCAAATTGTTCCCTAGAATGGTTGGACCACTTCACTACTCTATCAGTTATTTTTCTAATGAAATGTTTCACATTTTTATTTTATCATTCTTTTGATTATGTTTTATTGTTTCTTGATGTCTCATGGAATCATTAGCTTCCACTTTCCCAGTTCTGATTTTTAAGAAACTATTTTTTTCAGTGAGCTTTTGTACCTCCTTTTCCATTTGGCCAATTCTGCTTTTTAAGGATTTCTTTTCTTCAGTCCATTTTTCTGCAACTTTTTCCATTTGGCTTATTCTGTTTTTTTAAGGTGGTATTTTCTTTCTTTGGTGTGTGTGTTTCTGGCAGAATGAATTCCTTTATTCAATACAGAAAGAAGAGAACCAAGAGGAATTGCATGAAGGTATAGAGGGTTATATTCTCAATATGAAAGAGGTTGAGATGACAAAATATGCAACTATAGAATCAATATTTTTGGATATTTGCTCACTGTTGTTGAAGAAAGATATATGATAAGAGATTGCATTTATAAACAAAGTATCAGGATAAACAGCAAAAATGTGTATCAGAAATCTGGAAAGGGAGAGTAGGATGATGGAATTACGCTACTTCCCACCTATAGTGAAAACACTAGGATGCACATTTATGGTGTGGCTCAAAAGAAAGTTATACCATAAAAGATAAACACATATTGTCCTGCCACCTCATTTATCTTTATTTTGTTTTTAACATTCACAATATTTGTACTAGTACAGTGAAGAATTATAAGATGTTAGAACTGAAATGAAATTCAGAGATCACCTGGTCCATGTCTTTCATTTTACAGAGGAGAAAACTGAGGCATAGAGACATGAAGTGACTTGTGAGAGGCTTTACAGCTGGTAAATGGTAGTTCTGGAACTAGAATCCAAGTTTCCTGTATCATAATTTGGTACTCACTATTGCAATGCATTTTTTTCTTTAAATTAATTTATTTAATTTTAGTTTTCAACATTCACTTCCATAAGTTTTGAGTTTTACTCCACCTCCCTCCCTCTTGCCCTCCCCAAGATAGCATGCAATCTGATAAAGGCTCTACATATACATTCTTATTAAATATATTTTCACATTAGTTATGTTGTAATCTTGTAGAATCATGGTTTTTAATCCATTCTGCCATCCACTTCCGTTTTATGGGAGAGTTCATCCCATTCACATTCACAGTATGATTACTATCTGTGTCTTTGTCTCCATCCTATTTGCCTTGCCCCTCCATTTATGCTTGTATTTCTCCTTTCTCCCTTTCCTTCCTCAAGAGAGTTTTGCTTTTGACCACCGCATCCAACAGTCTTCCCTCCCTTCTATCAGCCCTCTCCCTTTTTTTTCCCTTTTCCCGTACTACTTCTTCCCTCCCTTCCTTCCCACCCCCTCCCTTTTCTTTTCCCTTTCCCCTCCTACTGCCTATAGGACAAGTTAGATTTCTGTACCTAACTGAGTATGTTATTTCCTTAAGGTGGTATTTTCTTCAGTGTTTTTTTGTCTGCCTCTTTTATCAAGTTGTTAATTCTCTTTTCATAATTTTGTCACATCACTTTCATTTCTTTTCCCAATTTCTCCTCTACCATTCTTACCTCTTCCTTTAACTCTTCCAAGAATTCTTGTTGGCCTTGTGTCCAATTAGCATTTTTCTTTGGAGCTTCGCTTGTAGTTATCTTCACATTGCTGCCTTCTAAGTTTATGCCTTGTTCTTCCCTACCACTGTAATAGCTTTTTCAGGTCAAGTTCTTTTTTTGTTGTTTGCTCATTTTCCCTATTTCTTCACTTAGAACTTTATGTTAATGTTGTGCTCTGCTCTCCTGGGGGTGGGGAGGCAGTGTTCCAAGGTTCAGAACTTTTTGTGTCGTAGCTTTCAGAGCTAGTTTTGGGGGCCGGCTAGTTTGTGGTTCTTCCAAGGTGGTGTGATTCAGGAAGAGATATAGTTGCTGTTTTCCTAGGCTACACTCTGGTCTTTACCCTGGTTCCTTATAGCCACAAATATTAGTTCTCCTCTTGGCCCTGGAACTCCAGCGAGAGCCCCTACTCTGTTGTTACCAATCACAACAGCTTCTTTCCACGCTGGCACTGTGACCCAGAACTGCTTGTGGGCAATAGTTGCCAATCAGCGCCATTTGCACCCAGTGCCAGCCAAAGGTCTCTTGTAATCTACTTTTGACCAATCGTCTGATCTCCTTACCATCTCTGACCTGAATGCTAATGCTACTGTCAACAGCCACTTCCCTTTAGAATCTTAAAATGTTTTTTTTGATAGTGGTCCTAGTATGAATTTGCATAGTTTTATGGCTTTCTCCAGAAATGCTTGGTAGCTCTGGAGTGGAGGCAGAGAGAGGATACAGTGTGATAGTTTCTCAGGGATTCTCAGGGCAGGGATTAACAATGTAAAAGGTCGAGGGGCTGTGTTTCTAGAGTGTAGTAAGTACCTTAATGTACCTGTGTGTGGGGTTGTAAACTAGTAAAGCCAGAACAAGAGTGATGGAGTGGGAGAAAAGGCAATAGCTGAGGGACTAGATGGTCACAATCAGGACAAAGAGCAAAGTTCAGATGGAATGAAAGGATCATGGAATTCTAACTTGGAAGACCTTGAGATCACCCGGTTTAAATCCCTCGTCTTCCATATACATAGACTTGAATGTGGATAAGAGGAGTAAATGTGTTGTTTGTTTCTTCTTTCTTACCCACCCCTATCACTGCCTACTGTACCAGGAAGTAATTAAGCCACTTGGCATCACAGTCAGGATGTGTTTAAACCCTGGAAACAGTGAGGAAGCACTTGTTCTTGTGTTCAGTCTTCATAGAGTATCCAGGAAATAAGAAAGAGTCCTTGATGGTTTTTTTTTTATAAATGAGGATGTTGAGGAGAGAAAATAAATGCTTATTAATTGAAAAAGAAAAGATAAGAAAGAACCCTAACTCTTCTAAGGATGTGAAGTACAAATGACATGTTGATGTGTTAATAAAGAGTATGGTTCAAAGATCAATGAAAGGATTCAGAGAGCTGAAATATTCCCTAAGAAGGGATTTTTAATCTTTTTTTGTGTGTGTCAGTCATTAAATATTTATTAAATGCCTACTATGTGCCAGGCACTGTGCTAAACACTGGGGATAAAACTTAAAAAAAATTTTTTTAAGTCCTTGCCCTCAAGGATCTTATAATTTAGTGGGAGAAAACAACACACAAAAAGAAGTTGGGGTGGGAGGAGGAGGAAAAGAGAGTGACAATATCCAGCAGCTGCTGCTTGATGAATTTCAGTCCAAGGAATGCAAACAGGTGGGAAATGAATGAAAAAGACGGCTGACAGGGTGCCCCCTTTTGAAGACTTTGGGAGGAGCTTAGCCTTCTAATCAGGAATTATTTGCTTGAGCCCACCAGTCAGAGGGGCAGAGGGTACTACGGGTACTGATGAGGTGAGAATGAGTACCAAAGCTGATTCAGTATCATAGGAAGGATGATGCAGTTTCCTAATGATAAGGTTTCCTGGAGGCATTATGTAATCTAGTACAAAAGCATAATCTGGTAGGCGGTGAATGTGCTGGGCACTGTACCCATTTCATGGTGAAGCCTTTGGGTCTCTTCTCAGAATAATGTTTTTAAATTACAAAGGAAGCCTATTATACTGAAATACAAATATCTCATATATATATATATACACACATGTATACACATGTGTATGTGGATAGATATGTATGTGTGCATATATGTATATATCCCCAGACCCCAGGTTAAAAACTCATGCTCTAAGACAAGGAGAACTGGAAACTGAGCTCAAGACTGGAGACCAGGACCTTATATTTGAGCAGCAAGTAGAAAGCATCAGGGAGCCCAGTAATTTTTGAGGAGCTGCATTATGGGAGATCCTTTGCTTAGAATCACACCTTTGGCATTAAGAATATGACCTGAAGGTATTAATTGGGAAATTTTGAAAATTTGAAGGTGGGGTTGAAAGTCTTTGTTGGTGTTTCCTTTGTTTTCACTTTTTCTGTATTATTGTTGTATTAAAACTGCTTTGAATTGGAAATTGAGGGGATGCCCATCAATTGGGGAATGGCTGAACAAGTTGTGGTATATGAATGTAATGGAATACTATTGTTCCATAAGAAATAGTGAGCAGGCAGACTTAAGAAAAACCTGGAAAGACTTGCATGAACTGATGCTGAGTGAAGTGAGCAGAACCAGGAGAACATTGTACACAGTAACAGCAATATTGTGTGATGACCAACTTTGTTAGACTTAGCTCTTCTCAGCTCTTCTAAGACAATTCTAAAAGACTCATGATGGAAAATGCTATCCACATCCAGAGAAAGAACTGAATACAGATTGAAGCATGCCATTTCTCTTTGTTGTTGTTGTTTTTTTCTTTCTCATGGTTTTTCCCTTTTGTTCTGATTCTTCTTTTACCACATAACTAATATGGAAATAAGTTTAATATGATCATACTCATATAGTTTATATCAGATTGAATGTTGTCTTGGGGAGAGGAGAGTGGAGGAATGGGGGGAAATTTAGAACTCAAAATCTTATAAAAGCGAATATTGACAACTAAAAATAAATTAACTAATTTTTAAAAATAAGGGAAAAAAACTGCCTTCAATACACTGTGTACCAGGATGCTTCCTGATAATTGAGATTGTCCTAGGATACAGGGTAGGGACTCTGGGCCAGAAGCAGAGAATTCTTCCTCCAAAAAAGCCCTTCACACCAAAAGTAACCTCAGCCCAAAGTGTTACAAAAACAGTTGTGTTAAAATAACTAACCGCTAAAATCACTAAATACACCTTATAGAAATCATATTCTGTCAGCTGAAAGAGGCTTTAGGGATCATCTAGTCCAACCCTCTCATTTTGTAGGTAAGGAGATTGAGGCCTAAAGAAAGAAGTGATTTGGCCAAATTCACCCAATGAGTCATTGGTAGAGATGAGAAAAGAATGCTGTTTACCTGATTTTCAGGGCATTGTTTTTCCCACTGCATTGATGATTTCCTTTTAAAAAGTAGTGCTTAATTTTTATCCTTTTTCAGGTGATTAACATCTAAAAATTTTCACAATGGACAGTACAAAAGAGAATAACAATGACAAAGATGGGCTTCTTCTTAGAATGGGACTCAATGATAACAAAGCAGGAATGGAAGGATTAGATAAAGAGAAAATAAATAAAATTATCATGGAAGCCACCAAGGTATGTTTTTGTTTCTCTTCATTAATTTCTTAAATAGAGGTAAATTGTTATTTCTAAAACAATGATTAAATTTTTACTCTCATTTTAAAAATAAGAAGTTAACTTCAATTATGTTTTAAAGTAGTTTAATTTCTTCTCTAAGTTATTATTCTTCCTGTATCTGATGTAGTACTGAGCATATAAAGGATCAAACTGAATGGAATGCTTATTTCATTATTAATTTTTGGTGGTTTTAATCAACAGATTTTGATTGTTAAGTAAGTCATGGTTTACTCCCATCCCTATTGATCTGCATCTTTTGCTCCCTAAATTCTACAATAATTTGCAGTCATTTTATGTTGATAACATAGTTTAGTAAAGGGTTTATTGATATCCATCTGTGGGTAGGGTCATTAATTATCCAGTGGTGCTGTGGAGATATTGGTGAACACTAGCAAAGGAAGGAGTGGATTGTGAACATCTTTGAACTTAGCTGCGCTGTGCTAGGTTGTGTAGGTGATATAAGAAAGCAATCAAATTTTATTTTATTTTATTTGTTTATTTTGGTGCTGAATCTCCCTATCACATCCAGAGTGAGATCAGGACTCACAAGTCCCATCCCAGTATTGATCGTCAAGGAAGTTTTAACCTGCTCTGTTTTTCCAACCTAGGCCAGTCAGACCCTCATTAGGTAGCCTGGTAGTTATCTGCTCCTGGGGGCTCACCATATTGGTGCAGGCATAGAGCATACACACAATAGGTGTTAGCCCTACCGCCCCTCAATATTCCCAAAACTCAAGCGATCCATTAGTCTCAGCCTCCCCAGCAACAAGAGCTACAGTGCTTAGGCTACCATACCCAACTGTCAGTCAACTTTAAAGATTATGTAGGGATAGTAAATCTGTCAAAACGTGCTCATGGGAACAACAGGAGAACCTCTGGGACTGGGTTGGGGTGGGGGGGGGGGAGAGAGAGAGAGAGAGAGAGAGAGAGAGAGAGAGAGAGAGAGAGAGAGAAAGAAGTGAGGGAAGAGTAGATAGTGACAGCAATTTCAGTGTCAGGACCATCAGCAGACACACAGCTGTAGTCATTCATAATGCTGTCATAGATGAAAGGACCAAGCAAAAACAGGGTAGGAATTATGGGACTAACAAGAAATATGGCAACAACAAATTATTTAATAATGATTAGGAGTCAAAGAATATTGGTGCTGGGTAGTGCATGAGAAAATTGGAGGACTAAGACAAGACAGTTGTAGCAGTTTTTGATGTTTAATTAACTTTTTTTTTGCCCAAATAACCATTAGAGATGGGGACCCACATATACAGACTCTTCAATCAATAAACATTTATTAAGTGCCTACTATCTGCCAGGCACTGTGCTAAGTGCTTAAGAGAGTAATGCATCTCTCTTTGTTGAGACATATTCTTTGCATAGGTTTATAATTCTTAGGTCTTTCGATCCTAGATAAGTCACCAAATTACTTATTCTTGTCTCTAGGGATTGCTCAGTTCATTTGCTTCATCCTCATTATTACCAGTGTGTATTTCTAACTTGTGGTTGGGCTTATCCAGCCCTGTTGCAGATCTGGCTGTGATCTCTGTCTCTTTGCCCAATGTCCCTTAAACACAACATTCTTTTATGTTTTCTAACAATTTTTATGGTAAGCAACTATATAAGATCATATTTGGAAATAAACAAATAGAAAAAGTTCAGAAGTAACAAATTAAATCTCAAAGGTTTACAGAGCAATGTCTCTGGATCTCGATTGCAAAGTTGAGTTCTAATCCTAATTTTTTCCTTGGTCATTGATCCCCAGACTTTAAGGTGAGGACCCCTGGGGGCTTTAACATTATTATAAGGAGTTCTATCAAACCTAGACAATGCATAAGAAGCATTGTCATTTTTGTATCATAGGAGCATAGGTTTAGAGCTGGAAGGGACACTAGGGATCCTGTTGTCTTATTTAAAGAAGAAGGAACTAAGGCCCACAGAGGTTGTGAGTGACTTGCTCAAGGTCACACAGGTAGTCAGTGGCAGAGCCAGAATTCAAATTCAGATAATAGGACTTCAAATACAACTTTGTTCCCATTACATTTAGCTCCAACCAGAATTGTTCTGGTGACTTGGCATAATAAGTAAACATACCTTCCACAGGTTGAATAAATACCTCATATACATATGTGTATGTTAAGTGTATTAAATTCAATTAATAAAACAGATTCATTGAAAATTAATACTGCATTATGTATTTTGTCAGTCAATGGATTCTAATAGTACAGCTACCATCATATCAGATCCTTCTTCTAAATCGATGTTGAAGACCACTGTCATAGGTGTTAATTTCTGTTATCTTCTGAAGCTCCTTGATTCCCTGGGTTTCCTTCACTCTCTCAGGAGTTCCTGATACTCTAACACAATTTTCTTTTCTTACATCCTCTACATTTCCACCCCTAACCCCACCCCACCTGACCCTTTTGTTTTTTCAGTAACTGCCTTTTCTTCTTCTTTTAGAGGTAGCTGGTGGTGCAGTAGATAGCGCACCAGGCCTAGAATCTGGAAGCCTCAGACAGTTACCAGCTATGTGACCCTGGACATGTCACTTGACCTCTTGGTGGCTCATTTTCTTCATCTGTAAAATGGGAATAATAACAGCACCTATCACTCAGGTTTGCTGTAAGAATCAAATGAGATAATAGTTGTAAAAAAAAAAAAGCATTTAATTAGTCCAGTGCCTGGCATATAGTAGATACTGTATACATGGTTATTCCCTTCTCTTTCCTTCTCCAAGGAAGTGGCAAAGGATGTATATTGAGTGTTAATGACAAGATATATGTAGCTGAACTAAGCTTCATTTGCCTTACACAGACCAGATTAGGTTTGTCTTAATCCTGCTTCTTTAATAGACATTTTTTCATAATTTCCACCAAAATTTAGACTTATATCTACAGTAGAGAACAAATGAATAGATTGTATTTCTGTTTATTACCTATTTTCCCAAACTAATAGTTGGGAATAGAATATTTCAATAGAGTAGGGTTTTGCCCTAATCTAAATGACTAGTGAAAATTTTTGCATTTCCCCAGTCTTCTGCAACATACCAGAGATCCAGATATAGCAAAATATTTTAATTTATCCCTTCACCAGAGTAAAGTTCAGTTCAGCAAACAAAATGAATGAATGGCTCTAAAAATAGAAGTATAAGCCACCAGCCTGCTTCTTATTCTTACCTGCTATATACATTATTCAGCAGTAATCTATAGATTATATAAATTGTTCTACAAAATGAGAATTAAAACCTCCTTTAGATTGTTTTTAAGGTAATGCTACATAAGAAAATTGAGGGGTCATCTTTAGAGATTTTTAGTCTCTCATAAATTATGAGGAAATGAAATGAGTTTCTGGAAACATTTTTCCTATGCTTTTTGTTTTTGTTATAGGGGTCTAGATTTTATGAAAATGAGCTCAAAAAAGAAAAGCAAGTAAACCAACGAATTGAAAATATGATGCAACAAAAATCTCGAATTACCACCCAGCAGCTCTGGAAAGCACAATTACAGGTAATAATGAAATTGTTGGTATTTAATAGTGGTTAGCATGTACTTTGAGGATGGAGAAGAGATGAGAAGAACAGCACATCCTTCCTGCTGCTGTTGCCATTATATGATGCAGTATGTTCAAGTATTATCTGAAAAAGATGACTTTTGTCTAATGCCCTTTAAATTATGAAGCAGAAAATTGGGGCAGGCTATATGGTATATTAGTATCTCGAGAGAGTTCATTTAGCTGAAAAGCATCCAGGCAATTCTGTCTTCAAATCTGATCCACAGAGAAGCCTTTTCATCAACATGAAATGATTAAAATTTCAATTTACGTAATAAAATCTGTCTCTTGTGATATAAGCACTAGAGTTGAGGATTTTTAAAAATCACAATATATAACATGTTCTTCATTGTTTGAGCGACTCTTTCCATTATAGCAAACCCTTTGCCTGGCTTCTTGAACTTCTGCACCTAAAATGAAAAGCATGCCTGATGGAGAAAACTCCTCTTGCACTTCCATATTATGAATGAATAAAAAAGCATTTATTAAGTCCTGACTATGTTCCAGGTCCAGGCACGTACAAATATGAAAAGTAAGACAGCTTTTGCCCTTAAGAAACTTAAATTCTTTTAGGAAGAAAGAACATATATAGAGTGGTAGTGACCAGGGAGGAATTTTTTGGTTAGAAAAAGTCACAGAGGTGGTGAATGGAGTTGTACAGCAAATGATTGTCATGTCCTTCCAACAGCAGTAATGTTTATTTAATTACTATAGTCACAGTAAGAGGGGGAAAGCAGGTTGGGTGATATATGTGGAAGTGGGGAGGAGTTCAATATGACAGATGTGAAGCTGGCTGGGAGAGTTTTACTTTAAGGGTTCCTTCCCTTTGCAGTTTATTCTCTTCCCTTTGTAGTAATAATAATAATGATAATCTCTTCAGTACTCATGGTTGTGAATTTAAAAAAATTTTTTAAATGGTTAGTGTGTTGATGATGTCAATTAAGATATAAATTTTTAACAAAATACAACAGGGTCAAATTTTGATTATGGTTAAAGTTGACCTTTTTTACCATTTACTTTTTTTTTTGTTATTCTGAACTTGACAAATCCTAACAAACATGAACATTTTCATATACAAAAAATAACACACAAAAAGATGATTGTATATTAAACCATGAATTTCCAATTATACAATTTTTTACATTATACATGCTTTTTAATAAAGGATATAATAAAGACCTATTCATAGCTCCACCACTAGTCCATTAGTGTGCCTGTTCTTTCATATGCCTTCTAACAATTGCCTTTTTCTTTTTTTGTCATGCTTGCCAATTATGTGAGTGTGAGGTTGAGACAAAGAGTTGTTTTAATTTGTATTTTTCTTATTATTGGTGATTTGGAGGATTTTTTTCATGTGGTTGCAAAAAAATCAATCTTTTTGTAAACAACAGGCTGATCTTTTTGTGAAAACTAAATAGTCACAATTGTAAACATAGAAATACCATTAATTTAGATAATTTGGGAAAATTTAATATCACTTAAATCAGATACAAAATGGAGTATCTCATACATTTGTCACAAAGTCTATATATAATGTATTCCAACTCCAAATCTAGCCATGACATAATTATTTTAAAATTTTATGCAATCAACATTCTTGGGCTTTTGCACACCTTATTGTTGTTTTTACTTTGTAACCTTATTTCAGCTAATGGTTTTAAAACTGTTTCTTTCAAAGTATTACATGCATTAGTATTACCTCTATTGAATAGATAGCAAATTCTATATTCCTAAAAGAACTTACAGTATGAAAGAACTAGAAACATGTTATATTATGAAACAAAACATAGGGTTGTTAACTGCCTGTTATTTTGGAAGTATTATGTGTGGGTTTTCTTCTGATTTTTGAAAGGAGAGTTGCAAGAATATATGTTGATTATTGGTTCTATTATTGGGCTTCTCTGAAGGAAAGTATGTAAATGGTAGATAACTGAAAACAAATGGAGTAGGGCTATATGTCAGAAGTGTAGAATCTGTGAGAAAGAGATACCTAGGAAAGAACTCTGAAGCAAAATTCTCTGATGAAAGTCTCATTTCCAAGATATACAGAGAACTGATTCAAATTTATAACCATTTCCCAATTGATAAATGGTCATTGGATATGAATAGGTAGTTTTCAAAGGAAGAAACACAAGCTATTAGTGGCCACATGAAAAATGTTTCAAAGCACTGATAATTAGAGAAATTCATATTTAAAATAGCTGTTAGTTCTCTACCTCACACTTCATCATATTGGCAAAGATGACCAAAAATGAAAATGGCAAATGTCAAATCAATAAACATTTATTACATGCTGACTACATATTAGGCATTATGCAGTTAGGCTGGGGAAAAAGAGGTACATTCATGCATTGTTGGTGGAGCTGTAAATTGGTTTAACCACTTTGGAAAGCAGTTTAGAACTGTGAAAAGGTAATAATTTATGTGTATACCCTTTGATCCAGTGATACCACTATTAGGTCTGTACCCCAAAGATATCAAAAAAGATAACTTTTCCCCTAACTATAGATCTGAAGAAGAATTTGCTCCGTGTTTTTCTAGTTTATGATGTGACTTTTTATAGTTAAGTCATGTACTCATTTGCAGCTAATCTTGGTATAAGGTGAGGGGTGTTGTTCTAAATCTAATTTCTTCCAATATTGCTTTCCAGTTTTCTCAGCAGATTTTATCAAATATTTCTTATCCCAGTAACTGGAGTTATTGTATTTATCAAGCAATAGGCTACTAGATTTGTTTACTGTTGCGTGTTGTGTATCTAATCTTTTCCACCAATTAATCTCTACTTTTTAACCTGTGCCATATATATTTTTTTAATTATTCCTTTGTAGTATAAATTGAGATCTCTTGGATCTCTTCATTCCTACTTTTTTCATTATTTTTTCTGGGATTCTTTTTTTTTTTGGAGGGGAGAGGCAAGGCAATTGGGGTTAAGTGATTTGCCCAACTTCACACAGCTAGTGTCAAGTGTCTGAAGCTGAATTTGAACCCAGCTCCTCCTGATTCCAGGGCTGGAGCTCTATTCATTGCACCACCTAGCTGTCCCATTTTCCTGGGATTCTTGATCTTTTGTGCTTCCATGTGACTTTCATTATTGTATTTTCTAGTTCTATAAAGTAGTTCTTTGGTAGTATGGTATTAAATAAGTAAATTAATTTAGGCAGTATTGTCATTTTGCCCATCCTAACCATGGGCAGTTAATATTTCTCTAATTAATTAGGTCTGTATTTCTGTACCTGTATTTCCTTGGTTCTTCTGTGTACCCTGATATAGACCGCTAAGTATTTTAAACATTCTGTAATTATTTTAAATAGAATTTTCCTTTCTATCTCTTCTTTCTGAGTTTTATTGGTACTATACAGAAGTACTGATGATTTGTGTGTATTTTATATCTTGTAACTTTGCTAAAATTATTCATTGTTTCAATTAATTTTTAGCTGACTCTCTCTGTTCTTTTAAGGTCACCATCATATCTGCAAAAAGTGATAATTTTGTTCCTTCCTGTGCTTATTCTCTCAATTCTTTTTTCTCATCTTATTGTGATAGTCAGTATTTCTAGTACTTTGTCAAATAGAAGTGATGACAGTGAGCTTCTTTGTTTCACCCCAGTTTTACTGGAAAAGGATTCTGGTTTTTCCTTGTTACATATAATGCTGGCTCATGGTTTTAGATCTGTAGTGCTTATTTTGTTAAAGAAAGGTCTCTTTATTCCTATATATCTCTCTCTCTCTGTGTGTGTGTGTGTGTGTGTGTGTGTGTGTGTGTGTGTGTTTTAACAGATACAGGGTTTGCATTTTGTCAAAGGGTTTTTCTATATCTGTTAAAATAGTCATGATTTTTGTTGTTTTTGTCATTAATGTAGTTAATTAAGTTTATACTTTTCCTAATATTAAACCACCCCGGTATTCCTGGCCTAAATCTAACATGGTCATAGCATATAATCTTTGTGATATTTTATTTTCACCTCCTTGTTAATTTTTTAAAAACATTTTTGCATCAATGTTCACTATAGATATTGACCTACAGTCTTCTTTTTCTGTTTTGATTCTCTCTGGGTTATATATGTAGACCATATTTGTTTTCATACAAGGATTTTGGTAGGATCCCTTCTTTTGCTATTTTTGCAAACAGTTTATGTAATATTGGAATGAATTGTTCTTTGAAAGTTTTATAAAATTCACTTGTGAATCATCTAGTCCAGTTTTGCTCTTAGAGTTCATACATGTCTTGTTTAATTTTTTTCCTCTGAGATGGCTTTATTTAAATTCTCTTATTCTTGTTCTGTTAATCTGAGTATTTTATAATTTTGTAAATAATAATTTATTTTATATGAATTGTCAGTTTTATTGCTATATAGTCATGAAAATAGTTTATAATTTTCTTTATTCTTCACTTGTTGAAAATTTTAATTTTTTATAATGACAATTTGGTTTTTCTCTTCTTTTAATCAAAATAGCTAATGAATTATCTTTTTTTTTTTTAGTTCCTTGCTTTATTTATTAGTTCATTGGGTTTTTTTTCAATTTTTAAAATTTCTTCCTTGATTTTCAGCACTTCTATTTTGGGATTTAATGTGAGTTGCCTAATTCGTTGGGTTTTTTTAATTCATGCCCAATTCATTGATCTATTCTTTCTCTTTTTTGTTAATGAAAACATTTAGGACTATAAATTTGCCCCTAAGGGCTATAAATTTGTTTTTGCTGCATGCCCAAATATTTAGTGTGTTTTTCCTCATTATTGTCATTAACTTCATTTGAAATTATCTTTTCTGTGATTTGGTCTTTGACCCACCAATTCTTTAAGATTTAGTTAGTGTCCAGTTGATTTTCAATACTTTTTCCAATGGCCTTTTCTTTAATAAAATGTTTATTTTATTGTGCTCAACAAAGGATATGTTTAATATTTCTGATTTTCTGCATTCATTTGTAAGATTTTTATGTCCTAATACATGATCAACTTTTCTAAAGATGTTGCACATGGTTTAGAAATATGTATATTTTTTACCATTCCCATTACATAATTGCCAGAGGTCTATTGTATCTCATTTTTCTAAAATTCTTTTCAGGTCTTTAACTTCTTTCTTTTTATTTTTTGGTTAAATTTACCTAAGGCTAAAAGGGGGTATGGTGAGTTCCCCCACTGTTATAGCTTTACTATTTCTCTTTGTAATCAGTTTGGTTTTTCCTTTAAATATTTAGATGCTTTGCCATTCAGGGAATATATGGTAAATACTTAAATTAATTTAAACTGTCTATGGGAGTGCTGTCAAACTTGTGGATCTCTGCCAGAATAAAACAAATGTTTAAGAAAATAAGTAAAAATACAGCATAACATAGATAATATTAATTTTTTTATTTTCTAAATAAGCATATAGCCAGCAAGGATCCATCATATTTGAATTTGTTACTACTGGTAGTAACAGATGAAGCAGATGTCATATTTCTGTTTATCCCTTTTAATTAAGTATTTTTTGCCTTGCCTTGTCTAAGATCATAATTACTACCCCTGCTTTTTTCTTAATGTGTTCAACTGTGGCATTATAGATTTTGCTCCAGTCCTTTATTTTTAATTATTTTAACTTTATGTAATCAAGTAAGAGATAAGAGAGGATCACAAAAGATGAAATGGACAGTTTTGATTACATTTAATTGAAAAGTTTTTGCGCACACAAAAAACCCCCACAATACAGCTAAGATATAAAAGAAAACAATTGAGGGAAAAAAAAACCTTTGCAGTAAATTTCTCTGACAAAAGACTCATTTCCAAAATTTATAAGGAACTGCTTCAAAATCATAAGAACAAAACCCATGATCTTAGGATAATAATCTTAGGATATGAGTATGCATTTCTCAAGGGAAGAAAACTGGGCAATCTATGACCATATGAAAATATGTTCCAAATTGCTACTAATTGGAGAAATACAGGCAATTCTGAGGTATATTACACCCATCAAACAGGAAAAGATGACAAAAAAGAAAGTAGTGAATGTTGGTGGGGCTATGGGAAAGCAGGCACATAGATACACTGTTGGTATAACCCTTCTGGAAAACAATTTATAATTATGCATAAAAACTTACCAAATAGTAACTTTGATGCAACAATACCACTGCTAGGCCTATAACCAAAAGATATCAAAGAAAGAGGAAATGGCCCTATTTGTACAAAATTATTTATAGTAGCTCTTTTTGTAGTGGTAAAAAAAAAAAACCCTGGAAACTAAGGAGATGCCCATCAGCTGGAGAATGACTAAACAAATTATGGTATATGAATATGATGAAATACTATCTTGCCATAAGAGATGAAGAAAAAGATTGTTTCGGGGAGACTTGGAAAGACTTGTATGTACTGATGTAGAGTGAAGTCTTAAGAACTCTTATCAACTAAATTATCAACTGTGATTTCAATGTACTGAAAAAGAATAACACTACCCACCTCATGACAAAGAGAAAATGAGCTAATAGACAGAAAATATAATTCATTTTTGGTTGTGACCAGTATGGGAAGATGTTTTTGCTTAATTATGCTTATGTGGTATAGGTGTTCTATGTTTCTATCTTTATTTTTCCCGTGAGGGGCAGAAGGGGAAAATGAATGGTTGATACTTGATAAAATAAAATAATGTTTTCTTAACTAAGAGGAAAAGGGTCCATATGTGCAAAAATATTTAATAGCACCCCTTTTTGTGGTTGCAAAGAACTGGAAACTTAAGGCAGTGCCTATCATTCAGAGAATAGCTGGTATTTGAATGTAATAGAATACTATTATGCCATAAGACATAATGAAAAGGATAGTTTAAGAAGACTTTATGACCTGGGAAGACTTTATAAACTGATGCAGTGAAGTGAACAGAACCGGCAGAACAATGTATACAATAACAGCATTGTAAAGACAAGCAAAAGAGTTAAGGACTTTGATTAGTGCAATGACTAACCACAGTTAAAGAAGACCAGTGATGAAGCATGTTATTCACTGCCTGACAGAAGTGATGAGCTCAAGATGCAGAATGATGCCTGGCAAATTTGGGAATTTGCTTTGCTTGAATATGTATATTTGTTTCAAAGGTTTTGTTTTTTTCTCCTTATTTCAATTTGGGGAGATGGGAGTTAGAGATAATTGTAATTGAAAAAAACATCAAAAATTTTAAGGAAAGAAAGGTTGATTTGAAGTATCAGTCATGAAGGGAGCTCCTTGCTGTAGTCCACTTTACTTACCATGTATAGATAGAACCTGTCAAGGAAATGATACACAGTATATTTCTATTTCTTTAGTAATTTAGAGTTATTTTATCTAAGAGATTGGGAAGAAATTTAAGTAAAAACAAAATCTGTATGACACATTATATTGTGCTATGGAAATCTGATGTTTAAAATTAGTGAATTTCTCTTTTACTTGTAACATACTAGGCTGACACATATTAGGTAGTTGGAACAGAACTCTTAGTCTGTTTCAAAAGTAAAATTTTAATGGAGAAATGGAAGGAAAAAAAGCATTAATAGGATTTCAGTAGAGTGTATAAAAGCAGTACTGTAGAACTGTTAGATATAGAGAAATGAGAGTTCAGATATGGGTGAATAATAATTAGAGATACAGGAAAATGGAATGTCTGAATCAGAGAGGGAAGTGAAATTTGAGAAGGTTTCCTTTTGGCAACTATTAAGACTCACTTCCACTATAGTTACATACACAGAAGAGATCTCTCAGTGTAATATGTGAATAAGAGAATGGGATTTTTCCTATTGGACAGGCTTTTAAATTTAGCTTTTACTTATTATCATTTTCCTTTCCAGAAAATGATTCAGCATTAAGATTTTTCAAGTACCACACCCCCTTCCTTCATCTGACAATCATGTCTCACGCTTCTGTTTTCTAGATTAATACATTGTACATGTACATACGTATACTATATATGTATATATGTATATGTATATATATATATATATATACACATTTGGTTTTAATATCAGTCAGTTGCTTTTAGTCACTGAAACTTTATCTAGCATCATATTTTTAGGAAAATTGAGAAGCCACATGAAAACAGTTGTATATTTGTTTTATGTATTTTTTCTTCTTAAAGGGCTGCCTTCTCAGAAGTTTCACCACAGCTCCTTTTTTCTTTTTTAAATCTAGTTTTAATGCTTCCATTTGTAAATTCTTATTTGCTCTCTATTTAACTTCTTTCTGCTCATTTCATTCTTCTATCTATCCATTTATTCATTGCATAAATATTTACTGAGTGCCTACTTGTGCTGGCTGCTTTGGGGGATACAAAGATGAGTAAGACACAGTTCCTGCCATTAAAGTTTGCAGTATCTAGTAGGGAGGATGAGATAGTCACATAAATAACTATAATGCAAGTTAGAATGTGATAAGTACCAAAAGAGAAGGAAAAACGATTTATTTCCTTTTAAAAAAAATGTTTTGTTAATTTTTATGTTGTTTTTGCATCAAAGTCATTCTCCACATCCACTCCCCTCTGCCCAGATTGAACCATTCCTTGGGACAAAGAAAAAGAAAAGACTATCATACAATCTGTACAGCCTTCCATCCCATTTTTCTCTCTATCTTGTGAATGGCCAGATATAAAACAAAATGGTTGAGAGTTCAGAAGAGGGAGATATCTCTTCTGGCTTATGGGATCAGGAAAGGCTTCATGGGGACACAGTATCTGGGTTAGATTTTGAAGGATTGAGATTTTAATACTGAGAAACTGGGAAGAGGGTGTTATAGAAATAAGAAATTATATGATACCATGTTTTTCTTCACTAATAGATACAGGGAAAGGGTAACAAAGGATTTACTCTATCATTATTGTATCCACAGTTGTTATTTTTTTTAAATCAATTTGTATCAGAATAAAACTAAGAGTATCAGCTATAATTATGCCATATGCTTTTTCTCACAGATAAATTTCCTTGGTTTGACAAAGAAGGGAGATCTGAGGTGCCATCCAATTCTAATTCTAAAGAGAGGGTATTGCTTTTGTGTGTGGGTGGGAAGAAACTATAGTATATGCTTTTGTAATGAAAGAAGACATTGTTAGAAACATACTTAACGTTGTCTGGGAATAAACAATACTTGTTGGAAGGCCAAGAAGGTTTTAATTATATCTTACATTTATTCCTCCTGAATAAACGGGTACATTCCCTGAACAGAGTACAGGAGAAAGTACAAGGACTCAGACCCCAGTCCTTTTATTAACCCCCACTTCAAATCTCCCTCCAGGCTCTTCATTGGTCAGATGCAACCCCATGACTGCCTATGTCATGCACTCCTCAAATGGCTCGTTTAAGCATGTGTACAAGCCTCTAACCTTTCACCCGACCAGAGACCTAATCAGTCACCTGACTTACATTCTGCTAAAGCTGGAGGTGGGGGGTGCAGGGGTGGGGTGGGGCTGGGAAGAGGGATATTTTCGACTTTGTGGAAACAAAACTGCTCCCTCCATTTCTTACAACATGATGTGCTTTGTGACAAGATTCTGGTTTATGTGCCAGCCTAGAGCTATCTCCAAAAGACTGGTAATCCAGGCTGATACCATTTTTTTCTAATGACTATATCCTTGCCAAATGTAGTCTAAAAATCAGCACAAAGTCTTTTTTTAAATTAGTTTCTAAAATTGTCTCTACTATTTCCCACATTCACTAATGTCATAATGAAGATATATTTATCTGACTGAAGGGAAGTGTCCTTCCAAAAAAATTATGGTCTTAATATTATGGGTCATAATTGCATTTTTTATTAAACTTGGCAAAATTTGTTTTTGACTTTACCTAATTTCCTTTTGGGTTTGTGTCTTGTGAGTCTGTGCTTTAATTTATGTTTATCATTTTCCTTCCCTTTGGGAAACTAGTGGCAGGAAAGAAGCAGAAACAAAAAACCCATTGGTAAGCAGTTAAGGAAAGAACTTTCAATCACACACTCATCAAGCTGGCCCTACCGAGAGTATTGCAAGAGCAGACTTGCCCAGGCCAAGTTCCCAAGCAAAGTTATTTGTCATCATAATGATCAAGACAGAAGTTAGGTGCTATTATAGGTTCCCAACCCTTTTCAGAACATTTTTATTAAGCTCCCAGATTTATTAACTTCCAGATTATTTTTATGAGAGTTTCACTTTTCTGTTATTGAGCTTTAAAAAATACTTTTACGTTTTTAAATGAACTTAAAAAGTATTACTTTTAAATTCTTTGTAATCATTGATTTTCAAATCATCTTTTCAACATAGTTTCAAAGAAAGGGTTGCATTCCTTCCTTGTCAGCAGTTTGTGATGAAGAGTCATTGTTTTTGTAAAAAGTAACCCAGTTTTAATAATTTCTTATTGTTTATCAGCACAATGATACAGCTCACAACCCTTCCACACCCTTAATCTAGGTGGTTTAATGAGTCCCTATGGCCAACAATGTATTAACTTGGTAGTCTTTGCAAATTTACATAAACTAGTTCTTCCTTTACTTGAAATCTTTCCAGGATTTCCAAAGTTTATGCTCCATTGGCGTAGCCTTTTTGTATCACTTCTATGTCTTGGAGAGGTTTTGGGATTTTAGCAGGAACTGGTCTAGATAAGTACATATGAATTACCAAGCCTATATATCTATAGACTGATATTTTTCTATTTTGTCCCTATGCCACATTTTTTGTTCAGTCATTTTCAGTCCTGTCCAATTCTTTGTGACCCCATTTGGAGTTTTCTTGGCAGAGATACCACTGGAATCATTTTCCATTTCCTTCTCCAGCTCATTTTACAGATGAGAGAACTGAGAAAAACAGTTAAGTGACTTGCCCAGGATCACACAGCTAGTAAGTGTCCAAGGCCAGATTTGAACTCAGAAAGGTGAGTCTTTCTGGCTCCAGGCCCTGCCCTGTAAACACTGTGTCACCTAACTGCCCCTATGACACATTACATAGTAGTTGTTTTTAAACTAATTGGTTGTCCCTTATAGAAATGTTATAATTTAGCAATGAATGAATGAATGCCATGAAGAATTAAAGGACACTGCTTAAACAAATGTTTATGCCTTTTCATATGTCTAAAGATTAATTGAGTACCTTCTTTTTCTCTGTTAGCAGTTTTCCTGCATTTAGATTGCATTGCCTAATTTTAAGTTGAGAGTTTCTTCTATTTTATGAAATGGTATTTGCTACTAGAGTGAAAGCTATTTTCTTTTTTTCCCACATTCTGGAGCTTCTCTACCTGACAAAGGGACCTGATCCAAAATTTCTTTCCCCATAAATTCTAGGTGAATTCTGTTGAATGAGGGATTCCATAGAGAATAATTCCTATTTATTTAGTGATCTTCCTTAGTGTCTTGCTTATCTCCTACCTAACATTCATCCTGCATTCAACAGACCTGCTATGCAAGTCTTGATGCAATGCAAAGAAATTTGGTCCTCATCTTCAAAACTTTTCTCAAAGAATTATCCTTTTGTCTAGTGGTGTGGCACAGCCTGGTCAGATCTGTCCTAAAAACCTAGAGGCAGAGACTGTTACTTGTTTCTTGGCAGCTGGATATTTCTACCTTTTTGAACAAAGGTGCTATTTGAATACAGAACTTTTTTTTAACCTTATCTATAAAGCAAAAGATGTGATTTGGGATATATCTTTGCTGGGATATATCTTTCTTAGGTCACCATGCACAATGATTTATCTGTTTGTAAAATTTTCCCTGGGAAGATCTCATTTCTAGGGAGTTAGGGAAAATCAACCAATGAATCAATTAACTGTCATTTATTAAGCACTTACTATGTGCCAGCCACAGTGCTTAGTCCTGGGATTATCAAAAAAAGAAAAAAAGCAGAAAACAGTCCCTGTCCTTCAAGAGCTTATATTCTAGCTTATATTTTATATTGTAGTGGGCTGAGACTATATATAAAAAGTGTATATGTATATGTGTATACATATGTGTATTATATATAAGTACCTAGATACAAGATAAACACAAAGTAGATGGAAGTTAGCCTTGGAAAGGAAAGCATTATCAGAATTTTAGAGCCCAGAAGGACTTTGGAAAGCTAGTTTAATTTCATTATTTTGTAGACTTTAAAAATTGAGGTACAGGAAGGTCTGATTTCTCCCTTGCACTCAACTCTTTTTTTTCCTTTACTATCAGCTGTAATATTTTGTTAAATCCAAAAGCACAAATGTTCATGATTTGAATTTCCGCATTTTGATTGATCACCATTTTGGCTAAAATGAAATTGTTATATAAAAGAAGACCTGGGTAGAATTTGTCATTAACTTGTTTCCCTTTTGAAATAGTAATATTCATAAATTCTAAGCTTAATACTATTCATTTTCCTTATATTTCTGCCTATAGTTTTTAAGTTAATCATTTTAATTGAAGGTCTTAAAGTCTGAGACCTCTTTACCATTTACATAACTGTCAAGGAAAGAAGGCTCTTAGTTTCAACCATCTTTGTATTTCAATAAAATCTTATTTTTTGAAAATTGTATTTTCTGGAACATTCTGTAGTCTTGGATATAGTTCTTGCTACTATTGTTGATAGAAACTAATTCTTTGCACATCACAATTAGACTGCCTGCTGCTATGTCTTGTTCTAAACTTCATTAGAAACATAATTGTAAAGGGGATCATTTTCTCTTTTCATTCTTAGTATTGTCATAATGTTTCTAATAGACCAGACTCTAATTAAGTGAACTAATTCCTTGTGTTGAAGTATATGAAAGCAATTTTTTACCTCCTTCTTAACAAATTAATCCTGTTAAGAATGATTTTCTGCCATGTAAAATTTTTTCTTGATACGTTTTGTTATAAAGGGATATATATCCCTTTCATTTCTGAGTCTTTTCCTTCTCTTTCTCCTGTCTAGTAAGTCACCATTGTAACAAAAAATATCAAAAAGAAGGGGAAAAAAGGAGCTCAGTAAAATTAATCAACACATCAACTCTGACATAAAGTCAGTACATACAATATTCCATCATCTTTTTTCCCTTGCTTATTAAGAACTTTGAACATGTCTTTTTCAGGAGTGGGAATTTAGCTATCAAGTAGAAAATGGCACTGCAGTTCAATTTATGGTCTCATCTTGCATTCACTTTCTATTTTCTCAGCCAAACTTTACAGTTTGTGTTGATTATCCATACTGAAATGGGAATATTGAGGGAGTGGAATGGTACTACCTCAATTTCACTTCCTCTTTACCTCAGTCACTGCTCATTATTAAACTGCCAAACTAGCTTATAACATGATCCTCGGTCTATTCTTGGAAGTTATCCTGAATTTTGACTCAACTGCTGAATCAGTATTGGACATTGTTTATGCAGCTGTTTATTCTAGCACTGTTGTGGCAATGCTATATACCTTTTATAGCAATCACATATGATCAATAATCTCTTCAGCTTCTATCCTGCATAACTCTAAGTATGCAGGTTTAAAACCAACTACAAATATTCAGTATCCATCAATTGTAAGTAATGTTGATACATTACACACATTTGATAGAAGGAACATGTTGTTTTTTTTTTTAATTTTGGCAAGGAAGTCTTTTTGTTTTTTCAGAAGAATAAAGGGTACTTTTTTCAGAACATGAATAATGCAAATGTATGTTCTGTGTGACTTCATATATATAATGGGCATAGTGAAAGGCATTGCCTTATACAGTGATGAGGAAAGGGGTGGAGGGAAGGAGAGAATTCAGAACTAAATAAAATAAAAATTTGGAAAATAAGGAAAAATAGGAAAAATGAGGAAATAAGGAAAATAAGAATTTGGAACTAAATAAAATAAAAATTTAATTTAATTTTAAAAAGAATAAAGTAGACAAGTAATAGAGACTGCATGAGCAGTTTAGGGTGCAACATGATATTGCCCTTTCTGGTTATTGACTATATCTTATTGATATTCTTTTTCTGTAGACTCATATTTGACACTTTTATACTAAAAGTAAACAAAATGGTAGTGCTGGCATTTTTCAGTATCAAAATATGTATTTAAAGTTTTCACCCTTTTTTTCCATTAAGGTTGACAAGTTTGCAATGGAGTTGGAACAGAGCCGTAACCTGCACTGCACTATAGTACACATTGACATGGATGCTTTCTATGCAGCTGTAGAAATGAGAGATAATCCAGAACTGAAGGATAAACCCATCGCAGTAGGCTCAATGAGTATGTTGGTAAGTAAAGATCAAAGACAGAAAAAAAATGTTCCCACAGCAAAGTCAAGGAAACTTCCTATAGGTATATGACATAGTTCTTTCCATTTCAAATTACAGCTAGATCCCAGTGAATGTGAATAACAAATCCTGTGAAGTGATGGTATATATTTCAATTCGTATCATTTGAAGTAATAATTGTGTAAATATGGTAATGGTACCAGCCCATTGGAAATAGGCAGTATGAATTTGAATAATGTAACCATTCCACTGCATTCATTAATTGCACCAATCAGGACCTGGCTGCTTTTTTTCCTTAGCAAAATATTTCAAATAAGAAGATACTTGAAGAAGGGAAAGGAATTCTCTATTCTTGATTTCTAACTACTAAAGTCATTATGAAATATTATGTCCTTCAGAATTTACTTTTAGTTTGTCTGAAATGGGTGAGTGTCACATGTAACTTTGACCAAAAAGTACATTAAAACCACATTGGAAACTGGGGGTGCCCATGAGTCAGGGAAGGGCTAAACAAGGTGTGGTGTATGAATGTGATAGAATGCCATTATCTTGTAAGAAATGATGAAAGGGATGGTTTTAGAAGAACCTAGGGAGACTTGAATGAATTGATGCAGAATAATAGTGTTGTAAACATAAGTGATTTTGAAAGACATAGTCACTCTGATTAACTTAATGACCAGCTGTAATTCCAGTGACTCATATTGAAAGATATCCACCTCCACATAGAGAACTGATGGACTTAAGAGTATAAATTAAAGCATATTTTCTTCTATTTCTTTCTTTTTTTGGAACATGGCTAGTGAAATTTATTTTGCATGTCTATACATATTTGTAATAGGTTCTTTTTTTCTTTTTGTCTTCTCAATTGGTTGAGAAGGGGAGGGCAGGAGGAGAGATTTTGGAACTGAAAATAAAACAAAATTGAATTTTTAAAAATACCTCTTAAAATAAACTAAGAGACCAAAGAGAAGAAAATATAGCCCCCAAACCCACTGCACAACAATAATAAAAATCAACTAAATAGAAAGCTAGGTACCAATATGATTTAAAACAAAACAAAACTACAGTGCCACTAAAACTTAAAATACAAAAAGCAATCCAGTTGGAGAGATCCTAAAAAGCATTTGTCCTGAGAATTTTTTCACTGTGTAAGATCAAATTGCTTTATCATTAAGAGGCCTTCAACTATATCTAACTCATAAAATAGTATACATGTATGCCTATTGCAATCTGCATCAGAGGGAGGACCCACACTGGGAGTTCCCATACCACTGAAATCATAGTGTCTTGATATGTTATTTGTATACATTTTTCTATTCTCTTTCTTTTGTTATTAACGTTTTATGTTGTCTCCTCTGATAGAATAAAAATACTTTGAATGCTGGGATTGTTTCATTTTTGTGTTTGTTCCCCAACCCTTGGCATATAATAGATACTTAATGCTTGTTGAATGATTTTTATAAAAGAAAGATATCCCCACAATTCTCAAATGAATGAATAACACTTTAAAGAAATTAAGCAGAAATTAACAATGATAAGAAAATTGGAAGTAAAATCACAGAATTTAGAATTAGAAGGGCATCCATCTTTTCCAAACCATACCTGAAAGGAATCCTTACTATAACATATCTGACAAGCGATCACTCAAACCTCTGCTTAAAAACCACCTGAAGTAGTGGAAGCTAGCATCTCTCCAGAAGGGCAGTCACACTTGCCAGGTCTTTTAGTAGCTGAGGGATATAGTTGATCTGTACCAAGGGACCTTAATCAATTTGGTGGTCCATACCTGTCTGGATTGCAGCTCTCTATTAGCCATTTTTATTCCATCATTTCCATTACAAAAGTCATTCCTTTTAGTAGAAAGAAAAGCCAAATGAGAATTGAGCAACTCATGCTTCTCCTTGTCCCATCCTCCCCTAGCTATAATCCTTTCCTCCTTTGTTCCTCCTTTTTCTCTCAATACAGCTCAGTTTTTTTAAAAAAAAAAGACTAACTCCAAAATACTTTTTATTTAAGAACTTAAAGAAATCATAGGAAAAAAAATTTAAGCTGGAATTAAAAGGTGTTTTTAAAAAACCAAGAGGAAATAATGAAGAAAGTTAACAATGTGGAGAATATAATAGAAAAGCTTAGATAAAAATTCTGTTATATCTACCAACAGCAGACTTCTTACAGCAGAGCAGAACTGCACATCATCATCGTAAAGAAGAGCTCACACTTATATATTGCTATAAGATTTGCCAAGCACTTTACAAAGGACCTGGCGTGCATGGCATCCGTGGAGTCAGGAAGCATCAGACACAACTGAACAACAACAGAATCTCATTTTATCTTCACAACAGAAGTAGATGTTATTATCCTCATTTTAAAGATGATGTAACTGAGGCAGACAAAGATTAGGTGATTTATATGGGGCCACATGGCTGTTAAGTATCTAAGGCCAGATTGGAACTCCTATCTTCCTGACTCCAGGGCAAGCACTCTATCCATTGTAAAACCTAGCATCTAGAAATACAGTTCAGAACGAAATCACCAGATTATATAAAGAATCAGAAAATTTTCAGATTCAAGTGACAGATGTTGAAGATCAATCATGTAACGATCTCCATATTACTGACAGTCCAGCAATCTTAGATAAACAAAAGAAATTAAACGCTGCACTCTAGAAAATAGTTTTTGAATGCCTAGGAGTGACCAAAAGAATCCATGATCTGTAAACAAAATGCACACTGTCAATTTCAACTCAACAGACATTATTAAGTGCTTACCCTTGGGCCCTGCACTAGTCCTGAGGGCCCAGAGACAGAAATCAAATAGTTCCTGCCCTCAAGGAGCTCACATTTTACTGGATGAGGGAACGGGGGTATGACACTATTGTTGTTCAGTCGTGTCTGACTCTTTGTGATCCCATTTGAGATTTTCTTGGCAAAGATACTGGAACGGGTTGCCATTTCCTTCTCCAGTTCATTTGACAGATGAAGAAACTGAGGCAAATAAAGTGAAGTGATTTGCCCAGGGTCACAAAGCTAGTAAGTTTCTGAGTCTGGATTTGAACCCAGGAAGATGAGTCTTCCTGACTCCAGGCCTAGTATTCTATCCACTGGGCCACCTAACTGCCCCAAAAACATGATTACAAGTAAATAAATAGAAAATATATACGTAAATTAACATTCAGGAGGATGAGAGTGCTAATAACTGGGGTGAGGGTGGAGAAATCAGGAAAGGCCTATTATTGATATTCTGGAAAGTAAAAAGTAGTACGTTAAAGGATGCAAGAGTTTCTCCTAGTCAGAGATGAAAGAGGGTTATATTCCAGTCCTAGAAGATTATTTGTGCATGTTGTATATGGGGAACAACTAGTAGACCAGTTTAAGTAGAACAGATGGTGAGTGAAGGGGAATAACATGAAATAAAACTGGAAAGGTAAATAGGAACTAAATTGTGGAAGGCTGTAAATGTCCTCCTCAGTAGTTTATATTTTACCCTAGAGATGTTAGGAAGTCACTGAAGAACCTTGAGCAGAGAAACCTGGTCAGATCTTTGTTTTGAGAATACCGGTTTTGCACATATGTCAAGCATGGATTGGGGAAGGGGAGAGACTGGAAGCCAGGAGGCCAGTTAGGTTATTGTAATAACTTATATCAAAGGCACAGGCAGTATAAGTGGAGAAAAGGGAACAGATACAAGAGAAGTTGTAGGTGCAAGGTCCACAGCCTGTAACATTTGTTCGGATGTGGGAAAGGGAAGGGAAGGGGAAGAGAAAAGTCAGTGATTATGACTTCAAGATTGTTAACCTGGTTGTGAACTTGGTGATGCCACCAACAAAAATGTTTGGAGAAGGGAAAATAAAATAAAATGAGTTCTATTTTGGGTGTATTAAGTTTGAGAGGGCTATGGGATGTTCAGTAGACAGGATAGAGAGAAAGGGACAGAGATGGTGGGGATGGGGGAGAGGAGAAGGTAGAGAGGAAAACTGTGAACCAGATACTGAACTCCCTGAGAAAGGAGGAGGAGTAACCTGAAGGCCAATAGATGACTGTGACAAGGAGTTGAACTGAGTGATGAAGATAGAATGAACCCAAAAGAGAGATTATTGGATCAAGCAAAGGGAGAGTCTGAAAGTGGGAATGGGGTTGTAAGAGTATGTTTACTCTTCTTCCTGGTCTGGAGCTTGGAGGCCAAGGAGAAAAGCATAGTTGATGCTAGTGGAGAGAATAGCCAAGGATACATTGTATTCTCAGAAAAGCCAGGTTTCAAGAAAAATGGGAAAAAAATTTAAAGATAAAATCTGAGATAACTTAGTTTAATAATATAGGAAGGATCCAGAGGCTACAATGGAGTAGGAGAACAGAGGAGGATGAGAACTGTGGAGAGGTAAAGCTAAAGTGGATAAGAAGGATAGTACCTAGATGGTTACTCCTTGGTACTACTTCAACAGACATTTTCTTTGAAGCACAGGGATAAGAAAAGTACATGATGGGAATTTGCATGCCACAGGATGTGGAATGACCTGTTGATAAGTGTCAGCCACCTGCTGAGGTTGTATAGTAACTCAGCATGGAGTCAGTGTGGGCCCTCACTGACTCAGACGCGAAGAAGATGACTGTCTTAAGATTTTCAGACCTAATGACTAAGAAAGAATAAGGTGGTGGTTAGGCTGAACTTCACCTGGAGCCTTGTCCCAGACAATAGCCTACAGACATTCCAGGCATGTTATTGGCATGATATTCATTCTCCCTTATCTCACCCATTCATCCACACTGCTTTAGGTGCCCTAGTCTTGCTATTTGAGATGGTTTAAGTTCTCTTTGGAGCATGTATGCCGAGGCCCCTCATACCCAGAGAGAGTCCTGAAGTGACTTGGACTTTTTCAGAGATACTTGACTGGGTTCCCTCAGCCATTAAAGGTACCATGGATAGATTTTAGAGGGCCTATGAATGTGGATGGGAAAAAATGCATCTTTATTTCAATATAATTAGTTTACTTTGCAATGCTGTGTATCTTATTTAATGCATTTCAAAATATTCTGAGAAAGGTTTCATAGGCTTTACTACTCTGCCAGAGGAGTCTGTGACAGGAAAAAAAAAAAGTTGAGAACCCCTGAGAGAGTTTCCTTTGCTCTGACATTTAGAGGCTAAGGCCTAGGTTCAACTTCCTCAATACATTATAATTAAACTACAAAATTACAACAATAAGGAAAGAAATACTTCAGTCTGCTAGAAGAAAAATATATACTTACCAAGGAACAGTAACCGGGAAAACAGTAGACTTTTCAAGGAAAACAAGGGACAATGGGGGAAAAAATGGAATTCAACATGGACAAAATTAAGAAGCCTGAGCCATAAACCCAGAATTATCTACTCAGCAAAACTCAGCAGGCTATTTAAAAGCAAGAGATTGATACTAGAGAAACATTTAGACTTTAAAAAGTTTTCTGAGACTTATGTAAAGTCTCTTACCAAAGTCTTTGAAGAAGTTAGTTTCTCTGCCCCCAAAAAAAGCCTTTAAAATAATTCACACTTCTCGAATCAAACTAAATGTGAGCACCTCCTGAATGTTACGTTGATTAAATCTATAAATGTTTCTAGAGGGTATTTTAAAGAAATAAGAAAAATGAAACAAAGGAGAAGAGACAAACAACATTATAACTCCCCTAAATCACCAACCAACATTTTGAAAAACATGTCAGATATTATTAAGAATATTTGACATTGTGGAATTATTCAAGGATAGCCACAAAACTGCTTTAAAATCCATTATACATACGTATGTGTATGTGCCCTTTTGTAAAACACCCTCCTACTGTGCCAAAAGGAATTGTTATTATTTGCAGATACAACATATGCTGAATATTTGTTTTTTGTAAAAGGAAAATACAGTGTCCTTTCTTGGTGTGGTATAGAAATTGGCTTCTAATTTAATGAGATTTGGATCATCAGTTCTTTAAACTCATTCAAATAGGATTCTACTAGTATGATAGGTGACTCCAAAATACCAAGACTGAATACCTAAATTACTTTATGCCTTCACTTGGTACAGAAGAGTCCTGTTTTAAGGAACTTAGTGGAAATTTCAAAATTATAACCTATAACCTATAACAGAGGCTACAATGGAATAGGAGAACAGAGGAGGATGAGAACTGTGGAGAGGTAAAGCTAAAGTGGATAAGAAGGATAGTACCTAGATGGTTACTCCTTGGTACTACTTCAACAGACATTTTCTTTGAAGCACAGGGATAAGAAAAGTGTTGTTAAAAAATTCAATTCTGGGGCAGTATAAGTACAGGAGTTCATATCAGCATGTCTTTCTATTCTTCTGTATGTTCAGCTGTCATAGCAACCCCATCAAAATAATTTTGTGCTTGCTTACATGAACCACTTTGTGTCCTTCTAATGTGTCCTGTACAGTTTGTTCCAATTTCTCTCCCACACAGCCCCCTTCCACTGACTTAAGCATAGTGCTGTTGTGAGAACTACAAAGACAAAAGGTTGTCAGTAGAAAAATATGGTAATTGATGGCAATTTGGTCTTATTATTACAGCCTTGTTGATCAGATGTGATCTAAAAGCGGTCATCTAGAGTCAGGAAAGAAACAATTTCTGCTTTTTGTTCAATTCAGATTTGCATTTCTTTGATTCTTTATTGAGACTGCAAACACAATCCATATTTATGACAGTGGGTTTTGTTGTGTGAATATTTTCATCTTCTTTGGGGGTACCAATTTATTTCAGGTAGACTGTTAGCTTCCAGGTAGGCCTCCCCCTTTTGTGCCAAACATCTTTCCCAAGTCTCCTCCCTGGCCCCCATTCAAAATTTTACTTACCAGCAAAGATAAGTAATAATTGCTTCTTGGAAAAAACAACACTAAGAGATGATGACATATAGGACAATTAGGTTTTGTACATTCCTATCATTTTAGTAGGCGTACAGAAGTTCACCTGAGGAGAGGCATAAATAAACACCTAGTATGTCAAAACAAAAACTTTCTGGCAGGCAACTCATATAAGCTTATTTGTTCCTCACCAAATACCAGTAAGATTTCCTGTATTCCAGACCTTGGGTTCAGATTATTAACTGTGAAAGCATCTTCACTTTTCAAATTCTCATAAATGACTAGTACGGTGGATCTCAACATTATCAAATGCGAAGATCACTTTTTAAAAAATCTTTAATTGAAATTTTTTAAAATTTTAACTTTATACTATAGTCATTCCCTGGTCTTTTCATACACACCCCCAAAATTGAACTTTCCCTTGTAACAAAACAAAAATATGAGCAATTAAGCAAAACCTATAAACAGAGGAGCAAATGTGATTCCATGTGTGTCATCTGTACCTATTCATCTCTTTGCTAAGAAGAGGAAAATATGTTTCATCACTTGCTTTCTAGGACCAATATTGGTCATTGCATTTAATTTAAGCTACCTTTTAGACTGTTTGTATTATTACAGTTATTGAGTGTATTTTCTCCTCATTCTGCTTTCTTTGATCTGCAACAGTCCTCATATATCTCTAAATTCCTCATATTCCTCATTTCTTGTAGAGCAAAAATGTTCCAAAAATGTTCTGTTACATTCACATATCACAATTTCTGTAGTCACTCCACAATTGATAGAACACTACTTTGTTTCCATTTTTTCTCTACCATAAAAAATGCTGTGAACATAATTTGAAATGGGACCTTTCTCTTTGTCTTTAACCTACTTGGAATATATGTCTTGTAGTAGAGTTGTTGGGTCTGAAGGTGACTTTTCTCTCATAATTCTAAATAGTTTTGGAACAGTTGGAACAAATCAGAGTTCCACCTGCAATGTTTTAATATATTTAACTTCTCATACCACCTCTGATGTTGACTCTTCATATTTTATCATTTTGCCAATATGATGGCTCAGAGGTGAAACCTCAGAGTTGTTATATTATTTTTTGTTCCAGACTTGTGATTTCATCCATGTTTCCAACCATGGAAACTCATAAAATCAGTCATAAAAATCATCAACTATTCATTGATTCTATTATATTAGAGAATTATTTGGGATACTGAAAAGATAAGTCATTCGCCCAGCATTAGTACATATCCAAGGTGAATTTGAACCCCGATCTTTCAAACCTTGAGTTCAACTCCCTATCCATTATGCAACATTGTCTTGTTTGCTAATTAATTTACATTTTTCTTATTAGCAATTTGGAACATTTTTTTTTCCTAATTTATAGTTTGCACTTCTTTTGAAAACCTTTTTGTTCATATTCTTCAATCACTATTGGAGAATAAGGATTTCTTTTCAAAAAATATTTTTATTTTATTTTTTCTTAATTACATGTAAAAATATTTTTAACTTTCATTTTTAATAAGTTATGAGTTTTGAATTCTCTCTCCCTTCCTCCCCCCCTGCTCCTTGAGAAGGCAAGCAATTTGATATAGATTACACATGTAAAGTCATGCAGAACATTTCCATATTAGCCATGTTGCAAAAGAGAACACAGAGCAAAAAAAGAAAAAGAAAATAAGAAAGATGAAGAAAGTTTTTTAAAAAAGTATACTTTAATCTGTATTCAAACTCCATCAGTTCTTACTCTGGAGGTGGATGGCATTTTTCATCATAAATCCTTCTGATTTTCTTAAGAATAGCTAAATCATTCACAATCATCATACAATACTGCTGTTACTGTGTACAGTGTTCTTCTGGTTCTGCTCACTTCATTTTGCATCAGTTCATATAAGTCTTCTCAGGTTTTTCTGAAACCATCCTGCTTGTAAGGACCTCCTTTTAACCTCTAAAGGTTTTGTGTACTCCCACAGGAATAATAGTTTACAATTAGAGTCCATTGATTGGAAAAATAAAAAGCTTAAATGTATATTAGTGGCTTTTTTCTTATTCTTTTTTTTTCTTTAAAAAACAAAACAAAACCTGTTAACTATAAAGAACTATTGATTCCAGTCAACATTTGGAACTGAGAAGCTTAAGTGATTTGTCAGTGGTCACTCAGCTAATATGTGTCAGGGTCAGGACGTGAACCCAGGTCTTCCTGAATCCAAGGCTGGCCCTCTATCCACTATGAGATAATATCTGTAAAAAGCACTTAGCACATAGTAGGTGCAATATAAATGTTTATTCCATTCTCCTTCTCTACCATTCTCCCTATGTCTTGCTGCCATTCATGAGGAAATCATAGATCCAGGTAGATTCAACAAATTTATATCTTATTAATCACAACAGAAATTGAAAAACAGCAATAAACATGCAAATTCAGAAAATGTTTGTTATACTCAGTCATGCTACATATTTGTTTTTGCTGGATCAAGATAAAAATAATAAGTCGTGGTACATATATGTATACATATCTACACACACATACACACATGTATATACTTATGTGCATGCACATGTGTGCACACAGACACACACACACACAAAAAAACCCTTTCCAGTCACTCCGCAGTCCTGCAGGGGCCCTCAGCCCACAGGTTAGGAATCGCTACCTTATGACCTGCATTGTTTATAATATAATGAACTTTTTTCTTTACTTTTTTGTACCTTATCTTTAACTATCTTAAAGTGCTTAGGTATTTCATGCTTACTCCTTACAAAATTTGAATTTAAATCTTCCAGCTGTTAGCTGTTATCTAACAATTCCATAGGAATCATGACAGTATTTATATGTACGGTAGTCTGACTTTCAGTATGAGAATGTTCCCAGTGGTGATGCTGACCCATAGCTCATCTGCAACTAAAAGTTGTAGACAGCTACTTGGAGCCCTGAGTGGTAATTGACTTTCTCATAGTCTTCGAGATAGTACGTGTCAGAAGCAGGTCTTAAACCCAGGTTGTTTCTGACTCCTAGTCCTCTACTATATCCTCTCCACATGCTTCCTTTAATACTTACTGACAAACTAACATTTGTGAAATACCTACTATGTGCTCAGCACAATTCTAAACATGGGTGATACAAAGAAAGGCAAAAATAGTCCCTACCTGCAAGGAGCTCAGAGAGTAACAGAGGAGACAACAGATATATAATGTACAGAACCAAGATATGTATGTGATAAATTGTACACATTCTCCAAAGGATGTCACTAATATTAAGGAAGACTGGGAAAGCCTGCTTGAGCCAGGGAAACTAGGAGGCAGAGATGAAGGAGAGAACTTCATGTGTGAGACCATCTAGTGAAAATGCTTGGAGTCAGGAGATGGAGTGTTATATGATTACAGAATACGAACATGGAGAGGAATAAGGTATAAGAAAACTGAAAGGTAGGAAGGGGCTAGCTTATGAAAAGCTTTAAAAGGCAAGTAGAAGATTTTGCATTTGATACTGGAGGAGGCAGTTGTCCTTTGTTCTTGAAAAGGACCAAAATGACACCACTGTGTTGGGGTCCGAGTATAGTGTTTCCAACTATGGCTGATCAGGCAAAAAGGAGTCACTTGAGGTTTGTCAAATGACATAGACATTCACTTTGGGAAGATCAGTTTGACAACTGAGTGGAAGATGTTTTGGAGTGGGGAGAGACTTGAGGCCTGGAGACCATCAGACTATTGCTGTAGTCCAGGTATGAGATGATGAAGGCCTGCTCTAGGGTGGTGTCAGTGTCAGAAAAGAGAAGCGTATAGGAGAGGTGTTAGTAGTCATGTAGAAACGACAGGACTTAACAACTGGTTGGATGTGGGGGGTAAGAGAATGAGGAGAATGACATCTATTTTGTGAGCCTCGATGCCTAAGGAAAGAAGGGCTTGGAAAAGATAATGAGTAAATAAAATAAAATCTTGATTTTGAAGATTAGCTTATAAAAGAAATGTGATTACCTTGGGAACTTACACTTTTAGAAATGATGTGTTACTTATAAACCCACCTAGATATATGCCCAATTAGATTTGCAAAATTTTAATGTGATTGTGTTTCATTTTCAGTCCACTTCAAATTATCATGCAAGAAGGTTTGGAGTACGGGCAGCTATGCCTGGATTTATTGCTAAGAGACTCTGCCCACAATTAACCATAGTGTCCCCAAATTTTGACAAATATCAAGAAGTGAGTAAAGAGGTAAGAACACAGGCTGATTGGAGAATTTCAGTGGTGCATCAAAATATTAATTTTGTTTAAGTTTTTATAAGTAATAGGCAAATGGTAAGTTGTGATTTGTTTATAAACTTGTAGTGTACAAATAGATAACCTGGGACTTTAAGTTGCTGAAAGTACTTTGATTACAAATGACCAGTTTGGTCTGTTGGAAACAGTCTAAAATATCTTACAGGATACATTTTACCTTTTCTTTTTTATGAGATTGTCAAAATCCATAAAAAGGAGTTAATTTATCACTTTTTATTATGGTCTTCTTTTCAAATGACTAGGCTAGTTTGTGTTATATACTAGAAAAGCTAATTTACAAATTGGCAGCTTCGAGCTTGGGAGGGTTAATGTAGTGTCAAAAAGCATATGGTTTGTGTTGGTAAAGCTTGCCTCTCCTCTAGAGATAAGCTGACTATTGATGTGGAATGAGACATATGTTTTCTGCCTTTGCCAACATGTTGACTTGTTTTGCTTAGCTTTCTTTGTTGAGAAGAAGGGTTTTATTGCATAAGTGGGCGCATAGTCATTGGGAAGGGAGAGTGTTGTTTTTTAAAGAGCATTAATAAAACATCTAATTTTTACAAATAAAAACAAATACTTCCATTTTAAAAAGTATATGGTTTATTTTGTTCTTTTAGGACTAGGACTGTTATGTCCGTTGCCATTAATGAAAACAAGGCTTTTGCAATTATGGAATTATAATGAAATATATTTCTTTTTCTCCTAATGCAATCTCATAAGACTTCGAGACAGTTAGACAGTTCTTAGAATCTACTTTTGTCATCAGTTTCAAACTCTTGCCTAATCCAGTCTTTATCAAAGCTTTTATCAAGTAACAAAATTGATTGGTTTGCAATTTAGTGCCTTTCCTTTTCTAGGCCCACTTATTCCCTGGTTGAAGATGTTAATAATGAATAAAATGTCCAAAAGGCTGACAGCCAAAGAGAAGGAGAAGGAAGGAGATTAAGTGGAATAAATATTTGTTAATGTATACCACATTATAGAAGAAAAATCTATTAATATGAGTGGCCTCAGATTGTAATGGCTAGAAAGATGGACTCTTGAGTGAAAAAGGATTAGGGTCTAAGGCCATACATCCTGGCTCTATGACTCTGGCCAAGTCACTTAACCTTCAGTGCTCCTAGGCAGCTCTTTAGACTATAAATTGTAGAGCAATTGCAGTCTGCATTAGTAGAAGGAATTCACCAGGCAGAATTCCCTCTGCAAATGCAATCAAAGTGTCAGGGGGAAAGAAAGTAAGACTGCCATTGCCAGTTTACTCTGTTTTCATTTTTTTTTTAACATGGACATAGTAAATGTCGGATCATTTTGCTGGGATCAGTCAGTAAATTTTATTATGTGCCTGCTGTGTATTTGGCACTGTGCTAAGTGCTAGGGATACAAATAGGAAAAATAAAGACAGCCCCTGTTCTCAAGGAGCTTACAATCTAATAGAAGAAGACATCCCACCAAAGGAAGCTGAAGATAGGAAGGTGGAAAGTACCTGAGGCAAAGATATGGTAGTAAATTTAGAGAAGTCCCAAAACAGTGCAGCCAAATGAAGAAACGTCTGTCCTGAGCCCCCTCCTTTAATGGAGGTTTTAAAATTCATGGCTCCACCATCTAATCGATGGAGTAGACAGTAGTGAGTTGTGAGTACCAAGGCCAATCTGATCTTGTAAATTGATGACATTTCTTGATAAGTGGTTCTGAGGTAAGTGATGAGGCTCTTGGAGCATGAAGATGTCAGAGAAGTACCAAAGTACTGCAGCCAGCTTTGGAAAAAGGTGTGAAAAGAAAGGAAGGAAAAAAAGAAAGAAACAAAGAAAGAAAAAGAAAAGAAAGAAGCAAGTGCCCCACTTCCCAACTTCTTTTTTCTGGTTCCTTCCAAATAGATAAAATAGAAAATAGGATGGCCTATTTTTTAATACAATTTAAGCTCTTTAAGAGATTGAGTAAAAACGCTATAAAAAATATTTCCTTAACCCAATAAAAAGCTATGACAGAGGATGATTCACATTCATTCATTGCATCTGAAAAGGTTTCTTTTCCTAATTCCCTGGATAAGCTTGCCCAGGTTGTTGAAATTTTTTTCATTCTAGATTTGGGCAGAGTTCATATGAGCATTCCCATATAGCCGCGCCTATTTGCAAATAGACAAATTTTAAATATACCTTAACAAAAATATAGTGTTTATTAATACATATTAATTTGGAGCTTAAGAGCTTTGAAAGGAGCCATTTATTTCAGTCATAAAGAAGCAGGGATAACTTAGTTCTTCTTGAAACATTAAAACTTTTTTTTTGCTAGAAAGTATATACTTTAGTTCTAGTAACAACCACTTATGCAAAAGAAGCTGATACAATTGAAAAAAATTCTCCAAGGACTCCTTATTCAGAATAGTCTAAGTTAGCTGTTATTATTCAGATAGCTTCTTCAAAAGAACAAATATGATTAAAGTTCTCTGAGTAAAGCTTGTTGATAAACTTGTGTTGCAATTCTTAGTGACTAACTGAAAGCATTCTTTAGGGTTTTTTTTTAAATAAACTATCTTTTTAAGATAATTTTGTTCCTCAGTATACATCCAAGTGAAAATTCATTAGGTACCTACTACATGGAAAGCACTGTGTTGGAAAGACACCTGCAAGAAATAAAAAAATAAATTAAATATTGTCCCTCTCCTCATAAGGGTTAACAGTCTCGTAGGAGATTGACAGTTATACAAATACATACATATGTATGTATGTGTGTGTATATATATATATATGTATGTGTGTAATTATAGTACAAAAAATGATACATAAGTGAGTTAGAGTGGTACAGACTACCCAAATACCTTCAGTGATATGTAACTCATTACCATACTAGACAAACCACTTCACCGTCATAGTGATTTAATTTTTAAGGCCTTCTTCCTCACAAAAAGCCGAAGTCCGCCTCTCTAACTTTCACCCATTGCTCTTAGGTCTACTGCCCTTTGTAGCTATACAGAAAAAGTATATGCCTTCTTCTTTGTGACATGGGTGTTGTAGACAGCAATCACATCCTGTCCTAAGTCTGATTAGGAGACTAATCATTCCCAACAAATAGACAGCCTCTTTTTTCTTTAACTTAAAGGATCAAAGTCCTATTCCAGGGCCACATTTGGAAGTTACTTGGAAGTTTGAAGGCTATGAATACCTCTGGATAGGCCTTTAGTATTATCCCAATGATAGACTGTCTTTGTCCTCTGACAACCATCCTGGATAAATTGGGAGACATTATCACCATATTGATTCTAAGATGATGACATTTTTAGCAACTGTAGCAAGGAGGTTGTGATTTGTTTTAATGAAGGAAGTACCTACACTAAACAAAATCAGAGCCTTGAATAATAGGTGATTTTTATGTAATTCAGCATGATTTCTTTGTCATGAGGAACTATTTATAGTGAAAATTGCCTCTACCGATGCAAATTGGCAGCTGTTTTGCAACTTACAGCTTTAATTCAGTAAATAGATATTCTTGTTGTCTTATAAGAAAAATCTTGGGGGCAGGTAGGTGGTGCAGTGAGTAGAGCACTGGCCCTGGAGTCAGGAGTACCTGAGTTCAAATCCGGCCTCAGACACTTAATGTACATTTACTAGCTGTGTGTGACGTTGGGCAAGTCACTGAACCCCAACTGCCCTGCCTTCCCCCCTGCAAAAAAAAAAATCTTAATTTGTACTCCAAATTGGCAACCTTTGACCTTCAAGTTTAATCAACCAAAAATATCCCACAACCCATCAACTTGATAAAAGACCTTTCTTAAATAACATATGTTGTTTGCCCCACAATTTAATTTTAGATTTCCCACGTGTTTTAATATAGTATATAAATATATAATTGATCCTACATATGCACTTCTTACTTCAACTAGTATTTTTGAACTTTGTTCTCCAAGATTTTATGCTTGTGTGTTCTATATATATTTATTTCCATACTTTAATTGAAATTCATTTAAGTTCTAATCAAATATAATTTTAATTTTTGTTCCTAAGAAGTGCTTTCCCCACTAATTAAAATTTTATTAGGTGTTTTCCCCTCAGTCATCAAACTACCATGTCTGAAATCAGAGATTTATTTGAAACCCTAATCACAACTAGATGAATTGATAAAAAGGAACTTATAAAGGGGAAATAAAAGCTTTTTCATGGTCTTTTGACCTAATGGTCTTTTTTAAAGGAAAGAAAATTTGGTATAAATGTGTTATATTAATAAATTGCTTATCCCATAAATCCAGTAACTATTGATTGTAAGGTCATAGTGGAGTTGCCATGTAAGACTTTCCTAACGTGGGTGTCAACTAAATGTGCCAGAGGCTTTTGCTGTAGCAGCAAAACATAAAAATTTTTTGTGTATTTGTCAAGATTAGGGAAATTCTTGCTGATTATGATCCCAATTTTATGGCTATGAGCCTTGATGAAGCCTATTTGAATATAACAAAGCATTTAAAGGAAAGACAAAACTGGCCCGAAGATAAAAGAAGATATTTCGTCAAAGGAGAAAACCCTACAGAAAATGGTAAGCTATTTATTGGAACTGGTAACCTAAAAAAAAATTAAATTGTCAGCAGAATAGGGGGCAGCTAGAGGAGGCTCAGTTACATTTCGAGAATTGTGCAATGTTTTAAACCATCCCAGGCCATCCTCTGAAACAAGATAAAGTAAAAGCTTATCTTTTTAACAACATTCTTCTAGTGATGCTGTTTGGCTTCAAATAATGAAATGTCACAGATTTCTGAAGAATTAAAATTTAAGATGATCCAAAGGGAAAAGGAGAGATACATGATGGGTGTGAGCAAACTAATGCCTATTACTGATTTGCTCAAAAGAAATGGTATACAAGAGATCATATGACTGGGAAAGAAAGTAGGCTGGTCATATAAAATGGGGGAAAAACAGATGGTCAATCAGAGTACTCCACTGGTATCCAAGGTATGTTTAAAAGCCAAAAAGAAGGCTCCCAATACGTTGAGTAGACCCTCTTGTAGGGGATATGTGGGAGGACATGGACAAAAGTTGTTAGATGAGAAGGGGTCAATGGAAGAGTTGTGATCTGTATCTTCAGAAGAAACATGCCTATTGATGAGAACAAGATTCCATTGAAGTATAGACATAAAGTATTTTTGAAATTAGGAAAGCAATGTTTGCTGTATTTAAAAATAAATGTTGATTTATTGACTTTTTAAATGTTCACTGACTCACTGATCTATTTATCTAACCCAAGTCTCTCCTCTGATCTTTAGTACTGCATCACCGAATGCCTATCAAACATTTAAAATTTTATATCCAAGAGACATCTCAAACTCACAATGTCCAAAACAAAACTTACAGTCTTTCCCCAAAAAACACTCCCCTCTAATAAACTTCCTCTTTTCTGTCAAAGGCACCACCATCCTTCCAGTGTATCTGATGTGTAACCTCACCTTTATCCTCAACTCCTCACTCTCATTCACTGCCCCCCCCATCCAATTAGTTACCAGTTTTTACCCTACCTCTACAACCTCTTTTGCATCCAGTCCTCTACTCTACTCATGTGGCTACCACCCGAGTTTAGGCCCTCACCACCTCTTTCCTGAATAGTTGAAACAGCCTTCAAGTTGGTCTCCCTGTCCCAAGTCTCTCACTACTTCAGTCTGTCCTATAGACGGTTGCCAATGTAATTTTAAGTGCAGATCTGACCATATGACTCCCAATTCAGATTTCAGTGGCATCCTTGTTGTCTCTAGGATAAAATATAAACATCTGTTTAGCTTTTAAAGCTCTTCACAGCTTGTTTCTTTTCAAAATAAGATTCATAGAACATGCTACTCAGTATGTTCAATCCAACTTAGAACTAAGTCTTGCTCCTGAGTAGAGAGAGAACCTCCATAGGCAAAGAGAGATCATTGGTGAAGCACTATGCCTCTACAACAGGAACAGAGAAGACAAAGATTTGGTGATCTTAGTGAATTAGAAAACAGAGTTCAGGCTTTACACAGTTGTAATCAGTGTGTATAGGCTATTTTGCTTTGTGCCTTTTCCCATGATTTTATACACACCTTTCCTTATGGCAATGTCTTTGTGTATATATATATATATTTTATCTTTAGTTTACAACACACGGTTCTACATAATTTTGAGTTCCAGATTTTCTCCCTTCCCTCCCCCCTCCCTCCCCAAGATGGCATGGAATCTCATATAACTACCATGTATAACTTTGCATTGAATTAATTTATACACTAGTCAAGTTGTGGAGAAGAATTATGACCAATGGAATGAATCATGAGAAAGAAGAAACGGAACCCCCCCCAAAAAAAACCCCAAAAACAAAAACAAAAGAGAAGAAAAAAAAGGCGAGCATGTAGTGTGCCTCAATCTGCATTCAAACTTCACAGTTCTTTCTCTGGATGTACATAGCATTCTCCATCGTGAGTCCCTTGGAGTTGTCCTTGCACCTTGTGTTGCTGAGAAGAGCGAAGTCTGTCAGGGTTGGTCCTCACAGAATCCATCTCTCTGTGGTTGTGTACAATGTTCTCCTGGCTCTGCTTCGCTCACTCAGCATTATGTCGTGTAGGTTTTTCCAGGTTGTTACGAAGTCCGTATCATCCCCATTTCTTATGGCACAATAGTATTCCATTACCTTCATATACCACAGCTTGTTCAGCCATTCTCCAATTGATGGGCATCCCTTTAATTTCCAATTCTTGGCTACCACAAAAAGAGCTGCTATAAATATTTTGTACAAATGGGTCCTTTTCCCTCTTGTGTGATTTCTTTGGGATACAACCCTAGAAGTGGTATTGCTGGGTCAAAGGGTATGAACATTCCTGTGGCCCTTTGGGCATAGTTCCAAATTACTCTCCAAAATGGCTGGATCATCTCACAACTCCACCAGCAATGTAACAATGTTCCAATTTTCCCACATCCTCTCCAGCATTTATCATCCTCCTGCTTTGTTATTTTAGCCAATCTGACAGGAGAGATGTGGTATCTAAAAGTTGTTTTGATTTGCATTTCTCTGATCAGTAGTGATCCAGAGCATTTTTTCATATGCCTATAGATAGCTTTAATTTCTTCCTCTGAAAACTGCCTGTTCATATCCTTTGACCATTTCTCAATTGGGGATTGGCTTTTATTCCTATATATTGGCAATATAATTCCTATATATATGGCAATGTCTTATGTCATTTTTAATAGCTATATTTTTGTTGTTCATTCGTTTCAGTTGTGTCCAACTCTCTGTAATTCCATTTTGGAGTTTTCTTGGTAAAGATACTGGAGTGGTTTGCCGTTTGCTTCTCCAGCTCATTTTACAAGTGAGGAAACTGAGGCAAATGGGGTTAAGTGACTTGCCCAGGATAACACAGCTAGTGTCTGAGGCCAGATTCAAACTCATGAAAATAGTATTATTAACATACCACAGTTTCCTTGGCCATGTCCTCTTTGTAGGGCATTTGAGTTTTCAGGTTTTTTGGTAGTATGGATAGCACTGCTATGTAAGTCTTTGTGTAAATTGCTTTTTTCTTTAGGGTTATTTCCTTAGGCTATATTCTCCAGAGTTGCATTACCACTCAGAAAATGGTAAGAATTTTACTCCTCTTGTTACGTGTAGTCAGATTGCTTTCCAGAAAGATTGAACCAATTTATGCTTCCAACTACACAACATAAATCTTTCCCAACATGGGATCTTTATCATTTTATTTTTTCTTTTTTAATGGATATAAACTCCTTTAAAATTTTAATTTTAATTTCTCTAATTGACAATGAGGCTGTCCATTTTGCTTTTGGAGATAGAGTTTGGGGTTCAGGATAATAGCAAGAAGGCCATTTGGGCTGTAATGGAAAAAGTGTTAAGAGAAACATTATGAAATAAGTCTGTAAAAGTAAGCTGGAATGATGAAATAGACTGCCAGGTGGGGTTAGTTATGGTGAATATTATGTATGGCATCAGGTGAGAGTTGGTTTTGCTCAGCAATTTGGGTTTTTTGTGCATTGACAAGGGTGAGTTTTATTGGTAATCAGGAAGTGCATGTGGTTTAAAAAAAAAGGCATCACAAAAATTTCTTTTAAAAGCGTAAGCCAAAAGCAGACTTTGAAGAGTTTTTAACTTCAAGCTCTGAGTTGTTTGTTTGTTTTTTAAATTTTATCCTCAAGTCAAAAGGGAGCCACTTAAGATGCCTCATATATTAACTTTATCAATCTCCCCTTTGGCATCTGGGTTTTTACTTCATATTTTTTGATTCGAGGCAAAAATCAATTCAAGAAACATTTTACTCATTTATTTTGCATCTACTATGTGCAAGGCTCTGTGTTAGACTTTTAAGACACAAGACAAAAACAATAATCTCCTCCTTCAAGGACCTTCCATTCTGTTGGGGGGAAACGTACAAAAATAAATAAGTTTAAGGAAGAAAGCACTAACTACTGGAAAGACACCATAACCTCTTATCAACCTGTTCAACATTCCTGATACTTTATTTTATACTTTACCTCAGCTACACACAGTTACATCCTTGATCTCATCATCATCCATAAATGTTACACTTCTGTGATCCCAAACTCTGAAATCCTTTCATTCCTTTTCTCCTTGTGCCTTTCTCTCACTGAATCTATCATCCTTTATTTTATCATCTGTTATTCTATTCCAAGGTTATCATCTCTGCCCTCTCACTTTCTTCTCCCTCTGGTTGATTATATCAAAATCTTAATATCACTGTATTTGAAATAGCATAAATTAACTTTAGGATCCTTTCTATCCATTAGATATATCCTTAGCAAATGTATCAGTTTGTATACAAATAGTTATGTGAAAGGATCCCTAATATATAAAAGAAAATTTATTTTGATTCTTGAATTGGAATAGCTCTTTCCGTGAGTTAGAAAAGGTTTTTTAGGCATCTTTCTTACAAGTAAAATTGGCAGTTTATTCAATTAATGAAATATTGCCTTTTGCATTAGTTCTGAATTATTTTCTTTTAAATTTTAGCTTAGGAAAATATTTTTGGTCTTAAAATATATATAAATACACACCACATTTTAACTTTTGTGCCTAATTATAATTTTAAGGGAGAAAATATAGCCAAAATTTTGGGGTTGCTGTCTTTTGAACATTTTTTAAAAAGTGTTACCATTGAAAGGTAAAAGCTTGCTTTGTTTTGGTTGGAATTTTTTAAATGATGTATTTGCTCTAGAAGACTTTTCCCCCTAGAAAAATCTCTGAATCGATGTAGACTTTATTGCAAATAGTTCAGTAAAAATAGTCAAGTTTCCCAACTTGACTTGAAATGGGGTGGGGAACTTAAAATATCTGAATTTCTGTTTTCTTTGTGGACTAATGTGGATTAATTTTTGTGCGTTAGTTATATAGTCCCTTAACATGCCCCTTAAATTTTATTCCTTTTGTAAAATTTAGATCAACCAGAAGCTGTCATATCAGAGGCACCAGAATTAAATGAAACTGCCCTCTCCATCTCTCCTTTACTCTTTGAAGATAGCCCTGCTCAGCCACAGCAACAGGAGCCAGAAATTCCTTCTCAAGCACACTTTGAAGAACAGAAAGATCCTCAAGTCCTCCAAAACCCAATTATTTTTGGAACTTCAGCTGAGGAAGTTGTAAAGGAAATTAGGTTCAGAATCGAACAAAAAACATCACTGACAGCCAGCGCAGGTATGTCAGACTATCATGGGGGCTAATTCAGGGATTCTTTTAAGGATTGCTAAGTACAGGATACTACTAGCATTCACCTCTTTAATATTGCTTCAAAATGTGGCCCATTGCTTAGTGGTCAGCCAAACATCTGGCAACTTTGGGCTTCCAGAATAGCCAAAGGCCTGGAATTAAAGTGAAAAGGTCTTTAAGGACAAAAGCATAAGTAAATATGAAAAAGTTGTTGAGCTGTAGCCCATCTCAGGCATGTATTAGACTGGATGGTATAGAAGAAAGGGGCCTGGCCTTAGGTCGCTGGATTCTGGTCCCAGCTGTTATGAGTTGGGTAATCTTGGGTAAGTTAACTAGTCTCTCTGAGTTTTAGTTGCTTTTACTGCCTAATGAAGATAATAGTCCCTATATTTCCATCATCAAAGAGTTATTTTTTTAAGTGCCCTATAAACTTTATAGCACTATATAAATGTGAATTAGTAGTAGTATTTTAATAAAGTTTATACATAATCCTTGGCCTTCAGTCTTTTTCCCTCTCTCACTCTTTTCTTCACCTCCCCATTCCCATTTTCATGGACAGGAAAAACAGAAGCAAACCCACTAAATAGTTGTGAGCAATGACGTTGAGAACAGAGGTGGCCATCTGAAAAGAGACAGAAATACCCACTACGGTGACATAGTCCTCTAGGGCCATTGAATGTAGGGCCAAACAGCTCTGCGTACATAAGGAGCCACTGAGCATATCATGAATTGGCACGGTATGACAACTGTTGTTGATAATTAGAGAGTCATCAGGAAAGGGTCTATTTTGTACTACATGATCTGTTTATTTACTAAGAGAGAGAAGCATGTGACTCATTTTAGAAATATCTGAATTACAAAAGAAAATACATTTTAGTATTTAAAATATTATTCTTTAGGTACCTGGAAAATTCACTTCACCCGAGTATCTCCTTCCCTGGTGGGGTCAAATAAATAAAGCACACCACTCTGCTTTCATTATTAATCCTGAAGCCAGTCTATAAAGGGTCTCTTTCATCTCTAGGCATGATTCCAGATTCTGATTTGAACTATAAATGAAAACAAACGTCTTTATCTTATCGTAGTTTCTGTTATGCAACATAAGATGGTATCTCATTTTCAAACTGTAGCCGGGCTTATGTTTTCATGGGAAATGCACGATATTTTATTTAATATCAACACTGTCAGTTGCTAATATTAAAATCGTATTAACAACCTCATTTCTATAATGCTTTAAAAGTATGTGCCTCACAGAATTCCCTAGAGGTAGATAAAGAAACTAAAGCTCACAGCTGTGAATGCTGTATCACACAGCTAGTGTGGCCCCAAATCCAGACCTCCCAAATCCCAATCTAACATTCTTTCCACTCTACTGAGCTGCCTCACTGATTTACTATCAATGAATTTGCTGCAAAACATTAATGTACGGCATTTTAAATAATAAGTTCTGAGACCTTAAAAGTAGTATCATATTGTAAAAAATAATTATAACTAATGAGATTCTTTCATTAGATTGTGAGCTCTTTGAGGGCAGGGACTTTTTTTTTTCCATTTGTATACCCAGTACTTGGCATAATGCCTGGTATATAATAAGTATTTAATAAAAGCTTGTTGACCTAATTTAACTTCTCATATTATAGTGCATTCTTTAGAGAAGACTAATCTTTTAAAGTCAGTACTATGTTGGATCATAGTGGAAAGGGAATTTTCACTAAGTGAGGATTCTTTATGGTGTCATGAAACAGCCTTAAATGGCTATTTGAAAACTTTGTTTACTTTATTTGTGTTTTTCTGTGGAAAGGCATAATAGCCTTTTTTGAAAACAGCATGGAGGATCTCATCCGCAGAGTGGATTTTGTACGCTCCAGGCTTTCAAGCACCATGTTAAGTCTCCGTGGATTAAATAAGTGCCTGCTATGTACCAGGCACTGTTCTGGGAACTGAGAATACAAAGGAAAGCAAAAGAGCAGCCCTGCCTTCAATGAGCTCACAGCGTAATGGGGGAAACAACACGCAAACAAGTCTGTGCATACAAATATATATAAGATAAATCAGACACAATCAAGGGGAAGGCCCTAGCATTAATGGGGGATTGGGAAAAGCTTCTTCCAGAAGGTAAGAAAGGTGGGAGGTGAGGACAGAGAGAATTCCAAGCATCAGGGACAGCCAGTGAAAATGCTCAGTCAGAAGATGGAGCATTTTGTTCAAGGAACCACAAGGAGGCCATTATCCCTTGGTTGGAAATGTTATACTTCCCTTAAGATATGAGAGGATTGAATTTTCTTCTTATACAGTCTCTTAATCTGTGAAGTCTTCAGATTCTTAGAATTCTTCACTTTTGAAAAAGGTTCTTCACTTTTGAAAAGCAAGAAAACTACATTATCTTTAATATATAAAAACTAAAGATGAGTGTGATCAGGGTACTATTGATATGACAGCCCCAAACCCTTATAGCATCTTTAAGTAGTATTTCAGTAATTCATCAAGATATATTAATCTTCTGTATGCAGAACACTGTGCTAGGGACTTGGAAGAACACAAATTCTAGATTAGAGGTGGTCCGTGGTTTCATGGAGTCTAGCATAAGGATAAGACACAAACACAAACTACTGTGATGGACAGTATCACATGACAAGTGCATCTGAGTTGCAAAATAAAGTGACTTGTGTGGTTCTAAGGGAAAGATTGGTCCCATTCCCCTCAGGATTAAAGTGGGCTCACAGAGGGCTTGGCCTGACTATCAACAATAGAGATGATCAGATAGAACTGCATAAGAGGGACCTTTTCATTGAATAAGCATTCTTAGACCATCTTCTGGGACTTTTTAGAGGAGTGGGAACAACTCTATTCCTGTAGAAAATGGTGAGTAAGCTAAAATTAAAAAAAAAAAACAACCTTATAGTAAACAATATCAAAAACTGCTAATAGATCTAAAATTAACAGCATGGTGGCTTGACTGTTCCCCCATCCCTTAGAAGAGATCAGTTACCAAAGAAATCAATTGAATTCTTCTTCTATACCCAGGCTTAAAACCACAGGAAACCTTGGGGATATACTCCGTACAATCTCAGGTTTCTTAAACATTTTATATAATTGTTTTATTCTGTAAAGTTGGATTTTTATTACACATTTTTAGAAATACATGCCCTCAATCTCTTTGATTTTTCTGAAAATTCTTTTTTTAGGCATTGCTCCAAATACAATGTTAGCAAAAGTATGCAGTGATAAAAATAAACCAAATGGACAATACCAAATTCCCCCTGACAGACAAGCTGTGATGGACTTCATCAAGGATTTACCCATTAGAAAGGTGAGGTTTTTAATATAAAATATTATACATGCACATATACAAACATATATCTTCTGTGCTTTACTTTAGAGAGTAGATAAATAGGTTGAATCCTGAATGCAATTGGTAGATGTTCTCTCTTCACTGAAAATAGGATGGGAGAAAAGGCAGAAAGGTAGAAAAAAAAAATTAGGCCAGGCTTTAATAAAGAACTTTCTCACTGAGTAGCAAAATACTAGAAATGAAGTTTCAGAATCTCCTCCATTGTTATTTTTTTAATGGTATAGGACAGGCCTTGCAGTCATAAAAGCCTGTAGGTTAAAAGATTCCGAGAAAATATGGATATTATAACAAATCCAAAGTTATGACTGAGTTTCTTCAGGTCTGGAAAGCTTTGTGATAGACCATGTTCCTCAGAATTTCAAGTATTATGTTTACTAATAAAATATAATTTTATTTATAGATTCTTTTCAAATAAGTAAGTCTCCCTCCTTCTCTCTCCCCAAGTGACATTTTTAAAAAATCCCCAAAGAGATAAAGCACCTTGTCTTGGGAGTGAGTCCCTAAGGGAGAGGAAGCAATTTTCCATCTGAGTTTTTTAACTGAGCTTCTAAACATTCTAGGACTGGTAGAAAAGTAGTATAATAGTTAAAAGAATTTGAGTCAGAATCTGTCTGTGTTACTTTAGTGTAGTCTTGCAAAGAGGCAAGTGTATGGGCAAAGTAATTTTTCAAAAGTCCATTATAAAGACATTATCTGTATCCAGCGAAAGGATTGATAAATAGAAGTATGTATAGAATAATTTTACATATATATGCCTCTTTGTGTCTAATGGTAGCCATCTCTAGGGTGGGGTGGAGGAGGAGAAGAAAAAAAAGAATTTTACATAATAACTTTATTATATATTTAAAAGGAATGGCAAGTTATACATAATAGATTTGCAGTTTCGTGTACTATCACCTTTTTTATTATACTGTGTTATAGAAATGCTTGTTTTATTCCATAAATTGAAAATAAATTAAATTTTTAAAAAAGTCTATCAAACCACTCATAGGTAATGTATCCTCCAAAAAAGCAGATTTGCCATTTTAATTCAATATTTTTATCAGAAAACAATGTGACAGTTTTACTTTCCTTAAAATATATTAGCATTATTTTTTAATATACTGATTTCCTCAGGCATTCCTGAGAGTATGTTAATAAAGCACTTTTAGGTGCCCAAAGAAAGGAACTCTCCAAGTATTGATTATCACTTTTACCTAACTAAATTTTGGTGGCTATCAGATATGAGCAAAGGTAAAGTATAAGACTGACAGTATGGTGTAATGGAAAGAGTGTTGAATTTTGTGTTGATCTGAGTTCAAATGCTGACTCTTGGACTCCTTTCTGCTCTAGCTCTATGACTTGAGGAAGACATTTAGCCTCTCTGGGCTTCATTTTGCCCCTTTGTAAAATGGGGAGAGAGGAGGGACAGCTGAACTAGATGATCCCCAAGGTCTCTTCATGTGTGTTTATGAGCTCAGTCTCATTACTTTATAGTGATACCTCAAATCTTACTCTATTTTGAAGATTGGTTTCAGTGTTAATTATTAAGATATTTTGTCTCTACTGTTAGTGATAATATCTACTCTTTTAGGTTCCAGGAATAGGGAAAGTAACGGAGAAAATGTTAAAAGCACTTGGAATTATCACCTGCTCAGACCTTTACCAGAAAAGGGCCCTACTTTCTCTTCTCTTTTCTGAAACATCTTGGCATAGTTTCCTTCATATTTCCCTTGGTCTGGGCTCAACACAGTTGCAAAGGTATGCCATACTTTTGTTCATTTTACCTCTCTATGTGATGAATGACAGTTTCAGCAAGCATGGTACTAGTTATAAAGTTTGTATTTGAAAGATTTCTGTCAGGCCAGTTCAACTGGAAAAGAAAGAACAATGAAATCCCTTAATAGTTATACTTGACAAGGTAGCCTTAATTTTTTTTTAACTTGTATCTAGAATATCTATGTCACCAGGAAACCAAATAGGAATACACTCCATCAGAGGGTTTAAAAAATACAAGTGATAAAATTCCTTCCGCCTTTCTTAAACTGCCATTCTATTTGGAGGAAACAATTTATTGCATTAGTGTTTTTGGCACACTTAAACATTGTAAAAAATGTCATCCATTATTTGACTAGTCTAGATGGGGCTTGCAGAATTATAATGGTTTAGCTTGAGAAGTTTTAAAGGCTTAAAGCCTTCATTTGCATTTTTAAAATAAAAATTGGTCATTGAGCATTTAGAAATTGCATTACACTAGAAATAAGAAAAGATATTTCATGGCAGTGGGTGAACTGCTACACTGCAAAATTAAGCAGAACTAGGAGACCAAATATACAAGGATGACAGTGATGTAAATGAAAACCACTCTAAAAGGCAAACTCTAATTATTTGTAAAGATTGCTCTTAGTCACGTAAACTGATGAAACCACACCTTCCTCATCTCACACTAGACGTGAATGTCAGTGGATGTGAAATGTGGTTAAGTAGTTGCGGTGCTTGTGAATTAAGCTTAAATGACTTTTTCTCTCCAATGAAGGAATGTTCAGTGGGAGGGGAGGTTTAAGGGGAAAATGACCATTGTGTAAAAACAAAAGCCAACAGTAAAACTTTAAAAATAGCTAAAGAGAAGAGAAATTTCCTGACAAGAAATAATGCCTTTGGGATTTTCCTTCTAATTGAGAAGATGTACTTCCTCAGAAAGACCATGAATCCTAGGAATCATCTTTGACTCTTCCCTTGCCACCAACATCTTCCAAGTCTTGATATTTCTAAATGTCTTTCAGTGTGTATCCTTGTCTCCATGTCTTCTGCTTCCATTCTAATTCAGGTCCTTATTTACCTCTTTCCTGATTTTTTTCAATAGACGCCTCCTCATCCTACAACCCTCTACTGCCTCTTACGTATTGCTATAGTATTAATTTCCCTGAAGGACAGACAGCACACAACTTATCACATTTTTATCAAAAACAGTTTTTCTCTTCTGAGTTTTTACTAAACATTCAAGCTCCTTCTTCTGAAATTCAGGGGCTTCCACAATGTGGTTTCATTTTACCCTAGTTTTTTCTTGAATTTGTCATTCACCTTTACATTCCCTACTCAGTCTTCAAACTACACTATTTGCTATTCCTCTAATATGCCGGATTTTTTTTTTTGGCCTCTGTGACTTTGCTCATGGTGTTCTCTCTATTCTAAAAGCCTTTACTTCCCACAGTTCTCACCTTGCAGCTCAAATGTCATTTCTTTTATAAAGCCTTTCTTGATTAATCCCAAACCCCTATCAGAAGTAATCTCTCTTTCTTCTTGATCCCCGTAATTCTTTGTACCTGTTCTTATACTTAAATTCTATTTCGTACTATAGTTATTTGTACATTTGTGTTACCTTTTCTTTTTCCTACCCATTTTACAACCAAGGAAAGAGTCTCAGAGAGGTTAAATTACTTGTCCGTGGTCACACAGATAACAAGTATATCAGGTAGGATTTGAGCCAAGTTTTCTCCTTACTTTTCATCATACTGCCATATAATGTTCTTAATTTCTAAATTTAAGTTTTTTCAGATCTCTAAAAGATGACTGGTTTTCATTTAAATCTTCTAATTGTTTAAAAAAGAAATTAAATTACTCTGAAAAAGTAAAGACTTTTTTTTCTTTTTTTTAAAGGGATGGAGAGAGGAAAAGTATGAGCATTGAAAGGTACTGTGTGTATACTTTGCTGTTATTAACTTTACAGAATTTGTTGTTCATGATAAATTCAGCATGTGTTAAAATGCATTTGGGTAAGATATACTTTAGCACAAAATTTATTTAAAGCCATGGCGGTTTTCAGCAGTTTGTAAAATGCTATGCCTTTCATATTTTGTAGTTTGGTAGTTTAGCTTAGGTTCAAATGCCTTATTTTTAGTATGGTACTTCAGTGGATTGTTAATATGGGTACTACCCTCCACTATCACAGATTGTAACACACCCACCCCTCCTGAAATTTCTTACCTGTCCCTTTGTATAAATCCTACAGAAGAAATCTAACCCATTTCCTGTAAACCTTCCTCTGGGTCTTTTGGTATTTTGTTGATACCAATGAAATACTCAGCTGTCCCTCTGCCATCTTTCACTCTCCTCTTTGTTTTATTTGGTTTAAATCAGATTTGCTAATGGCTTATTGATTTTATTATTTTAAAAAATAGCCCCTGGTTTTATTTATTAATTCAGTAGTTTGAGGCTTATTTAATTTTGTTAATCTCTTCTTTGATTTTCAGAATTTTTACTTTGCTTTTTAATTAGAGTTTTTTATTTGTTGGTTTCTTAGTTTTTTTCTAATTGCATTCCCAATTAATGATCCATTCTCTCTTTTTCATTAATGAAAGTCTTTAGAGTTATAAAATTTTCTCTAAAAACTACTTTGGCCATATCCCCAAAATTTTGGTACATTGCCTCATTGGTACACTGTCTTCAGTGAAATTATTTATGGTTTCTATGATTTGTTCTTCAGCCTACCTAATAAGATTAAATTACTTAATCTCTAGTTCATTTATTTGCATTGTGATCCACAAAAGAAGTGTTTAGTATTTCTGCTTTTCTGCATTTGTTTATGAGGTTTAATACATGAACAATTTTTGTAAAGGTTCCACACGCAGCACAGAAATGTTTATTCCTTTCTGTTCCCATGCAGAGGTCTGTCATCTAGTTTTTCTAAAATTCCATTCAGGTTCTTAATTTCTTTCTCTTTTGTTGTTGTTATTAGATTTGCCTGCATCTGAAAGGGATACATTGAATTCTCCCACTGTTATAGTTTCACTCTCTATTTCTCCCTGGAACTTTCATAACTTTTCCTTTAAGTATTTAGATGCTATGGCATTCAATGTAAATATGTTAAGCAATAGTATTAAGTTACTGTTTTTAGTACCTTTCAACGTAATGTAGTTTCATTGTTTATCTTTTTTAATCATGTCTATTTTTGTTGTTGCCTTGTCTGAGATCATACTCGCTAACTCTAGGTTTTTGGGGTTTTTTCAAGTTCAGCTGAAGAATAACGGATTTTTCTCAAACCCCTTATTTGAACTCCATATGAATCTTCGCTTCATGTTTCTTATAAGCAACATATTTTCATATTCTGTTTTCCAATCTATTCTGCTCTCCTCTATTTTATGGGTGAATTTACCTCATTCACATTCACAGTTATGACTGTATTTTCCCCCCTCCTATTTTCCACTCTTTGCTCCCTTCTCTCTCTTTTCAAAGAATAAAAAGGTAGTAAGAGAAAAGGGCTGTACTCAGCATCAGTGCTTTATATTTGATGCAAATCTGCTTCCACTGCCCTTCTCTTCTCTTCCCCTCACCTTGACCCCAATTACAGGTTCTTAGCTTTTCATTCTTTCCTTTTAAACACCTTTTCGTGTGTTTAAAATTGTTTTGGTTTTTTTTTTTGCTTATGACTGGTTCCTCCCTGAACTTACTCTCTCTCTTATTCTTTTCCTTCCTTCCTTCTTTTCCCATGTTGAGTTGAAGTTATTTCTACCCCCAAACTCTTTATGTATGTGTGTGGGTGTGAGTGTGTTCTACTCTCCTATGACTGGTTTAAATGAAAGTGAGGTTCAAGTGACATGTGCTCCCTTCACTCCTTCTTCCTCGTTTGTGGTCTTCTGCTTGCACACACAGATGATATCAGGCAGTAAGTTCCCCCATCCTTTCTCCCTTTTGTTTTCCTAGTGTATTCCTTCCTCCCAGTTCCCTTTCTTCTTTGAAGATAATCAAAATATAACAAAAACAATCCTATTTGTCTTTTATTTACCTCCTATGACCTCTGATATGGCAGATAAGTGGCACAGTGGATAGACCTTAGTTCAAATTCAGCCTTAGGTACGTAGTAGCTTTGAGACCCTGGGCAGTCACTTAATCCTGCTGGCCTATATTTCTTCATCTGTATAATGAGCTAGAGAAGGAAATGGCAAACCACTCCAGTATCTTTTTCTAGAAGACCCCACAGGGGATCATGAAGAATCAGACATGACTGAAATGACTAAACAACAACAATGATCTCTAATAGCATTAGGGTTCCAGGGGGATACTTGTATCATCTCCACCTCATAGAATGTAAATACTTCATCCTTGAGCTGTCTTTTTGGTAGCTCTTTTTTCCCTAGTATTTTGGGATTTTCCCTTCTTTGAGATATTTTGAAAATTTATTCTTGAGTATCTTTAATATTATGGCACTTCAGGCACAGATTTCTTCTCAGTAGATTTGGACAGATTTAATTCTTCCTAACTTCATATTCTTAAATACTACTTCTATTTCCCCACATTATATATCAAGTATTCAGGTGATAAAAAGCCAAATGTAATACTTCTGTTATCAGCACTGATGAGTACAGATCATTATGGAAACTGCATAGATCAGGCATGACCTCCACTAAAAGTTGGAGTCACAGAGTAACGTACAGATTGAGAATAGGAGTGTCTTTTTGCTATGCAAGCTTTATTTTATTGTCCGTTTGACCCAACACAACCATAAGACTCAGGAGTGTTGTCCTAAGAAAACCCAGGCTAACATATGTTAGCCATATGGGGCCTTGCATTCTCAGTAGTTCTTCCCCTCCAAAATAGCCCACTATTCAACTCTTCCCCTTACATCACCCATTCTTCAGCCCAAGAGTTCCAAGGCAACCCTAACTCATAATAATTGTTTATAGTTTCATTCTCCTTTGTATGTTTGTATGCCAATCTGTGACAGTCCATTTTTGGCAATTTGGGATAGTTGTTATGGGAGATGAATAAGTCTGGGCAAGTACAGTAGATTCAGGTCCCTTAAGGACTCAAGTCTTGGCAATCTTGATAAAATTAACTGGCTAAAGTCCTAGGGACTTGCATGGACCTCCAAAACACAGGTCCTCATTAACAGTCTGTCTTTCATTATCCCCCCATGTAAGCCTGGTCACCCCACATAGTACAAATCTACACTAAAGGCACCTCTAATTTTGTCGTAATCTTATCTAACCCTGTCCCAGCAGAAACTTAAGAGAAATCTGTCTTGTTTCACATCTGTCTATTCATTATCCTCCATCAAGTTTCATCATCTTCAAATACTCTTAGAATGATCTGATTTAACTGGGTCTCACGCAAAATTTTCTGCAGGGTCATTTAGCCTCAATTGTTTTCCTAGTAGTCAGGGCAGAACTGTTGGCTGCCTTCCATTGTGCTCCTTAATGTTTTACAAATGAACTTGTAATGGTGTTGCCCTTGAACACCATGTTCCTCCGCCTACTAAGAAAATCAAATGTTTACAGGTTAGAGCCATTTCTGGACTCTTTTAGAGTTGTCTTTGTGATACCTGTATTGTGTTGCTTCAACTTCTCTTAATAAGTGGTGATTCAGTCAGTGCTGGTACTTTTGTCCATTTCTCATTTTTAAAAATTATTTAATCTAGTATCATTGGAACTGATGTAATCACACAGATCATCATATCTTGACCCTTCTCATTTGGTATTGATTTTGAGCTTTGCACTAATCAGTCAGTGATCTTACTTGACAAAAGGCAGCTAGAACGACGGTTTTGTCATTGTAAGATGTAGTCAGTTTCCTTTTTGTTCTGTTCTTTAGTGTTCACCTTTTAGACTCTAAACTTATAATTTGAAGTTACTTAGAATGTAGAGTTAGAATTCAGCTTTTGTATAAGAGGAATATTTTATTGAGACTGAGCTTACCTACCAAGATAGACAATACCTAACTTGATGGCACATTAATAATAAAATAAATATCGTTGCACCAAAATGGTATTTTTTCTGGTCCTGTGAGAGAAAGGGAGTATCGCTTTAGTAAGAGTCAGGTATTGCATAATTTCCAGTTTCTTAGATCCTATGGTTTTTGTTTATCATACCAATCATTGAACTGATCATCCTTTCCCCCTTAAGATATTGCACTATATTATAGCAGTAGATGTGCATTATGGGCCTGAGTTTTCATGTGACATAATTGTTGTTTATTAGTGGACTTTAATAACCTGTTTTTGTAATACTGCCTAAGGAACAAGGTCACTAAAATATGCCTTTTAGCAAATGTAGTTAACATTATACATATACGCATATACATATACATACAGGTATATGTATATATGTGTATAAGTATACATATATGTCATATGCGTGTGTTTCATTGTTTCCAGCTTTCAAGCATTTCTCCTCCCCTTGCCTCACTGAAAAAAAGAAAAAACCTTGTAACAAATATGCAGTTAAGCAAAGCAAATTCCCATGTTAGCCTTGTCCAAAAAATAGTTTATCTCTTTGGCTTTTAGTTGTCTGGATTTTACAGTATGGATGTAAAGTATTTTTATTTAGCTAGATTTTATTTTGTCAAACAGCATGCAATATAGTACGTGAAATATAACTTTGTATTGATTATTGTCCTTCAGCTGTTCCTAAATTGTACTTAACTTTGTGTTCTGAAATTTCTTTCTATTTAGAACATTCAGTGAGATAGGTAAAGCAGAGGAACTGTATAGCTTGTGCCAAGAACTTTGTAGTGATCTTGCTCAGGATCTACAGAAAGAAGGACTTAAGGTATTTCATTTTGCTTTGTTGTTATCTAAAAAATAAGATTCCACACTATAGTATAGATTGGATGAAGATATCAATAAAAAATGAATGCTAGTGAGGAAATTCCTGGAAAAACTCACCCACTGCCTTTCTGCTGTTTGGTTCCAGCTTATCTCTGGACGTAAAAGTGCAAACCAGAAGGAATATAGTCTGAGTGTGGATCTAATCCAAGATAGCCATTAAGTGGGTTAAAGATTGGGGGGTCTGGGAAAAGTGAGGTTGGGCACCTCAATATCATTGGAAATTTAAGTCTGCCCAAGAATAAACCTGATTCCTGAGGATTAGACCCTAATCATATGGGGTTAGGCAAGACAAAGATTAACATAGATTGTTTTCTTTATCATGCAAATATCCTATGGAAATGAGATTTAAGGTAAGGCATTATTAGCTACATTGGGGAGATCCTTCTGTGACCTTTTTACTGGGCTTTGGGGAGCCTCTCAGTAAGAAGATCCCTCTTGGTGGATTTCTGCCAGAACTCTTTCTGTCCCACACTGCTTATGTGTCCCCCACCTCAAGCAAAATACTGGTTAAGAAAAAGGAGAGAGGAGCAATGAATTTATTAAAAGGTCCAATTTTAAAGAAGAAAAACAAGTTTGGGGATATGTCCTAATTGAAGCTGCACCCCAGAATGAGAATCTTAGGAAGGAAAGAAATATATGTATATACTAAAAAAAAAATACCAATTATGGGTCATACTCCAGTTTTGTAACAATCTAGACTTGAGCAAATCCAGACTAATATTTATATACATGTTTGGTTTGTTTTACAGGGCAAAACAGTTACAATTAAGCTGAAGAATGTGAATTTTGAAGTAAAAACTCGAGCATCTACCGTTGCAGCTGTTGTTTCTACTGCAGAAGAAATATTTTCTATTGCTAAGGAACTGCTAAAAGTAGAAATTGATGCTGATTACCCACGGCCCTTACGACTAAGACTTATGGGTATAACATTTTTCAGTTTTTCCTTACTTTGTTAAGCTAATGTTATCAAGTGAGAAGTGATAATGTTATCAAATGAGTTAATATTTTTAAAGTGTATAACATAGTGCCTGGCACATAGTAGGTGCTTAATAAATGCTTCTTTCTTTGTTCCCTTTCACAAAGTAATGAATTTGGGAATGTTTTGGCCTCCACATTTTGTTTTGTTTTGTTTTGTTTCTATAAACTGTTTAGATTGTTTTTAACATTCTGCTGCCTATTATCTTAGTTGTAAAGCAGGATGCTTAATGGCAGTTGAACCAGTGAACTGCTTTCTTCTTTGCCATAAACTACACTCAAAATATAGCCAGCCATTGCACAATAATGTGCTATTGCTAAGTGAAAGTAGATAAAGAGAGAAGAGAGCACGTAAGCTTAAATACATTACTAATACAGGAAAAAAAAACCTCAAAGTACATGTCATCCTTGCAATGTGTCATCATCATTTTTCATGTTTAAGGGTGTAACAGCAAGCAAAGTGGGACTTTTCACTTTTTTCTTTTGGAGTGCTTCTCAGAACTAAAGTAATCATGTGCCTTTGATTGAGCCTTGCCTTTGTTTGAATCAAGAGTCTTTGATGACCTGCATAAGTCACAAGAAAGCCTAAGTCACATGAGTTTGAGTCACATGGTTTTGACGCCCTGTGTGGGCTGACCCTGAAGAAGTGTATATATACTCTGAGGTTAACATTTTGCATTGGGGCTCATTCATTAGAAGAGCATTCCTGTTCCTATGATTTTGCCAGATGAGACTCTGGGTAGCCGTTAAGGAACCCCACCCCCTGGCCTTGAAAACCCAGATGTTGGTGCTTTTCTTCTCTCTGGTAACTATGTATGTATTGCTATGGTTAGAAGCCCTGCCTGCTGATTTGTGTTATTTTGCTCTGTTTACATAATTTCTGCTTGTAAATTCTGCTTATGTTTTCTCTGAAGTTCAGGGTGCTGACTTTTTCCCCTGAACTAAGTGAATGATGTATGTGTGTTTAATTAAAGTGAGATTGTAAACCCCTTAAAGTTGTTTTCCTTAGAAAAGCAGATCAAAGAACCTCTGCGAGTAGCCCTCCTGTGTGCTAGTGGTGTTGGTCTTACACAGCCACAGTAGCAGCAAGTAGCATTGTTGTTATAAAGGATTGTATACATTTAAACGGAATTGAATAAAAGTATGGTAATTGAAAAGCCAAAAAAGTTTGTACATTTATACCCACAACAGGAAGATATTATTTCACAGTTTTTTATTGTATAAGTCAGTAAGTTCCCAGTTAATAGTAGTCATGAAAGAGTATCTTTTGAATTAATAACAGTTTTTGTTCTGTTATTGTTGTGTAATGTCAAGAAATATTATACCAAAAAAGTTTTATTTGTTTCATTGGATTTAGTACTTTGATGATGAAATTAATTTTTATGGCTATTGCTTATATTCAGGTGTACGGATATCAGGCTTTTCCAATGAAGAAGACGGGAGACACAGACAAAGAAGCATCATTAGCTTCTTAAAATCTGGAAGCCATGCCCTAGATCCTGTTGGGTCTGTGCTAGAGAAAAATGACCAAGATCAAGTTGTGAAGCCTCCAGAAACATCTCACAAGGAGAGTTTCTTCACTAAAAAGCGATCAGAAATGAGTTGGAACCACCAAGACATCTTTAAATGTGAGCCTGAGACTAAACAAGGCTTCCAAGTTTCACAGCCACCTAGTCTTTCAAAGAAAGAAATGAAAGAGAATTTAGAAACATCAGAAAATGTAGATGACTGTCAGATCTTTACCTGTCCTATTTGTTTTAAGGAACAAGGAAGAATCTGTTTGGAAGCACTTAACAGGCATGTGGATGAATGTCTCAGTGGGACGCTGGTAAACTGTGACCCCAAAATGGTGGCTGTCTCACAATCACAATCTTTTTGTTCAGAAGCAAATCCAGATTTAATAACCCATAAAACTACAGAAAGCCCTTTAGTAGATATTGTGCCTTCAGTAAGTATAGATGTGCTTTCTAAAGGAAAAAGTACAGAGACTTTAAACACAAGAGCAGGGGATGAGCAAAGCCCAAAACAGTATTCTAGCCTCTGGAGCAAGTCTTCTCTTGATGAATATTTTTATCAGAATTCTCCCCATGAAAATGAAGGATATGATGCCAAGTCCTCAGGTGGGCAAACAACCTTCCAGACCTCTTTGCCAAGAGATAAAACATTGGTGTGTCCTGTTTGCAACTTAAAGCAAAAGACTTCTGATCTGATTCTCTTCAATAGTCACATAGACATTTGCTTAAATAAAAGTCTTATTGACGAACTAAGGGAGGACAAAGTTAGTCCAGTTATGAATTGTCCAACAGAAAATTCTGAAAGTACTGGTAAGTTTGCCTTTAAATAATTTATTTTTCTAAATATTTATATGTTTATTAGTGGACTGATGCCATTCAATGCAAAGTACATCCAATTATAAAGGGGTAGTTTGTGTTTCCATTTGAGAAAATATAATTGTGCTACTCTGAGTTTGAATGGACTTGACACTGCTATTGTTTGAACTTTGGGAAAAGGACTTGGAATGTGCTTCATCAAGACCAGAAAGAACTGAGAGCCCAGGGATTTAAGGAACTGTTCAGTCTACCTCAAGAGGCAATACCTTCAAAGTACATTTACAAAGGCAAAGTGGCAAATTGCTTATAATTGCACAGTCAGGAAGCCTTTCACTGGCTTTTGGATGTTCTCATCCACTTCAAAGTCTCCTTTTTTCTGTACTTATACATAATTGCAGTATACAATACAGTAATGTGCAGTATTTGGTTTAATACAGAAAATCATTTCTGCATCAACAATTGTGCTACACTAAAGAAGAAAGAAAAGGATGGTTTATGTAGGGCACAGAAGCAGTGGCTGGCCAAATTTCCAAAAGAGGATTAAGTAAAATACTAAGTCAGCTAGTAAAATTATAAAGAAATTGGGATGGGAACTTAATTTTCTTTGGCAATTGCTAATAAAAACTATGAAACTTACCAGAAACTTTTGTCTTCTTTAGTAATCCATTCAGGGGCATTTTTGTTTTTCTGAAATTGTTTTTAACTTTTTGACAGACTCCTTTTTATTATATTTAAATTGTTCATTTTAGAATTTCCTAATTTGTTTTTGTCATTTCTGTAGGGAGCTCCGGCAAAATACAGAAGGCTGTGAATATCACAGCAAAAACCAAAAGGTACAGTTGATTCAGTCATTAACAAAGATGGCCAAAAACTGGCCTTAGCTCTGCTTCATAAGAAAGTGCTTGACTCTTTTCTATAAAGAAATGAACATGATAAAAAATAAAATTCAGTTTTCTAGAAAGTTGTGGAGGGAAAAAATGTGTCCTTGCCTACATTTCAGCTAAGTTTATGTTTTTTTTTTTATTCCAGGCCAGGATTGCTGACCCAGAATTCAACATCAAAGAAAACCAAACCAAACAATTCCAAATATACCATCGATAGCTTTTTCAAATGAACAAGAAGAATTTTACATTAGAAGAGGTCATTTCTTAACTGTGAATATTTTAAATCCTTATTTTAAAATTACAGATTGATTCAACGAATGCAAAAATGACTTGATGCTAGAATCTTCTGGTACGGATGTCAATAGTGTTTAGGTTATAAATTTGTTTTGGCGGGAACCAATAGAATGTGTTTATTTGTTTAGGGTACCTAAAGAAAATCACATTAATTGTATCTATGGGACTATAAAGAACCAAAAAGCTGCTTACTCATTTTGCTTATTAGCCTTTTTTAATGATTTTCATCCTTGAGAATAGTGAGGACATTGTCAAATGAGGACATTTGACAATGACGATGCCCCCTGCAAGCACATAGTTCAGTTTTTAAATATTTAATCCTAAGATTAGAAATAGTTGTCTCCTATTTATATAGCAGCTCAGAAAAGCAATGTCTTATTTTATTACATCTGACTCTTTTTTAAAAAAATTTTTTAAGACTGAGCCTCCTTCTTTTGCTTTGGCTAGATGTGCAGGGGCTACTAACAGGCCTGATCCCACTATTGACTGGCTTGGGAGCTTTGACCTACTCTGTTTCTGATGTAGGCCAGTTTGAGCCTCTTTAGGCAATCAGGTCTTGTTTCTATCTGGCTCCTCCTCACCACCACCCCCTTCCAGGAGCTCACGATATTGATGTCAGACTTGGCATGGACACTTGGTTGACTCAGCCCACTGAAGCTCAGAACTCCAGAACTGAAGAGATCCACCAGCAGCTGGGATTACATGTAGGGAGCTACTTTTTATGAGAAATACTTAAGATAAAATGTACTGTTGTAAAGATTGTAATATGTATTAAAGCTCTGAATTATGTAATGCTTTAGTTAAATATAGTTTAATATTTTAATATTTATAAAGAAACTAAAGTACAGTATCTAATAAATTAATAAATAATTAAGGTTACCATATTTTTTAAAGAAGAAAAAAAGTAATTGTTTTACTTTTTTACTAATAAAAAACTCAGACTTTGTTAGGGTTTATCAAACTAAATAGTTTTTACTTTTTGCCACTTTGGGTAATTTTTCCCCACATTTTTTCCATGTTTTACCTGTACGTATTTGAATTAAATATGTAAGAAGGCAAGGTTTTCAGGGATAACTTATATTGAGATCTTAAACCTAACCTTTGAACAAAAGCAGTAAAATTTGACTTCACTATAAATTGAAATCGGCATGTATTAGGCTAAGCATTTATTAACATTTGTTTGAGTCATCTTGACTTTTTAACTTTGAAAGTTCACCACAACAAGCTTGTTGTTGAAATAAGCTCACAAAACAAAACAATTTGTACCAGCCTCAAGACAGTTTATGCAATGTTGCACTGCTGTCATACGATGTCATTCGATGATGTTTCATTATCTTTTCCTCAGTAGTGAAAAGGAAGCCTTCACTTGAGTGTGGGGTGGTGTTAACATTACTCAAGATCAATAGCATCATGGTGTTTGTGGCTAGAGAGCCAACCTCAAAGCCTGGGTTCACATCCCTGCTCTATCATATGCTGGCTTTATGACCCTGAAAAAAGTCACTTAACTTCTCAGTACTCCAAACAACTCTCTAAGTTTGGAGAGAAGGTGCCAGCCTGCATTGACAGAGAGTTTCCTCACCTGGGAAATCCCTATATCAGTGAAATCACAGGTCTAGTCTCTAGCTTTATCTAACAGAAACTCTAGTATCTCAAAATTATTACTGGAATACCTGGTATTCTTATAAAAATTCTAGGAAATCTGGACACTTCTGGGATAAATGTCAATTTAAAGAATAAAAACTCCATCTTCTAGGAAAACCCCAAGAACAAAGAGTTGGTGTGTTAATAAAGTGAAAGTGAGATACAATTATGGATCCATGTCCCCTTTTATCTGTGCTCTCTGTCACTGTCTGAGACTGGTCAAAAGGAAAAACAAAGTGCTTTTCAGAATCATTATGTAGGATTTCTATTTCTTTGGACCTATTTCTGTACTGGTAAAGTCATAGTACATGGCAGAATCATAGCTTTTATGCATGACCTTTGATGTATGATCTCTATTTCCCTTAATTTCCTTGTTTTGACAGTAAACTACAATTGCCTGAATTTTGAATCCTATTTCTTGTTTTCTATAGCTGAAATTCCTGACCCTTATGTCAGTTGATTCTTGAAGTTTGTCTGGACATTGTATCATGAACTGTTCTTGATCATTAAAAATAAAAGCTTGTTTTGGCTATTCAGAGGTGTCTTCTATTATCCTTAGTTTCAGCCAGAAATTAAAAGGGTGATAAGGTCTTCCAGGGTAAGTGAACTGGTTTTAACCACCTTAGTTGATGTGTACTATGGAATCTGACATCATTACACAGCCAATCCCACTCCTGACCCCTTGCTTCTAACACCACATAAAATTTCTAATGATAGTAAATAATTATTGAAATTTCAAAAAAAAAAACCCCACCCTCTTTTAAAAAAAAACAGAATGGACTTTAGATACATTCATAGTAGTAGAAGATAAGAGTTATTATGACAAATGTATTCAGTTTTTGCTAGAATAAGTTGGCATGCATCAGTAGTTCCTGTTCTGAATAGCTTTGGAGGTTTATTTCATAGCAAACAAAGATATGCTTTAAATACACAGTGTGTTTGGGGTAGAATGTTTCTTGAGCTACATAGGGACTCTAAAATATCAATTAGAATGTAGATCATTGATGCAAATCAATGTTGTAAAAGTTATCACCAATATTTCAAAATTCAAGACACAGAAATTGATATGAGCCTAAACATACATTACTTTTCTGTCATTGTTTTTTAAAAATTAGAATTCTTATGGAACTCTCTGAAAAATTCCAGAATTGTGTGATTTTAGGTATTTTTCCAAGGTTTTTTCCCTTTAAAAAATTATATAATATTTTTCTTCAATTACATGTAAAAATAATTTTAACATTTGCTTGTTAAAACTTTGAGTTCAAGGTTTTTTTTTCTTTCTAAGAGGACAGTAATTAAAATAATAGAAGGCAGAGTATATGTTTGCTTTTATTGCTTTCAGTCTTTAAAAATTAAATTTAACATGTAGAACACATTCTTAAAATTAGCAGAGAAAGCAAGTAAATTAATTGAGATGAGTTATTTTTTGTCAATGACAGATTAATCGTTTAGATGAAACGGAAAAATTCTTAAATAAAAGTGCACCATAAAGTTTTCACATGTTTGACACATTATGTTTCTGATACGTACATAGAAGGAGATATTAGCAGCCTATAGGTAATGTTCTTAACAGTAAAAATGATAGGCGATTACTTCTTATGTTATATAAGGGACATGTCAAAAAGTTATTTGTGTGTGTGTGCGTGTGTGTGTTAGGAAATATTTTAGGATTACTGGCAGTTCTCACTAGTGAACCATTTTATAGACTTCTTCATAAAGCAATTTATACAGATTTTTATGTAACATGAGTTTATCCCCACCCACTTCACTTAACTTGTATAACAAAGGCATACACAAAATAATACCTTTATGCAAGTCACAAAATGTACTAAAATACAGATGTATTATATACTGTGTCATGATAATAATAAAATGAAATGAAAGGTAAAGTTAATGATAAAGTATGCACAGTACTGTACAGCACACAGTAAAGTTCGCATAGGTGTGAAGTATGTTGCCCCTTCTCTACCCCCTGCACTCAGCCTTTATCGCTGGTGGTTGGATGTGCAACTTTTTTATGAAGCTATAGAGAGATGTTTGGACAGTGGCTCTCTTTTCTTTCCTTGCATATCCATTGATAGCAAGTGATATTATCCTCAACTGGTCTTTGAACTTTTATATCTTGAAGTATTTGGATCCATCTTTTCAATACAAGAAAAAAATTCACTCAAATGATGAGATGATTCTGCCGACTGTTGTGCCATGAATCTTTTTGGTTTGACCTCACCCTCTCTTCTTCTGCAGTCTTTGCAGCTAGCAGCTCAATCAGATCCTCCTTCAGAATCCTCACATGGATTTCTTTCAGAATTCTTTACATAAAGACAAGTTTGCATATTGGAAATTTACATAAAGCAATTACTCTCTATATTAAAAGTATTGCATAATTTCCCTAAATCTCTTCTTTCTATCCAGTTCTAGGCCCAGTTCATTGTGTCTTTGAAATACCTAACCAAGTTATACATATCAATGGACTTGTATGTTTGTATGTACATATGTATGTAGTGTGTGTACATGTATCCCCCTGTTACAATGTGAACTCCTCCCTAAAGGCATATCTAGGTTTTTTGGTCTTTGTATTCCCAGCTCCTTGCACAGTACCAGACATATAGTAGGTGATTGTTACTTGCTGAATGGTTATTTGGATGGACTGCCAATGTGACTACATGTCAAAATCTGGACAACATACATAATATTTACTGTTGTTTGTGTTATGTACACACCCAGGTATAATATACCATATAGCATGCACAGGTATAAAAAATTGGACAATTAGCATATGAAAAACCTTCATGAAATAAACATTTACTAAGTAATAAATTCAAAGTCCATTTTCACCAGTGCCAGAATCTTGGTATAATAAAACTTGAAATAGACTTCTTAGAGAATGAGGTTTTTCTGCTTAGGTGAACTTTCTAGATCACCAGTGGTTAACTTTTATGCCACTAGGTTAGCTAGGTTAGTTCATTACCACTGCCCAAACTGTTTATTTTATTTTATCCTTTATTTTTCACTTGATAAAGACAAACATTTCAAATATACTTTATTAGAGGTATAGTTATTATAAATAACTCAATGGAAGAGCAGTGTAAAACCATTCTACGTAGAATTAAGCATCTTTTTTTATGGGAGAGGTAGAGCAAACACTGAATTGCTGAATGAAAGAGTGCCTGTTTTACTTTAATAAGAATATTACAAGATAAGAGAAACTATAGAAGAGATGGAAAGGGATCACTATCCATAGTCCTTTTTGATTTTCTTTTTCAGGTAAGGTTTTTTACTCCTGCCCTGGCTCCATTGGTTCTTCTAGCATGGTAGTCCTTCTGCACCTGATCATTAGCAGGACCTAGGTTCTCTAATCTCTCCTGATTAAAGTATGAATAATCTCTACTCCATAGGCTAGTTCAAACAAAGTTGAGAGTTTGGTTTTTTTTTAAGGAACTTTTATTTAGAAACCGAAACAATTACATTTCTTCTGACAGTTTTCAAGCTGCCTTGACTGGTCCTTCTTATGGAATACTCATCCTTGTTTCCTTTTCCTAATTCAGTTGTCAAAAAGCATTTATTAAGCACTTATTATGTGCCAGGCACTGTGCTCTGGAAATAAAAAGAACAGTAAAAGAAACAAAAAACAACCCCTAAGAGTTTACATTGGGAGAGAAATGATGTAAATTACCAGGTACAAGCAATACGAATGGGAAGACATTAGCAGTTGCAGGAAAGGGGCCCTTCTACAAAAATAGGATTTGAGCTGTAACTTGAAGGAAGCCAGTAAATCTAAGAGGCAGAGGGGAGGAGAGCAGCCAAGGCAAAGGCACAGAATTTGGGGATGGAGACCCATGTTAGAGAAATGGTAAGGAGGGCAGTATATTCAGATCAGAGCGTTGTGGAGGGAAGTAGTATAAGACTACTGGAAGGTAGGAAGGGTATAGGTTATAAAGAGTTTTAAATGCCAAACAGAGAAATTTAAATTTGATCCTGATGGTTAACAGAGAGCTACTTGAACTCATTGATGAGAGGCGGAGGAAAGTGACATGGTTTCATCTCTGCTTCAAAAAAAATCACATTGGCAGCTGAGTGCAGAATGGATTAGAGTGGGGAGAGATTGAGGCAGAAAGAGCAGTTAGAAGGCTATTGCAATAGACTCATCACCTCTCAATAGTTAAATGTGATAAGGGGTTGAAATAGGGTGGTGGCTATGAATATAGACAGGGAGATATACATGAGAGATGTTGTAAAGGTGGAAAGGATAAGATTGGTAATGAATTGGATATGTAGGGTGAATAAGAGTTAACAGTCAAGGATAAAACCAAGCCTGAGTGACTGGGGGGAATAGATGTGATCTTGACAGTAATAGGAAAGTTGAGAAGAGGGGAAGGTTTAAAAGAGAAAGATGGTGAGTTCTGTTTTGAACATGTTGAGTTTAAAATGTCTTTAGTATGTTCAAGATGTCCAAAAGTCAGTGAAATGTGAAATGAAGCTTGACTGTAGAACATGAGAGAGAGTAGGGCTGGGCATTTAGATCTAGGAAGTGTCTCTATTGAAGATGACAGTTGAATGTATGGGAGCTAATGACACCACCAAGTGAGATAGTCCAGAGCAAAAAGAGGATAGCCCAGTGCAGATCCAGAGCCTTGGAATTAGTGGGGTTTTGAATCAAAGGTGCATGTCAATGGTCTGACTTTGGCAACAAAATGGGCCACTTCATCCAAGACTAGAGTGGAGGAAAAAGTGGAAGATAGCTGACTGATGTGAGATGAGGAGGAAATGCGAAGGGGGAGCTCTTAGTAATGGCATAATTTTTTTCAAAAGTATAAGGCAACATTCTTAGCTAAGAGCATAGAGGTAGCATAAAAGACTTGAGGAGAAATAAGAAGGTTTGGAACAGCCACTGTGGAGAGTATGATAAGGAGGAATAGAATGTTTGCCTTAAGAGTCCGTTAAGATTAATAACATAATTTTGTAACAAAAAAATCAGGGAGAAATAGAGATAAAATAAATGCCTAATTGAAAAAAAATTTAATGTCAAGAAAGAAGTCAGAAATTTGATTATCCTTTAAACCGATTAATTGGTAAGGGAAAATATGGTTGAAAGTGATAGGCTGTGTCTTGGGAGATTTTTATAAAAGAAAGCAATTATTGTATCAAATTGGATTCTAAGTCTCTCTTGATACGACTCCCTGAATGCTATACCTAGGGTTCAAAAATCTCCTTGAATCAGCACCTCTTCAAAATCATAGTTCATACTGTAGGACTTGCACATATCCCTTTTACCAGAGGACATATTAACTCAAAGCAAAGGCACTTAATTAAACAGAGTATTGAGGTAACAACATCTCGCCATACACAGAGGGGCACACTTTTTTCAACTGATTCCTACAGCAGTAGTAAGAAATAGAATACATGTGAGCTGAACAACTTGTGTTTCTAGGGGTATATCCCAGCCAGAACAGATCTCTGCCTCTGGAGCCTCTTGCTGCTTTCCTACAGAGGTGGCTGCTTTCTCCTCTGATCTGTGAGCTACTGAAGTCATCTGCTGAACTGCTTTCTCTACTTTTCAGTCATTTGTTAGCCCTCTGCTGAGTTGCTACTGCCATCTGTTGGTTCTATAGCAACGTCCTGCCATTTATTGACATATATATATATATATATACATATATATATATATATATATATTGCTAAGCAGCATATTCTAGGCTCCAATAGTTACAGATCCTTTATAAGTGAGATCACAACTTCAGGGCTATTTCAGCTCTTTTGTGATTCAGGTGCTAGGGAAGAGTTTTTAAAAAAAGCATTTTCTTTCTCTCTTTCTAGAGGTAGGGGGCTTTGGATTTGGAATACAACATATACTATCAGACAACTGTGGATATCTTGGTTGGTTTTGTGATATGTTAAGCCAGCAAACATTTATAAATCAGCTACTATGTGGCAGACACTGTGCTATGTGCCAGGGATACAAAGAAAGATAAAAGAAAGTCACTCTCAAGGAGCTCACAGTCTAATGAGGGAGACAACATGTAAACAACTACATACAAACAATGCATATACAGAATAATTGCATATAAAATTAAAGGATAAGCATTAAGGTAAAGGGGAATCAGGAAGGTCTCCTTGCAAAAAGTGGGACTTCGTCTGAGACTTAAAAGAAGACAGAAATATTTCCGCCTTTTAAAATTTGTGTCATGAAGAATGGCTTTCCAGAGAGAGCGAAGGAATGTATTTGGAGGTGAAGGTGATATAAAAACATAAGAGATCAATAAAAAATAGAATCAAATTTTTCAAGTAAGTTGAAGGATCAGGCTAAGAAAAAAGAGAGGGAAGCCTTCCCAAGGTAGAGAACACCTGCAGCTAAATGTTTGCCCTCTTAGCCAATGGGAATCTGACTTGCTTGACTATACATGTTTGTAGCAGGTTTTTTATTTTTATTTTTCCAGTGGGAGTGGGGTTGGGGAAGAAGTGAGAAAAGGTAGATTTTTGCTGATTGAAAAAAATTAATTAAAAAAGAGCATTTCGTAATTGAATCTGTAGATGTACTGAATGTGCTTTAACCCCCAAAATAATTTATAATTTTGTCATCGTGAATGGGATTTCCCTTTCTATTACTGCTTCTTTGATTTTGTTTTTATTATATAGAAATACTATTGATTTTTATGAAATTATTTTGCAGCCTGCAGCTTTGCTGAAGCTATTAACTGTATCAGTGTCTCTTTGCTGATTTTCTGGGATTTTTATGCTTAATTTTAAAGGTCAGGCAAACAATAGTTTGACTACATGATAGCTCTTAAGGCAGAATAATCCACGTTCTGGGAAGAGATAGGGCATATTGAGAGGAAGAACAGAGAACTAAGAAATATGCATCAAATGTCACTGGTTTCATGGGCTACTTCCTTCTGCTTCATGGTGGGGCCCCCACCCTGATTCATCAGCTCTTTCCAGCTGCCAACCTAAGCACTACTGCTGTACATGGCCCTACAGATTTTCTGCTCTCAGATATTCAAAACAGCAGCCTTTGCTAAGTGCCTGCTAAGGGCCAAGCACTGTGCTAAGCATTCAGGATACCAAGACACCCCGGGCATTCAATCCTGAGGGAATTCCCATAGCCTTGACTGAAGTTAATCATAGCTATTTCCTTTTGCTGCCTACCCACCCATTATACATACACCTGCCTGCAAGCCAAGCCTGGCCACTTCCCTGTGCCACAATCATTCTGCCCTGGGGTCTGAGCGTGGGAGTAGAAAGGACATGGTACCAGCAGAGATCACATCTGAACAAGGGACCCGGGGGAAGGGGAGGCTGGGAGGAGCCATGAAGGGGCTGAGTGACAATCTGAGGAACACTTTGGCCTGGTCCTGGAAGGGTCTTTCAAAAAATGCAAAGGAGAAAGAGGATTGGGAGAAGGAGGCATTGGCCAGACATGACATTCGTAAGTAGCTGGCAAGGTGGGGTTGGGGGAACTGGAGTGATACAGGGAGGACAAGGCGGTGGGGAGACTATTCCAAAATCTGGACAATACCTAGGTTGGAGGAAGAGGAGCTGGATTTGAGAAAAACTGAGACAGGGAAAATGAACAGCGCCCCAACTAGCTTTGTTGGAGCAAACAACTAGAGCTTCCCCAGGGCAGAGTGTTGCTCTGAAGGCCAGGCTGCGTCCCCCAACATCCCCACCCCCACTTCCACTTTTCAGTGCTCTGCTCTCAAATAAGAATTCAAATGCACTTGAAAAGTCACACCAAAAATAAACCTAGGGCCTGAAGGAAGAAGTTTATTGGAACTGACCAGATGGTTCCTGCCTGTCCCCTCCTTACTTCCCCCCACTCCCTACCCCACCCTATTCCACCCCCAATAGCCGGTTTTCTAGGCCAAGTTTGAAATTGTGTCAAAATAAGATTTGTTTCATTTTTTTTCTTTATTAGAAATGCAATGAAAGTGCTTATAATTGGGGGAAATAAAATGTTTTAAATCATTCCTCCTGCTCCTCCCATTTTTCAAATAAAGGAGAAAAAAGGGAGGCGTGTTACAATGGAGTGGATACTGACTCTGAAGTTGGAGGACCTGTATGGGCTCAAATGCCTCCTTCGATATTTACTACCTGTATGACCTTGAGCAAGTCACAACCTTCTTCACCCTCAGTTTCTTCATCTGTAAAATGAAGGGGCTGGATTAGGTGGCTTCTGAGATCCCTTTCAACTCTATACCTGTAGATCCTGGAGTACTTTGAGAAAATAATTCAATGTGACCTCTAGCTTAACGTCTGCTCCTGGCTCTCCTGCTAACTTATTGTGTGATTTTAAATCATTTAGCCTTTCTATGTTCAAGTTGTCCAACAATAAAATTCAATAAGGGTTTGTCAAGTGCCTACAATGTACAAGGCACTGTACTATTTGATGGAGATACAAAGAAAAAGCAAACAGCCCTTGTTCTTAAGCAAACGTTCTACTGAGGATGGGTATGGCTTTTAAAAAGATAAGTAAATGCAAGATAATTTGAGGAGGGAGAGGGTCCTAACAAGCAAGGATATCGGAAAAGACTTCCTAAAGGTGCACCTGAGCTGAGCCTCAAAGGAAGCTAGTAATTCTAAGAGGCAGTGAGGAGCGAACGAGTTGCAGTGAAGGGGGCAGCCTGTGAAAAAGCACCATGGCAGGGTATGTGGATCGTCAGCATGTAATCTAGTTTGGCTGGAACATAGAATGAATGAAGGGGAATACGTTAGGTAAGACTAGAAAAGAAAGCTGAAGCCAGAGTGTGAAGAGCTTTAAATGTCAGGCTGAGTTGTTTTTTTAATTTTAATTTAATATTTTTATTTTTCCCCAATTACATGTAAAAACAAATTTTAACATTTGTTGTTTACATTTTTTTGAGTTCCAAGTTCTCTCCCTCTCTCTCCCTCCTATCCCCCCTCAATGAGGAGGTATGCAATTTAATAGAGCTCATACATGTGCAGTCATACAGAACATATTTCTATGTTAGTCATGTTGTGAAAGAAAACAGACAAAAGACTCCCAAGAAAAATAAAGTAAAGAAAAAGTATGCTTTGATCTGCATTCAGATGCCTTCAGTTCTTTCTCTGGGGATGGATAGCATTTTTCATAAGTCCTTCAGAAGTGTCTTGGATCATTGCATTGCTGAGAATAGCTAAGTCATTCAAGTTGGTCATCATACAATATTGCTGTTACCGCATATGATATTCTCCGGGATCTGCTCGTTTCCTTTGCATCAGTTCATTTAAGTCTTTCCAGGTTTTTCTCAGAACATCCTGCTCATCATTTTTTGTAGCACAATAGTATTCCATCACAATCATATGCAACAACTTGTTCAGCCATTCCCCAGTTGATGGGCATCCCCTCAACTTCAAATTCTTTGCCACCACCAAAAGAGCTACTGTACATATTGTTGTATGTATACGTCTTTTTTCTTTTCTTTTTTTTTTTAACTCTCTTTGGGATACAGATCTCGTAGTAGTATTGCTTGGTCAAAAGGTATGCATGATATTGTAGTCCTTTTGGAATAGTTCCAAATTGCTCTCCAGAATGGTTGGATCAGTATACCACTTCACCAACAGTGACATTAGTGTCTCAATTTTTCCATATCCCCTGTTCCTATATTTTGCTTTTCTGTCACATTAGCCAATCTGATAGGTATGGGGTAATACCTCAGAGTTGTTTTAATTTGTATTTCTCTAATCAATAGTGACTTAGAGCATTTTTCATATGCTTATAGTTAGCTTTGATTTCTTTGTCTGAAAACTGCCTGTTCATACTCTTTGACCATTTATCAATTGAGGAAAGGCTCTTATTTCTTGAAATTTGACTCAGTTTTCTATGTATTTGAGAAATGAGGTCTTTATCAAAGAAACTTGCTGCAAATTTTTTTTCAAAGTTGTGATCACCAACTATTTATTTCTCTCCATCCTATTTTCCCCCCTGTTTATCCTATTATTGCTCTCCTTTTACCTTGTCCATTCTCAAAAGTATATTGCTTCTGATTTTTACCTCCCCAATCCATCCTCTTATAAGCCCATTACTCTCTTCTCTTATGCCTTCCAATGCTACTTTCCTGTATGGTAAGAAAGATGTCTATACCCAACTGAATGTGTATGTTATTTCCTCTTTGAGGCAATTCCAATGAGAGTAAACTTCTCTCCACCTCTCCCAGGTCCCCCTCCACTGTAAAGGCTCTTTCATGCCTCTTTTAGGTCAGATAATTTGCCTCATTCTACTTCTCCCTTTCCTCTCCTCTTTCTCACCCTTTAACTATTTTTTTTTAGATAATCATCTCATTATATTCAACTCACACCCGTGCCTTCTGTCTATGTATACTCCTTCTAACTGTCCTAATAATGAGAAAATTTTTAGGTGGTATAAGTATCATTTTCCCATGTAGGGATGCAACAGTTTAATTGTATTGAATCCCTTGTGATTTCTTTTTCCTGTTTACCTTTTTATGTTTCTCTTGAGTCTTGTATTTGAAAGCCAAATTTTCTATTCAGCTTTGGTCTTTTCATCAGGAATGCTTGAAAATCCTTTATTTCATTGAATATCCATTTTTTCCCCTGAAGGATTATACTCAGTTTTGCTGGATAGGTGATTCTTGAACACCTAGCTCCTTTGCCATCTGGAATATCACATTTCAAGTCTTCCAATCCTTTAATGTAGAAACAGCTAAATCTTGTGTTATCCTGACTGTGTTCCACAATATTTGAAGTATTTATTTCTGACTGCTTGTAATATGTTCTCCTTGACCTGGGAGCTCTGGAATTACTGTTAGTTTTCATTTTGAGATCTCTTTCAGGAGGTGATAGATAGATTCTTTCGATTTCTATTTTATCCATTGTTTCTAGAATATCAAGGCAGTTTTCTTTGATGATTTCTTGAAAGATGATGTCTAGGATCTTTTTTGGATTGTGGCTTTCAGGTAGTGCAATAATTCTTAAATTATCTCCTGGATTTATTTTCCAGGTAAGTTTTTCCCCCAATGAGATAATTCACATTTTCTTCTATTTCTTCATTCTTTTGATTTTGTTTTATTGCTGCTTGATGTTTCATAAAGTCACTAGCTTCCATTTGCCCACTTCTAATTTTTATGAAATTGTTTACTTCAGTGAGCATTTGTACCTCCTTTTCTATTTGGCCACTTCTACTTTTGAAGTTCTTTCCTTAAGTGAATTTTTGTGCCTCTTTTCCTATTTGGCCAATTCTGCTTTTCAAGGCATTCTTTTCTTCATTTGATTTTTGTGCTTATTTTACCATTTAGCCTCTTCTTTTTTCTAAGGTGTTATATTCTTCAATATTTTTTGTGCCTCCTTTACCAGGTTGTTGAGCTTTTTTTCATGAATTTATTGTATCACTCCCATTTCTCTTCCCACCTTTTCCTTTACTTCTCTTACTTAATTTTTAAAATCCCTTTTGAGCTGTCCCATGGCCTAAGACCAATTCATAGTTTTCTTTGGGGTTCTGGATATTTTTGACTTTGTTGTCTTTTTCTGAGTTTTGTCTTTTGATCTTCCCTGTCATCATAGTAACTTTCTATAGTTAAGATCTTTTTCTGCTATTTGCCCATTTTTCCAGCCTGCTTCTTGACTTTTAACTCTAAGCTAAAATGGGGCTCTGCTTATGGAGCAGAGAAGGTACTGTCCCAAGCTTCAGGTTTTTTGTGCAGCTATTTCATAGATAATTTTGGGGATCTGTAAATTTTTTGTTCTTCTGAGGTAGTATGATCTAGGGAGAGGTGTGTTTACTACTCTCCTGGCCTGTGCTCTGGACAGCAAGTGACCACAAGCACTCTTTTCCACCCTGGAACTGTGTCTAGGGTCCCCACTTCCCTGGGGCTTCAAGTTTTAGTGTGCTGGTACTCCTCCTTGACCTGGGACTGAGACACAGGACTGTGAGTCGGATCTGAGTCTGGGCAATGCAACAGAGTCCTGCCCCCAATGCCAGCAAAGGCACCCCTATAATATCCTTCTGACCAATTGTCTGACCGTCTGTGGGCTGTGAGGTCTGGAAACCACCACAGCTGCTACTGATTCTGTTGCTCCCAAGGCTGGTTTGCTAGGGCACAGCCTGTTCTGGACTGTGTTCCACTCCCACCCTGGGACAACAGACCTTTACTGCTAAACTTCCATATTGTCTTGGGCTAGAAAATGTTTCACCCTATCCTTTTGTGGGTTCTGCTACTCCAGAATTTGTTTTGAGGCATTATTTAAAGTTTTTTTGCAGAGGTTTTGGAGAGAGCTCAGGTGAGTCTTTGCCCTTTCTCCACCATCTTGGCTCCACCCCCCCATTTTTTTTTTAATTTTAAAAGCCATCGGGAGCCACCAAAGATTCTTGAGCAGGCGAGTGCTATAGACCATGCTTTAAAAAGATTATTTTGGCAGCTGTGTAAAGGATGGCTTAGAGAGGGCATAGACTGGAGTCATGGAGACTTATTAGGAACTTATTACAATGATGCAGGCTAGAACTTAGAAGAGCCTGAACCAGGCTGATGGACAAGTGAGTAGAGAGAAGGGGTCTAATGTGAGAGATATTGCAGAAGAAGACTCAACAAGACCTAACTTGATATGGGGGTGAGAAAGGATGAAGAGTGGAAGGTGACTCCAAGGCTGCAAACCGATGTGACTGTTAGTCTAGGCCAGAGGCTAGCAAGACATTGCTCCAGCAAAATGATAGAGACAAGCAACCCTGTCACTCCTCCGCCATCCTGGTTTGCCCTTGGTTCATTGCTTTGGAGTTGTCTGATTCCTCAGAGAGAGAAGTAGGCTTTCCAATTCACACATTCACTTGCTCTTCCTCCGTATCTCACACCCTCCCAAGGAAAGTTGCAAATTCCAGGAATGTTACTTTGGGCTCCAGTCTAGGGCTTCCTCCAGAAGCGGGGGAAGCAAGAGAGATAACCAATGTGTAAACATGAATCAGGAAAGGAACAGACCTTTTATTTCCACACAGGAAGGGGATGCTAAACACAGGGACATCAAGTGGCATCATGCACTTCAGAGGGATGAACTTATTACTATTTCTGCAATCATTTGGAAGGCTAGTAGAATACTTAAGCCTCATTGGAACACACATAGTGGTGTGTTCCATAGGATTTTATATCTTAACCTTTCTGCACTGGCAGAGTTGGGTCAAATAGCCAAATTTACTCAGGGCCTCTCTGTGCCTGTGGCTCTCCTTTGTGTTGTTCTTTCCAGTACTCTAAGACCTTTCAGGACCTTTCAGTAATCCAAAAGCTGATGAAAAAGAAAGGAAATGCACAAGAGAGGCAAAGGGGAGCCAGGGCCTGGATGAAACACCAAGATTCTACACTGTTGGAAATCTGGCTAGTTGAGTCTCTACTCTTCCCTCCTCAAAATCTCCCATTATTCCAGGGTAGAAAAGGGCCTGCTTCTTCACTCCTTGCTGAAATCACATCTTGCTACATGGAGAGCTAAATCTAAGAGCCAACCATTCTTACCTCCTTCATCTACCAGATGTGGTATCCATCATCATCATCATCATCATAATGATGGTGAGTTATGAATAACTATAACAGCAGCCTATTTGTGCAAGCTTTGGTTTCCGTGTGGACCCCAGGGCAGGAAGAAAATATCAGTATTGGCGTAAGTTCCAAGGGGATAGGTGAATGTGGTGAATCTGTTACAGTGTAATAATGGTGATCTCAGTAAAAATAGGGAAGTTTGGAGAAAGGCTGGGTTTAGAGGAAGATAATGAGTTCCATTTTGGATATGCTGAGTTTAAAGTACAAATGGGACAGCCAAGTAGAGATACCCAGTGGGAGAGAACTGTAGAAGGTGGGAACTAATGCTGAAGATAGAGGCCAGGCCTGGATAAATAGAAACAGGAGTCATCTGCAGAGGGTTGATAAATAAACATATGGGTGCTGATGAGATCATTGAGGAAGTATAGAGAGAAGAGACTATCTTATCTGAGGCACTTCTATTTTCTTATTCTTTCAATCTATACAATACACCAAGAAGCAAAATCTGTTTTAGAGTAGACACAGACTTATTGTTAAGGGAAGATACAGAACGCAGCTTTGGAATATACCTGCAGTTAGGTGGCAGGACATGGGTGATGATCCAGCAAAAGAAACTAAGGAGTGGCTAGACAGGTAGGAGGAGAACCAAGAGAGAGTAATGTGCTGAAAATGAAGAGAGGAGAAACTATCTGGGGGGTTAGGGTTAAGGTTCAATGATGCATAAATCAAGAAGGATAAGAACTGAGAAAAGGCCACTGAGCTTGACAATTAAGAGATCATTGGAAAAATGACCAAAAAAATGGCAACGAAGTTGGAGTGGATGTGGAAGGATACACACGCCAATATAGTGTTGTTGGAGCTGTGAAACAGTATAACCATTTGGGAATTATGCAAACAAAGTGACCAAAATGCCCATTCTCTTTGAACCAGAAATTGCATTACTGGGCTTATGCTCCAAGGAAGCCATTGATAAGAAAAAAAGTCCCCAAATACTCCAAAATATTATGATAGCTAAGAATTGGAAACAAAGTTAGGGAATTGCTAAACAAACTGCCCATCAGCTGGGGAAGTGCTAAACAAATCGTGGTATAAGA